>NC_086194.1:57002816-57603023 GCF_035770615.1 Melospiza melodia melodia
TGCCAGTACTTGGACAAACTCACAGTAAGAAAAAAAAGACATCTTTGTGTTCAGAGGGAACCCCCTGTTCTTCAGTGTGCACATATTGCCTTCGGTCTTGTCATTGGGCACCACTGTAAAGAGCCTGTCTCTGTCCTGTCTGCACCCTGGTCCTACAGGTATGGCTACACACTTATGAGATCCTCCTAAGCTTTCCCTTCTCCAGGTTGAAGAGTCTCAGCTCTTTGACTTTGCTTATCCGTGAGGTGCTTCAATTATCTCTGTTGGTCTTTGGTGCATTCTGTGTCCATCTCTCTCCATCTCTTGCTCAGGGAAGTGCAGACCTAGACCCAGCACTCCAAACGTGACCTGATTAGTACTGCATAGTAGAGAAGTATCACCTCCATTGACCTGCTGGCAACACTTAATGAAGCCCAGGACACCGTTAACTGCCTGTGATGCTAAGGCAAGTTGCTGGCTCATGTTCAAGCCCAGATAGCCATCTTACCCATCACTGAAGCCAGGCTTTGCATCTTTGACATGACACTACTGTGACATCTCCTCTCCTTTATGAACCTCTGTGCTAGGGAAGAGAGAAATTGTGGCACTGCACAGTGTACTGCCTCCCTTCAGGTGTCCCAGCTGGAAAATGTATTTTCAGGCTGCACTCCTGTAGCTCCTCTCCAGCCTTGAAATGCCTCCTCCCATGGCATTGGGTTATGCAGTAGAAATAGAGCTGCTGGACAGAAGGTGTGCACACCTGTGCTGTAACTGCTGTGGGGGAATCAATCTAATACTGCGTGATCTCCTGTGTTTTGTTTTGTGGCATATATTGGGCAGAATCAGGGCAGTTGAAAACAATCCAGGGCAATCAGGAGTTAAAGGGAAATGCAGAGTACTGTGGTTAGGTTTTTTATTCTTTGAATGTTTCTGTCACTGCGAACATAGCCTAAGATACTTTTACTATGGATACAAAGGCTCTATATCTCCTAATTCTTCAGGAACAACTTGTTTACACCTGGCTGCACTAAGATCATAAAGATGCATGCTGTTGTTATAGTTATCAGAAACCTTCTGTCTTCATAGTAAATGACATTTAGAAAAGCTCCTAATCAAGTGGCAGCTGGGGCTCTGCTGTCAGGTGTGAATACAAGCACTTATGTCTCTGTTATCCTTAAAAGTAAGACTTGCTCTCCCAAAGCATCACTTAATATCTTAGTACCAACAGAGAGCAATGCATCTGTGAGTCTTGTATTTCCAGGTAACAGAAATGCTTCTTCAGCTGAGTGAGGATGCAGTTGTATCACTGTCAATTTAAGTATCTATCAGTAAAGTGCTCTGGAGTTACTGCATTTTCCCCATGCTAGAGAATAATTTGATTTGCTTTGTATTAGAGCTGGCAGGTGCTTGAGGTTAAGGTTTGTTGCTCTTTGACAGTTACCAGATCCTTTATTTTGAAAGCCAGTTCCTTTGATGAACAGGAAATCCCAAACATCACACATCAGAGGCTGAACTTCTAGTCTAGCATTCCTTTAGCTGTGCACAGCTCAGTGAGTTTCTTTTTATTTTTTTCTTCTTCTTTTTCTTTCTTTGTCAAGGATCACTCTTTTGTCTCTGCAGCACACATTGTTTAATGTTTTTTGTGCATGTGCAGCAAAGGGAAAAATGTGCCTTTGAGAAATGAGAAATTAGCTGCTATTACAAAATTCAGATCCAAAGAGTCACAGCCACAAGAGCTTATGGTCAAACTGTACTCTATCAATGAATAAAAAAAAGTTTCCATGGTAACTTTCTAATGAATCTACTTGAGAATCTTACCAAGAAGAACTTTTCCCCATCAGATTAGACATTTGTGAGGTTGAGCTCCTATGCTGTAGCTACAACTGCTACATGGTATTGCTGGTAGTTTCTACATAGCCCAACTATTTTCAAGGAGAGAATCTCAAGCATGATCTGTACAAGCAGCATACATAACCAGGTCAGGGCAGGATTTCACTTAATTTAAGGCATCATCAGCTGAGGTAATTATGTTGGCTTCCTTTAGAATCAATGAAGAGAAATAGATTCTTTCAAGGTGTTGTTCATTTGGCTTGTTTTAGACATCAGTATTAGGCTGAGTTGAATCATGCCCTAGAAATGACATTTTCTATTTTCTTTAAAAGGAGCTGGATAATTGTATCATACTTGTCAATATCTGTATCTGGAGAAATATCAGTATCTGCCCCTCTCACTCCCTATACACTTTTGTAATCTAAAGGTCTAGAAAATATGATTTTAGCAAAAAGAGGGTAGAGTGAGTAATTAAATTGTCTGTCAAAGGTAAAATGAGGGACATGCATGCAACAGTTTTCAAATATATAAGTCATCTGAGAAGAACGGAAAAGTGATCAAACTGGACAAAAGTAGTGAGCTGAAGACTTCTAATAAGGATAGAGAGACATCAGTGTTTCACTGAAAATTACTGAGTATCTACTTTTTTTTTATATTTTGAAATATTCCACAGTTTGTTTCATTTTCAAGAACTCTGCAAGTTCCAGCCTTCTACTTTAACAAAAAGTTACTTACTGATATTCATTTTTCCTGTTGTCTTGACTGCACATGCTTGTATGCCCTCACTTTGTTTCTCAAGAATGTAAGAAACCCCAAGCAAATGTTTTTTATTTTTCTTTTATCTTCTTTTCTAATGTTTTCTCCTTCATTGTAAAGGGATTTTTTAAGCAAGGGTTTTATGTTGGGATTTTCTGAGAGAGTGGCTGACAAAGATTTTTGTCCACCTAGGATATAAGAAGTGTAATAGCGTTTGAATGGAAATAAATTCTGAAAAATATGGTTAAAATATCAGAAAAGCTATTAAAAAAAGTGTATATAGTATCTACAAATTACAGGGCCTCATTGGACATAGGGGGGATGTCGCATGAAAACGGGATGCTTCCTTGACTTTTAACGGGGAAATGTACTTGACCCTTAGTATTTAATTTGGCTGTCAGTTCCCCAGGAAATCTGAGAACCTTGTGCCCAACCAGTCTGTCAGCATCCTGTTAGGGTGACTGAGCCTTTAGTGAGTGGTCCTGCTGGATTGGAGGGTGTTTAACTGAGTTAGTCAGAGAAATAAACCAAAACAGCATATGGGACACTCCTCAGAGGGTCTTCCTCTTTACCTGAGTATATTATTCACTGCTGGTGAATGCTAGCGCCCATGAAGGCTTCCCACTAACAGTTTAGGGAATTACACTCTTTATTAATATAAAATTGTAACAAGTCAGTGATAGTAGCTGACTGTAAAAACATATTCAAAGCAATACTCAGACAAGCTCTAATCCTCAGCAAAAGTATTCAGCATGCATGGAGTATGATTCTTACCCTATAGGGGAGAAGACAGGTTTAGCCCATCAACTAATCCTAGAAATTATGATGGAGTCTTCCTTAACTTTGCCCCCATTCTCCACCTGCTTTTATAGTGTTTTTTGTATCTTCCCTCATTCTTCACTTTCTTTTATACTATTTCTTTGTGTTTAGGTAGAGCTTGAGTGACTCTAGTCATGCATACCTTTGTTAGAGATTGGTGTAAAATTATCTTGCTTTGCTTTTAAAGTACAGTCAAAAATATTATAGAGCATGTGCTCTATTACAGCTGGGTGTTTTCAGGGTTGGTTCAACCCCAGCAGCTGTTGGTGTCCCGGATAGAGAAGTACTGATAAGTACAACTTGTCCAGGTGCCTCAGGCAGGCTCCCAGCCACAGGCAATCTTAGCAAGCAGCTCAGCCTTTAAGTGAGACCAGCTCTTTGGTGGATTCAGCTCTTTAGTGATTTCAGCTCTTTGCTTGCGAAGTACCTCAGCAGGCACAGAGGTGAGAGAGGAGAAGCACTGTGTGAAGTTCCACGGATGTGTCTTTATCGGCAGCTTCTGCGAAGGGTGACAGCGACAGCTCTTCTGCCAAACTGGGCAGAGGCAGGGATTCACATACAGAGGTGTAGGGGTTTTGGGAAACAGTCCAATAGTAAGGGTCGAGATGAATATGACCTATCATCTTACAGAGAGATAACGAGGGTTCAAAGGTGGAAGAGGAGTTTCTTTGGTCCAGTCATCATGACTAGGCATTTCTTATTTTAGGCAACTGACCGCCAGGGAGTCCTTGCAGGCCCTGTGGCCCTGTGGCTGCTACAGTACCCAGTAAGGTGTAGTTGTAGCATGTAGGTGGGTAACTTTGCAATTGTTAATATTACAATTAGGCTTTAATGAACCATGTTCATCTGAGGAGAGTGATTTCCCCACAGCTGTTGGCTCAGCAGCAGGACATCTTTCCCTATATCTCCTGGTTGACAGGTGTTATGTGGTTTATTAGCTGAAGAGTACTGTTCTGTTCCCTGTGGTAATCACATATCCTCTCAACAGAGAGAGGCATAATTCCATAATTCTCTCCCAGGATTTTCCTGGGAAGCTGTGAGAAAGCTCACAGAAAACAATTCTTATCTCCACTTGCTGTACCTGTTGTTGTGCACATGTGGAATGTGTTATGGAGATCATTTACCAAAGGGTGGTTTCTTAATTGGACTCTGGTGATAGTGTTTTGATTGATTGACCAATTAGGACAAAGCTGTACCAGACTCTACCAGACTGTCTCACAAGGGTGATGGGTTTTTCATATAGTATAGCACAGTGTAGTGCAGTAAGAATCAATGCTCATTATTCCCCCATTCAGGGAACCAGTGCCACAATAGTTCCCTTCCCTGCAAGCATTTCAACAGTGACTGACCTCGGTGTCTCCACTCCACTCCTTCCTCCACTCCATTCCTTCCTGCTTAGCAGGAGCTTAGAGTTGCAGATTATATGCATAGGGAATCATCATGGAATAAGTTTTGAGCATGCCAACCATATTCCATCCTGGAGTAGCAACTATATTTTACCCTATAATTTCCATAAATTTATAACTTCTGTTAGGATGCAAATATAATTTCTAAGTTTCCTCTAATTTTACCCCCAGCCAGCTTTCCACAGGGAAGATTTCACATGGTTCAAAGCAATCAGCAATAGTGCTATTAAAGATAAGTTTAAAACCTCTTTCTCATTCCTCTGGTTTACTGGTTGTATTAATAGGAAATTAATTAGTGAGATAATTAGAAATATGACATTGTATGTTTTTACTCTGTATATTACTTGTTTTTGGTCCCTTTTTACCAGTAGAAGTGAGTCAGTCAGACAAAAGATTTTTGACTGTACAAGGTGTTTCAAACCACTGGTACCATCGAAAGAAGTAGTTCCGCTTTCTCATCACCTTCAGCAACTGCAGATAGTACTGCATCTGGTAAAGGCACCAAAATTAGGAGTTAATCCTGGATAAAGTCAGTGTCTTTGCTTTTCTTCCAGTGTCATCTTGGTGCAGATTAGGAAACAAATGCAAGACGAAAGGATGGGACTGCCTCTTTTGGTCACTAATGTAAAATATTGGTAAAAGCAGGAATCCAGTTGAATGACACTTGTTTATTTTGACTACTTTGTGGTCAGTAGTTGCTGCCTTCATCAGTAGTTGACATATTTTATTAACTTTGCCAAGGGTGAAGTTTAAATAGTCTTCTAATTGCAAAATACTGGGAGCAAATTGTACTATAACAAGAAAGTACATTTTCATCTTCCTTTTTTTTTCATCAAGGCATCATGTGAAAACCTCTTAATGGCTTTAGAGTGGTGGTGTCAACCTAGACCTGCTGTTGTGAAATTGCTGAATGAATCTAACTAATACTTGTCTCCTGTCTTCCATGTGCTTACAGGTGAAGCAATCTTTAGATACATTGAAGTGACCTCCTGTTTGGAGAGCAAGCCATTTGCAAGTTGTCTCAGAGGAAATTTAGCAATTGAGATGACAAACATGGATGCTACTACTCTGTTGTGTAGAGAGCTACTTCAGACTGTAGTTTTTAGCATTACAAATACAGCTGAATTTTTTCTGGAAAGAAAAGAAAAAATACTTACAAAAATGTATGTCAAAAATACTATGATTTTGTTTTGGACAGCCAAGTTCTGACATTGTGTCTATTAAGCTTTATTTTCCAGTGTGCTTTTTCAAAGCAATGCAGATATATTTGAAAGGGTGAAAATGTAATTTCAAATTTGGTCGTTATCCTCTATTATTTTTCTGTTTGACCCAGAGATCAGTTCACAATTTGATCATGATGAGGACATGCTCATTTCTGCAATAGTTAAGTTTCCTCAGAGATTAACCTTTGATTTCTGGATTGCTAGCCCAAAATTTACTGTGAGTTGGTGCAAGCTTCAGTCAATTTGACATATTTTCTTTTCTTAAAATGTTTAAGCTTTCAAACTCCTTTTTCAGTTCAGAGACCAAGAGCAGGAGGTGAGTGCAAATCCAATAACATATATTCTGAAATACTTTGAAAGTTACACTATGTAATTTGAGACTTTCTGACCATTACCTTGAGTACTTTTCTTGCCTCAAGTGTCTAAAATTCACAGCTATTATGCATCAGCATTTAGAATATCAGATGGAGCAAAGGTTTACAACCTGAATCCTTCTTGCAGAAGAAACAAAGTGAGAGGGAGGGAAACCACTGAAATTGCTCTCACTTTTAAAATCTCAGAAAGAAAATGTATGGGAATTTCCAAACCTTTTCTTAAACTGGAGACCACGAACTTCTTGTTCATTACCAGTGAATGAGAAGATGATAGTGAAACTTGGAGAAAAACAGATTTATGTAGGGGACTTGCTTCGGGGACAGTAGTACACCTTCGTGCACTGGAATCAGGCACATTTTATGTGTCAAAGGCTATTAAATATGATATGTGCTGGAATGTTGACTATGGATGTTGCAGATTAGTGGCAGACTGGAAGTTTTGGAGAGAACTAATGGAATTGTACAGGCACCCTCTAATGAGTGGCTGGTGGACTGTGTTAGTTTTGTGTGGCCTGGTTTTTGGTAGTGGGGGGACACAGAGCTGGCTTCTGTGGGAAGCTGTTAGAAGTTTCCACCATGCCCAGCAGAGCCAATCCGTGATGGCTCTGAAGGTGGACATGCTGCTGGCCAAGGCTGGGCCAATTAGAAATGATGGTAATGCCTCATTGATGGTAATATATTCAAGAAGAAAATCAAAATAAAGTGAGAGGCCATTTGAATTCCAGCTAAACAAGAGAAGGAGGTGAGGACATGTGAGGGAAGCAACATAGGAGACACCAAGGTCAGTGGAGAAGGAGGGGCAGGAGGTGCTCCAGGCACCCAAGCCGAGATTCCTCTGCAGGCCGTGGTAAAGACCATGGTGACGCAGCCGTGCCCTGCAGCCCATGGGGATCCATGGGGGATACAGTGATCCACCCATACCCCATGGGGAAGATGTTCACACTGGAGCAGGTGGATGCGTGGAGGGGGCTGTGATCCAGTGGAAGATCCAGTGGAGAGAGGGAGCCCCTGCTCCCAAGCTGCAGCAGCCTGCACCCTGTGGAAGAGTGACCCACTCTGCACCTATTTTGTCAGGACTATTCTCTGTGGGTGGGACTCACGTTGCAGCAGTTTTAGGAGGTCTGTTGCTCATAAGATTGGAACCATGTTGGAGTAGTTAATGGAGAACTGTCTCCTGTGGGAAGGAACCCCATGGTATAGGAAGAACTCCTCTCCCTGACCAGTGGAAGAAAACCTTGGAAGACGAACTGACCAAAACTCCTATGCCCTGTCTCTCTGCGCTGTCAGTGGGAAGGAGGGAGGGGCTGAGGGAGAAAAAGGTGTTTTAAGGCCTTATTTTACTTCTCCTTATCAGCTTCTGATTTTGTTAGTAATAAACTCACTTTGTATCTCTCAGATGAGCCTATTTTTGTCCTTGGAGAGTTTTCTCCCTGTCCTTATCTCAATTCAAGACCCCTTTGTTAATTTTTTCTCTCCTGTGAGAAATGAAACTTACTTTTAAAATTTTAAAGGTTTATTATTACTATTAAACTTTTAAAATTTCAAAAACAAGTGATTGGTGTTTTTCATAAGCAGAACCATCCAATTCTCTAATGGTCCAATTGTCCTTAAGCTCCAATGGACTCCTGGAACAGATCCCGTGTACAACTTGTCTGGAGCTGACATTTGTACACCCAGATTACAGATGAATAATCTGGCCAAAACAATTATGAGGAACTTCTAAGTTTCATACCCACCCCAAGCACACTCGTGGAACTACATCACACACTCCAAGCATGCTCCCAGCTCTTATACACACAAATACTCACAATCCTCTAGATCTGCAGCTTTTCAGGGGCTTTTTACTTTCTTCTCCCTCTTCTTTTTCGTTATCCAGTCTTTGCTGTCTTTGGGGTGTCGACCTGCAATCACCGACAGCCCCAGGAAAGGTTGTTTGAGCCGCCAAATTTGGTGAGGATGCAACATTTGTACAAAATCACCTAGGGCCACAGAGATGAGGTTTATATCCTGGACAAGTCCCCATTTGTGAGAAATGAAATTTTAAAATTTCAAAGGTTTTTTAAACATCTTGTCATTCAACTCCTTCTTTGCTGTCTGTTGGTGGAGATCACTTTCTTACAAGTTGATTGGAGATCAGGTGTTGTCATGACTCCTAGTAACAGCCTGCCCTCCCCCCTTGTGCCTTGACTAGTGACTACAATACAAGGGGGAAGGGATAAAGGACTATGGGGAGAACATACCTAAATAATTTAACTATAAAATTTTACCTCTATAAAATTTTCTTTTAACATGAACATAATATTTTTCTCTTAATTGTGAGAGCCAACTATCACATTATCTATTTATAACATCTCCCCTGCTCAGCTGTAGCAGGGGAGGGTGAATGAGCAGCTTTCATGGGTGCCTGGCATTTGGCCAGTGTCAAAACATGACGTAGACTTACCTCAGTGAATGTCTATAAGGTTGCATACACAACTTAATCAAGCTAGCTGTGAAGTGGAGGGACCCAAGCTGACTTCAGCTCGGAATTATTTTCTCATTATAGTATCATCCTGTCATACTCAAAAAATAACACTTTCTGAAAGCTTACTAATTTTACTTCTTAAACTTTTATTAAATTGTGCTGTTTTGAAAGGGACAAAAGCACTGTAAAGACTATTGGATCCTGAGCTGTTCTCACTGTATGCTAAACCTGTTCAATGTGTACATTAGGGTTCACATGCACAGACCAATCTAAAGCCAGGTTGCAGTACCCTTCATTTAGATTCATGATTTCTCATGACTTTACTTTTACAATTAGCTCATGTGACTCTTTTTATTGAATGAATGTACATATTCAATTTTTTGAGCTTTTCTTATTCAGGTCTTGAAGAAATTCCTGCATCTTAAGGGTGCATGTCGAGAATTGACATATTGAAGCTGAGTACATTAAAGCCTTCTTATTTGACACTGAAAGGATACTGCATGTATTCAGGAAATAACCAGTTATATCTGCAGTTCTACTCTGAGAGACTTAATCTGGCTGTGGCTGATTATATCTGCAGCTGAAACTGATGATGTTTCAAGAAATCTTGATATGGATAGTTTGTAATTGTTCTTTGAAGTTTTATAAATGAGTCACGTTTTAAAATTTTAGTTTTCCTTCTGAATATACTGTGCTTACATTCTGGCTTGAATCCCGGGATACTTCTTATTCAACAAATAGTATTCTTTAGACAAGCCTCAAGAGATTAAAAGAATTCTTTTACACTCTTGAAATATTATTATTATTATTATTATTACTATTATTGTTATTACTATTATTATTATTATTACTATCCTCGAATGTGACCTTAGAAAATACAAAGAGTTAGGTGACTGGCTGTCATGGTTTAGGAGTGGTACTGCCCAGTTCAGTGCCCCCACCAAGACTCCCAAAGCAGATACTGCTGGTATCTCTCCCCCTCTTCCCCTCCCCTTGTTGCTCTGGGGATGGAGTTGAGAACTGGTGGCACAAAAGATGACAATCATGGGTTGAGGGTTGAGATGAGAGTAATTTACCAGAAGCAGCACCAATACTAATAACAAAAGTGTACAAAGAGAGGCTGATTTACGTGCAAAATGTTCACCAAGCCTGGGACAATGAAACAGAGTGGAGCCATCCCACCATCTGCAATGCTTGTTCCCCTGGAAAGGAATGCCCTTCTTTTTAGAAGTGGGGGGAGAAAGACAGAAAAAATAAGTTCCTTTCTCTCCACCCCCTTCCCCCTGTCCTGCTTTCCACAAATATGCGAGATTGTCTTGATTAACTTTTAGCAGGCCCCAGGCTCTGCACCTTCACAGCTACTACAAAAAATTAATCTTCTCCTTGGCCAATTTCTGGTGGTTTGTGGGTGATGTCAAGCACACTCTTTGAGACAAACCAGGACAGTGTGACAGGCCTGACATTTCCTTGGCTGTGCTGTGGGTATAGTGAGGCTGTTTCTGCAGGCATACTGATTTTTTTCCATTTTGATTTAGCTGGAATGTACATCTTTCAGTATGTAGCTTGCTGTGTAGTCTGGCTGCAAAAAAGCCTAGGCTCAGAGAAACTGCTTCAGTGAAGGACAGAGATAAGGGGGGGAGGAGACAGAGAGTGATAGAGACAGAGACTGCTGTGAGAGCAAGCCAACCTGACCTAGGAATTCTTTCTGATAAAGAAGAACTAGCGGCAGATGTCATGCAAAATTCATAAAAATGAATATGTATGAACCTGTTGCAGTGTGATGTAATAGCCTGTCTCAGCATCCCGGTTCTCTCCCCAGGTGTGCCAATAACTCCTCCCTTCCCCTCCCTTGCCCCTGCTAAGTGATGTCTGTCAATCCTGGCATTCCAGAAAGGGCTTCGAGTGATTGGCGAAGTTCAAAAGCTGCCTCTCAGCCCTGGCAACATTGGGCCATCCTGGTGTCATTTGTCCCCTGAGACTCCCCCCACCCCTTACCTGGCTGGTGGGATCCCTACCCCTTCCCTTCCCCTCTCTCCGGGCTTAAAAGACACTGTAACCACGCGGTTCATGGGTTCTGTTAGAGCTGTTGCTGCATTCAGGAGCCTGTGTGCCAGGAATAAAGCTCTGGATCGAAACCCTCCGGCAGAACCCGGCTCCTTTTTGCTTTACCTCGCCTAAAGCCTTTCCTCAAGAGGTAAACCTGAGCTCCTGCATGCCTGGACTTGTAAAAACCTTCCATTTAAAGAGATGGCTTGTGAAAGAAAAAATTTATAAAAAGTGAAACCAATTAAATGATAAGCCATAACTGCCACTGCAGTCAGGTTTTGGCAAGATCTCATAATGTAAGATGGATAAGCATGAAAAGAAATCTACTTTTATGATTATAAAACATCTAATATAATAGTCTTAGAGAAAAAGCTGCTGGAGTTTTCAGAGATGATATTATTGAAGAGTTTATCCAGATTGTGTATCCAGTGTAAATTCATCTATGTATCTGTGTTCTTCCCTTATCTAATGTATTTTTCCTCTTCCTCTTCCACTGACCATCTTATTAAAAGTATGAAATTTATAGTTAAGTTTGTCCGCCCTTTGACAGATTAAAAAAAGTAGTCTCCTTGAAAGAATATCTTTACTGGTGTGTGAAAAACACCTGACATTCTTTTACAGACTCTTATCTGCTTAATGGCAAAATATAGATGATTTGCTATTGTCTGTCAGTGTTGCTGAATCAATGCTATTAAGTGGTATGGTTTTTTTGCATTGGACTAGGAGTTAGGCAAAGGGTATTGGAAAGCTAAATTGACTGAGGTGGCATAAAGATGAAATGGATACCTTCTGTAGAAAATGGTGGCAAACTGTAGGACGTAGTTTAATGAGGCAATCACTAAAAAAAGGAACCTGCCTATAAGGTGGGCATACAGTGAACTTGAATATGAGTGATCTATGTTAATCAAAGAACTCATGAAGATATTTTAATAATTGCAGTTTGAAGCTTTTGAACTTTCCAGGCAGTTACAATACAACATAAAACTTTTGAAATTGAAGAAATTTGTCTAAGCCTAGTATTTTGTTGTCTACTTGGACAAGAAAGTACAGAGAGCATGTGAATATTTTCCCATAGTGGATTGATTACAGGATGATGTCTCCTGCCTGTAAAGGCTGTCTTTCTGAAAGAACAGCTGTTACTTTCAAACTACTTGCACTTTGCTATACCATTTACTGAGATTTATTTGCTTCCAGGTTGGAATGGAAAATGTTCATGGTATTAAAAAAAAAAAATAGAAAATGTTGCAATGGAAGTCAAAAGATGTCACTTTATTTAGGAGAATAAAGTAAATATCCACAGTTTTCATGCTGACAGTCTCATCTAATCAGACAAAAATCAGCCTAGACTTCATTCTACAAGAGTCGAGAGTTGTTGCAGCTGGAATAGCTGCTAATAAAGTATGGGGTAAGGAAGCAAAAAGGGCCTTTGCATAATATCCAAAGATGTTTAATTCAGCCGCACAGTAAGATGTTCAGGGTCCAAGTGCACACTCTTGGGGAGAGTCCAGGTTTCTGTGTATCAAGAGGTAGGGGCTGAACAGGGATATTGGGGCAGTGCAAAGATGAGGGCCAATGGGGGAATAGGGAGGGAGTGGCTGAGGGACATAGATTCAAAGAAAGGAGCCAATGGGATCCAGAGAGCTTTTGAGGGAAGCTTAGTGTGTCTCTCTAACCCAGGGAATGCCTCTCAGGGTCTCCACAGAGTGTGGCTGGAGAATAAGCATATCTAAAGGGACAGTGGTATGAGAAATATACGAAAATACTAGAAATCATCTTTGGTGTGGGTTGTGACTTTTTTGTCAGAAATTAATCTTTTTTCCTGTCCCAGATTGCAAGGCAAGATGTATTCTATTTGCCATCTGTATGGCAGTTGTCTTCTGTCAAGTGGAGAGTTCTCCTTATCTCTTCCACAACCAATCCTCCCTCCGGGGAGACATCTGCTGATAACAGGCTACTGAATGTCACTGCATGACTGATAAGACCTATAGCATCCCATTGTGAGATGCTCTGCCCAGAGGGAAGAGCCAAGCATTCCTACCGGGATATAATCTTGAGATTCTGGAACACCAGCATGGCTTCTCCATTGGATTTCCCAGAGGAACAGCTGCCTCTTCCACTGGATCTTCAGAGGAAGACTACACCCAACACAACCGCACCTGACACTCCAGGAGGACTGCAGCCACAATTCCAACTGGACTGTTACCAACACCCTGACCAACAGGGTGTCAGGTTGTATTCTGACTCTGTCAGTGTTGTTTTGGTTTACTGTATTGTTTATTTTATAATTTTATTTTCTTCCCTATTAAAATTCCTGCTGCCATATTTTTGCCTGAGAGCCCCTTAATTTCAAATTTATAGCAATTTGGAGGGAGGGGGTTTACATTTTTCCATTTCAGGGGAGGCTCCTGCCTTCCTTAGCAGACACCTGTCTTTCCAAACTAAGACATTTCCCCAGCTTTATTAATTCATACCTGGTTTCACCCAAAAACTTATTACTATTAATAAACTTGAATAAACAAGGTGTTGAGAAGATTTCAGACCATCTGGACAAAAATTCTTATTTACATATATGTAGGATAAATAGGCAGAATTTCCACAGTAAAAATTGCATCAAGTAAAATCTTCTAAGATTTTCACAGTGAGCAAATGCAGAAATGCTCTTTGCTTCTGAATCCTTTCCTTATACCACATTGGGTCTGGACCATTCCCAGGCAGAGGTTATCTCAATTGTAGCAGGAATATTTCTAGTAATGCAGGTTTAGCATCCCCTGTATTTCTGTTCTGATCATTGCTTTGCTGTTCTCATCACACCTTTGCTCTGTCGTGCATCAGGAATATTATGGTTAGAACAGAGATTTTTCACATTAGCAAGAAAAGAATATTTAATGGAGAGGAAATATGCAATGTACAGTAAATCAGTAAAGTTACCTGTAGAAACTGACCAGCCCACACTAGTGGTATTGCAGAAACAGGAAGAGGGAGTCCTGTAGCTGATGCAACTGCAGAGGCTGCTCTGATGCAATGTAACATTGACTCTGATTGCTGACCAGAGTGAAAGGCTAAATTTAAGACACCAGAAGACTACCTATGAGAAGGATTGCCCAACAGAAAAGCCAATGGGAAAAGTGGAAGGCAACTCAAAATAATGATGGAATTATGGTCATTGGAGCAAAACTAATTCTGCCAAAGAAATACTTCCTCAGCATGGCTGGATGATTTAATGAGAAAGCCCATGGAAGGATGGAAGCAATAGCTAAACCAGTACAGAAAGTATGGGTGGCTACAAGAATTTTTGCTGCTGCAAAATGAATCACAAATAACTGCCCAGCTTACCAGAAATTCTCAAGTATCAGACTGAGCTCTGAGACCACAGGCCTAGTTGTAAGTGATAGTAGATCATCTCTCAGGCTGGGCAGAAACCTTTCCAAAAAGAAAGGTTGACACATGAGTAGTAAAAGCCTTGCTAAAGGAATTTATATCTGAATATGGGATACCAGAGCAAGTTGAACTAATGAGACAGAGGTGCTCATTTTATAGCAAATATGATCAACAAGCTGTGTAAGTCTTTGGAAATTGAAAGGAAATTACATATGCCATATCACCCACAGCATTCATGAAATGTAGAGAAAACTAATACAATGTTAAAAGAGAAATTAGTAAGAGTATGTGCATCTACTTACCTGAAATGGCCAGAAGCCTTAAACTTGGTTCTGTGAGATGTACAAAATGCTCTATGGTGACCTGTAGTACTCCCAGTGTAAAATCTCTTTGGAGGCACTTAGTTCTGCCAGGAACTTATATCCCAGATAAGACCAACTTATTGGGTAGCACTTGATATAGTGTGTTTTATATATAAAAAAAAAAGGTTTGAAGAGCAGAGAAAGTATGCACAATGATATCAGAGAATTTCATGGGTTGGAAAGGACCCACTAGGATCATCAAAGTCCAACTCCTGGCCCTGCACAAGACAGTCCCAAGAATCACACTATGTGTCTGACAGCATTCTTGAACTCTGACAGGCTTGATGCTGTGACCACTTCCCTGGGGACCTTGTTCCATGTCCAACCATGATTTGGGTGAAAAACTTTTTCCTGACAGGTAACCTAAACATCCACCTCATACAATTCCCTCAGGTCCTGTCACTGGTAACCAGAGAGAAGAGATCAGTGCTTGCTCCTATGTTTTGTGTTGTGAGGAAGTTATGGACAGCTGTGAGATCTCCCCTTCTTCTAGGCTGAATAAACCAAGTTATCTCAGCTACTCCTCATATGGCTTCCCTCCAAACTCTTCACCCTCTCAGTAGTGATGTGGTATCAGCCCACACCAGCTGAAACACAGGTACATACATGTACAGCCCAGAAAGGAAGCTTTAAATGAGGTATTGTCTAGAAAATCCAAATTAGAACCCAAATAGGAAGGCAAAAAGAGTAGTTGTAATAGAAGACTCATTTTTTAAGGGGATCAGAGGGCCTGATATACAGACTGGACCCAACTCACATGGATGTCTTCTGTCTCCCAGCAGGCAAGGATAAGGGACATCACTGGAAAACTCTCCAGTCTACTAAGACCCTCTGACTATTATCTGTTATTGATTGTTCAAGCCACCAGCAATAAAATAACAGAAGTCTGAGGGCAATGGAAAGAGACTTCAGGACTTCGGGATAATTAGTTGAGGAAACAAGAGCAGAGGCTGTGATTTCCTTGGTCCTTCTCATAACAAGGAATAACATTGATAAGAATGCATCAGGTCAATGTTTGGTTCCAAGCCTAGTGTAATTGGAAAAATTCTGGGTTTTTTGACCATGGGATGATCTCTTCAACACCTGGTCTACTGTCACCTGCTGGGATGCACCTTTCTCAGAAGGGAAGAAGAGTTCTAGCACAGGAGTTAGTAGATCTTGTTGAAAGAGCTTTAAACGAGCATGGAAGGAGGAAAGGGAAAATACCAGACTGGCCAGTGATGAACATTGGGATGGTGTGCCAAAAAGCTGAAGCAACTGTGGACTAATAGAATCCCTCAATCTGCTTCATGAGGTGTTGGCTACACTCTAACATGCATGAAATGTTTCTACACTAATGTACACAGCATGAGGAACAAACAAGGGGAGGCTTTGGCCCAATCCCAGAGATTTGATGTCACTGGCATAACTGAAACCTGCTGGGATGAGTCCTGTAATAGAAGGGTCAGAATGTATGGAGCTCACAGTTGGCACTGGCACAATTGGGGATATCTGTATAAGAATCAAGGCATAAACAAATAATGTTAATATCATCATGGGAATCTACCAGACCTCCTAGCCAGGATGATGGTACTGATGAATTATTCTTTGATGAACAAAGGGACACTTTCAAGTTAACTGCTCCTGTCCTTATAGTGGATTTCTGTTTGGCCTAAACAAACTCAGAGCTTCACACGGCTGGTCCAGCCCAGGCCAGAAGATTGCTAAAAGCCTGGATCATAACAGGTCCTAAGGAAGCCAACTCAGAAAAACACCCTCTTTGATCTGATGTTTGTCAACAGAGAGGCTCTAATGAGAAAAGTGATGATTGGCATCCATCTTGGCCACGGTGACCACAAAGTGATTGAAATCTCCACTGACAGGAGGAAAAGTGCCAGCAAAACTTCAACTTGACATGTGGAGAGCAGACTTTGGACTGCTTAGGGAATTAGTATGTAAAATACCCTGGGAAAATGTTTTTGCAGGTGCTGAGGTCAATCAGTGCTCATTACTTTTTAAACATCGTCTCCTAAGGGTACAGGAGGTAGGCATTCCCTGTTGGAAGTTGAGCAGGCAAAGGCAGAAGGCTGGCTTGGCTGAACAGGGATCTTGTCTTGGAAATAAGGCAAAGAAAGGAACGTGTATGTCCAGTGGAAGCAAAGTCAGGGGACATGGGAAGAATACAGAGATACTGCATGCCATTGTAGGAAGAAAATTTGTGTGATCAAAGCTCAATTGGAGTTGAAGCGGGCCAGCAAGTGTAAGACAATAAGAAGAGTTCTAAAATATACATTAATGGCAAAAGACAGTGTAGAAATAATATTGGCCTGTTGAAGGATGAGGGTGATCATCTCACGGTGACATAGAAAAGGCAGAGTTATTTAATGCATTCTTTGCCTCTGTCTTCAACATGGATGGTGGACCAAGGGGTTCTCAGTGCCCTGAGCTGGAGGACCATGGCTGTGTAAATGTTCCCAGCTGAGCCTGAATTTGTGTGGGACCTGCTGTTTCATTTTGGTCCCTAAAATTCTGTGGGGCCTTCATCCAAGAATCCTCAAAGGTCTAGCTGATGTCATTTCAAATCTCTTTTGATGATTTTTAAACAGTCTTAGGAATTTGGTGAGGTCCCAGATGACTGGAAGCTACCAAATGTTGTCCTGATTTTCAAGAAGGGCAAGAAGGAGCACCCTGGAAACTACAGGCCTGCCAGTCTCACTTCAGTGCCTAGTAAATAATTAAAAAGATTATTCTGCGAAGTATTGAGAATCTGGAGGAAGTGCAGTCATTGGTCACAGTCAAGCCTAGTTTTGTGAGTGTAAAATCCTGCTTGTTGAATATGACTTCCTTCTATGACAGGGTAACCTACTTAGCTCATCTCAGAAAGCCAGGGGATGTAATCTTTCCAGATTTCAGCAAAGCTTTTGATACTGTCTCTCACAGGGTCCTTCACAACAAAATATCCAGCATACAACTAAATAATCATGTTACAAGATGGATAAGCAACTGGCTCACAGGTCAGACACAAAGAGTTATAGGAAGAGGGTAACATCAGACTAGTGACCTCTCTAGTGGGGTGTTTCAGGGTTCAATCCTCAGCCCAGTTTTCTTCATTAAGGACTTGGATGCAGAACTTGAGGGAGTATTAACCAAGTTTGCTGATGACCCTAAATTGGGAGGAGCTGTTGACTGCCTTGCAGGCTGAGGCCCTGCAGAGAGACCTCAACAAATTAAAGGGCTGAAAAATCAGCAACCATATAAAGTTTAACCAGTCAAATGCCAGATTCTGCACCTGGGACACGGTGTAAGGCTATGATTCTAAATGACATTACTGTTTTAGGGTGTTCCTATTTTGCTGTTAAAATTTTAGGTTAGGAAAATCGGATACACCATTCTTACTTCAAACGAGTAGTGGATAACCAACCAACCGGGCAATAATTAACTTCTGAGAATCCTTTTCTGTATTGGTAATTATTTAAGCACTTGTGCACAAGAATCAGTAATCTTATACTCTGCCCTATGACAATCATCTTAGCCTGAATTTTGCTATGTTTGTTACTTGTGATAATTTGATATATAAGGGTAGTAGTTAAATTTCTTGAAATAGTTACATTTCTTGAAATTTCCCTTTTAATGTATAAGCAGGTATGCTTAATAAAAGAAAGAAAAGACTGTTGAGGACTATACCTAGTGCAGGTAACCTGGCATGCAAGTTACAGCTTGTGCCATGGGTGTGAGGAAATAGAGAGCCCCAGGCAACAAGACATGATCTGGTGCAGACCATTTACATAAATAAGGGCATGGGGACCTGGGCCATAGTCCAGTGAGGTGAGGATGGTCAGAGTGGCCAGTCACCCAGAGACTCTTGCAAGAGCCAGTGAAGGATGAGGAGACCTCAGAATAAATATCAGTATTTTAATGGGTGCATAGAATGTAAGGGTTAAAACCCCAGGGATTTCTTTTTTGGGATACCTCCCTGGAAGCACCCAGCTTCAGCTGTCATAATGTTGATCACCATGGGAGCCATGTGCGCTATGGGAAACCTGGGGACAAGCTGGTGAGGGAAATCTTCTCTGACTGTGTGATTGTGATGCATGTAGTGAGTCAAGTGGGGTGCTGTCAATTCACCAGAGTTGTCTTCTGCAAAGGGGCTTCAGTCCCAACAATGAAAGTCTTGGATGATTGGAATGTGTCTTCTGATAGTAGACAGAAAAGTTTGCTAAAGTGTTGTCTAAATAACAGCCATAACATTACAGGCCCTTGAATAATAATATTGTGTTGATGTTGCATATATTTCTGCTGGTTTTGTGTAGCCATTGCTTGGTTTTGGACTACACGGTGTGAGAGGTTATATTTCTAGCTATTGTAGCTAGAAATACAGCTACAGGGCTTGGCACAGAATCTCTAGGCTACCTGTAACTCTGGGTCAATACAGTTCTTGCACATTAGGTAGCTGCTCACATTTAAGAGCAAAGAGCATGGAGTTTTCCTGATTACCTGGGAAATTGTCTGAACATAATTATGGAATGGAGAAAGTGGATAAGAATTATTGCTGATCTTCTGTCTTTGTAACATCTAGACTGTGTGAAAAAAAGATATTTAAGACAATCAGAAAAAAAATGCTGCTGGTTCCTGTCCACAGCAGCAGATATTGCTGCTTCCAATAGGATTGTTTTCATGATTTATTTTCTTGACCCATGGGATAACAGCTATTCTGAGTGGTTTCATCTTGTGTATTTAGTGTGTATTGCATCAAAAAGTAACCCTTAATCCATGTATTAGGTCCACTGGATAATTGATCTGAAAGCTGGGAAAATATCAGAAAATTTTACCTAATTAAAATCAGTTGCTGACTTCAGACCCACCAGGACAACCCAGGACAGGTGTGAAAGCCTCATGTCATCTAATAAAATATATTTATGGGAAGCATTACATTTCTGCATTTGGAATGACCCTAATGTTTGTGCTTATTTCCGCTTTGAACTTTTATTTAGGTTTTCATGCTTATTCCCAAACTGTGGTTATGCAAAGGTAAAATGATAGCAGACCACCTTTATTTTTCAGAATTTTGACATTCTAGGCAATAAGCCTATGAATTTATTTTCCTTCTCATTGTTTTTTCAGGGTCTAAATCACAAAACTGCTTGTGGAACGCCATTATCGGTGGGCTGACCAGCAACCTCAAGGAAAGGCCAAAGCGGACCATTATCAATGACCCGAGGCCTCCTGAAGAAATTTTAGCAGATGAACTACTGCCAGTGGACAACCCTGAGGCATTGGTGAAAGCATCTTTCAGGTCTGACTGATATGAATTTACTTCATTTATCTTTGAGAGGCTATCTGTTTAAGATTAAATCTGTGATGTGAGTTTGGTGACAGAAATTGATACGGAAAGATTCTGTAATGCTGCATATCTTCATACTGAAAAAGAGTGTAAAAATAAATCCATAAATAATAGTAACTGGATTGGCCTTTAATTTCTTACACTTCATTAGCCTCCCCAAAAGATTATTTACTAGGCAGAAAGTCTGTAACTAGTCAAAAAATCAACAAAGACAGCTCATTATACGATGATGCCTTTGAAGGTTGGTATTGTTTCATTTGCAAGGGATTAAATGATGAAAAATTGCACTTTTGGTCAGATGATGTGCTTCATTGATGCAAGGGTGAGTTACATCTTTTCCTATTGATGTAATGTCTTGAGAACTGCCTAGCATTAATATATGAAGGGGAAGAACTCTGACCAGGGTCTTGCAAAAAAGTGATTTCTGCTGTTGCAGAGTGATATATCTATATATAGATCGATATCTATATATTCTTGTGTTTCCCACTCTTTTATTTAATGCTGTCAATGTACAGTTACCATTTTTTTCTTGGAAACATGTTTTCTGAAAAATTGTCTCCCAAAGTGAGGTAGAGAATCCATAGGGCATACAATGGATTTTTGACTGAAATTTGAAAATTGGTGTGAAATTGGTGTGCCCAGAAAAAGTAAAGTGAGTGGCAGAATTGATTTTGCAAAATGTTTTTTCAGCTTATTTTTTTGTTGTTCAAAATTTGTGCTCTGCTTTTCTTTTGTATTAAACATACCTGTGTTTAAAATAATGTTCCTTGATTTGGATAAATTTCTCTGACTGCAGTGATTTTGATTATACCTGAGTCTGTGAAACTTATTTCACTCTTCATATGATTATTTTGAAGGTACTTGATTGAGTCTTTAAATTAGTTAGTTATTTCAGGTATTTGTTCATGCTGATTGATGTTTAAAAGCATAATACCATAAAGTGAGTTTATGCCAGTCTGTATTAATAACCCTGTAATTTCATAGTGGATTTTCATTCTTTAATATTCACATTTAAATGATAAAGGACAAGGATTTCTGAACCTTACCATCCTTTTATGATGGCCTATGGTATTTAATGACTTAAAAGCTTTGTACCTCTGATATTTTAAATCTATAATTTCAAGAGATCTAAGTATTTGTAAGCTTTTACTTTGGATAACAATATATGGGAAGCAACATTCCTTACATTGCTATTGTCAAGATAATTTGAAACATTTAATGCAGCAAAATAGTGTGACAGCATTCTGAATAGTACAGCATAATAAGGACTGATGAGTTGGAAAATGTTATTTAACAAAACAGTTTTGCTAGTACAGTTTAAAAGGCTTTATAAACGTCACAGAATCTTTATATTGTACCAATATAGGTATTACTGTGTAATGTGGCATTTTGAGGGACTTTATAGATGGAAACCAACAAAACTATTGTTACAAAGTAAATAGTAAATGTCTAGTTTTCCAAAGAATCAAAGCCCTGTGTGCTTAATAGTTTTGTGGAGGAGTGGAAGGTAAGAGAGTTGTCTTGGTTTGTAAAAAAGGTGTCGGTCAAGGAAGGCAGGAACCTCCCTTGGAATGGAGAATATGACCCCTTTCCATTCAAATTATTATAACTTTGAAATTAAGGGTCTTTCAGGCAAAGATATGGGAAAAGGAATAACAGTTCTTTACTAATTGTAATAAGAGGGCAAACAACAACA
Organism: Melospiza melodia melodia; assembly: GCF_035770615.1. Lineage (NCBI taxonomy): Eukaryota > Metazoa > Chordata > Aves > Passeriformes > Passerellidae > Melospiza > Melospiza melodia. The sequence continues at coordinate 57,024,470 of NC_086194.1, forward strand.
ACAATGGCAGCAACAACTAACAAAAACAGAAACCCAAATAAAAATCTTCTCTCAGCTGTCAAACACTTTCCCATTTGTTGTGATCTGGTTTAAACTCAGAAAAGCAGAGAAAACACTGTGTATAAACCAAATAAATAAACCTCTGTGTATAAACCAGAAAGAGCTTGGAAGGTTCAAAATATACCCAAAAATGAGATTAAAGCCAAATGAGGTTAGATGCTGGTACCAAAAAAATTTATATATTTTATTTAATAGTTCAAGAGGCAAAGAGAAAGAAAGAGAAAAGAAAGAGATAGAGAAAGAAGTGTGCATAGGGACCAGGGAGATGGGGAGAGTGACAGGGCTTAGGTAGAAGCATGTCACCCATCCAATGGTCCCTACATTGTTCCCCTCTGTTATAGACATATATTATTAGCTTTTTGCAAATATTAAAATGGATGCTATATGTATAATGCTAAAGTAACTTTGCTATAAAAATATAGTCTTTATTTTTGTTAGATATAGTAGTGAAATAGCTGATGTAAATACACTCGTGTTAAAATGCCTGCTTGGTTGGGATAACATCCAATGAACATTTGATGAGGACCCCTGCTCCTGATGTGCCAACTATCAGCACTCACCATCTGAAGACAGTATGGACCAAAACCCAAAAACTAGAGGTGATGATAAGAATGGACTAAAACCACAATGAAGATATGTGCATGCTCCAAAAAGGCAGACCTGAGGAGGGACCACACTAAACAGTTCTTGGAACATGTAAACTAGTTTGGGGGAAAGTTTAAATATGCATAATTGTTTATGAATATGCAACCGGCTGATGCAATAGAAATTGTATATAAATGGTGTTTCCAAAATAGCAGGTGTGCTCTTGGCTGCCTGCCAAGAAGCACCCAACTGTATTGGTCTCTATGTATTAGATGTTTTAGTAATGATATTATTAGTAATTCCCGGCATACTTCAGTGTGTGTGGCGAATGATGAACAAAACAGTCAGAGAAGTTTTTGTCATACAAGAGAGAAAATTAGGAAGTAGAAGCACAGAGAGTGTTCGAAATCTCACAGAAGTGACGGATGAAAGTATAGAAATAGAAGAAAATTTTGAGTTAAGACCCTAGAATCAACAAGAGTTTTTTGAACAATGACTTGTAACTATTGTCAGATGTGATTCATATCTTTTTCACTGACTGAGCCTTCACAGCATTAAGTTGCTGTGCTGTAACATAGCAATGCTTAGTGTCAGCAAGAACAAGCCTCAAGCAGATAGTAAGCGACAATGCTATAGTAAAACTATGAAATGCAAGAAGTAAACGACACAGCTATGAAGGTTTCCTTTTAAGTCAACAGAGAGGGGGAATTGTGGGAATCCATAAAAATCACAAGGTTTTAGGAAGGTGGTAAAAAGACAGGCCTCAGACAGCAGATTTGTGGACAGTGCTAAGGCAGCAGAAGAGTTTTCTAAGCTGTAGCAACGACATGGGAAATAGAACAGTAAGAGTTATGTAGATAGGCCTTCTTAATTGCAACAAGTTTATTTAGTGTATATTTTAGAAGGTTAATTATGAATAGAGCTCTGTGCTATAAACAAGTCATTGTGTTAGAGAATAGGCCGTTATTGTTTTAACCCGAATTATGTGTGCTTCAGATTATTGGATAGAACTACTGTCAGTATACTTTTGTCCTATGTGATTGACTGAAACTTAGACTGAGACTGTTTTATGGTATGTTGTAAGACTTAAGTTTTTTTGGCTTTCTGCTGAACCAGCGAGCTGTTAGCATCTTTCCTCTCCACTGTCATAACAATGTAATGGGACTGATGCTGGAAAAATAAAAGCTCAAGATGCTGATTCCAAGATGCTGCCCCGTCCTGTTCGTGTCTGTATATAAACTGCCGGCGTAACACATATATCTTTGCTGTATTGTCTTTGTTTCCTATTGTCCTTGATTAAACTTTTAAATTTTACCAGGAGAATGAACCTTGTTTTTCACACCTCCATCTGGTCTTGGTGGTGAAGATTCCCCACTGTGGCTGCACCGCGCCACACTGTACCACAGGCTGCCACACACTGAAGAGTATAGAATTCAGTGGATTAATATACACTTTGGGCTAGTTTGGAATGCCAAGTCCCTTGCAACAGTGAGGGTCTGTTGCATGAAAAACAGAGCAGTGGCAGAGAAGTGGAAGGGCTGGGCAGTGGCAGCTGGGTTCCCAAACACAGCTGGGAAAGGTGATTTGTGGAAAAACACAACTTGTGGAAGTTATAAAGTAGGTATGTATTTATTCAGCACTGTGAAAAACGCCATTCACTTGTGTTAAAATTTTAGAAGTTTAATAGTAATAAAATAGTAATAAAGATTAAGGCAATAAGAATTTGGACAATCAAACTTAGAACAATAAAAGACAACAAAAAGCAAAGAATTACGTCCAGGTGCTTTTTGCACTCTGCCACAAAAGCAGGCTTTGCTAACAAAGGATTAACCCTTAAAAGCAATAGCCTGTTGCATATTCATATATCTCATACATGTTCCAAACAAAGGCTTTTTTCTGCTTAATTTCTGCTCCCCTGCCCCATCTTATAAACCAATGTCTTGGTTCTTCGCAATCTGGGAGAAGTCTGGATTTTCCCAATAAGGATGCAATAATTCTTCTCTTAGGATCTTGGTGTCCTGGTGTTGTTATCTCCATGCAAAGAATTTCTTGCTTATCTTATCCATTCCTTGACCTAGTTACAAAAACTATCTTACATCACAAGTTTGAGCTTACCAATTTAAGGTTAATTTCCCTTTTTCAATAGTTTGTGTGTTTTTCATATCAACTACTGCATACTATCCTATCAACTACTGTCTTTTCTCCTCTTTTTTTTTTCTGTACCCATCTTACTGGTTTTCTGTCCTATTTTTCAAGATCTTATCTACTTGTCCCCTGCCTCTGTTTCTTCACTTTCTCTGAATACCACCTTCTTCCGACTACACACACAAAGGCTCTTTTTTCTCACAATATTATTCAATACAATACATCTCCCTCCAACGAGATAAAGTGAAGCTTAAAATAAACAATCTACATTACATATACTTTGATTCATCTACATTTACTGACTTTTATTTCTCATTCACTTTCACGCATTCTTTCTCACCCTCAGGACCTGAAGTGGACCCCTGTTGCCAGAGAATCTCTGGTCCATGTGGTCCCCCCTCACCTTGGGGTTGGCCTCTGGGCTTCAGTACTCCTGGGCCTCTGGCAAGGGCCCTGAATCTGGTTGCCTCTGGTGCCTGCTCACCTGTGAGGCTAATTTGTGTGTAACTCACACTCTTTCACCACAGACCCCATACTCCCCAGGGGAACAATGGACTGTTTGCGGGTCACATACACCTTTTTCCACAGCCCCCCCTCCGCCCCCACCTGCCTGGGAAGCTGCGGCTGATTCTGTGTGTGACTCACTCTCACACACAGCAAGACAACAATAAGGTACCTTTTACTTTCAAATCACCTGTTACAATCTCAGATGTTACTGGCCAGCCCCAAATGTTTTTGGGTATCCCTCAGTCCAGCTCTGTTGTCCAACCCCAGATGCTCTTGGGCATTTTCATCCCTCAATCCAGCTGCGTTGTCCAACTCCAGATGCTCTTGGGCATATCCTCAATCCAGCAGAATTTTGCTCAACCCTGGATGCTCTTCAACGTATTAATCCCTCAACCCAGCAGGTTTAATCCTGGATGCTCTCAGGATTCCCATCCCTCAACCCAGCAGAATTTTTAGGGGCCCCTCCCTTTTGTCCTACTTACCCGGAGGATTGAGCTAGGAAACTCTTCTACTCCCTTCCTCCAAGGGGTCCAACCCCTGGGACCCAGTCCCAGCTACCCTGAAGGATTCTCTCACTCCTTTTATCTCTCACTTCATCTCTTTACTGGCTGTTTTTCTCTCAAAAAGACGGAAACACAATATGGGAGACCTGCACTCAATTAGCAGGTCTGGAATGAGAGGTCTAGCCACCTCTCATTCACACACATACTCATACCCCCGCTCCGTACCTGCCCCCTGAAAAAGAACTTACCAATCCTTTTTTCTTTTATGGGTTTTCATGCACACTACAAGTCTTACTGTGGTTTTAGGGAGCCTTTTCCCTTTTCTTTGTTTTATTGTCTCTTTTTGTCCACTGGTTGGAACCTGCATCTGCCCAATCATGCCAGAAGAAACAGAGCGAGGCTGCCAAACTTGGCAAGGGACGCCTTCCTCACTTGGAATCCTCTGAGGCCCTGGCAGCGAGGTGTTAATTTCTGGGCTTCAGCACAAAACTATGAAAAAAGCAAATCACTTGTGTTAAAATTTTAGAAGTTTAATAGTAATAAAATATTACTATTATATAAAAATAGTAATAAAAACAGAAAAATAGCTATATAAATTAATATAAAAATAAAACATAGTAATACAAATTATAAAAATAGTAATACAAATTAGAGCAATAAGAATTTGGGCAATCAGATTTAGGATAATAAAGGACAATAAAAATGCAAAGAATAATGAACGTTAGGATGCTTTCCTCAAAAAAGCATGTCCACTAGCAAAGGATTAACCCTTAAAAGCAATAGGCTGTTGCACATTCATATGTCTCATACATGGTACAAACATTCCTTTCAAACTATGGATTTTTGTGTTTATTGTCAACTTCCCTGCCCTTCGTCTTGTAAATCATGGTTTGTTTGGCTCTGTGGTGTCTGTAAGGAGGTAGAAGGAGCCTGGTTCTTCCCGATAAGGAGGCAATAATTCTTCTCTTTGGTATTTTAGTGCCTTGTTGCTGTTATCACTATGCAAAGAATTTCTTGATTATCTTATCCATTCCTTGAGCTAGTTAGAAAAAGTATTTTACATCACATAGGTTTTTTTTTAATATTATGTTGTAGTCTAAAACTGTATTTAACACACTACTTAAAAGGATTAATGCAGCATAACTTTCCAACACAACACAAATAATATTCATTTTAATATTTGCGAAAAGCCAATCATATATACGTATTTTTCAAAACATCTTATGCTTTGCTAAGGTCTATAGTGTAACACGTTCATCACACCACTATTTCTATAAGTGATAGATAGATATCATATTCATTACACTACTATTTCTATTAGCGATTGCATACTTAAACTGATAGATTATGTTATATTAACAAGCTAAAAGGAGTTATAATTCATACTGTATCTAAATACTTATGATCAATAACAACATGCAAAAGCGAATATATAAATGTGAAAGCCAATATTATATGGTCATTTTTACCTTACTGCATCTGATTCACTGCTGTTAAAGCAGTACATAAATCCTTTCATGCACAGTGTCTTGGGGTGATTTTATGATGATATTTTATTCCCTAATCATCTGCTTTGTGCCCAGAAATGTCTGCTGTAGCTTGAAGATGGACCCGGGGTGTAGGGAGCCCTGGGGGCTATGTCAGGGCTTTTATTCCAAGCATCCTTCTCCAGGGTGCTCTGGTCAACCAGGATGTTGCATTGTTCCTTTTGTTGGATTAGCTTTTCTTGCTAGCTTGAAGCAAGAAGTTTTCCTTTTTTTCCTTCCCCCAGCCTGGAGGCTGTAGAGGCTGTACCAGGAATCCTCTCTGCTTGCCTTTTTTTTTTTTTTTTCTTGTTGGGCCGGGGAGCTGGCGAGGCGCTGTCATGAATCTGAGACCTTGGAGAAGCTGAACCAATATAAGAAAGAACACGAAAACCCACCAGCTTCCCTGGCTTTGAGGAGACTAATGCCAAAAAGGTTCGCATCTATTCTGAGGATCTGCATGAACTCCTGTTCCTGCCCTTCCCTGAGACAAATGGGGGCAGCTGCCATATTTGCCTCCTGGCCATGTGGTCTGCTGTGGGAGGGTGGGGTTAAGGTTTTGAAATGTTATTATCCAGCATAGAAATGACTGCTCACTTTCAAAATTTTAAAGGTTTATTAAACCTTAACAAAAAAATTAAACAAAGGACCGAATAAGGGAAAATTACAGTGCTGGAAGCCCTCCCTGTGACTACCAGCCAGGTGGCTCATTCACAAAATGGCTGCTCCCCCTTTTATACCTTTGGTGTTGCCTCAGGAAACTCTAGCCCCTCCTAAAGCCTGTCCGTTAACTCTTCATCACCATCCATGGTGGAGACTGCTCTCTTGCAAACTGATTGGAGGTCAGGCGTTCCCATGCCACGCTTCTTAACAAGCCTGCCCTCCCCCCAAATGCCCCAACCACTAAAGGGATTACAAGGGGAGGGGAAAGAGGACCCTGGGGCACATCTTACAATAACATCGCTACACATCTTAACATACACATAATATCTATCTCTTACTTGTGAGAGCCAACTATTACATTACTTATCTATAATAGTTGTTTGTTTTTTTTTTACTTTCACTCACTGGTATTAATTTCTCTCATTGGCAAATGGAATTATCAAAGCCTTTCTCTTTAGAGGAAATGCTCATTCCAGTGTGTTTTCTCCTAAAATTTGTCTCTAAACTGAGACTCACTGTTAAGAGAATGTCTCTCCAAAGTCAAAATGAGTCATACTTCCTTCTGATTTCCTATCTTTTAAATGGCTACATATAAGCAGCATGAAATTCATGTTGCCACATCTTGTATTAGGTCTTGTTTTCTACTGTACAATTATCTTCTGTAACTTGGAAATTTAAGAAGAGATCAATATTTGATTTTGTCAACATCTAGATATGAGCTGGAAATGCATTTAAACATAAAAGAAGGAATGTGGTTATTTCAATGCTTTCATGTTTAGCTTTCCTGCATTAATAATCCATTGTAATCCAGATGTAAAGCAAAAAAAAAAAATCAAACAAAATCAGTCTTCTCTTTACATCTGAAAAACATGTGGTGCATGATCGTTTAATAATTTAGAAGCGTTCTGATGGTCTTTATTTTTCTTGTATAATTATTTTACTATCGTTTTTCTGAAAGAGATTGTCATATATATTTGTTTGCAGTAATGCACTGAATTAGCAGTGCACAAGTAATTTTGTGTCCTGACTGGTTATACAACTGCAGTGCTTAAAGTACAGATTTTAAAATCCCTTCTCACTGGCATTTAGTCTGTTTGTCTATTAAAGACAGCAGAGGTCCAAGTTTGAATTATATTTGAAAATACAGAGGAATTGTAGTGGTTTATCCCTTTTTTTACAAGGGAAAAATGTAATTGGAGACATGGAAGTGATTAGCTTCTTGATCCACTCTTAATGTAACCAATCTGACACATCATTTCCTTTGCACAAACATACAAGTTTGATGTAGAGGCTGCATGCTCTAATTCCAGAAACATAGTACCAAATTATAGACTTTTGCACGTAGCAAATCTGTTCTAAGCAGTATTCTGCTCATTGTCTGTAGGAGAATTGATTATAGGACATTAGGAATGAGGCTGCACTGAGCCTCATCCTTAATGGGGTGCAGCTGTGTAAGACAGGTGAACAGCGTTGGAGAAAAAGATGCATGGAATGCTGAGGTGCCTTGACCAATCACAAAAGAGTAAAAGGATACACAGGTGTTATGCACATGAGAAGCAGGGTTTAAAAGGTTGTACTGGGCAATACTGAACTGCTGATGCTTGAAGCTATTCTCGGTGTCAGTCGTGTGTCCTCCATCAATTGCACTTTCAGGCAATAAAGGGGCAAAGGAACAGATCTTCACAACCACACGTGCTCAGTGGGTTTTCCTTATGGGCAATGAAAGGATGCACCTTAGTATTTCTAAGGTTTTCCATTTGTGCGGTTTTCTAGCCAACTTGTAATTTCAGTCATGCTAAAGCATCTTTTTAACTTCTCTGGGAATGTAAAGGCATTTACCTGGGCACATATTACACATCTCGGAACATGGTGCTTGGTGCAAGAGTGAAAGACCTGTGATATAAATGAGCATCAGACTGGCAAATTTACAGATGAGGGATATTTTGGAGTTGCATTTATGACTGGATTGCTCTAAAATTTAGAGCTCATATTTAAAACTGGAAATAATGATTACAGTGTAAAACAATTGCAATTACGAAAATGAAGGCTCTTGTCCAACTGGCTTACCAATGACAGAGTTCTATGGTGAAGTATTTAAAGCTATTAGAAATGCCTCTGCCCAAATTAAGGCGCAAATGAAACCATATGCCAAAGTCAATAGTATGGATTTTATTTGAGTAGGTGTTATACTTGTTTTCTCATGTTCAGATATGTTTCCTCAGCTATGAAATAAATAACTGATCATTTAAAAGCAAGACATGCACATGTGTTTTATAATCTGAGATGTGCAGTTACAGGACAGGAAGTTCCATACTGCTGGGTAGCAGTATACGGACAAAACACAGCATATATTTGCAGTAATTTTTGGTTCTATGCCTCACGGGAGTCCAGTTTGGCTAGCTCTGGACCCCATTAGTACCAACAAGGACAAAAGCAAAAGATGAGAAGTGCTCTTTCTCCTTGGGAACAAAAGTCCCACAGTTTTATTGTGGAACCCATCCAAGGACGTCCAAGAAAAAAAAGAGAAAGAATGGCTCATGGAAGGAGACTTTAAACCCGGGGAAGGGGGGCAGAGGAGAGGGACCACAGCCAATGGGATACAACTGATGGGAGGGGTGAGGGGAGGAAGTTACCTGGGTGAAGATCACCACCACAAGACTCAGAAGAGAGGGGAGAGAATGGAACAAACCATGTACTACAAACATATTCAGTGCAAAATACCAAACCACCCAGTGGAAAATAATAACTAAAGAAACTACTCAGTGCAATACAACAAGTAATAGTTCAGCTAAATTTATGACTAGAAAACATCCTTTCAACAAGTACAGTCTGGGATTCAGAAAGGAAAAAAAGACTGTCAGTGCAGAGTGAAGTATTTTCAATGTAAAATTATGTGCAAATGGTTTTCCTTTGGTGGCAGGGCTACAAGAATATGCAAGTGTACTTGAAGAGCTCTGTAGGCATTTACTATTTCCCTGATAATTTATTCTGGAAAAAGAAACAAAACCCAGTTAAGCCAAAACATCATCTAAGAGGATCCTATAATATACTTATCTTTATCAAGTGTGTATAAGTGAAGAAAGGACTGTTTCATCTCAAAAGAAGAGTCCTCTAAGCTGCAGATGTTTTTAAACAATTAATATAAGTGGCAGTTCTTGCCTTTGAAGAGAATGTTCCAATTTAAGTCCTCTTCTATTTTCTTCTTTCTCACACAGTAAATTCACTGTATCATGTAAGTCTTACTCTCATGTTTGTCTATGCTTTGGACAGACAATGCAGCATTCATCTTGGATGCACAAAATAAGGCTCATGTGTCATACCTCGTTAGCACAGGTATTATCTCACAAACTCCATACTCTATATGTGCAGGTACCATGGGAATCATACGGATAGCTAGGGTTTGACTACTTGATGTTGACAATGAGACAGTATTAAAAGAAAGCTGTAATGAAAACTTCTCTAATAAGTTACTTCACATGGTAATGCATTTCTGAACAAGTGAGTATTGGTAAAAAAGACAAGTAATTAGGATAGTGTATAACAAAAGTCCCTGTATGGGACTTTGTTGCACATATGCCTGTTAGCAGCTACACATCAGGTAATCCCAGCAGAGCATGAACTTACACAGTCGATTTTTATACTTTTTTTAACCCACAAAAACTTGGTTTTGTTAATTCATCAAGATTTTGATACTTTTAGAACTTAGGATCTCTAAATTGCATAGGTTTTTGAGCTAACAAGAGCAAGTTTAATCTACAAATATTTACCTTCAACAACCTAGTTATATTATCTACAACACATTTCACGATATTCAATTTAATTATGAAACATCTGTGATGGAGGCTGCATAAAATCTCGCCTTAAAGACAGTTTTACAAAAACAGGACCAGTTTAGGAATACTGATGATGATATTTTGAACATGTCAATGATGTTTTGCTAACTGAAGGAGACATACAAGACCATGTTGCGAAATATCATTCACAAAGATATTTTTAAGTGTAGAAAGGTGAAATCATTCTGTACTCTCTGAGCAACCTCAAGTAGTGTCTGTGGGTGTGGTGTTTCACTCTGGCTGAAGACCAGGTGCCCATCAAAGCCATTTTAACATTCCCCTCCTCAATGGAGCAGGAGAGAGACAATATAACAAAAGATTCATGAGTTGAGATAAGGATAGGGAGGGATCAGTCATTGATAGCTGTGATGAACAAAACAGACCCAACTGAACAAATTAATTTTATTTATTACGATTCAAAATCAGAGCATGAGAATAAGAAGAAAAACAAATCTTAAAACCAGCTTTCCCCCAGGCCTCCCTCCTTCCTGGTCTTAACTTTATGCCCAATTCTCTATGTCCTCCTCCACAGCACTGCACATGGGGAAAGTTTTGAGCAGCTTCTCAAAGAAGCTACTCCTATAGAACCCCCACTACGACAGCTTCGCCACATGAACTCAATAGAGTGGATCTAGTCAGTTTTTAAATATGTGTTAAAAGCAATCTTACCTCCTGTAAATGATAGGGAAGTTTATTTAGTTTGCCTAAATGGTGAATACATAATGCAGTTACTGGTAAAACATAAATGCAATATAGTTTCTTGGAAAATGCAGAATGAAAATAGCTTTGCTGCTATTTCATTGCAAGTTCTTTTGACCTATGAATCAATCCCTTCAGACAGCTCTAGAGTACGTAATTGGAATTAAGCTTTTTCACTTTTCCTTTAGTCCCATTTAGAGATAAAGGTATTTTACACACACACACACACACACATATACATACATACACACACACACACATAGAAGTATAGTAAAATTTTTATGAGTATGCTTCAATCTTGAGTCTGTTATAGATGAGTAATGAAATGGTTCGCTCTCACAATTAAGGGGTGAATATTATGTGTATGTTAAGAGAAGTTTTGTAGATGTATGGTTATGTTATTGTAATATGCCTTCCCCTTGCATTGTTATGCCTTGGTAGTTGGGGCATTTGGGGTGGGTTGGCTTGTTACTATGGTAATTCCTGACCTGCATTTAAGATGTAAGAAAGTGATCTCCACCCTGGATGGCAAGGAAGGAGTAAACTAATAAGACTTTAGGAGTGAATAGAAGTATAGAAAGTGGAGCATCCATTTTGTAGACAAGCACATGGTGGTATAATCCGTGCTCCCCGTGCTGCAATTTTTCCTTGCTTAGTGCTTTTGTTGTACTTTTAATAAAGCTTTTATTAAAATCTTATAGGTTTAATACAGCTTTGAAATTTTTAAAGTGAGCAGTCATTTCTTACAAGTTTATTAAAAAATTTGATCTCATTTTGGGAGCAAAGCTTGGGTCAAACAACATCTGTCTGGCCTTATATAATATTAGTTGAAAACAAAATGCTTTATATATTTATCCACTATAAGATGTGAGGGTTTAAAATCAGCTGCAGAGTACATGACCCAGAATGAGTGGAATTACAGTAAAGATGTTCTGTGGTAACTCTCGTAATATAGGAGATAGTTGTACCCATTTAGCAGTGCAATTCTTCTTTCTTAAAAAAGATGCTGTTGCCTCATAATGAGAGGAATCCTAGTTATGTAATGGTCCAACATTTTAAAGCTTGTGGCATATGTCTGCTAGTGCAAATACTTAATTTACAAGCAATACTTGATGGGAGAGTGTTGGTACATCTGTGTGTAGTGGACAGCATTGGCAGCACCCTGCTTCTTTGACAGAGAATTAGGCTGTTTACCTCTACAACCGTTTTGTCTGAGACATTTTTAGAGGAAACACATTTCAAAGTGTAGTGCTGTGCTTGCATATGCTAGAGATACACGTTATGGCTTTTCCTTCCTTTGTGAAGAGAAGCAGGTGGCAGTGCAAAATACAGTGCTGTGCATAGGGTAGGTGTGTAAGCAGGAGGTAATATGGCAATGGGCCTTCTGCTTGCATGCTCCACCCCAAAGTGCATTCCTGTTCCCTTGAGCTTCTGATGCACTGCTCCATCGACATCCTTTGCTGCTCTCTCAGATCTCCTCTGTAAACCTCATGTCTCTCATACATACTCTTCCAGACTCCTTCACAGAGTGGAAATCTTCTCAGCCTTTTCCTCCCACAAGGCAGAAGGGGTGTGATAATATAGATGATAGTTGCTAAATGTAGACTTGCCCTGGGAGTCATCATCTCACCTGCCTCTGCAACTCCATGTCTGGCATCCCCTTCTTCTTCCCCTCTTCCAGAGTCTCACACTTCTCATCTCAAAAATTTTGTCCTCTTGCAGCTCTAGCTTCTGGCACAGATTTCCAATACTTATCTAGCAGCTGTACTTATAAAAAAAATCATTCAGTGAAGACCCCAGTAGCTTAAAAGAGTGGACCAGAAAGAGAAAATGGACCACTGCAGACTTTCTCAGGCCCTTGTTTTCCATTTGAAAAAGACTGTGGTAATAGATGTGTCAGACTCTGAAGGGGAACATTGCTGCAACGGAAGAAGGTGCTTCCGAAGTAGGAGGCAACTGAAGCCTGCCTTGGCAGCATCTGGAGGGGGCTAAGGGAAAAGATTATGAGCAAAGGAGTATCTGTTACAAGGTGTATCTCAGTAAGGAGACCTCTGTGGCACTGTGTTTATCATAGGGTTGTGTTTACCACAGGGACACTTACTGTTTTGTTTCCAGTCTTTATGCTTTTAGAGGACTAGGAAACCAATGGTACTTTGGTTTACATTTTACATTTTGATTTCTTGTTTTTTCTTTCATATTGTCTGCCTGAAGAAAGTGAAGTCTAGGTTTAATCAAGGGCTGTTTTTCTCCTGGAGGCTGATGTAACTCTTCTTAAACACAAATGTTGTGGTTTAACTCTAGTCAACTATGAAGTGATACACAGCTGCTCACTCACACCCCCACTCGCAGGATCACAGAGAGAATTGTAAAGGTAATAGCTAGAAAACATGTGGGTTGAGACAAAAGATAGATTAATAGGGAAAGCAAAAGCCATGCACACAAGTAAAGAAAAAACCAAAAGGATTAGTTCACTGCTTCCCGTGGGCAGGCAGACATTTAGCTCTTTCCAGGAGCTAATGGTGTATAACCATTATTAGGAAAGACAAATGCCATCACTCTAAACATTCCTCCTTCCTTCTTCCTTCCAACTTTATATACTGAGCATGATGTCATATGGTATTCAACATCCCTTTGGTCAGTTTGGGTCACCTGTCCTGCTGTGTCATCTCCCAAACTGCCATGAACCCACAACTTCCTTGCCATCTCTATATTATCAACACTGTATTCAGCACCACTATGAAAATAAGTAATTTTACCCCATCCAAAAACAGCACAAGAGATCAAAAGGATTTTGTTGCAGCTTTTGCATTAGCATTCATGTGTCAAGATTTGAAAATGTGTAACCACACACTAGGCTCTAGGGTTAGAGAGCAGAAAAAAGTTTGTCTGAAAACCAAGTTTCCTTTACAGTGCAGGAATCCATTTGCCTTTTGACCATCGTGGGATCTGCAAAGCCAGAAACTTGCTGATTAGATTTCTTCACCCTTACACTGAAGACCTTATTTCAGGGAGCCTATTTGTGAAATGAGCACTACTGCTCACATAGGATGCTCAGAGAATGATGTTCTGTTCAGTAGAGGAGACAGGACCATCACTTCTGAGGCTCCTTGAGCTATTGCTTTATTTGTAAAGAAGCACTTTCATTCCCATTTGCTATTTTCTTTGTGGAATTTATTTATTAAATGTGAAACAAGGGATGCTTTGTGGAAAACAGATTAACATGGAATATATTTATCTTCCTATCATCCTTGAGAATCCATTTCTCTTAGTATTACAATTTGTTGTCTTCTCTGGCTGAAATATGGTATTATTATATTTATGATGAATATTTATGATATTATTATATTAAGTGCTGAACTTATATACCCATTAAATAAAATTTACATTGAATGTCTTAATATCTGCTGTTTTTTACCCAGGAAAACCAGATGTACCTTCTTAAAAAACAGTATGGTTGCAGATGACTTCACTTATTCCTAAATAGAATTAAGTAAGCTTTCAACCTAAAGTTTTGTCTAAGTTAATAGCACTTCTCTAAAATAAAATATTTTCATGTCAGCAAGAATGAACAGGAGATAAAGAATACTATGCCCAAATGAAATCATAAGGTTGGTTTTCAGGTAGCCATACTGAATTTGGTAAAATTAGAAACATTCCTGCATAACTGGGTTAGTATCTTTCTTATTACTTCTGCATCACCTGCTATGCCAAGACAATGGCAACAATAGGTATTTTCTGCCTGTGGGATATCAGTGCTGGAAGAATGGCTGGAGGAATCCTAAAATTTCTGGATCCGTTCCTCAGATCACTGTACAAAAAGCATTTTCCTAAATTTATCCTATTAAACACAACAAATCTGAGTTTTAAAAAACACCTTAAAAAACACCTATCAGATGTGGTACCATCTGATAAATGTAATAGGGATTAAAATGTTAAACTTTTCTCTCTTAGACACATTTTAATGACATTTCATTATTTGTAACAAGAGAACACACATCTTAAATTTGACCACTTGTAGTATAACAGGAAACTATACCACAGTCACAGGTACTGCCTTTTTTGTGTCTTTCTGTGAGTTCATGATGATATAATACAACAAAAATCTGTTTTATCTCAGTGGCATCTTCCCTAGCTAAAAGTAAACAACCAACATGTGATCTGAGGCACCACATGTTTGCTTGAGATTCCTCCAGAATTTACTGAAGCTAAGAGGACATTTGAAAGATGAGCCGATGTTTCTAGCTCTGAATTTCTGCCCTAGCATTATTGGCATTTCAAGATGAAAAAAAGAAACTCTTGATAAGCTGCCATGCATAAAGAAATGTTTGCACAATTTCAAAATACAGGGACTGATCACAGGGCAGAGCAGAAATTTCAGTTATTGGTAGGACTTTCTTACTTTTTAGCTGTGTTAAGCTTCATAAAAGGACTGGAAAAGTAAATGACAGACTGAACCTCTTCCCATGTATTTTAAAGCAAAAGGACTATATAAGGAAAGTTGCAGTGGTGGGAACTGCTTGTGTGCATACCACGTGGCTGTTTCCCAGGGCTGCAACTTTTTCCTTATGTAGTCCTTTTGTTGTATTTTTGTTAAAGTTTAATAAACCTTTTTAAATTTTCAAAGTGAGCACTTGTTTCTCACAAGGGGGGTTTGTGCCTGGGATATAAAGCCTTTTCGCCTGTGGCCCAGGACATTTCAGACGAATGGCGCCACTGCTGATTTTAGCAGCTGTGCCCAGAGGAGCTAGCCAGAACTTCAAGCTACAGAAACTCCCCTGCGATATACATCAGCGTAGAGCCACAAGAACACAAAAGCACCTAGTGAGTGACTTAGCAGCTGCTTCCACCGGTGTTCTGAAAATATGATTTGCTTTTACTTTCCAAGAAGAATGCAAAGCTTCTTCTTTCTTTTTCTTTTCTTTTCTTTTCTTTTCTTTTCTTTTCTTTTCTTTTCTTTTCTTTTCTTTTCTTTTCTTTTCTTTTCTTTTCTTTTCTTTTCTTTTCTTTTCTTTTCTTTTCTTTTCTTTTCTTTTCTTTTCTTTTTCTTTCTTTCTTTCTTTCTTTCTTTCTTTCTTTCTTTCTTTCTTTCTTTCTTTCTTTCTTTCTTTCTTTCTTTCTTTCTTTCTTTCTTTCTTTCTTTCTTTCTTTTTTCCTCTCTTTCTCTCTTTCTCTCTCTCTTGCTCTCTTTCTCTCTCTCTTTCTCTCTTTCTCTCTTTCTCTCTCTCTTTCTCTCTCTCTCTCTCTCTTTCTCTCTCTCTTTCTCTTTTTCTCTCTTTCTCCTTTTAACTAATCAAGGAGAAAAGTTCTGTGGAGGGAACTAGTAGTTATCTCAAAGTACTCCATTTTAGTTAAAAGGTAAAAGGTACCCCTTGACAAAACACAGCAGTGTAGGTGTGAAAGGGGTAGGAATACCATGGCCTATTTATTTACTCTTTGACCAGTGCATTTGTAGGGATTTCTTGTTCACTGTCACATATTTAGATGTTGTACATCACTGGTCAGTTTTGTGTGCAGATCCAGTTGTGACCGATGTTGTGGGATGGGTTGGGAAGCATCTGCATTGGCATTCCTCTTTCATTGGTGTGTTTGGGATCACTTCATTCGCAAACTTGCAGGGCTTTCCAAGGAAAACAGTTTCCAGGTGCCCTGTAGAGATTTTGCACAGGCGTGCTGTTGGCAGCATGACATCTTAGTAGTATCGGAGCCAAGCTGTTTTCTCTGTGTGTGGGGTTTGATGAACTGCCTGATTATGTTGAATAGTTTGGGCAGTTCAAAGACTAGTTTGATGAGAATTTTTATGTTGCATTTCCAAGTGCTGTTCATTATATCAGAAATCCTCTTAAATTTTACCTAGCGAGGGAGGACGGATGGCTTCTTGTTTGAGTGGCTGAGAGAAGGAGACTTAGGTTTAGTTTTTGTGTTGCCCTCTCCGAGAGGATGCAGTGAGTCTGTACTTGGCCTTAGTGGAGTGGAGGTACAAGGTAAGACGTGTTGTGTGCCACGGGAACAACTGAAAGTTTGAGGGTTTGGCACCTCTCCATTTCAAAGCCTTCAGTCTCTGCTAGGAAGTGCCTCAGTGTTTTCATCAGTCTGTGGGGAGAATGGAACAACAAAAAGCACTCCATTTTGTGCCCTCCTGGCGTTGTAAAGTGAGAGATGGGGGACGAGAGTCCAGTACAGTCTTTCTTTAACCTTTCCTTTAAAACAACATTGTCTGATCCCACCTCAAAGGCACAGAGGGTAAAATACTACCTAGAAGTGTCAGGGTGGTAACAAACAGTAGATATCCTACTACTCTCTTCTCAGAAGAGCTCTGGAGAGTGCTTTACATGTATGTGCCAGTGTGTATCTATGGAGACATGTGTACCAAGGTGTGTGAGTCTGCACATGCAGTACCTGTGTGTGCCGATGTGCACAGCTCTGAGTACACACACAAGCACCAAGTCATACATGTATTGTTTGCATTATTATGTGCATGTGTGTTAAATTTTCCTCTCAAGTATGACTATGTTAGTGTACATCCCTGTGTTTGTGAGTGTGCACAAGCTCTGCAACTGTGAGCATAGCCCTATGCAAGATATATGTGTTAATAATATTACACATAATAGGGTGCACAGATTTATATGCTTGTGTTGATGTACACAAGTTCTACGTACAAGCAAGTCTCGTGTTTGTGAACACATGCACATTAGTAGAGACTGTACATAAGTGAGTGTCTCTGTGGCACACACAGTGTGCTAGCGTGTGCAAGTAGAGCGTGCACAGTTCCACGGGTGTGTGCAAGTGTGCGCTGCTAAAAGGTACCTCTGTATGCCAGAGCTCTAAAGCAGTAAACAAATACCTGTGTGTGTGTGTGTGTGTGTGTGTGTGTGTGTGTGTACTAGCTCTGCACATACCCCTACGTGTAGACATGGGCTGAGCACACCCAGAAACACGGCTCTGAATGCACAGCTCTGTGCATCTAGCTGCTGCCTCACCTGAGAAAACAAACGTGTGTGTTTGTGTGTGTCAATGTGTATGTATCACTACTGAGCTCTACTGACCAGAGGAGCCCCTAACTCCCTGTGTACAATATGTAAAGTTCAACTTAATTTATAACAGGAATACAAACCGACCTATTCAAACTGTTGTTATTTACATTCTTACCTTGTGCCTTAATTTTGTTGTAGACTTGTTAAAATGTATAAATGTGTACTCTACTTTGTGAAAGACATGTGAAAACCTCACAACTACTCTAATTGCTTTAAGTAAGTGTTTAAGTAACATTTTTGAACAGAAAATTCAAATTGTATTAGTCATTATTATAATTGTTCTATGAAAATTGCAATTATCTGTTAAGGACAGTAACAATAAAAAAACATTAAAATAATCTGCTTTAAACTGAAATATAGTGAGACCCAGAGGGCAAGACCAGGTTGGCCCCTGTACTTGCCACCAAGAAGATGATAATAACCGTGCTGCAGGCAGCAACCCTGTAGGCATGGGAGGTGGGGGTAAAAGCCATACTGGACCTCTGCTCACAAACTTCACCAATCATTTTGCTTAAAACTCTTTTCCACTGTCCTCACCCACATCAACAGATGCTATTAAAAATGAGTTAATTACTTGAGCCAAATAACTTATAAAATAGAAAAAGGGGGATTGTTATAGATGGATAATGAGACGATTGGCTCTCGCAATTAAAGGAAAACTATTGTGTGAATATTAAGAAAAACTTTAGTGATGTATTGTTATGTTACTGTAGTTTAGATGTCCTCTGTTCTCCCCATAGTTCCCTTTCCCCCACCCCGTATTGTTGCCATCAGACAGCTGGGGTTGCCCAGGACAGGTAGAGAGAAGGTGTGCACGTGTCCCTTACCTGGGGCAGTGGGGAATAGAAAAGCTTGTTGCTTAGGGGGTGCGGCATGACAACATCTGATCTCCAATCAAGTTACAAGAAAGCAATCTCCACTGATAAATGGCAAAGAAGAGCTAACTGACAGACTTTGGAAGGGACCAGGGCTGGCTGATGCAACTCCCAGTCTTCTATAAAAGACTGAACATCCAGGTTGAAGGTGAACCAGTCACATGGTATGCACGCAGGCAGTTCCCAGCGCTGCAGCTTTTTCCTTATGTAGTCCTTTTGTTGTATTTTTCTTAAGGTTTAATAAAGCTTTTTAAATTTTCAAAGTGAGCAGTTGTTTCTCACAGAATTAATATAAATAGGCATGATTAAAAATAGTAGCGAACATTGTTATCAAGATCAGAGGCTATATTGGTGTCTTGGGGATGGTTTATTATCCCATCCCACTTTTGGGGTCTTTGATCCTTTTTGTTTTGTGGCCGGGATGGTTGTGGTCCCTACCCCACCTCCCATCTTCTCTGGCTCTGGGGCTGTCTCAATGAATGGAAGCTGAGCTGGGGTTCCCGGGGGAAGTTGGGGGTGAAGGAAGAGGCAGTCTGCTCTCTTCCAGCAGGCAGCTGGACTGGACATTTGTGGGCAGTATCTCTGACCAGGGATCCTACTGTTTCAGTGGGTTTTGCCTGTTTCTTTTTGGTTTTGTTTAGCTTTGACACTGTGACTGAGCCTGCCGGCTTGGCTTCTCTTGCTGCTTTGCTGTTGGGAAGCCCAGAGCCCTGCCAAGGGTTCTGCTTCCACCTTCCACAGCCAGGATCTGAAGAACCAGCTTTTCTCAGCCAGTGATGAAATAAACAGGGCAGGAGACTTTTTCTCCTTTTAATGCCTTTATTAAAAGTGATCGGCTCAAGATTGAGAAGCTCAATGGGTCTGCAGTCTCCATTGTCTCTCCCAGGGTGACTCGGAGGAAGAGGAATGCACAGCTTTGTCCACTAGGGACAGAGCTGGGGGTGCCATCCTCACGGGAGCACTAGGGCTATACCCCGTGTTTCACAATTCTCCAGTGCCCCCAGCCAGGGTTTTGGCTTCAGCTGAAGTCTTCTTGCTTAGGGCGAGGGGCAACAAAGGTTTTCAGCATCTCTGCAGGCTCAGCACTCTGTTGCTCACGTCCAGACATCACTCTAATTTCTTAGTTCTGTATTGGCTCATTGTTTTTGGGGTCTCTTCAGTAAGTTTGGTGTAGTAGTTTCCCATTGCATGGTGGTCCCGAGGTTATTTTGCAGTCTCTCTGATGTCCCCCTCCCACATCCCCTCCCCTCACTGTCCGGGGAGAAGTACAATTTAGCCCCAGGCAGGCATTACTGATAAAGAATGAGGAATTAGCAAAAATGGCCAGTCATTGTAATAACAAACAAGTAGAACTTCACCTTGCCAACAACTAGTCTGACTGGTTTTGCAACATTTTTTTCCCCAAAAAAATTGGCAGATTTTTTGTTTATACCAGGTGAGAAAGGCCAAAGGAGCCTTTTACTGCGTTTAGGATCCGGAGACTGCTACTGCCCGATACCATCCCCCACTTCTCCCCCCCACACTTCCGCCCTCCCTGCCCTCCCTGTACCTCTGCCATGGCTCCGGGTTTGCCTGGAGGTTTGCAATAGAAACCCCTTCTCTATCCCCACCAGCTCAGCCCATCATTACCGCGTGGTCCCCAAACTCACCCTGGAATGCCCCCTGCAGCTGTGGAGGAATCATCGCACCTGCCCTGCCCACCAGCGCCCCTGCCATCTTTAACCATAACTACATCCAAGGGGAAAGTGCCTGCAGCCGAGAGAAGGCTGTTTTTACCGGGCTTTGCAAGGGTTCCTCAGGGTGAGAGAGATAAACGAGAATCTTGACTCCATGATCAGAGGGCTGGATTTATTATTTTATGATATATATGTTACATTATGACTATGCTAATAGGAATAGAGAGACAAGTTCAGAAGCTGCTAAGCTAAGAATAGAATAGGAATGAATAAACAAGGGAGCTCTCTCTGATTCTGTCCCAGAGAAAGCTTGTCTTTGATTGGCCCTTAATTGTACACAAGCAACATGGACCAATCACAGGTGCACCTGTTACATTCCACAGCAGCAGATAACCATTGTTTACATTCTCTTTCTGGGGCCTCAGCTTCCCAGAAGAGGGAAAATCCTAAAAAAAGGATTTTTCACAAAAGATGTCTGTGACAGGCTGTCAATGGGTTTCTGGTTCTGTTTGATGTCGCCACCGTCGTTGATATTTTTTTGCATTGTTATACATACTTGTAAAGAATGGTTCTCCCTTTTCCCAAATCTTTGTCTGAAACCCCCTTAATTTCAAAATTACACGAATTCAGGGGGAAGGGGGTCATGTTTTCCATTCCAAGGGAGGTTCCTGCCTTCCTTAGCAGACACCTGTTTTTCAAACCAAGACAATTGGGAATAAATTTATTGATTAATTCTACAAGGCATGATTTCACTCTCAAATCTTGCTGTCATTTAGTATTGTTAATGACAACATGTTTGTGAGTCATTAAAACAAAAGATCATGGACAAAGACTCTCTAACTAATCAAAGTTAGAAAGTGCTATGTTTATTACACTGGCAGGTGGCACAGGAGTTGTCCCTGAAAGGTGTGACCACCCTGTACAAGGTTCTTTACCCTCTATTTATTTCCCAAGATCTTACATACAATACATATGCATAATCCCAGCACCGCCCATCCCCTTTTTGTATTAAAATGAGTCCTTCACACGTGCACAGTTCTTCTCTTGAATTGGGTTAGTGGTCTTGAATTGTGTCAGTGGTCTTGAAGAATGAAGTCACTAAATGTGACTTCAGTGGTCTTGAAGAATGAAGTCACTCAATGACTGTCTGGCACAATCCAAGGTCCCCTGCTTTGTAACTGATTGATGTAAAGCACAGGTACTAACCATTGTTCTACTGGTTTCAACATGTTCTTATAACGGTCCACTTATTCCACTTCGTTCTATAAGCAAGCTCATAATGGAACAATCAGCTCTAGCATAAGCATCTAACAATCATTAACCTATTGTCTACCTATCTAACTTATGTCCTGATCAATATAAATTGTTTCTATCCCTCAGCTAAAATCTTAACTTTTTAAAATCATGATTCATTCTCATCTACAATAGTAATGGATATTTGTGCAAGCACACAAACAGTTTTTTTCAGCCAGAAGTCTTTGCATGGAGCAATGCATTTGTCAAACGTATGTAGAAGCTCATGTAGATTGTAGTTTTGTACTTATTAAAATACCCCTCCAGGCCGACTTTTTTAATGTTATGGCATGTACAAAAAAATACTCAATGTTTTCTTAGGTGTAACCTGGATAAGTAATTTCACAAGTCGCTTGTGCAGAGTTCCAAAATCTTTTCATGTCAGAGATGCAGTGATTGTAGTTGAGAGATCTTCAAATCATAGTTTTCCATTTTTCCCCCTTTATATAAGTTTTCCCCTTCCCTACTACATTGCAGGTAGATTTTTTTTTTGTCTATATGTGAAAGTACACAGATTTTTGTGTGTTGGACCTACATGGTGAAACTGAGGCATCTGAAGAGGACATTCATAGTTGCTGTTGTGGATATTCTTGCACAGGATTTGGCTGAGACCTTTCTACGTATTTTCTGCTTATTTGGACATGAAGGTGAACAGTCAAGGCCTGTAAGGAAGGAGTCTGGGGAGTACCCTTTGCCAAATCAAAACTTTACCAATAAACTGTGAGAAGGAGATTAGTGATGGTGACTCCCTTATGCTGTATATAGGAAACATAATGGTATTTTTTCCTGACCTCTCCTGCACTGTTCCTGTCTATTGCTTCACTTCTTGAATTCTTAAATCCATTCAGTAGCGGCCAAATTTGCACAAATGGGGCCACTACTGAATGGATTTAAGTGGAAATGAGGAAAGAGGTTAGATGTGAGTGTAGACAAAATTTTGCTGAAGTCTGACCCTAATGGATCTAATTTCAATGAAAATTTGAATGGAAATGGCAGGAATTAGCTTAAATGAGAATTTAGGTATATCACCTGTTCTTCCAGTGCAGATTAATCATGAAGTATGATTTAGTAGATTTCTACTTATTGATAACTTTTGGTGTTGCCAGTGAAATGCCATAAGACAGTGGTGAATATTATGGGTGAAGGGGAGGTTGTAAATAATTTGTGATCTTCTGGCAGTGCTTGAAAAATCAGTTTAAAACCCAGTCCTTATTGATGTAGAATGAACACTATGACTTTTAGGTAATTTACTGCACAATTTATTTTAAACATTTATTGGAAGTGTAAGGATTTATCTTAAGTTGGTGATTTTCCTTTCACAATGTGGACCAGTAGCATTGAGAAGATGATAAACAAAAGGCAAAAGGGACACTGTAAATCTCTTGCTATTAAGAAAGCTACTTATATTTCCTGTAGTTGTAATATGCAGTTTCCAGGATTTCATAAGTATTCATGTTCTTTGCAATACGTTAGTTGGTCTGTTTTAGGGTATTTTTGTGTCCAACATGATAATGAAAAGGGAGAATACCAGTATGAAGCCCATGTAATTTCTCTGAATTATAAAGGCAATCAAAATCCTTTAGCATGTTATGTCTCAATGGGTGCATGCCTGGGAAACATTCTGGTCAAAGGAGACACCATCCACTTTTAGAGAAGACAAGGAGGATTTAGTTTCACAGTAGCAGTATGGAGGGTATAAACTGCCTTTGAGTCCTATGTCCTCTGCATCCTGAAATGGGGATGCCAGTTACTTGCCTACAGAAGAGGACTGCTTCAACCTTTCTTCAAACTGTTCTGCAATACTGTTTCCCTGGTGTGAACAACTTCTTTATTTGGAAAGTGTCTGGAGTCGGCTCGGCTACATCCATGTTGTACAAAGCAACACACTCAATTTTCAGAAGGCTTCAAACCTGTTTTTATTTTAGCATGCATCTTTTTATACATTCTCACAAAACTCATAAGTTTACACTTAACTCATTGGTCATGAGAGACAAAGAAAAACTTATTAGAATAGGCAGTTACAGGTTTTTCTTATTTATCCTTCTTGTTTTCTATGTCAATGACCTTGGTAGAAAATTCATTCAGGGGTAAACATGGATCCTTTTATCAAACTTCTCTCTGGCTCACAGAACTTGCTGTAAAACCTCTTCCACACATCCATGAAGTGTCTTCTTGCTATGACATTTTTTCTGTAATTTTTTTATTTATTATAAATGTTACTGGCTTTAAGCAGTGTAAGAATTAATAATTGCAGTAAGAGTAGTTGCAGCAAAAGAGGATGGGGAACATGCCAGTACAGTAAAGTGCTTAAAGTACCTGCAGGCTCACAAAAGTCATATTTTCATCAAAGGGAAAAAGGTAATTCAGGTTTTGAGGATGGGCCTTTCCTTTTTCTATCAGAAGACAACTTATGAGAGGGGAGGAAGTTCAAAAGACCTTAAGCTGTTCAAGGCAGCGCAGCCACTGGAGCTGAGAAAAGAGTGGTCTCTGAAGAACACCTTTTAAGACTTTAAAGAAGCATCTTCTGTGAAGTAAAGACTTATTTTTACTGAATAACTATTTGCTAACTTCTTTCCTCTCCTCCCAGAGGAGAAACTCCGTTTGCGTTTTTTTTCCCCTCTCTGAAGAGTGTGTTGCTCTAAGCTGATTGTCCTCTCCTGTGGGTATCTGTCCAAGACCTCTCTGCAGAGGCATCAATATCTTCAGGGCACAAGTCTTGGTGCAGCTGGCTGGGTCTAGCCTGCTGTCTATATAACCCCTGTCTAGCATGGGGAACCTTCATCTTCACTTAAGTGAGGTGGGAATTTCCTTTTGCGCTGTACCCCTCAGGAGACTTTTCCAGAAACTCAGTGCTGTGGTAGAAATCTTCCATCTTTCAAGATGTACTCATGGCCTGTTATTTCATTTTGCTCTTGTGGCAAATTGTTCCTCTAAAGGTAAAGTTTGCTGGTTTTTTTTTTTTTTACCCTGGTGCTTACCTCTCATAACGAACAGAGTATTGCAATCCTTTTTAGCCTTCCTTTTGCTCTGTTGAAGCAGCTGATTCCTTAGGGTTTTCCTGAGCAAGCACAAGTAGGGAAGACAGGTCAGCTGTGGCAGTGAAGAGTACTGTGAAAGTATTTTACCCAACATCCTCATTTTACGTTTAGCCATGTCCCTGCTATTATTGCAGCTCTCTGTTCCACTGCCTGTTAAAAAAAAAAAAAAAAAAAAAAATTGAGGCCTTCATGAACTCCACATGTGCTAGATCTGCCACATTTGTGTGATCATATAAGTGAATTTAGGAAGAAAGAGACTAGGTTAATCACCATAAGAGCCTGAATGAGAGATGCAGGACTTCAGGCAGCTCTTCAAAGTGCAGTTTATTATATCCAAGATGCTACAGCAGTCCAGGATCGTGGGTGACAGAGCCTGTGCCAACAGCTGTCAGCTCCAGCTGCACACGAGCCTGAAGACCCCTTAGTTTTGGTTACAATGCATTATATACTTTGCTGAGCATCTTAATACAGAAGAATCAATCTATACCTTAACTTTTACCTATAGCCTATCATACCTACAATAATTACCATATTCATGTTACTATTCTCCAATCACTAAAAGTGATTAGTATGTTAAGTTTAAGCTAGATGTTGTTTTTCAGTTTTCTTGCAGTGGAAAATTCTGAGACCTTTTATCTACTTGCAACATTGGCAGTCTTGTTGGCAGTGCCTGTGGTATCTTTCTGCTTGATAAAATATCTTCTTGTTTGAGGTGGGTTTATCCTTTGCTCTAAGCCATAAAAGCCCCTTCTAGCTAACATACCCTTTGCCTTCTTAGTTATCCAGTAAAACTGGCTCAGCGATTCTTTTCTTCTATATCAACACTTGCTTTCATTTCTATTCCTTCTTCAGATTCTACATTCAAAAATCTTTCTGCCAAGCATACATATCTGTTAAACTTTCTTGTTTAACTTTCATCCTTCCCAACATTGGTATTAATGCCTGTGTGGCTCTGGTGTGTCAGTTGCCAACAAAACACGAAAGTCTAACCTTGGGCAGAAAAAGAGACGAAATTTCACTTGGAAACTACTGTTTAAGAAGTACTAGATATAATTTAATAAAACTAAAAAGTGGAACTGTCTGAATATCTTCCATCACTCACCTAAATCTCAACATGAAAAATAAATAGGGCCAATGCAATTCAGTTACATAGATGAACACGTCTCACTCCTCCTAACTCTCTTCCAAACAAAACAAATAAAAAGTTGCTTTTAACTGAAAAGCAGGAAGAAGCTATTTCCTGCTAGGAAAAAGACTGGGCAAAATCTGCCTAGTTTATTTTGGCATTAGCAGAATTAGAAGACATGTCCGTGTTTTACAACTGTTTGAATATAGAATTAGCAAAACATTTTGGACTATGTTATTGACTCACTCATCATACTGACATAACTGATGTTCAGGGATCCAACTCAGATTTGTAATAAATTTAGAAAAGACAACCTACTTTACTGCAATTTTGGTTGGACGCATTAGTGGTAATAGAACAAAAAATATTCTGGATTATTTTTACATGGACAGACATATGAATATATTGTATTTGTACTAATTATAGAACTTGTTTCAACATTCACATGGGCAATATGGAGCAATCACAATAGGTAATATGTAGGAATAGACACAGGCAATATGTAGGGATAGACAACATGTCAATACACTTCCAGTATCTCATGCTACCCCTTCAGCATGGGGTAGCTTCTCCATTTTGTTGCAGTCTAGCAAGGACTTTATATAACTTGCTGTCTGAAATTATTGTTTCAGTTTGCTCATGCTCACCAAAGTGCTGTTTCTGTCTTGAAGCATTTTTGGATGCCTTTCAGTTGGCCTTTTGAATGTTACTGCTATACCTACTTTGCTCTCATGAAAGAAAGGAGGTCTCTGAACTTTCTCACTGTTTTTCTAGTCTTCATTTAAAAATCTAAAGAAAAGGAACTGTAGGTTCCTTTCCTTCCTTAACTGTAGGTTAAGGAAGCTTGCTGCTGGTAAGTTTAACATGAGGACAGAGTTCAATTTGCAGCCACATATGTCCGAGGTGGCTCTGATTTCTCCTTGGACTATGCATGAGATACTTGTACCACCATTCTGAGAAAGGCAGAGCTACTCTTGCACTCCCTAGTATTTTGACTGTTTTACAGTAATGCCTGTTGTCATGGAGGCACAATGTGGATTCTACTCTTCTCAGCTGCCTTTTACACCTCTCTGCTGTGTATCAGCATCCTCCTACATCTTCAGTCCTTCAGAACTGAAAGAAATACTTGTAATTAAGACCCTTCCTGCTCAATTGAAAGGCTTTTAACACGGATGTCACTATTGTCCTCAACCGAGGAAGAGGAGTAAAAGAGGACGAAGCCCCCAGATTTGCCCAAATCTGTGTGCTGTGATAAAGGAGACAATCAATGTAGTGTATAACTGGCCTGCCTGGGACCTCCATCTCTCCATCTCATTGCTCTTCATCCCTTGCTGCCACTGACAGTGCTGACCTAGTGACCTAGGAAGGGAGTTTCTGAGCTGGCTGAGATGGGTGACCTGGCTCTTCTCCTACAGGCAAGCAGAGGAGGCAAGAGGGCTGCTTCAAGGGCCAAGGAAGGAATCATCCTGTGTTGTTCCTCATGCCAGGTAACAGAGCAGCAGAGGGAAATGCAGTGTCTGACTCAAGTTAGACCTGTTTGAAGGCAACAGTGGTGTCCTGGACCCCGCTTGAAACTGCTAAGAGCTATCTCTTGGGGAAGTGCTTGGATACAAAAAATTACTAGGATTAATTCAGTTGGTTATAACACGGGACTTAAAATGCCAAGCTTGTGGGTTTGATCACCATATGGGCCATTGACTTCAGAGTGTGACTCAAAGATCCTTGTGGGTCCTTCCAATTCAGAATATTCTGTGATTTTTTGATTCCAGGGATAAAGTTTGTGTAGTGTTGCTTCAGCCATAGGTGCTCGCAAGGGTACATGCACTGTGCTATCTGCCCTACCAGCTTGGTCATCACCTGTGTAAGGCTGAACAACAGATGTTTCTGACAGGCAGGTGGACATTTGCTCATCTGAGCTTAAAGACATGGCTAATCCACCAGGAGGTGGCTTACTGCTTGTATCCATCAAATGGCAATCATGATTGTCAAGCTCTCTAAATGAAGTGAAACCAAGTGGTGCCATTTGGTTGCCTACAACTTGTTGCCTTAATGCAGCAATTAATGTGAGAACTGAAGGACTTGGCCTGTAAATTTTGTCTTCTTGGAAGTTACTCTTTCACCATGAGGTGAGCCATAAGTTTAAGGACAAGGTAAGCAATATGATATGTATTCATGTCAGATACTTATGGCACAAATTCATAATTTTTTACAGCCACTGTCTTGGTGTTTGCTATTTTGATGACATCTATCACAAAATCAGACCACAGGACTGAAACAAGAAAGGGAATCCCAAACTTGAGCTCAAACCTAGTGCTACCAATATTCTGCATTCCCATTTCTCCCAGTTACTTCCTCTGTACCTTAAAATAAAATGTGTGAAAAAAGGACAATATTTTGTAACTATTTACTCACTAATAAAAGGCAGTGATGTATGCAACATGCTGACAGTTTACTGATGGGCATCAGTGTAATGGAAAGTAGCACAAGCAGTGAAGAATAGCACTGTGTTCTTAAAGAAGGGATGTAAGAAGATAATATGCCTCAAACTTTTGTCAGAAAATGTGCAGTTGTTTGTATCACTCAAAAGAGATTCCTAGAGCAAACAATTCTTTGTATCGTTCAAAAGAGGTTCCTAGAACAAACATGCTGGCTTGTCTTTTGTAATCACAAGGGAAAAAAGGACCACGTAGAGAATTATTCATGTTTTTACCTCCCATAAGTTATCTCTTTTCTTTAATGTGTACCATGTGTACCAACTTCACTCAGCTGCTCTCTGGTTATATTTGAGAATCTTAGTCAGCTGCAGAGAGCTAGAGATGGTTAACAATTGCAGCAGCACTCTAACTGGGTAACTACTTAAGAACTACTCCTAGGAAGGGATTGAAACTACTTAGAGTGATGGCTGATACAATTTGGCACCTAGCAATGGGAAGGATGACATTCATTATACAAAGAGCTTTCTGAAAAGCAACATCAAGCATGTCAGAGACCTGCCTTGGACTTAGCACTGCAGACTTATTGTTGAATGTTATTGCAAAGAAGAGGGGACTTCTCCAAGTCACAGGCTACCCGACTGTCTGAGATGCTAATTCTTTCACTGCAGGCTCTATTTCTCAAAAGACAGCTTTTGCAATATGCAGCAAAATGTGTTTTAAGGCTGAGACAATATTTTGACAATTATTTTCCCT
Source organism: Melospiza melodia melodia (assembly GCF_035770615.1). Classification (NCBI taxonomy): domain Eukaryota; kingdom Metazoa; phylum Chordata; class Aves; order Passeriformes; family Passerellidae; genus Melospiza; species Melospiza melodia. The sequence goes on from NC_086194.1 coordinate 57,053,215, forward strand.
CTGCTCTGATTGCTTTGGCTGAAAGCACCACATCAATAAAATTAACTAAAAAGAAGCGTGCAGACATTTTGGCAGAGTTTGAGAGATCACTGATTGGGCTGGTGCAATTAAAGAAATCCCTGTTCTTCCCCGTGCTCAGAGCATGAGTCCTGCAGGTGTAGAGAGGCATGTCTCTGGGGGCCAGTATGGGGATGCTTCAGGGGAGCCAGAGGCAGGCATCTTTTGCAAAACTGAGTTTTAACCTCCACTGTGCAAACCTCTTATTCAAAGACACTGACACAAAGAAACATCTGTGACTAATGTGTTGGACTTGATTTCTCTTCAAGTGACTTATCTTCTGAGCATTTTCAAGCACTGGCACTTTACTGGTCTGTTTACTTTAAAAGTGGATTTTGCCCCTGTTGAAGCCTTACAGCCCTGCTTTGTGTGTCTCTCTCAGGAGAGCAGTCTGACTGCAAGGAAGTAGATAGCTGTTTGCCAGAAGTGTGTGGCAAACAGCTAAACTCCTGGCCAACTCCTCCTTTCTGTTATTTCCCCTTTTTCATTTTTTAGTCAATGATTTTTCTTGGTTGGGTTTTTAAGCAAATTCAGTCTTTCTCCAATAGCCTGTTCTCCCTCATCTGTCTGTGGATGTGCATTCACATGAGAGAGAGGGAAGCAAAGAGGGAGGCAGAGAGTGAATCTGTTCTTGGGCTGTGTTGACAGATTAATTCTTCCTCAGTTGTCAGGTTTCAAGCCTGTTTGCAGCGCTGCTGGTAAGTGGGAACAAATACAGCTAGGGAGAGAGGGTGAGGCTGACCTGGTGGGGACTAGACTGAAAGGGGCCTGTCTACTGCCACCTGCACAGCAACAGGCAGCGTGGTAAGGCAGAGCTGCAGCCTTGGGGACCCCTGCAGCTGTCAGACTGCCCACAGCAGCCCCTGCACACACAGCTCACTCGTCAGCAAGGGATTTTCCTCCCCTCCTCCCCAGATAAAGATCCCTCAGCTGCTATTATGGGTTGTATCCTTGGCTTATTGTAAAAGCAAAATGAAACAAAAAACAAAGGGAAAAAATCTGTGTGGTTTTGCAATCTGGAGATGAGCCTTTGATCCTCTCGCTCAGCCTGAGGATGGTGGCATGCTGGCACAACTGCCCCCCGTGTACACCTGAGCTCTCCAGATCTGCCCACACAGTTCCATTTGCAGGATGGGGGAGAAGTGTGTGCCAGAAATGTTAACTGGTCCCCATCAGCATTAAAGGGGGAGACTGTGTGTGTGTGGAGGCAGCAGTTGTCATTGCAGAGCTTTAACCAAAGTGGTAATCTGCAGCTATGGAGTCACCGACTAAGGAAATTGAAGAATTTGAGAGCAACTCTCTGAAATACCTACAGCCAGAGCAAATAGAGAAAATCTGGCTTCGTCTCCGAGGCTTGTAAGTAGTACATTTTTTTTCATCTCCTCCAATTTTCTCCCGCTGTCAAAATTATTGTAGCACTTTTTTATTTTCTTTCTTTCTGTACCTTCAAAATCTCCATCAGTTTCCATATCTGTTCTCCATAAATAAAGTTACTTTATCTTAGCAAAAGATCCATTTACTTCCTTAAATGGAACTGCTTCTTACATTGAACACTTTCAAGTGGAAATATAGAAATGCCATTAATGAAGTATTTTAAGATATAAGTAGTTACTGGAATGCTAATTACTTCAGATGTTATATTAGTAAAGTTTTGTTATAGCCTGAATGATACTTAATTGAATCCTCTGTTTTCAATAATCTTGCCCTTAGCTGCAGCATAGAGACTTTTCCCCCACTGCAATGTACACCATTTCTAGCACTGGCATGATGCATAAGGACAAAAATAGGCAGTGAAGGCACAACTGGAAAGCATTTCCAATAGCATTTGTAATGGCAGCAAATTCATCTTCCATTGATTTGATTGTACTTATTAATTTATATGTTAAGCCTGACTTGCCATGAGATGACTGTATACTGCCTCCTGAGCAGAAAAGATATCTGTGCTTAAAGAACTTGGCACTGCAGAAAAGAAAAAGTTATAGTGTGTGCCTAGCTTATTTGGAAACAATGTCTGGTGTTTTTCATATTCTCAGTATGTAAAATCCTGTCAACCATTTATTTGCCAATAATTACTTACCTATGGCAAAGACGAGTGTTACCATATTAAACTACACCCCCTTCCTGTGTTCACAACTGTTTATGTTTGTTTTTTTTCTTCAGCCTCACATGTTAGAGTTATTAAAATTTCAGTCCTCAAGAGAAAGGTAGGGGAGAGGGGACCAAGGAATCTTGGAAACAGCAGAAGCAAAAGAAATGAAGGAAGGGTAGGCCAATAGTTGAAAACAAATGGGTTCAATTTAAACTTGAGTTGCTTTTTGGGTGTTACTTTGTGTGAGCAACTATGGTATGTTTTGCAAAGCCTAGCCAAAACTTCTGTAGGACTTTAAGCAATACAAGAGACATGCATTAACATGTGTTTCTTTCAAAGCATCATTCCAGGAAGCCTGTTTTGTGAAGGAACCTAATCAAAGTAGATGACACCTGTCTTGTGAGCCTTCCTAACAGAAGACACACAAAAGAAACCCTGTATTAGGATTTATTTAATTTCTGTTTAATATAGAGTTTAGGAGCATGCTGATTTGGATTCTACCTGACCGAGTGTTTTTTTGTGGGAATGCTGAGCAGGTGTATTCCTTGTGCTTGAGGGTCACCATGTTTTGGGCAGGGCTTCCTCCATCTCTGAGTAGCGGGCTGATTAAAAGAGGCCTCTGGGGAGTGCAGCGACCCAGGGCAGGCAAACGGGGCAGGGCAGGCTCCGAGGGCATGGCACGGCTCTGAGGATGTGGCACAGCAGTTTGTGAAGCAGTCTGAGCAGTCACAGTTGTAGGATTTCTTGCTAATAAGGTTTACTGTGGGTTGTGCATGGCATTTCTGTTGACTGGTAGGTTTTAGCATTTCTGGTAGTAATGGTTTGTACATGATTAAAAATTGTAGTTAATATGAGTGTATGTAATCAGGTGGAACCCTCCAAAAAGGATGCGTCTGTCCAGACCTTTCTGTGTGGACTGATTGAGCTTATCAGTGGTTTCAGGAGATGTTGCAGAGGAAAGCTGCCTGTGGTGTGAACAGGTGAACAATCTCCTTTCACTGGTGGCCAAGCTTAGAGAGAAAGTTGAAAGACTAAGGAGTATCAGGGAAAGTGAAAGGGAAATAGATTGGTGGAGTTCAGCCCTTCCATCCTTGAAGGAAGCCCACCAAGAGTTAGAGGAATCCCATGCCTCTCACTCTCAGACAATAAAAGGACACCTGGTAGATGAAGGGGAGTGGAAGTGGGTACCTGCTTGAGGAGGTAATAATAAAAATTCCTCCCTACCCCCACTCCCAAGCTAGGTGCCACTTCCGAATAGGTACGAACCCCTGGCTGGAGAGTCAGCCAGATGATTTAGAAGAAAACTATCTGCACAGTGAGTCTCCAAATTATGACTCATCTGTGAGAAGGATAACTACCTCTAACATCAAAAAGGAAAGAAGGGTAGTCATGGTGGGGGATTCCCTGCTAAGGGGAACAGAGGGCTTACCCCACAGAGAAGTCTGCTGCCTCCCTGGCCCAGGTCCAGGATATTACTGAGAGACTTTCTGGGCTGATTCAGCTCTCTGATTACTATCCGCTGCTGATACTCCAGGCTGTCAGTGATGAGGTTGAAAAGAGGAGTGTCAGGGCAATTGAAAAGGACTTTAGGGCACAGGGACAAGTAGTTGATAAGGCAGTGGTACAGGTAGTCTTTTCCTCAGTCCCTTTGGTGCCTGAGAAAAATGGTGAAAGGAGTAGGAGGGCTCACATTATCAATAAGTGGCTCAAGGCTTGGTGCCACTGGCAGAATTTTGGACTTTTTGATCATGGGGCATCTTTTACAGCACCTGACCTATTGTAACCAGATGGGCTCCATCTCTCTGTTAAGGGTAAAAGGTTTTTAGCTTGTAAACTGGCCAAACTTTTTGAGAGGGCTTTAAACTAGGTTTGAAGGGGGAAGGGAACGTATCTGGTCTCTCTGGAAGCAGGCCCAAGGATGGTAAGCCTGAGTTAGGAGTGATATCAGCAGCCCAGCTGAGGTGTGTGTATACTAATGCACGCAGCATGGGCAACAAACAAGAAGAGCTGGAGGCCATGGTGCAGCACTGGAGCTGTGATGTAATTGCCATCACGGAAACATGGTGGGATGACTCACATGGCTGGAGTGCTGCACTGGATGGCTACCAGCTCTTCAGGAGAGATAGGAAGGAGAAGAGGTGGAGGGGTGGCCCTTGATCTTAGGGATGCCATAGGTATTGAAACCAATGATGACAAAGTTGAATGCCTGTGGGTAAGAATTAAGGGCAAGGCCAACAAGGCTGACATCCTACTGGGAGTCTGTTATCGTCTACCCAGCCAGGAAAAAGTGGTGGACAATTCATTCTAATAAGCAGCTGGAGAATGTTTCTGGATCATCAGCCCTTGTTGGCGATTTCAACTTGCTGTACATTTGTTAGGAACTTAGTACAGCTGAAAAAAGACAGTTCAGGAAATTTGAACTTTTTGTCGCAGCTGGTGAGTGAGCCCACCAGGGGAGGGACTATGTTAGATCTGTTCTTTGTAAATATAAATGGGTTGGTGTGGGAGATGTGGTGGTTGGAGACCTCTTGGGGCATAGTGATCATGAAATTATGAAAATCTCAATATTTGATGAAGTCAAGAGGAACTAATAAGGCTTTTACACTGGACTTTTGGAGAGCAGACTTTGGCTTATTCAGGAAATTTATTCAGAGAGTTCCCTGGGAAGTAATCCTTAAAAATAAAGAAGTTCAGGAAGGGTGAGTGTGCCTCAAAATGGGGATCTTGAGGGCACACAGGAACAGACTGACCCTATGTGCCAAAAGACGAGTCGACAAGGCAAATTACCAGCGTGGATAGGCAAGAAGATTTTGGAGGAACTCGGGAAAAAGTCTGTGGAAGGAGGGTCAGGTTTCTCAGGTAGCATTTAAGAGGGCTGCAAGAGTATGTAGGAAGAAAATTAGGGAGGCTAAAGTTTAGTTTGAACTTAAAATGGTGACTTTCGTAAAGGATAACAAAAAATGTTTTTATAAATATATGAATGGTAAAAGGAAGGGTAAGACTAACCTTTGTTCTTTATTAAATGCAGAAGGGATCTTTGTTACTTTAGATGAGGAGAAGGCAGAGGTGCTTAACACCTTGTTTGTCTCAGTTTTTAGTGAGAAGACTTGCCTCAGTTTTTAGTGAGAAGACTTGCCCACAGGATAACTGTCCTCTTGGGTTGCTTGATGATATCAGGGAGCAGAATGGTCCCCCTATTATCCAAGAGGAGGCAGTCAGAGAACTCCTAAACTGCTTGGCTATTCATAAATCCATGAGACCAAATGGGATCCATCCCAGGGTGATGAGGGAGCTGGCAGATGACCTTGTGAAGCCTCCCTCCCTCATTTACCAGCAGTCCTGGCTCACTGGCAAGGTTCCAGATGACTGGAAGCTGGCCAATCTGATTCCCATTCATAAAAAAGGGTGGGAAGGAGGATTCTGGCAATTATAGGGCAGTTAGCCTGACCTCTGTACCAGGTAAGGTTATGGAACTGTTTATTTTGAGTGTCATCACACAGAGCTTTCACTCCCTGGGTGCTGATGGCCTGCCAGCTGCCTCTGTACTTTGTTTCATAAGGCTGGGCCTGCCTTTAATCAGCTTCCCCTTTTACCTAGGCAGTTCTCACCCTGCAAGATATGTTTCTCAGAGATGTGTTGATTGTTTGCTTAATGCTCTCAATAGCTGCTGCTGCCAGAAAAATATCTTGAGTCTCTTGCTCTGTTCTATTCTCCTTGCTTCATTGATCCTGTCCAGAGGACAGTCTTTTATTCAGACAGGTGTTATGCAGCTCTGGACATGGACACCATGCAAAGTATAGCCAAAACTTCCATAGGACTCCAAGCAATTACATGTTAGTCTTCCTTCCACTCTCTAGTGGATGCTAAAAACGCTGCTAAGATTGAAACATTCTGCTCTGCAAAATACATCAATGAAGATTAGTGGGAGTCCCTTACAGGTCACTGTTAGCAGTGGAGCTTGGAGAGCTTTGAAACATATGGTTTCAAAATTGCATGATTGCTTTTCAAGCTGATTTTTTCTCTGTGGAGGTATGAGCAGTGGCGGCTGTGTTGGGGTATTCTTGTTTTAGTACTTGGAACCCTAGCTGTGAGACTTAAACATCCATCTGCTACTTATAACTCTTAAAGCTTCATGAAGTGACTTCAGTTGCCTGCTGATTTCTTAAGAACAGAGAAAGCACTGAAGCCCTTTTCAACACTAGGATTAGATGTTGCATCTGAGGACAAAGAAGAACGCAGAGGCACATATCCAAGGAGCTTTATGAGTTTCATTAAAGATGTGCTAGTTTGTGGAAGCTGAAGATGCAGATTGCAGGTATTTTTTGTTTGATTTTGGTTGCTTTTATGCCATAAAACCCCACCTTTTTAGCTATTAGAGTAGTGGTACATCAACACTGGCATCTGCTGGTTCCGTGCTCTGATTTACACATTGAAGGAGGAAAGGAGGAAAAATGGACTTTAACCTTCTTCCTAATTGCTGGAGTTGACTTGCTAAGTCCACAATAAATCTCTTCAGTCTCAGTCTTTCCTCATGCTGTTACTCTCATAGAATCAAGGTTGGAAGAGACCCTTGAGTTCATGAAGTCCGCCCATTAACCCAGCATTACCACTGTAACCCTAAACCACTAAGCCATATCAGCCAGTGCCAGATCCAGACACGTCTTAAAGACCTCCAGGGATGGTGATTCCACCACCTTCCTGAGCAACCTTTTCCAATGCCTGACCAGCCTAACAGTGAAAATTAAAAAAAAATTTCAATCTGAATCTCCAGTGTCTCATCTTAAGGTCCTTTCCTCTGGTTCTCTCTTTGCAGGCACAGTAGGAGAGACCAGCCTCCACCTCACTAAAACCTCCTTTCATGTAGTTATAGAAAGTAATAAAGTTCCCCTAACCTTCCTCTTCTAGAGACTAAACAAATCCAGATCTCTCAGCTGTTCCTCATAAGACATGTTTTCTAGACCTTTCATGACTTTGCCTTTCACTGGATAGGCTCCAGCACCTCAACATCCTTTTTAAAGTGAGGCACCCAAAACTGAATGCAGTGCTCAAGAAGGAATGCTGAGTACTGGGGGATGATAATTTCCCTAGTCCTGCTGGCTACACTATTCTTGATTCAGGCCATCTATAATTTACCATTTACCTGCAGGAGACAGCCTGCTCTTGAATATTTAACAATCAATTTTAAAGCACATACAGCATTCCCGGACTCCTTTGCTCCGCAGGACTCACAGAATCTCTGTCAAGCTATATCCAGGTCTTGTGAGGCCCACCTGGTGCACAGCATCAAGCTCTAGGGCCCACGATATCAGAAGGACTGCTAGAGCACCAGAGGAAGCCTTGAACATGATCAGAGGGATGGAGCAAGTTTCCTGCGAAGACAGGCAGAGAGAGTTGGGGTTATTCAGCCTGAGGAAAAGAAGCCTCCAGGGGGACCTTATAGCAGCCTTCCAGTAAGTCTACAGGAAAGCTGGAGAGTGACTTTTTACAAGGGCATGTAATGATGGGACAAGGGGTAATGGCTTTAAACTTTTAGAGAGAATGTTTAGTTACAAGGAAGAAATTCTTCTCTATGAGAATGGTGAAGCAATGGAACAGACAAGTTGTGGACACACTATCCCTGGAATTGTTCAAGGGCAGTACTTTGAATGCCTGGTCTAGGTATATATCTGTATATACCTATATCTACTATATATCTCCCATGGCAGGGAGGTTGGATAAGATGATCTTTAGAGTCTTTCAACCCAAACCATTCTGTGATAACAAAGAGCAATCTCTGAACTGTGACATGAATGGGACGCTTGAAATTGTACTCACTAAGAAATTTGATGGGCAGATAAGGTATAGACACATGAAAAGCAGTGCCTTTGAAAACTTCATTCTCTTGCTGAAAATCTGGAACAATAATCAGCATTTATGGCATATCCTTAGCTTCCTCTGCAAAGCACCCTGCATCCTGTCAACAGTGAAGAGGTCCCAATGATAGATCTTGCATAAGAACAACTTTTTATTGAAGTAAATGATGAAGAAACAACTGATTTCATTGAAAAAAGATGAGCTTTGGCAACTGAAAATGATCTGGCAAGTGTTAGTGCCACTGCTGAGTTAGCTGTTTCACTGTCTTATCTGTATGTGCTTTACAATATTTTTAGAATTCCTTAGTTGCATGTCACATAGGGAACAGCTGGTTCTATCTGTGACAGTATACTGATCTGATTAAATTTTATTTATGTGGCCATAATAAACAGGAAAACAGAGAACTCTTCAATTCCAGAAGCACACTCTACATCATGGCCTTTGTTCCTCAATATTTTAGCTCACAGAAAACATTAGGGTTTAATAAAGTCCATCAGAAAATACCACTTTGTTAGGAAGTGTGTAAATACATTGGATTTCAAGTGGAAAATAAGAATATGCTAATTAGTTTCTGGAGGTGAGAGAGTCCCAAAGGCTTTCTTTGGCCTTGGTTTCAGTCCTCCTGAAGGTCCTGAGTTTCTCGGTTTAAACTGAAGCCCTGTTTGCCCTTCGAGCAGAACAGAGCTACCTTCAATCATATTTAAATGCAACTGCTACCACCCTTTTTCCTCATTTGGCTTTCTTGATGGACATAGAGAGGAATTATGTATCAAAGAACCATGTTAGAAAACTTCTCTGTAGATGCCTTAGGTCTGTGTTTCACTTTCATTATGGTTGTCAGTTCACAGAAGGATTAGGAAAGTCTCATTTGTCAGCCAGTGGATATTGGGCATGTGCTGGAGGCAGCAGTGCAGACTAGAAATTCCTGGTTTGGGTGAGCTGTGGGTATGGATATCTTTATTAGTTTTAGAGTTTGCCAGGGTCTGGTTGATCCATAATATTGTTGTTCATGTAGAGTGAAGAAGGGCTCGATTTTACCAGTAGACTAACATGTAAGTTAGTCGTGTTGTATACTACCCGTGGAATAGTCCATGGAGAGCAATGGGAACAATAGAAGTGTTGCCACCTTCTACTCTCATGCCTGACAAATGGACCGGGGAGAGAATGTGTTCCAATAAGTACAAGAACAGAAACTTCAGAAAAAGTAATTAAAATTGATGGTGTTTGTAGCTGCATTTATTTAGTAAACTGATACATTTTGCAACAGTCCTTCTGTTACTTTGTTCCACAGACTGACTTTCTTTTGAATCTTAACTCAATATATGATTCCTGTAGGTAACTAAAGATGTAAGAGTTTGTGTTTATAATAGTAAAATGTTGCCCAAGCAATAATATGCACTTTGATTTTTTCCATAATTATAAAAGAGCTTTTATTCTTCTGAGGATAGTACAAATGAAATACATTCATTCCAAGCCCCAAAAGTAATAAAAACACCACAATCTGTCATAGAAGAAGGGGTGTCCCTTTATAATACTAATTTCAGTGCTTTTCAAGTGCAGTCCTGCAAGAAATGAAAAAAAGTTGTTTACAAAGATGAATTTAAACCCTAGGTCAAGGTGAAATTAAGAGTCTGTATCTGGAATTCTTTTAAAAAACTGTCTTGGTGGCATAGGATTCCATGCAGAAGGACGCAAAACCTGATGGAAGAAATCACTGAAAAGTCCACTGTGTGTGTTTTAAAAGCTGTGAGGAGAGGTGCTCTCCTAATCTGACAGCTTTTGCTGGATTCAAACACTATTAAATCCAAATCAGACCTTGAAAGGATTTTTATTTAATGTGTTTCTGTTTCTTCCTGCAATTCACACAAAATTTTCCTTTTTCAGTCCTTTTGTCTTGTTTCCTCAAAAATCACTTCAGCCTCTTCAAAATCCTAGAAAAGGTCTGACTCTGATCCTGACTGGTAGGTGAGGAAAGCTTAAGGTTCACATATTAGGGCTGACCCAGTAAATACTACAGAAACAGTGAAACCTCTGCAATGCAAATTATTCTTAAAATACTGAAAATTTGGATAAAGCAGAGCTGGTCTAGAAGGGCATGTTTCATAAGGATTCATAAGGCTGTTTCTGGTCTCCTGAGCTGTGCTGTACTAGAACGCATTGATATCCATGTGTTTTCAGTTCCTGGTCTTTGGTGTGGTGGGGGTTGGTTTTTTTTGGTTTTTTTTTTTTTTTTTTTTTTTTGTTTTTTTGGTTTTTTTTTTGTTTTGTTTTGTTTTGTTTGTTTATTTTAAAAATTTGTTTTTACTTTCTTTTCTGTGATAAAGCTAGGTTTTCTAAGTAATTCGGTGCTCAAGAAAAGTTTAGCCCCATGATGGTGCAAAAATTTCCTCTGACAGTTTTCCACACAGAGTTGTGCTTAAATCTGAATTGTAGATAAGCAATAATCCTTTCCCCTGCAGACCCTAACCTTTCCCAAAATTTATTTGGAACTGCCTTGGATATTTGAAAAGCAGATTAAATTTGAAGTTGATTATAAATAGAAAGAAACCAGAACTAAAATTTGCAATATATCAAGAATGCAACTCAAACTCTGGTAAAACTCATTGTAATTAACTCAACAAATTGACTTCAGTGAGCTCAGGATTCCTCAAAACAATTGATAAGGTGGATATTGGAGACTTTTGAATTTTCCTGGCCAAGAAGGTAGGTGCAGAGTTCTTGCTGAGAAATGGATCTATATGGTTGTCACAGAGAGGTTTGAAAGGCTTTGTCTCTACCATGACTTCCAATTCATGTGACAGTAGTCTGGCATGCCTTCTTTGGGAGGACTTCTATGCCTGTCACTCGGTTATGTGGGATGCAGGAGCTCACACAAGCTTAGGTAAGCAGCAGGAAAAGATTGTCATCATCTTTCTTGTCAAGAGAGATGTACGAGACAGTTTAGCTTTTAAGATGCATATAGAAATGTTTGACAACAATGTATGTACAAACATCCATAATGGCTACTTGTGTTGTTTGGGTCATATGCTGTGTCATCACTTTAGGAGTGATTTCTTACACTAATAGAGATAGATACTGTTCATGCACAAAACTCCTAGCCAAGACATAAAGTTTCACAACATCCATTCGTAGCATGAGTCCTGGCTTGGCACAAAGCTCCTTTCAACACCAAGATTACCACAAGTTGGATGTAAGATCTGTGCAATTTTTAACAACTAAATCTATACAGTGCCCTTGAGTTACGGCTCTGGCAGGAAGGGCCAAGGAAGAGCATCCTTGCAAGGCTGAGCAGTTCAAATGGTTGCTGTAAATGATGCTCAGACCATTCTTCCTCCCATGTCTCTTGTGGAGCAGCTGGTTTTCAGGGATTCAGTGGTAATAAGCAGTTACTAGAGTCTGTTAAGCAATGAGTCTGAATATACAATTTAGATATGCTTCTCTACATATATTGATGCAGCAGGGACAGCTATAGCCAGATGGAAGAACTCTCCTTTTTCAGACTTGCTTGAAAAATAAAAAGTGAGGAACCTGTGGGAATTGAGACTGGGAAGGGAGAATTTGGAGGTCATCTACAAAAGAGCATACTGATGCATAAAAAGGTTGGAGAGGACAACCAGATAAAGCATTTTAAAAATAGAAATAAGAAAAAGTGATGGTGGGAAAAGAGATAATCCTGTGAGTTCTTTGGATTCCCACATGTAAACACCTGTTAGATTTATATCCTTCCAGATTGAAATAGTTCACAGTACAACATATATGCAAGTCATTTAGGAGTTTGAGTTCTGCCAAAAATCACAGGGACAAAGACTGCTTTCAAAATGTGCTCATTACCCATCTGTAATGGTTTTTGCATCTCTCAGATTTTAGTGCAGACTTTGAAGGAAAGTCTGGTTTCTGCAAGAACCCCACTGGTTGCAACTGCTGCCCAAAATACGGCTTCTGTATTACCTTCTAAGCATGTCCTTGTTCAGAAGAATGAGGATGTCTTCTCTAGGAGGCCATTGCTTTGTTTCGTTGGAAGAAGGAAGAGCTTATTTGGTACTTGGCCACATTTTTGTTGTACTATCTGTCATAATTCTTCCTCCCATGTGTTTCCATTAATGCTGTTTGGGCAGTTATTTTTCCTTTCTCTCATTACACTAGTTTGATATGTGCAGAGAGCCTACAGATTTGGATGCAGTTTGACTGGATGGGTAGGGGTAATTCATAATGTACAGGGGGTGTCTTCAAAGTGCTTTTCTGAGAAAGGCTTTTGCATAAATGCTGAGTGATCTCTAAAAGACATTTCTAATTAGCTGTACTTCAGTGAATATCTTGCAAATGGAGAAGAATGAAATTCCTGAGTTATGTAAATTTGCTGAATAACTTGAAGTAAATTATTATAATGGTGCACCTAGCCTCACATTCTGTGAAATGTCAAATTTCAGTTTGAATAACATATTTAGCTTATGAAGGCATACCTGTTCCTCTTCTGAGCCAGAGGCAGGGAACTTGACTCATCCTTATAGGAAGCAAACTTTTAAGAGCTAGATTTGCTGTCTCAAGCATGGTACCTGGTATGCAGAAAGGACAAGACTTACTTATTTAAATACATCTTTATATCTGAGGCTTCTGAAGACATATCCCACTGCTTCCCCCATAGTTTCTGTGCCATCTAGATACTTGTGAGACAGCTGGTATCAGGATGGAGTTAGGATCTAAAGAAGTAAAGATCTTGCACAGCCTTCTTCATTCTCTGTGTACATGCTCAGCACATGTTCCCATCGACTCATCTGCCCATCCCAGTTCTCTCTCCCAAAAATTCCTCCTGTATGGCAAGATATTCCCATGTTGGGATAGAGGAGAGTGTTTTTGAGCTTGCAAATGGCAGTACTGCCACCTGTCTTCACTTTCCTCCTTTTCTTTCCTTTACCCTCATGTCTAATTTAGTGGAACCAGCTGTGTGCCATCACATCTCTGACATTTATGCCTAGGGAAGGGAGGAACAAAAGATGGGCAACCTTCTTTACTCTCTGCAGAAAATAATCTTGTAGTGATACGGAAATGGTGTGAACAGAGCAGCAGGCATCCTGCAAAAGATGATGAACCCTGCTACAACCATCAGTTTTGGAGATAGGAGCTTCTGTGAAACCACTTCTCTGCAAACACACTTTTACAGCTATCCTAGAAACCCATCATCATTCACATTACTTTCTTCTGTAAAGTCTCTGTTCCTGAAGGTGTGCTGAGCTCTAAGAAGCCTAGAAAAAGAGCATTGGCTCTCCATGAGAAGTTTAAAAGTTGCATTTTCCTAAGAGTGACATTTAATAACTGGCCTGCTAGTGAAGAAGCATTATCAGGACAGCAGCAGTCCTGAGTTGCTACACAAAGTAGTGTTGCTAAAAGGCTTGAAGAATTTTCAAAGTTTACCATGGTGCTGAAGGAAGGGAAAGTTTGGATATGGGGATGGGGAAATGAACCTTCTTTTTGAAAGGGAGCACTGCCTCTTTGTGTAGAAACTTTTTCTCCCAGTGTTTAGGTTTGTTCAACAGTAATCCAAGTGTTTTAGATTGTAACCCAGAGTCGGGAAAGGATCTGGCACAAACCCATGAGATTTAAAATTGTGCGTCACACCAGCTGTCTGTTAACAGACAGAAGGGGTAGGTTATGTTTGGGGGGAGGAAGATTGGAGGGGGAAACAGTAACAAGCAACATTTAGATCTAAAAATAGCAACAAATAGATTTACTCAAGCTTAGGGCTAGATGCAAATTTGTTTAGTGACTTTACGCAAACAGCTTGTCTGGCCTGATGTAATTCCAGTCCATGTTTCCTGTCTTCATATTTCACCCAGAGTATGAAGAAAGATTCCTCCCTCCCCATTTTCATGCATGCTATAACATCATAGTGCCATCCTGCACAAAAAAAGCTGGACAGCTGACAGCTGGCTCCTACAGAATCTGAATGTTAGATTTACATGGTAGTGATTATTAAAATACATGCTTGTTTCTTTCAGGGTCTAACAGCTTTTTGCCACTGGGAGAGTGGAATGCCTGCTACACAGTATTATGTACTTCATAATACATCATGGCACATTGACATTACAAAAATATGTGCTCTGCAAAGTTCTGCTTTGTCTTATTCCCAGTACACTTCTTGTTGATTCATTTTCATTACTTTCTTCTTAATGAAATGAACAGCTAAATATAGCTAAAGTATGCCGAGTAAAGACTATGTATTTCCTTTTCCTGAGACATTTTACTAGCAAGGAAAGGGCATCCCGCTCGTTTCCATCCCAATCAGTTGTTGCCATGTAAACACACAGTGAAGCACATTTATGCTACAAACAGCAGCTGGAGGTATTCTTCCCCGTTGGCTCCTCTCATTTCCTTGTGCACTAAGTGCCACATTGTCTTCTAGTGGGAGAGCCTACAGAATAAGCATGTTGAAGCACCAACCATCTTGTACTTTGCAGGCCATCACCTTTACTAATTTCAAAGCTAAAAGTTCCTCAAGTAATTTGTAGTGGCCAGCTAGATAGTAGAACTCAGGCTAAATATATATCTATTTTTCCAATAATAAATATGTGAAGGCCATATACTATAATGGTTTGACTTTTTTTTTTTTTTTTTACTTTTAAAGGATGAGTACTGAGAACTGCTCTATATCCTTTTTAGACCAGAGGACTTTATTTCCCTGAAATGTACTGTCCTGTAACTAGATTTTTATGAGCCCGCACTTCTCTTGAGAACGTGATTTGCATGAGTTACAAGAGAATTTATTAGTTGTGTGCTGTGAAAAAACAGAATGAGCAGTAGATCACATTCTTTCAAAGGGTTAGATTTTCAGAAGCAGACTAATTTTCCTTTTTACTTCATATTTTTCTTCAACTGAATCCACACCAAATAGAATAGCAGGAGCTTTTAGTTGTTGTGGTTGGTTTTCTTTGTTTATGGTTTTGGTTGTTTTGTTTCATCTTTTGCAATGATGGAAAACTGAGTAAATACAGACAAAGAACCTCAAAATGTCAGTGGTTGTACTGGCCATGTACAAAATTTACATGACCGAAATAATATTTTTAGTTTTTAAAACAAAGTTTGATGACTTCTTTTATAGTTGAGAAGCCAAAAGCCCAGTCAGGTCTATTTTCCAATACAAAGCCATTTCACTAGTGAATTTGAATTTACCCTTCTGATTTGGTGGTACTGAAAACTATGGTGATACAGCTGAAGCACTAAGTTGTCCCTGCAGTGTTTCATCTGCTACTTGCAGATCCTTGTGCCTCAGACTTGTGAAAAATGCCAATAACTTGTTTTTAAAATTTTAAACATTTAAAAAATTTAAAATTTTAATAGTAATAAAATGGTTATAAAAATAGTAATATAATTAGAGTAATTAAAGTTTGGACAATTAGGATTTAGGACAATACAAGACAATAAAAACAAAGAGTTACGGACAGTCCGGGTACCTCTTTCTGGGCAAAATAAGCCACAAAAAGTACACACGTTAAGAGAGGATTAACCCTTAAAAGCAATGGCCTGTTGCATATTCATACATCTCATACATGCTGCATAAATTCCATTCAAACAAAGGATTCTGTATGGTCAGTGTCAATTTCTTCCTCTGAATCCTAACGGAGTCTTCAGGGCTGAGCAAAGCAGGAAGTTTGTTTCTTCTGATAAGGGAGCCATAAATTCTTTTTCTCTGAAAGATTTAGGTGTCCTGTGGCTGCTATCTCAGTGGGAGTCCTTCTTTAAAAATAGTATCTTACATAGGATAGTTTCTATTTTAACATTATGTTATAACCTAAAACTATATTTAACACAATACTTAAGAAAATGAATACAACATAACTTTCTAACATAACACATATAATATTAATTTTAATATTTGCAAAAAGCCAATCATAAAATATGTATTTTTCACAGACTGTCCTGCTCAAAACCATCCTAAAAATACGGTACTCAATACAGATCAATTAAGTAAACCTTTCCTATGTTGCTTTTTCTCCTCTTTCAGTATACACACTGTGCCATGAAAAAATACACTGAAGTTAGCTTTCCTCCTCTGATAGGTGGTGTTATTTATCAAAGTTTGAGCAAGCCATGATTGTCCTTTATTGAAATGAAGTTAAACCAATTATGTCAATCATTTTTATGTCAGTGGAAAATAAGGTACCTTTAACTAATACAGCTCTCACGCTACTGCTGCAATAAAAGTATTATAATTGTATATAGTCCTGTCCAAGTTCAGTAGGGGGTTGATTTTACACTCACCTTGGGAGATAAGATCAAGACATGGGTCAAGTTTGTAGTGCCAAATAGTTCAAGTCAGTTGCATCTTTATTATCTACAGGAACAGATCTCAAAAGCAACTCCCTTCTTACAAGTCTCCTTCCCCCTTCTGCTTTCCCCTCTCCATTCTTGAATCCTGCTTTGCTAGGGAGCTGGTGCCCAGCACTTAGTATGAAAAATGAAGTGCAATTAAAGATCATCAGGTCTCAAGACAGCATAAAGTATAATAACATCATTAAACTCAGTCAACTCAGACAGTATCCATAACACCCATTTGTAATACCTCTAGGCTCTGTTCACTCTTTACTAAATGGTAGAGAAGGGATTTCAGCTCTCTTGAGCTTGTACTGTAGAAGAAATTCCTGACTGACTGTGATCACAGAGGTTATTTTGTAAGAAGAATTTAAACTCATTGCCTTTCCAGCTATGATTAACATCTACTCATTACACATATTAGACATGAAATGCGCAATAGGAAACTGGTTTCTAAGAGCCCTACAGTGGCAAAAGGTCACAGCTAAGCAGAGGCAGAACAAGAGACATCAACTGATCATATGTACTAATGATTGCTATCATTTTTGTAGACGAAGCGGTGCATTTCTTTTTTGTTTTTCTTTAGAAAACTTTGTAGTTAGACTGCTAAAATCCAATGCTCAGCCAGATGAACTAACATTCATTAAAATAGTACTTTCCTTGGACAAAATCAGACTATATTTTCTGGCTTTGAATTACTTATATACATTATTTATTAACTGTGACCTGTTGGGTTGCTCACCTGTCTTGTTTCCATTTCTACTGAAATAATTCTACCAGTTTCAAGCTGTGAGCGCTTCTTTTCTTTCTGTATCTTCACCATGCATACCTATACTTTGGAGCGCACAGACTTTTCTAATCTACTTCAAATGAGACAAGTGACTGCCTCATCCTCACATGATTTCAGAATGTCCCCATATAGTTCAGGGCCCAATTTAAAATGGTTTCCCTTGTTTTTAAAAAATTCCACATAAACCCTCCACGAAATTGTGAGTATCAGCTGCAATTTTGCCTTCTTTCTTCACCCTTCTTTCTTCTTACTGTTTCTTCTCCTCTGCTGTTAATAGTCTCTGAGATTGTATTGTTTTTAACCTAGCATATTCTGATAAACAGCCCATGTGGCAGAATTTTTTTTTTTTCTTTTTGTTATTGACTGAAGTGTGAGTAAAGCAAGAAAGGGCATAATTCTGTTTAAACTAAAGAATTGAAAACCTGTCAGGAACTGATGGCATTGTACCGTCAGTAAAGTCTGGTCATCTCAACATATTTCTGAACTCTGGTCAGGGCTCCCATGGGATCCTGTGCTTTGCCTGATGCTGCAGTGTGTGCTGTGAGATTGGGGTTTTGTGAGCTGATTTATACTTGGTTATTAAAATAGGCTTTGTTAATGTAACATAAGTGCATCTCTAATCCTGTGGTGATGATGATTATTTGGTAATGCACTGCATGATTGAGAATATTGAGCTGCTGGGAGAGAAGATTTTCAACTTATTTTAAGTGATCCTGTCAATCAGCTTGATCTCAGCCTCCTTTGGAGTGATGTAGAGGGACAATGCCTACCCCGTACTGCTATGCCACTGAGATACACGAGATGGCACCTGAGCTTGCGAGGTGGGAAATGCCCTTAAATCCTTTTGACTTGACATGGTCACCAAAGGAAAATCGTGGGAATTCTGGACCCATTAGCCGGAAGGGCCTGGGGGCAAGAGCAGTAAATATGAATTGTGGTTGGCTTTTATAGAAAAAGGTAGTGGAAGGAGATCATTCAGAAAAAACATAGATTCACCAATGGGTAAAAAAGGACCAGAAAAAAAATCTTCCAGATGTGATTTGTAGAC
This sequence comes from Melospiza melodia melodia, assembly GCF_035770615.1. NCBI lineage: Eukaryota > Metazoa > Chordata > Aves > Passeriformes > Passerellidae > Melospiza > Melospiza melodia. Next base: position 57,071,356 of record NC_086194.1, read on the forward strand.
AGACATTTTTCTCTTTTGCCAAATTTCATTCTTTATATTACTGTTGGTTTGCTAAACTACAAAGTAGGATTTTAGTACTGTTATCTTAATATCAATTTTAATATCAAGAAACCCACCTCTGGCAGGAAAGAAAGGAAAAGGACCTGAGAGAATGTGTGTGTTATGATATGGATATTTCACTCCAGTAAGGTATCTTTTTTCTTTCCAAATATGTTGGTCACAGGAGCCCTGCAAGGAATGATTATTAACCCTAGCTTGTGTGAGCTATGGATGTTGTGGGATTCCACTATTAAAGGACATTATTGTGTGCTTTTGTTAACATATTACTAAGCTTCCCCTTCATATCTTACAGATGCTATTATAAAGCTTTTTATATATAGGAGGAAAAATATATCTTTGTCCTTGAGACTATGAACAACTAATTTTAGCTTGCCAGAGCTTGTGGCAACTATTTTCCTAAACAATTGAGGTTCCTCTGAAGAAGTAGCTTTTACAAAATGATCCTCTTCAAACAGAAAGAACAATCCCTTTTCTCTTATCATGCTTTACAATGTCAGTGTTAACACTAAGGGTATGGCACACAAGCTCTGACGATGCTTGTTGCATCAGCTGAAGGAGTTAAAGTACTAGTAGTTTTTCTTCTCTGCAGAGTGGGCCCTAAGGAGTGTATTTCAGATGTGGAAGTACAAAATCTGGCATCTCTGAGAAGGTCACCACTGTTGGCAGTTTAAGGCAAAAGGTTGAACTGAGGCAACTGATGCCCAGAAGTGTCATCTCTGCCAGCTGGGCTGTGGGGGTGCAGACCTGTGGCAGGGCACCACATACGAGGCAGCTGCTGGCAATAACTTTTTAAACAGTGTAGCAGATTTATTTTTCACCAGTCTATTGGTGCCCTAAAGAGTTGTTGCCCTCTTTTTCACTAAGAAACACACATCCAGCCTGAAAACACATGCTATGCTAGATCTAGGCTTGTGCACTCTCAGCTGGTGGTACAAGGAGAGCACAAGCCACTGAGTTTTAGGGACTTCAAAAGATCCAACTGCTTTGACCAAGTGTGTGTACCCTCTGAACTCATTGCAATGGCCAAGCAATACTGCCGTCCTGAGCTGGTTTTTGGTGTTTTCCCCCAGCTGCTATGGGTCTGGATAGCAAGGTCCTGTTCAGCACAACCTGTCTGGGCCTGCAGGCAACTCCCAGCTGCAGGCAATCTTAGCAAGCAGTTGAGCTCTTAAGTGATCTCAGCTCTTAGGTGATTTCTAGTTCTTTATTGATTTCAGCTCTTTGCATGCTTAGTGCTGTAGCAGCATATGCAGGGAGAGAGAGGAGAAGCACTGCATGAATTTCCACAGAGGTGTCCTTTATTGGCCACTTCTGCAAAGGGGGATCAGTGACAGCTCCTTCTGCCGAGCTGGGCAGAGGAGGGCATTTATATAAGGTTTAGGAGTTTTGGAAATTGTCCAATGCTAAGGGTCAAGACAATTATGACCTATAGTCTTACAGAGAGATAAGAAAGGGTCTGAGGGCAGAAGAGGGGCTTTAGCTCCAGTCATCATGACTAGGCATTTCCTATCTTAGGCTGCTGACCACCATGGAGGCCTTGCAGGCCCTTTGCCTGCTATGAAGCAAAACAAAACACATTAGATGAAGCCACTGTGAGGGTTGTGAGCTTCAGCCTTAAAATTGAGCCATTCCACTGTCTCAGCAGCCTAAGGAGATGCTTCTGGTACTTCCCACCTTGAGCTGGGAAGTATCAACCTATTGAAAAGTGTCATCTGCATTCAAGTACGTGTACCTTAGGCCGTCAATCATGCATCTACCAGCTGGTGGCCTAAGTCTGATCGCTGCAGTGAAGAAAGAAGCCTGCAGAGCCTTTTCCCAAGGCCCCTAATCTCTAGCAGAGTGTGAGATTAACTTTCAAATTTTAGTATTTATTTTCAAGGATGAAACTAGGCAAAGATCCTTCTATTACTTCTGCAGCACCCACAGGTTTATCCATATTTTGAAAAGGTGCCATTAATACCTAACCCCGTGGAATGAATGTGGAATAGCACCATATTAACCAAACCACTATTTTGAGTAAAAAAACAGTAAATGTTTAGATAATTTTTCAGAGGCTGTGTAGAAGTGAAATAGCAATTCATGTAGCTAATTGATATTATAAGTTGTATGGTTATGGTGCAAAACCAGGTCGGCTGACAGTTGCTTAGTTCCCCCTACCCCTCTGTCCTCACTTCTCTCTGTAGGTACTCAGTTGACTCATTCAACTGTCTCAGAAGACTAAGGTCTGTGAACATCACTACTAAATGCAGGCACAGATTTTGTATATTTATATTATATTCTCTTCATTTCCAGGTTCCTAGATGCAGAGGAAGGGCAGGAGAATTTTTGAAAAACTTGAATGTAGTGTTACTTTGGCTCAAGTCATGAATTGTTGTGTAAAACCCTATAGACTAAAACCACAACCCTGAAGAGATAATAAATTAATGGGAAAGTTCCTGAAGGGAAAATACAGGGAAAAGCAAATTGGCTGATGCTGCACTGGAATTAAATAGCAAAGTCAGAAGCATAACCATGAGAACAGACAACCTTGAAAAAATTGATGGGCATCAAAGCACAAAGACAAATTTTTTATATCTATTTATTTCAATGGGAATTGTGTGGCCATACATCATAGCAATCTACATCTTATTGAAGATTAAATACCTTCAAAAATCTGTCCTAATTTTATTTTGGGCCAGTATGCTATTTTTATTTCTCTGGCTACAAGAAGGATTCATCCTCAGAAGAGGAGACACTGAAGTAGTTGACTCAATATTTTTGTTAACTTTATGGTTTCTGAGTTTAAAATTTTCATTTTTCCTACCACTCCAATTATAAAATATCTATCTTTAAGTGTCTTACTCCTTTTTTTTCCCATTAGGCTCTAGCAGCCTTCTGGTTGAACTAGGACTGACTCACTTCATACTATACTCATTCAAGTGTAACTGTATTAAGTTCAGTGAAGTCATTTTTAGTTTACACTGGTTGTATAGGGCCTATTTAGTGTGAGTCTCTTGATAATTCTCTTCAGCATGAAAAAAACCATACTTTGTTCTAATTATTTTTTTTGTTAGTGAAAGCTAAATATAAACCTCTGAATAATACATTCCACAGCTAGTAACAGGAATTGAATGGATGTGGCAGTCAGAGCATGACGGATGCATTGAGAAAAGAAACTGAACTTACACAGATTTGGTAATATCAATAAGCCTCTTTTCAGGCATGAGCACAGGATGGCTCACAGATGTGGGAAGCTGTAACATTACCTCCTTTAAATCTGTCTCATTCTTTCTCTCCTGGGAAAGTGTTTCTTCAAAAAATGAGAAGTCCCTTGCGCTTGACTGAAAGTGTGCCTGTTTCCAGGTTTATTCTAGAGCATCTGCTAAAAACAATTTCATGGATAGTTGTCTCTTCATAGATGCATCCTGGGGATATAAATCAAGATATCTTGTCCCAAGATATATTATATTTTTAAATAAACAAACAAACAAAACCCCTCATAACAAAACAACCTCAAAAAACAAAACAAACAAACAAAAAAAAACCCCTGGAAACCCAACCAAATCTAAATCCAGCCCCCTCCAGTTTCCTCTTGTTAATGCACACATGATTGCCGATTCAAGCCAGTCTCTGATGCTGGCTGTGGTATTAAAGAAGTAATTTCTAATTCCTTTGTTTCCGGTGATCTCATTTAATGGAAGGCATATCTAAGCAGTGGTTTGTAACCATAAAGAAGATAGATGTTGATGCTGTGTTTCCAAAAACAAACCGAAAACTAGATTTACAAAAAGTTACTTGTTACTAACACCATTTTTTTCATAAAGTGGCAAGTAGCACTGTTAGACCTTGTTTTTTGAGATGCTGGAAGTTCAAGCATACAGAATTTTTTTCCTGGATATCAGAATTTGCTAATGGTGTTCCTTTTAAAGCATGTGCATGCAGTAGTGATATTGAAAATATAAACAAGTGTTCCTCTAGTTATATTCTCTTCAAGTGTAAATTGCAAATTCAGTCAGTGCTTGGAAAAGCAGTCACTAACTTGGTGCATGTAAATTTTAACTGATTAGACTGCAGGTGTGAAAACAACAACAACAACAATAAAAAACTGTGTATAAGTTTTTAAAAATTTCTATTATTTAGGCAAATTCTTTTTTTTTCCTAGTACTGTCATCTGTAATAGTACAGCTTTCTAATGTATTAAAAGTATTCTCGAATGAAAGTAATATTAAAGGTGTAACTGATCAGAAAAGTCATGCTATTAATCAAATGTAAAGAACACCTTAAGACTGGAGTTAATGAATTTTATCTTTGCTCAAATGTCTGAAAGAGAAACACATTATATAACATTATATGAAAGTCACTAACCAATGAAATTTAAATTAGTTCAGACAGTGTTGGAATGAACCATAAGAGCCTCTCAGGGGAAAAAATTAACTTGCAAATAATTTCATTTTAAAATTTAAACAAATTTGTATTTCTTGGGAATAAAATCTTCTAATTAGTGTGTATTAGACTGGCCAATCAGATGGCCTATTTTTCAGCAGGTTTTTTGCCAGAAAACATAATGAAATTTTTTATTTGTCAGAGTATAAAGTTCCTAATATACATTCTACAAAACAAAAGTTCTACTTTTCATCCTTCTGAAATGAAAATGAAGAATTCTCATAGAATAAGATTTGTCCAGTTGCATTTCTGCTTTTATGTGTCAACATTAATGTCAGTAAGCTATAAACTTGATACTGCTATGAATATTTTCTCTTTTACTCCTTTGCTTAATTTCAAGTTTAAATAAGTAATTCTTGACACAGTAAATTGTAAATAAAATATTTTTAAAAGTAGCTATTTAGTACTTTTATGATTCCAACATGGTTGCATTATAGAAGTGGGTATAACCACAAGTACAATTTGTAAAGACATTTGTTGGATGAAACATTTTACAGTCAGGAGATATTATTCATGGCTCTTGTTAAGTAGAAAATAGCACTACATTCCATTTTGCCATGTTTCTTATTTGTAAAGAAAGTTACTCTTTGTTTGGGTTTCTTAGGCCTACCCTAGTTACAATTTTCCATCTACACAGTATCAGAAATGAAAGTGAACTTGATGCTAATAGCCATACATCTATTTTAAAAATATTTATTTGTCAAACAACATTGAAAATGTTGGCAATGTCTGTTAGTGTATTGTTAAATCACAGTCCACATTGAAAATTGTTTCATTCACTACTTGTGAAGTTTAACTATCATTAATTTTACTTTAGAACATAAAAGCAGAGCTGAGTTCAAGTAAATTAATGCCATATTTTGCCAGCCTCTGTGCAAAGCCTTTGGAAACAGGTGCAGAAACAGCAGCTCACAGACAACATACAGTGCTGATACACCCCTGCAGGTAATTGTATAGCCACATAGACAGCTATACAGAAAGGCATGAATTGCCTTTTTGTGTATTGCCTTACTCTGTGCATCGGCAGCCTTGTCATTGCCTGCTGTTGACAAAATCCACCACGCTAAGAGGTGGCTAAGTAATAGGTAAGTAGGAGGTTTACAGCCTTTGCTGTAATTGATGTAGTGTGAATATTGGGGTAGAGAAGAGATCCTATATGCTTATCTGCTCTTGCCATTCCTAGTCCTGGGTTAAGGTCTGTAAGTTCTCAAGATGGGTGCAACAAAGTGAAGCTCGGTGGTGTGGTATCTGGAATTTGCTGGAGTACAGAACTTGCTAGGATCTGGACCTTCTTTTTAAAACCACTGAAGTTTTCCACTGAGTGACCACAGACAATATGGTTGGATACATTTCATTACTCCTTGTTAATGGGAACTTCACAGAACTTATCTTACTTATCTGTTGGATGAGAGATGTAAATAGTACAACTAGTAAATACAAGTACATTTCTGACACTTGGACTTCCTGCTGAGTCATTTAGAATAATAAATATTTTTTCCTAGTTTCCTAGTTGCAACAACCCTTTCTCACAAGAAAGAGTAGTATGTGCATACAAGCAAACACAATTTTTTTCTCCTGAATTTAGTGGCAACCACCACTGAGGTTAGTAGAAGGGAATGGCTACATCAGGTTTGGGATGGCAGACATCTGTCTTATGGCAGAAGTGACTTCACTGAATTGCTCCTGATTTCTAACCCTCTCCTTTTTCCTCCTTTCCTGTGAAGCCTTCTCATGTCAGTTGTATTTTGTTCTTTTCCTGCAGGAGAAAATATAAGAAAACATCACAGAGGTAAGAATAAATCGCAGAGGACTGGAAGGCATTTGTGAGTCATTTCTCTCTTTGGTAGGGGGTTTGAAAAAGGATTTTCCTGTTACCAGGTTGGTGGTTTTTTTCTTTTTTTTTTTTTTTTTTTCCTGGGGAAATGCCATTCTACTGATTGTTTCCCACTTTAAGGACCATCTTGTGCTGCTGCTGCTCCCAATCTCCTTTGCTGCTAATGGTAGTCCTTCCCTCTAATGTTAGTGGTAGTTCTCTCTGAGTACAGACAGAAATATTTGTCTTTGAAGGTGAAATCCTAATATTGCACCGTTTCTTCTGCAAGATCTGCTGGCTCTACCTTGTATTGTTTGCTTATTCTGTAATAACAAAATGAATTGCAGGGTTGTAGACTTACTAATAATCTTTGCAATTGCAGTAGACTGAAGGAAAATGTGAATCCTGTTGGTTAAGAGTACATATTAAAGCCTCCAGATGTAGTTATCTTACTCCTTCCTTGTAGGAGGCAGGCTCAATGGGTGTCTTTGACAGATAAATTTTCTTGTTTTAGAACCCCTGAGCATGCTGTTAAGCCAATGTGATGCCTCAGTCGGCTGAGGCGTCATAGGCACCACTCCTCTTTGCTATAACCCTTTGGTGAAGATTATCACTCTAATGCAGCAATGACAGGACAGGCTATATGCATGCTTGTGTGTCACAGCCACAAGAAACTGAAGTGTGGTGGCTTGAGTCTTGGACAAGATGGGTTTAAGCTATGAGAGTTTAGTAAAAAATATTGATTTGGAGACTTCTATGGTGATCTGTGCAAGAGGGCATTGGATAATGTGAGACACAAGAAGAGGGAGAACATAAATATGCTCCCAGATTTTTTTTCTAAATATGAGTCTGACACTGTAGGTCTGCCGTTGCAGGTCTACTTTTCTCCCCACTTCCCTTGCTGCTGCCATAATTATTAATCAATAATGAATATTTCTCTGGCCACAGGTCTTCAGCTGCTACAAGAAGATTGTTTCCAGAATGAGTGATTGCACTGTGTGTTTGTGTGTATTTGTGAGTGCCTTGGACTGCTAGCATTGTCAAAGCATTGCATTGAGTACTGTGTCTTATTTAGATATCTCTTCTGTGCATAACTGTGACAATAGCAAGGTTTGTATTCAGCGTCTGTTTTTTATGGGAGACTTTCTGTAAGCCTCAGAAGAGAGATGTAAGTATGGTCTACAAGTCCAATTGTAGAACATACTTGTACATTCTTGTATTGATGACATACATAGAATACAATATGTCAGGTTTTTTAAACATAGCATTACAGAGCTAAGTTTTGTGCCCTGTGGGACTTTGAACTTTCTGGTTTTTTTCTCTTACTGTTACACATGCCAGCTGCCTGCCTGATGGTATGTATCCTTGCAGCAATTTTGCAAATGGGCTTTCACAACCTTCTGATGTCTAAAACAATGTGAGCTCTGCAGAGGCCAAGAGGCCACTGCAGGGACCAGCATCTGGCAACTGCTGAGCAGCTGCTCCTGATAACTTTGCCCAATAGGTGCTGACTGCTGGCCCAGAGGGCTCTGTAGCACAGTGGGCTGTTATTTTGGTCTAGGAACGCACATTGGCAGCACCTAGGGAAACCTAGATGACTAGTAAGATTCTGCCTTGAATTTTCCCCCTGCTGAGTGACTAAGTGTGATGCTAAATGGAAAATTGCATATACTGCCACCTGGTGCAAAAGTGTAAAGTCCAGCAAAAAGAAGTGGTAGGACAGAAGTTCACTTAAAGTCTGGTTTTAAATAATACCTGTTGATTTAGTAATTCCAGCAATGTGCATAAACTGAAGATTTCAGTCCTGTTTCCATCTTCATTTCTCACATTCAGGTTTTCTTTTTGTCTTTGATATGTTTTTTCAAAACAATCTTTGTGCTTCCTGCATCATTGAGCTCTGAGGGTGTCTGACAGCTGAATTGAAATTATCTATGGCTTACTTTTACATCTTCCTTTTGTTTCCGTTTGGAGAGTGTCATTGCATAAGAATGCCTACATGATAGTAGCAGCAGCTATATAGGAGAACGGTGCTGTCCTTTGTATGTTGTAGTGAGTGTAAAGAAACAGTTTCTCCTGAACGCAGACCTGTTGGGAAGGAAAATCAAATACGTGTAAGAAAATAAATGAGGTACATAAAAAAATGTAATCAGAAAGAGCTGAGGTAAAATTTGAGCCATCCTAAAAGTGTAATTAGAAATGACAGACAGTGACTTTTACATTGATCATTCTGTTAATTGAGATGAGTGCTTTTGTAACAGTAATATATTGGTATGATTTTCCTTATAAACTTGGAAGTTTCACAGCTATCTAGGCAACCCTAACTTCACTAGTCCCAGCCTGAATTGCATCTGAACTACTGAATGTGATGTAGATTAATCACAGCAATGCCAGAGAAGTGGGATATTTAATCTGAACTCAAGTCATTTTATCATTCTGGTGTCTAGTTCCCTTTGGTAATTGAACAGTAGACAGCTTACTATGCAATGAGTGGAGAGGTAGTCAGAAAGAGGAAGAACTAGACAGCAAGCCAACGGTCTGAACTTCCAGGTCCTGAGTTGGTTTTGCCGTTTGTTTTTTTTTTTTTTTTTTTTTCCCAGTCATGTTTGATTTGACTGTTCAGACTCCTAGTTGTTCTGAAGACTGACAGCTAGGGGCTGTCATATATTTCTAGGATATACTCTGTCATATATTTCTAGGAGACACTCAGCACCTTCAGCTTCCTGGAAGATTAGAAGGGAAAGGAGAATTTCAAGTAGCCCTGGGCAATCTCCTCCAAAACTAGGTTTATTCTCTTGGGTGAATTCAGCTAGTGCAGGCAATTTGGCACTTCTAAAGACTCACTAAAGTCCATTTATTGTGAAAAAAATTGTCAGATAAATAATCTGCATTAGTTTATGTGGCATACATTTTCCTCCATTTGAGTCCACCATCATGCATTTTTATTCCACCAGTAACACAGAATTGCATGTGTTGCTCTTTTAATTCAGCTGCATGTTGGTTAATTGTACAGTTTAATTTTCTATTAAGATACAAATGCTTATTTTACAGTGACCTTACTTTAGCTAAAAGCCAAGAAAGAAGAGTCCTCATATTTTATCTGTCCATTGTGGATGAATGAATTTCTTCCCTCTAAGTATCTTTTAATGCTTTACATAAAGTACAAAGTAGAAAAGGAAATGTTAAAGGAGAAGTCACTGCTCAAACATTCTCACTCCCTTCAGGGAGTTACATGTACATGGCACCCCAGACTTAAACTGCAAGTGCCTTGAATGCATTTCTCAGTCCAATAGTGGGTTTTGTTTTGGAGTCTTCTACCATCTTATTGAATTATTTCTCAAATGTTCATGCAGGCAGGCCATTACCTCTTCATAACTTGTCAAGCTGCATCTTCTAGTGGCTTTAGTTTTCTTATCTTCCAATTTGTCATCTGGCACATGTGGTTGCTGGTAGAGCCTACGAAATTAAAAAAGCCCTAGACATAGGATAAATAGTACTTAGCAATAACCAAAACATCATGTTATTTATATTCTTCTCATACTAAAGCCAAGACACAGCACTATAGCAACTACTAGAAAAATAACACAGAATATTAACTATCCCAGCTGAAAGCATATCTAGATGTAACTTCAGAGCTTGTGGCCTAAATCAGGCTAAGTAAGCTACTCAGGCTAAGCAAGTGAAGCTAAGAAGACTAAATTCACACTGAATTATAATTGTGTGTAACTCATTCTGCTTTAAATGTACTTATGCTAAAGAAGTAGTATGTCTCAGCAGGAAAAGTAAACAAAGGGTCTTTGAAATATGACTTTGGCCCTGAATAAAAGCATCCTAATGGGTCCTGCAAAATACTAATGTGATTTCTTCAAAAAAAGATTGTACTCTGATTAAGAAAGGTTGACACCTCAGACAAACCACATGGCCAGAATATTAAGACCTCCCTAATCTTCAGAAGAATTTTGTTTTTTCTACTTCAGACAATAAGGCAGGAAACTCATAAGCAGAGGTCTTTTCCATCCCTTTCTCCTTTTCTTATTCTTTCTCATCTATGTATGTGCTTTTTAGTTCCAGTTTGCTTCAGCATTTAGTTAATATGTTCTTGGAGAAATGTATTTATGCTAGTGTGGAGCACAAGAGATGAAACCATAAATGTAATGTAAATAATTACAAAATAAGTGGAAAAGTGTATTTTGCCCCCAAATTTAGTTGGTAATCATCAGGGTTGCTTATGCTGATGCCTCTGTTGGTAAAAACAATCCACTGTCACTTTTGAAATATATTGCCTTGCATGTCTCATTCAAGTAATCTTTAAGTTTTGGCATTTACTTCCTGTGAGGAAAACTCTGTTCTGGGATTAATCTCATTTTTTAGTGCTATTACGCACACTAAAGAGATCTTTATTGGAATGAAGCATCAGTTCTCTCTTAAAGCTGATTGAGTAAGGACATTATCACAGAATGAGTAAAGTTGCAAGGGACCACAGTGGGTCATCTGGCCCAACCTCCCTGCTCAAACTGGGTCATCTTAGAATGTGTGTTAAAGGAGTGTGTCCAGTGGTTCTTCAAATCTTCAAGGGAGACTCCACCCCCTCTCTGATCAATCTATTGCAGTATGTGGTCACCCATACAGTAAAGTCCTTCCTCATACACAAGTGGATAGGTAGTTCATTGATTTTTTTCCATCAAGCATTTAGCATTTATAGGGTATGAACTATAGCAACTTCTTGGTAATTTTCAGTACTGGGTTATAGCAGAAATCTGGTCATTTAAATTACCCTAAGATGAAGCATTTCCATGACTAATTCAGACCTCCTATGTCTTAGCTGTGTCTCAAATTTGCTTTGGATTGATAAGGAGTTCTTTTAATCCTTCACTTTGATTTAGCAGTCAGACGTTGGGGAGGAGTGGGAGGTAAGGAGGAAAGAGGTAGAAAGAACAAAATTGTTAGTGACTGATGTTATCATTACTGTTAATATGTGAACAAGCTTTTAGTTGGGGACATCCTCAGGGGGCGGGTGATGTAACTGAAGTCCTACATAAGCTTCCAGACATCAAAAGATCTCACTTCTTAAATGTGTGTCTCTCTTGCAAATGATGACGGGTGAATCCTGAAGCATTTTGTTAAAAATCTATCAAATGGTAGGGACAAGGCATCTTTGCTGAGAGAATTTGCCCTAGGAGAGAATCAGCTTTCTCCCAGCAACAGAACGTTTTCTCAAGTGAAGTTTCTCACTTTTAGTGCGAATTACACTTAAACTATGTACTGGTTTTGGCTGGGATAGAATTAATTTTCTTCTTAGTAACTGGTACAGTGCTATGTTTTAGATTTAGTATGAGAACAACATTGATAACACACTGATGTTTTAATTGTTGCTAAGTGGAGCTAGCTTTAGAACAAGGACTTTTCCATTTCCCATGCTCTAACAATGAGGATGTCCTCAAAAACCTGTGAAGGAGTAGAGCCAGGACAGCTGACACAAACTGGCCAAATGGATATTCCACACCACAAAACATCATGGTTTATATACAAACCAGAAGGAGCTAGCTAGAATCTGCTGATTGCTGCTTGGTAATGGGCTTGACATCAGTCCATTGGTGATGAGCAATGGCATTCCTTATTTCTCTTGGGTGTTATTTCTTGCTCTTTTTTTCATTTTATTATTATTACATCTTGCTTCAATTATTATGTTCTTATCTCAATCCACAACTTTTACCTTTATTATAATTCTCTTCTCTATCCCACTGAAACGGTCAAGAGTGAAGAGAGTGAGTGAGCATCTGTGTAGTACTTAAGTGGTAAGCTGGGGTTAAACCACAAACAGCCACTAATAAGCCTTACCAAGTTAGGAAAAACTATAAACCCTCTTCCTTCATTTCCACTTCAGAAAGTCTATTGGTTTGATTTCTACTGATTTAACTCTGTGTTTTCTTAAAAAAATTGGCAATAGACTATCCAAGTATTTTTTTCCTCCCAATAAATGCATTTTGTTTGCTCTGTTGTCTTGCCTATTTTGAGATAATAACTTGGGGATGGAATTTACTTTAATTAGACGATTGGTGATTAAGTTCTTTGTTTAGTTTCTACATAGATACTGTACTCCGAGCTAAAGGATTTATCACTGTTTTCACATTAAGGTGAAAACATCTTTGAGAGTCTCTTCTGATAACATTGTCAGATCCATGCTGAGTGCCGTATCATCTCCATAAGCACAGGGTAGCATGGCTAATCATGTATTTTGAGAGGCTAGCTTCCAACTGTTAACAACAGAAATGGAAAATAAGCCTTAATTATAAACAAGTATTTGGGCTTCCTTTGTGTGTGCATTAGTTTAAAAAGGAATCACACATTAAAATACTTAATACATGTTTCAGTGAACACCATCACAGAGAAGAGTAAGAAGCAATTTACTGTAGCTTTTTCCTGGTATATCTTCATTCCTCAATCCCATCAATCTACTGATTTATTAGAAGAGATGCAGACCCTATTACAGAATTTCATGTGTACATTTCCAGGGTTTGAATTCCTATTATGCTCCAGCGGATGATGATGCTATATTTTCATCATACAGAAGAATAATTGTTCTCCTGCTGAGGAGAAGGTTCTCAAGTAGAAACTTCCATTTGTTATATACTTACCTGCACATGTTATGCTTCACAAAGGCTTTGTTAAATGTCTCAGGTGGATATAAATTAATTGTGGATTATAGGTTTTACCATACTCCAAAATGTGCCTGACTGTGTGGGTGTATAAGTGGGTACATGTACAACAGGTACATTATAGATGCATCTAGATTGTTAAGACTGATCCTAAGATCTCAGGAGTAAGATTTGGTACATTAATTTCCAAAGACATGGTGTGGATATTTTGTGTTGTAGTTTTAATTTTTTTTTCCACCTCAGGAAGATTTTGGGAATAATTATGGTACAGAAGTGCTTTGTTTTCTCATGAGAGCGGGATTTTGAGCATCTGAGCCTCCAAGGCCTAGTCAGAAAACCTTTTCTATTGCTAGTATTTTTAACAATTATTGCTACTTATTGCTAATCATTCTGATTCATAGAATACTTAAATCCACATCCCCCCTCACCTAGTTACAATCATATCTTCAGAGAGGATATATAACAATTGTTTGAACATAATAGAAGTGGTGTAGTTAAAATTATTGTGTGTTTCTGAGGTTATTGCTCTTAATATATACAAGTAACATTTCTGAGCTGCTGTGCCACACATACAGATTTAGTGGTGCATGTAATTAAGGTTCAAACTTTGGAACCTGACTTGACTAATATTTACACAAACAAAGTTTTCAGCTCATTCTATTTCCTGTCTTGTTTCATACAAGTTATTTTTTAAAGAGGAAAAAATATTTCTCTTAAGTTTGTTGTCAGAAACAATGCTTCATACAGTACAGACAGTGCTCTTTGGACTTGTTGATCAGTGATACATTCTAGGCTTGTATACCATTGTCTTATCAGGCTGGTTTTCAGACCCTGGCATGTTAGTAGTAATGAGTGGATAGGATGAAAGTGGTTCTTTCCTGGATTCTCACTTGTTCTTTCTGGGAAAATTCACTGTAGATACCACTTATTTTGATTTTTAATGAAAACCAAAGTAAAATTTTAAGAAGTGAAAGATGCTGACAACATTTCAACAATTCCATAAATAGAATTCTATTCTGATTTCTTTGTCTCCCAAGGGCTGGTTTAAAATTCTAGGGTTTTTTCCCCTTGCACTATCAAAACAGATACTACTATAACTGAGTTTCACATGAACTGGTATTTCCCCTGGAGGTTTTTTCAGTTATCTAATAACATTTATACAAATTCCAGTGGTACTGACTTGAGACTTCTTCTCCACTTCTGCCTTTCAATGAAGAAAGGAATGCTTATCTGCTACTGACTGCAAGAATTGTGTGATCCACACCCCAGAACATAGACAGTCCTGTAATTTACATCTTGTGGTTTTGCGAAAGAAGTCATTGGTATTGGAGCATTTGGTTAAGCCCTGCAAAGTGCAATAGCATGTTGATTTTCTTGGGAGTACTCAAGGAATGTCTAGGTGCAGAGACAAAGCTAGTTTACAACACTGCTGAAACAAACTCATTGTAGGTCATGACTAAGCAGAGTGATGGAAAAAAAAATTGGTCTACAAATGCTGAGTTATGTATGGATGAAGAAATGAGTTTGATTTCCTGGGAAGCCAGTCCAACACCTTTTGATAGGAGCTGTTGATGTTCTGAAAAGTGATTAACTTGTTGCTGCTTTTTTGTAAGTCTGGCTAAGCCACATGAATATTTGTACTTCAGCTTTGAAATTCCAGTTGCAATTCTTTTTTTCTTTCACCTGGCAATACTGTGGATGTTCTCAGATCATGGTGACAAAGTCTCCTTCTGTAACTTTCTGCACTAATAAACAGTCACAGCATCACAGAAATGCACAATGAAGTTGAAAAGGATCTCAGTGGGTCATCTGGCCCAGCCTCTCTGCTCAAACAGCGTCATTGTAGAGTCATAGCAAAGGATTGTGTCCAGATGGTTTTAATATCTTCTGTAAGGGAGACTCCACACCCTCCCTGGTCAATCTACTGCAGTGTGTGGTCACCTCTACAAAGAAGTTCTTCCTCATATGCTGGTGGAACTTCCTGTGCATCAGTTTCTGACCATTACCTCTAGTCTTGCTGCTTGTCACCACTGAGAAGAACCTGGTCCTACTCTCTTCGCACCTTCCCTTCACACCTTCCCTTGCTACTTAGATATTGATAATGTCCCCTCTCAATTGTCTCGTCTTGAGGATTACGTGGCCCATCTCCCTCAGCCTATCCTTGTAAGAGATGCTCCAGCCCCTTAATGGTCTTTGTTGGCTTGGACTTGTGGTTATCAAATTTGCCTTGGTTCTGTAACCTTTGAGCCAGGGAAGACCTTTCTTCCAACATTTGTTACCCTGATTCTCCAGGGTCAGACATCCCTGAGGGCTGGTCTTTTCAGTGAGGTTGATCTGCCATTCCCTGTTACCTGAGTCCCCCCCCTCCATTTAGGAAGAGGCCCACGTTAGCCTTTCTTTTCCTTTTGTTATTGATGTGTTTGAAGAATACTTCCTTGTTGCCCTTGGCATCCTTGGCCAGATTTAATTCCAGATGGGCCTTGGTTATTCTTGTCTTGTTTCTACTTATTCTGAAAATCCCTCTGTATCCCTTCTAAGTGATCTGACCATGCTTCTACCTCCTGTGTGTCTCCTGTTTATACTTGAGTAATGACAGGAGTTCTTTATTCATTTACGTAGCTCTCTTGCCCCCTTTATCTGATTTCTTGCTCATTGGGATGCATTGCTCTTGAACTCAGAGGAAGGGGTCCTGGAATACCAACCAGCTCTCTTAAACTCCTCTTTCCTGCAGAGTCTGTTCCCATATATTTCTTCCTGGGAGATCCCTGAAGAGACTCAAGTTTGTTGTCCTGAACTCCAAGGTGACAACTACCTGCTGCCCTGCTTCCTCTTTCCCCATTACTGAGCTTCACAGTCTCATGGTCACTACAGCCAAGGCTGCTCCCAACTTTGACATCTCCAGCAACTCCTTCCCTCTTTGTTTGTATAAAAGTCAAGCAGCACATCATTCCTTCTTGGATTCTCTATTACCTGTGTCAGAAAGTTATCATCAATGCTTTCCAGGAACCACTTAGACTGTTTGTGTTTTGCTGTGTTGCTTCTCTAGTGGGTAGTTAAGAGAATTTCACAAGAACCAATGCCTATTTCATTCAAGCTGCTTCCAACTGTCTGTAAAACGCCTTATCATTCTCCTGCTCAAATGACCTGTAGCAAACACCCACAACAACGTCACTATTACTAGTCTATTGGTGATGGAGAGGGGCGGGGAGACTGAGTGATGGTCATCAGAATCTGAATTTGTTGTGGGCTACGTATGCTTGTACAATTCTAGGAAGGCTAGTAATTTTTTACTACACTGATTGATTTAATCATCACATAAACAAACTTACACATTTTGGAACATCTCTTGCTTGTAGAGTTGACTCAATCTTCTTCCCAATCTGATCCAATTTTCTTTTCCCATCAGTCAGTCTGATTTAATCTTCAAAGTTCTGTTTGTTCTTGCCAAGGTATCCTGATTATCAAATCTCTTATGCTAATCAGGTCCAGAGCACTCTCTGTCCTGTGTGCCTCAATACTAGTCTGATTATTTATTCTAATCTGTAAAGTCCCAACTTGTTCATCATCCACCCCAAGACAGAGCTTGATGCAGTATAAGTGTTGCACATAGAAAGTCTCCCTGGTCTGTCTCTCCTAGACAGTGTGTAGCCCCTCATCTCAACATTCCAATTATTTGAGCTATCCCACCACACCCTCATTATCAAAATTATGTCAAAGCTCTGTAACTGCACACAGATCTCAAGCTCCTCCTGTTTGTTCCCCATATTGCATGTGTTGGCGTACAGGCACTTTATAAAAGTATTTGATTTTATCAATATCCCAGCAAGTGTGCAAAGGGATGTCCCATAGTCCCTGTGCCCAATGTTGGTTATGTCCTTGGCCACTTGTGCTTGATTAAGGTAATGATTTTTAAACTTCCTTTTGTTACTAGCATGGTTACTATAGTTCTTCCCTTCCCAAACCTTACGTCTGTTGAGCCTGGCTATGCCTCTGCAGCTTGCTGGTCTTGTGTCCCCTATACCCCGATTCTTCAGACTATGCTGTATTCTGCAATTTGATGACCAGCTACTCTTCCAGGAGGTGCCCCCCCAGGACCTGTGTTTGCTTCTATGTGCTCCCTGCCATCCACAGCCTGTGCACTCATCGCTCGGGTCTTGCTCTGCCAGCCAGTTCTTGTCTTGTTTCGTGCTGTCTTGCAGCTGGTCGTAGCTATACTTTTTTGCTAGGTGGTGTGTTCAGTTTCTGAGTTTCATCTCACTGCAGGCTGTGATTCACAGCAGAGTGTTCTTCTGCAATCAGAGTTTCTTTTGCTGCAGACTGCTCACTTGCAACTTTGTGTATTCTGTTCTCAAGTCCTGTCTTGGCTTGGCCCATGTTGTTTTTTGTGGTAGGCTTGGCCGTCGCCTCCCACGATCACGTCGGGGTCACCAGAGATTGGAATAAATCAGGTGATACTCCATTTTCTTCTTATAGGAAAAAGCCCATTCTTTATTCATATAACTCATTTTTATACAGTTTTACAGATCTCATGTGTGGCTCCAGTTGGTTGGTAGCTTTCTTGCCAATTACTCTATTGATTAGTAAAATGTATTTTACTTGTCCATCAAACCTTCTCATTCTTAAATTGTTTACATATTTTCTTCCCTGATTCTCATGGCTAGATCTAGTGTTTATGCAGATGCTAGTTGTTTTTTACCCAGGAATAGACTGTTATCTTAATGAACTATTCATACCAGGATTGTTTTCACATGGGAACATGCAAAGTGCTTGCTGTACTTAGGAGAAGTGGCAGGCTAACTACTGATCTAACAGAGCAAACCTGATTATATGTGGCCTTTCTTTAATAATTTTAATACTCGACTGCAACAGCATACCACTTCAACAGGCCTGTGATTATCCTCTGGATTGACATAGTTTGAGAGTGAATGAGAGACTTGCTTGGTAATACAACTGGTAAAATTCCATTTCCCAAAGAAATGGGGCAAATGATGTAAACAAAATCATGGCTACCTTTTTCAGATGTAGACTTTGTGGTGTATATATGTAACTGCCCATTCTTAATTTCAAAAATTAATTTCAAAAAATTTCAAAATTTCAAAAATTTTGTTATAATAAGAGCAGACTATATAGCATTCACCCATCTCTTCTTCCAGCTGTTTGTTGAAAGGATGTAATTATAAGAGCATGTTTCTTCAAACCATCATATGCAACACTTATTCATCAGAAGCTTACAATCTGAATTAGGAGTAGGCTAGCCAGGCATCAGGTTTTATGAGCTTATGACAGGTTTGTCTCTGTGAAAGGATTTCAACTTCAGGAATGAATGTAGGAACATTGATGAAAGCATGAACTCAATAGGAAACCAAAGAAACCCTATTATTTCTGCTTTGAACTAAAATTTGATTAGAACTAATATTATTAATGTTTACAAACGACAAGTATTTTCAGTGGATTAAGGAGTGGAACTCATGTTTTGGTTAGGAGTACAAAGAGATGTCTTCCAAACGCCCTCTTGGCAATCCTCCTTCAGACCCTTTCTAATAGCTTTATATTTTTATTATATTGCAGTGCCTAAAACTGAATCACTTGTCACCCTGTGTAGCTGAAGTATATTTGCAAATTGGGTTTTACTGAACAAGCAAACTTCTTATAGACACTATAGAGACAATATAGAGTATCAGGACAAATTATTTGAATGTTTTTCCGTAATGGGGAGTAGAAAATCTGTCTGTGAATACAAGTTTGTAGTCAAAGAAGCAAAGGAAGAAATGAGGGGGCAGTACTGGGAAAACAAAAGGGGATTATAGGGCTATTCAGCTTTGTTTCATGGTATGAAAAAGTCCAGGTTGCAATTAAAACTTCTGAGTGGTTTATAGAAAATCACCTTGATGACTTAACAGTTTGCCACCTTATATCTATATCACATGAGGAGTACCAAGGTATGATGCTTTTCCTAAATGAGGAAATTATGGGTTCAGTGCATCTTATATATATTCATACTGTGTTTTTAGAAGTCTTTAAGAGTACTCTGCAATGCAAAGAGAAACAAAGAACTCTTGGCTGGCTAATTCATAAAGACAATGTGCTCTGTCTGCTCCAATTGCTTGCAACTTGTTAGCTAATATCTATATATTTTCATTCTGGTATTTGAAAACTATTTTGTTTCAAATTATATCTGTAGCATTACCAGATCTTTTCAGTCTGTGTTGGACATGGATTTCAACACAGGATGTTAAGGAGACACTGGCACAATTTTTTTCTGGGAAAGGCCCGAAACTTCTATTTCCAAGAATACCTTTTCTACAAGTGTAATGACCTCCACCTTTTCACAAAGCGAAAGAATGACAAAGTAAATAAGTGATTAAAAACTATTAAGTTTTTATCAAAAAATGTTGATTAAAAACTGTTAAGGCTAGGAGTGATAATTTTTGAAAACTGGTGTTTTTAAACAGTAGAAGGAGAAATGTGCCATAGACATTTGTTCAGGTCCAAATGCAGTTCTATATGCAGACTGTATGAGAGACAGACATAGCAGTTTTCTCTCACAACACATATGCATGGTGAGAAAGCTTCCAGGGAATAATCTTTTCAGAAATGTTTTCATTATACATTTACAGTTATCAGTGAAAATAATGGTTGCGAATGAAGAATCCATGAAGCTGATTTACTGCTTGCCCTTCAAATAAATTGTGCTCCTTCACACTGATTGTTTCTAAGCCATGCTAGAGCATGCTTTGTAGACAGCACACAGCCAGTTTTGTTGTGTATGAATGCAGTTTGGTGGCTACTCAGAATCTCTAATTGCTTAAAATCATCCTCAGTGAACCAGTTTAACTTGTGTCACAGAACACATGAAGCATCTTGGAAGGATTTGGTAGTATTATGCCAGAATCCTGTTGAAATGATAAAGATATAATAAAAAGGGAAAAACAACCCAGGCAACTGAGTAGATTATAAAATACACTGTATAGGTCTTCAAAGGATCAAACAACTCCTCAACTTAAACTTAATGCCCTGAATGGAAATATGTGCTTGTTTATACTTGCAATGGTTCTGTTTTTTCAAACAGAAACATTATGTCTGAATCATTGCAGAGAATAATAAGCTACAGACCCTGCTAAAGGAAGTTATGTTTGCCCTTTCTGGAAAAATACATTTGTAAAAAGGTATTGCAGTTTGGGTGGCATGACCCTGACTTAAAACTCATATTTCTCCTTTGCTTTGTTTGATATGTTTATCATTGTCGTTCTCCTATTTGACAGTTTGAATATAATCAACACCGGGCTTGAAGATTTGTGCATGCGGAAAATCATGCTGTAAAAAGCCAGTGTCCACAAAGAGGACACAGGAGTCCTGCAACTTAATTTGAGTAAAGGAGAGAGTCCACTAGGCAATGACCCCATGGGGTCTCTCTGGAATTTTTGGAGGATGCAGCCTCTGCTTATCCTAAGCTCCCAGCTGCATGTTGCCCTCTTCCTTTACCCATTGGCTGAGGTACTAGGAAGGTACAGACTTCCTGAACTGCCTACTAAGTGTTCCCCCTTGAACATGTATCACACCCTCATCATGCACTTTATGACCATTACAATTAGCTTTAAGCCCACCCTGGGCAGCGAAGTTAATATCCATAAATCTATTCAGCCTGTGTATTTTTCCCCAAAGTTCAGAAGTTCAGCGTGTGCTGCTGATGATGAAGAGCAGCTTAGTGAGCTCTTCTGTCAGCTCCCTCATCACCCTCGGATGGATTCCATCTGGTCCCACAGACTTGTGAGCACTGAAGTGGCTCAGCAGGTCACTAACTGCTTTCTCCTGGAATCCACGGGATCTGTTCTGTTCCCTGTCTGGGTCTACCAGCTTAGGAGGCCAGTTGTCCTGAGGGTAACCAGTCTTACTGTTAAAGACTGAGGCAAAGAAAGTGTTAACTACCTCATCCTTCCTCATCTTTGGTGACTACATTCCTCTCTGCATAGAGATTTTCCTTACCCCTCCTTTTGCCATTAATGTATTTATAAAAACACTTTTTATTATCATTTACAGAAGTGGCCAGATTAAAATCTAATTGAGTAATTTTCTTTTTGCATGACCTAACAACATCCTTAAACACTTCTTGAGCTTCCTGTCCTTTTTTCAAAAGATGATACACCCTCTTTCTTACCCTGAGTTTCCATAAAAGCTCCCTGCTCAGCCAGGCCAGTCTTATTCCCACATGACTCACCTTCTGGCATCTAGGGAAGGTCTCCTGTTGCTTCTTGAAGATTTCTTTCTTAAAGTGTGTCCAGTCTTCCTGAGCCCTCTTGTTTTTAATGGCTGCTTCCCAGGGGACTTTCCAAATCAGTGTCCTGAACAGGTCAAAGTCCACCCTCTGGAAGTCCAGGTTTTGTTGATGCCCCTCCTTACATCACCAAGTATTGAAAACTCTATCATTTAATGGTCTCTCTGCCCAAGACAACCTTCAAACACAGCTCCCACCAGACCCTGTCTGTTTGTAAACAGAAGGTCTAGTAGGATCCCACCTCCACTAGGTGCACTTAGCTGTGACAGGAAGTTACCTTCCACACACTTGCAAGTCGTGAAGAGATGATCTAGTTTTGTGAGTAGTGTATTTCAAGACAACGAATACAAAGGAAGAGTGCATTGCAGGGTAATTCCATATTCCATATATGAGACATTGATTCTCTCACTGCATTGAGCAAGCAAGTCTCTCATAGCCTTTGGCTTGATGAGTTGGGACTTTCAGCTCTGGTTCAATATAATTTTTGCTGCTGTTTATCTACCTTGATGTTATTTGACTGTGATTGCTCCTGTGCTGTTACAAAAATGAATAGATGTTGCAGTGTGCAGTGCTTTTCATTGTCTGATTTTAGGAGGATAGAGTGATCTGATGTATTGCATTGTTATAGAACTTCCTCCAAAACTTAATAAACCAAGGAGAGGATGGACTGGCCATGCTCTTTAGAAATGCCATTCCTGTATTGCTTCGAAATATTTATAGTGCATGGGATTTGTAGCATTTTTTGAGCTTCAAGTGCATACCATTTTAGGATAGAACAAAACCTTACCTGCTCCTGGACTCTTGCAAATATTGTTATTAATACCTTAGCCTTTGCAGTATGTCTGTGGCATGGGTGCATGCATGTTTGTAACTTTTCAGTACTCTGACATGATTCAGAACAGTCTCACAGCAGCCGAAACAAGGAGCAATGTTGTTTACAAACTTTTTTTCCCACTTCAGCTGCAGCCTGTTTCTAGTTTATTACTTCTGACTACATTGGAGTACATTAATAATTCTTTTAATATAATCATATTGGTTTAAAAGGACCTTCTGTCAGGGGGAAAAAAAAATTGGTTTTGGGACAGCCCTGTGAAAGGAAAGAGGGAAGGTAAGTTGGAGGATACCGGCTGGGTGTTTAAGTTACTGACTTGACCTATAAGAAAATCAAGTTCAAATAGCTTTACTAGGTTGCCATGTTGCCACTAAGCTTTTCCAGTTCTGGTACAAAAATTGTTACATCAAGTGTATATCAGTCTGAAATACAGACTGAATACTCTTCAGGTATACACAGTTAAATTTCTTCTGGAGTGCCATGCCAATAACTGGCATATAATAGAAGCAATAAGCATAAAACCCACATAGATACCCATTTGTGCTGGCAGAAATAATGGAGTTGATTTTGTGAGGACTTTTTCAAATCACTAGCTAGCAAAATCCATTTTGTTGTTGGTTCTAGGCTTTCCCAGACACCTAGTCACACACAGAATCACATAATAGAATCATAGAATGGCTTGGGGTTTGAAGGGACCTTAAAGATCATCTACCCCTCTGCTATGGCTGGGGACACCTTCCACTAGAACAGGTTGTTCAAAGCCTCATTCAACCTGGCCTTGAACACTTCCATGGAGGAGAATCCATTGCTTCTTTATAGGGCAACCTATTCTAGTATCTCACCACTCTCACAGTAAAGAGTTTCCTCCTAACCTCTAATCTCCTCTATTTTAGTTTAAAACTGTTCTCCTTTGTCCTATCACTATCAAGGATATGCTGAAGAGTGCCTGGTCAGGCATTTGCCACATACGGATACCAATATACAGGAAAAAAATCGTCTGCTTTGATTGGCATTAGAGCTGTATATATTTTGCAAAAGGATATGTCTTGCAAGTAGTTCACAGGTCAAAGAACTCTTAATTTGTGCCTTGCCTTTTGTCCCTTTTTGCATGCGAAAGTTCATTGCAAAGAGAATTTGTGGAAGGACAAGCTTTTCTTGGTGTGCAAAGATCGTCAGAAAGCAAGTGGATAATGGAACATAATATTTAAAAGATTGAAATAGTGGGCATCCTGCCCTGTGAATATAGCATTTTGTAGCAACTGTAAATATAGAGAGTAAAGCAGCTGGAAGAGGATTCTACTGCCTGGTGATAAAAAAACCCCAACAAAAAAAGACAAAACAAAAATAAAAAAAAAAAAAACAACAACCAACCAAACAAAAAACCCCAAAACCAAAAAAAAACAAAACAAAACAGAACAAAAATTAAAAACCCAACAAAAACAACCAAACCCAAAAGGCCCCTGAATTTGTCCTGGTTTAGGGCAATTTTGGGAGGAAACCTCCAAAGGTTTTCCTCTACAAAGCAAATTCAAGTGGCCCCTCCCCTACCTGGTTTGGGAAAATATTTCCTTGGAGAAAAGTGTAAAAAACCTGTTTATTTAACAGAAAAAGCATTCACCAGCACAAAAAATGAACTATATTAAAGACCAAAACTTCTCACCGCTCTGAAGAGATGACAAACTCAGGCTGTAGCTCAGCTCACTCAGTCTGTTATCAGTCCCTCCAGTGCTGGAAATACCGTGGCCCAGGCCCAGCCCGGTGGGCCACAGGAGTGAGCTGCTGGTGCTCTTCTGGGTTTTCAGTCCAGAGCAGGTTTAAACAGGTCCAAGAAAAAGAAAATCCAGAGTCCAAGGAACTTCTCTGCCTCAGCTAGCTAAAAACTAACTAAAAAGCAAAGGAGAGCTCTCTCTGGCTGTCAGTGCTGCAGACAGCACAGTCTAGGGGCAGGATCCGGGGAAGCAAGTGCAGTTTCTGATAAAAAACTCTGAGCTTCTTTTTCCCCCTCTCTTCACCCTCAGAACTAGTTTTAAAAGTGCAAAACTTATTTCTGGGCTGAACAGACAAATGTGGATACAAGCATCATAAAGCCATCCCCCGATTTCGCCCCTGCAAAACAATCCAAACAAAAAAACACCAACCCCCCACCCCTTCCAAAAACCAGAGAAAATTTCATTTCAAGATGAGAGAAATCAGAGTAGATATTTCTGCGTCAAAAAGTGCTGTAAGAAAGCCAAATTAGTACAGAAGTGAATGAGAAACAGCAAGATTATATTGAATGGACATTATTTTACATTAAGTCATACAGAACCACAGTGTGAGATTGAAACGATACAGTTTTTTAAAACCTTTTAAGGTGATGATGGAGGATACTCTTTTATTAAAAAAAAAAATCTGTCAGAGTAAGACTACTGTTTGTATTTTATTTCTCTTTTCAGTATACAGGATTATTAGAGAAAATTAGCTCCTCTTCAGCAACTGTGCATTTAGTTATTAGTTGTCATTCCGATATGAATTTGATTCAGCTGAGTGATTTTTAAAGAATGTGTGAGTGAATTCCAAAGGGAAATCTATTTCTCCACATTGATCTAAAAAATATGTTGGTTTTTTTTCAGTTGGAGAAAGGGGGAATAGGTGAGAAAAATGTTGGCACCCTTTAGAAAATCGCAAATGATACTACACTATTTCGATTTAATTTTAGTGCCTACAAACATTTTCATTAAAAACCTTTTGAAAGAAAGAAACAGGGTTGAATATTTCATGTATCTCATTTTCCAGTGGTGGTTGGTAGAAGGATGAAATTAAAGGAGAGCAAACTAAGGCCAAAGGAAGAAGAGGTTTTTAGACAAGATGAGAAGGTAAAGTGATGGTTTTGAACGTTTAACTAGTTTTTCTCATAGGTAGTAGGTTTCTGGATGTTTAAGATGAATTTGCAGTCATTACAACTTGATGGATTGTTTTACAAAGTACAGGAAAATTTCAAAGCTAGTAACTTCGGAAAATGACCATGAAAACTATTTTTTATGTTTCTAATATGCTGTGGCTGTGGAGCAGTTGATCTCAGTGCCCTAACAAAATTCTTGGAAGCAGCAAGCTGGGACGTCAGGATGTTTCAGCAGGCAGGCGGTGTGAGCCTACGGTGCAGTAAAAAGCTTGGAGCGGTGCTGCAGATGCGGTGGGGACAGGGCAGCAGCAGCTCAGCTCCCAGCAGGGCAGGGAGAGATGAACTCAGGATCCTGGGCACCCAAGCAGATGGTGATAGGTCTCTTTTTTTGGTGGGGTAAGTGTTAATAAGGTCCCAGTTCAGCGGCTGCTCTCACAAGCAGAGGCTCACCCATGGCAAAAGAAGCAGGCAGCTGCAGCAGCTCTGACTGGCCTCCTCTGAAGCTGCGAGAGAGAGAGAGAGAGACAGTAGCTGCTCCAGCCCCTGATCTTTTATCAGCCAAATTCTTGTGGTATCTCTGTCCTTCGGAAGGAGACTCCCAGATAAGAGAAGTGCCACCAGACGCCCGCCTTCCCTTCACTACTTTTCTTGTTTTTCTTAAGCCATTATTTTTTCCTAGCAACTTATGGGGGGAAAAAATTCTATAAGTAAAAAGGAACAAAAGGAAAGAAACCTAACCCCCAGTACATGGCATTGCAGAGAGGGCACAGACCAGGAGTGCTGTGCTGAGCAGATGTCTTGGGGAAGGTTAGGACCACAGCTCCCCATTCTCTCCTTGGCATTAGTCTTTTGTGCCCAGAGTCTTCCCATCATGCCTGACCACAGCTCATTCTTCTGAGACATGGGTATAAACACATGCAGCTTGGAAAGCTAGCTAGTCATCAGTCATATTTGTTGAAGAGTAGACCTGCTGAACATGTTGGTGAAAAGCTGTAACTGTTGTGGTGGTCTTTTTGTTGCTTGCTGTTTACCTAAAAGGTTGTTGTGTCTGTGTCTTCAACCCCTGTCTCCAGTATTCCAGTATTCTACAAGGCACATGTGGTAGCTGACTGTTGTTTGGGTGACTTTACCACAGATAACAGAAGTAGTTACAGTTGGGGAAGTAACAACAGCTGTGCTTATAATAAACAGTATCACTGCAAATATATTAGATGCTTTCTAGTGTGGATTCTACCCTTGGGACCCAAGAAGCAAAAAGGCCTACCTACGTTCAGAGTAATGGCAGGCTCATGTCACCTTAGGTACACAATTTTCCTTTCTTAATTTGATTCTCTATTTTTTCAGTTTTGCTTTCAGACAAGAGTACATGTTCATTACCTGTGCTGTGAGTTAACAATACTGATAAGCAAATAGCTTACTAGATAGTGTTTTCTGGAATTGTGAAAATTATGCCCCCTGGGAAAAAAAGAGAATCATTCTGAACATGGGCTTAGTCCTTCTGTATTCTGAATCATCATGCAAATCAATATATGCTGTTTTAAACTCATTTGTCTGTAGTGTATTGAGGAAAAAAAAGGATATTGAAAAGCTTCTGAATAATCTTAGCATATACTCCTCATTACACATTTAAATGTGTGTTGTAGTGGGATTTAATCCATGTTTTCCCCTCTTTTGTCAACTTTTGGAATGTGATGTAGCAAGAGAGACAGATTTTTTCAAATAAATTCTTTGTAAATTGCACATTACAGCATATCCTGAAAATTAAATTGCATTTCCTTTGATGGGATGTTTGTATAATGTTTTGTCAACATTATAATGTATTCTTCCATGCTTTATTCAGGCTGGATGTTTTTACATCTCTTAGCTTATTTTGTTACAGTGAATGTTTCTCAAATTTATTTTCTATTATTTTCTGAGCAACAAAGATGCTCTTGGACTATTCACTACAGCTTATAACATCAAAAGATCAAAAATACTTTTGCTGAGTTAAATTTTGTTACATTTTATGAATCCTCCTTTCTCACATAAATAATGTTATTATTACAGATCTGTTTCTCTACCTTTGCTGTTGCTGACCTCTTTTTAATTGTCCATACCAAAAAAATTCACAGAGGCTGTGAAAGATTAAAGAATAATAGGAATAAATGTTGTGCAGCTGTGAACATTTAATGCTCAGAAGAGTCTTAATGTTTGCTATTTAAACAAATGGTATTCTGAAAGCAACCACTTCTTTTTGCCAACACTCACTTCTGGGAGGTATGAAATAGCGCTCTGGTGCTGCTGGGGTCAGCCCTTATGGTGACATGTGCCTGCCAATTATCCCAGCGTCATTAGGCGCAGAACCGTGTTTCCCACATGTTCAGATAATGCAATTAGCTTGCTTATGTGAAACAGAATTGCAACATAGCAAAAAAGAGTCAGCGGCTAGGTGTAGCTTGTCCAGCAAACTTTCATTTTGACAAGAAATAGCTGCTGTGCTGATGGTAGCTGCCACAACTAGAAGTGGAAGCTCCTCTCACAGTGCTGGTCTGTGTGTCCCAGATGTCACCGTCATATTTTCTCAAAAAATTCCTTCACTAGGATTTCTCTCCTGGAAAGCTGAGAAGCCTCAGAGAAAAAGGAAAACAATAATTTATCTGATTTGCTTATTCTGTGTTTTGCTGCTTTGGAATGTGGTTGGAGATTATTTATCCAACACGTAAATTGTTTTGACCTAATGACAATCACAGTCAGGCTATGTTGGGACTCTGAAATGAGTCACGAGATTTTCATTATTATCTTTTAGCCTTCTGTCTGTATCCTTTCTCTATTCTTTAGTATAGTTTAGTATAGCATTCTTTAACATAATTTAGATAATAAAATAATAAATTAGCCTTCTAAGAACATGGAGTCAGATTCATTCATTTCCTCCTCTAACTGGGGACTCAGAAAATACCACATCCCAGACTCACCAAAAAATTTTGATAGAAAGGGACATTCATAAGCCATGCATTCCAAAATCATGGCCGTATCTCCTACTACTCCAATGGTGATATCATCCACAAATTCAGAAAGGATGGTTGCATCAAATAATCCAAATCAGTGATAATGATCTTGAATAGCATTGCTACCAACACCATGATCTTGGTGTCTTGGGTTTAGCCATGTCTATGCTGCATTCAGAATGGACTAATTTCTCCTACCTCTTGAGTGAATTTAGAGTCTGTTTTGGGAGAAGTGTATCATTGCAGATGGACTTGCCTGTTTCCCAAATTTAAAGGTAGCTCAGGTAGATCTGCTGTAGCGTGAAAACATACACAGAGGGAGTTGGGGTTTGATGCACAGCAACTAGAGGAACATAGCACTTTCATGAGAAACGCTGGTATTTTTTTTGAGACATACTCACATTTTTTCACCTTCTGAGTTGCTTTTTTCTTCGTCTCCCTTTGAATACCACCTAGCTTTATGGGGAAGGGAGAGGATCTAAGGGATCCTCCTTTAATACTGCTGTCTGTATTAGATTCCAATTTGTGGAAGTTGTGGCTGAATGACTCTGAGGTGCAGAAAGAGGAAAATGGAAACAGTAGTGTGGGATGCAATCTCTGAAATATAATGTCTGTCAGTGGATCTTAATTCTTGCCTGAGGGAATGTTCTACACTCCTCATGTTTGTGGAGTTTTCTGCTTAAAGGGATTTCTGGCAGAAAAAGTCACTGAACATGTTTTGATCTTTGCTTGCCTCCATGTTCCTAGTGTGGTTGCAAGAAAGTTCTCTGCAATTCACTTAAAAGTTGCAGCAAAATTTAGCCTGAGATGAAATAAAAGTCTGAAACCAGTAATAAGTGTTTGGTAAACTATGAAGGAAAGGCAAGCCTTCCAGGTCTCCAACTAAAATCAGCAGTAGAGACAGGAGTTCTTATAGAGAATGCTTTTGTGAAAAACTCCATTCACTTTGGTTAAAATTTTAGAAGTTTAATAGCAATGAAAATAGTAATAAAAACTAGGACAATAAGAATTTGGATAATCAGAGTTAGGACAATAAAAGCCAATAAAAGCAAAGAATTACAGATGTCCAGGTGCTTTTGCATTCTGCCACAAAAGCACACTTTGGATTAATAACGGATTAACCCTTAAAAGCAATAGCCTATTGCATATTCATATATCTCATACGTGATTCAAACATTCCCTTTCAAATTAGAAGTGTTTCTGCTTAATTTCAACTTCCTCCCCCCATCTTGTAAATCAATCACTTTGGTCCCTCAAAGTCCGAGTTGTCCCCATAAGGAGGCAATCATTCTTCTCTTGGGGTCTCTGGTGTCTTGTTGCTGTTATCTCTATGCAAAGAATTTCTTGATTATCTTATCCATTCCTTAAGCTAGTTACAAAAAGTATCTTACATCACATAGTTTATATTTTATTATTATGCTATAGCCTAAAAACTATATTTACCATACTATTTAAAAGAGATCAACACAGCACTACTTAAAAGAGATTAATACAGCATAGCTTTCCAATATAACATATATAGTTTAATATTTACAACCGTTTAATATTTACAAAGAGCCAATCATATAATATACATTTTTCACTCTTTGAAGAGCTACAGAATGCGTAAGTCTGGAAAGAGCTACAGTAGGTCATCTGGTCCAACCTCCCTGCTTAAGCATGGTTATCCTGGAACACATTGGACAGAATTGCATCCAGAAAGTTTTCTAATATTTCCGGTGAGGAAGACTCACCAACATCTCTGGGCAATCTATTCCAGTGCATAGTCACCTGCGCTACTCATATTCAAGAGGAACATCCTGTGCATTAGTTTCTACCTGCTGCCTTTTCTCCTATTACTTGGCATCGCCATTAAGAGCTTTTTTCTGATGCCTTAGGAGGCTGACCTGGAACAGAAGCTAGACAGAGTTTAAGGAATAAAGTAGGTATTTTTTAAAAGGCCTTCAAGGGATATACCTTGTGCTGTACAAGAGCCTGGTCATGGCTCTACCCAAGATGGACACAATATGGATGACTGGTCACTAGTTTTCACACTTTAGTAAGTTTTAGTCTATTAACATATTGGGATCAATTGTCCAATTACAGCTTCAGGTTATGAAGTCCCATCCTCCTGGTTTGCTCTCTTCAATTCGCCGTTGTTTACACTTTCTGGGCCTGAAAGTGCAACAGTGTCTTTGATTCTTAGGCTGTAAAAGGATTGTTTTGTTTAACTAAGCTGCAAAGAAAAAACTTAGTAGCACCTCATATGAAGTTCAGAGTTACACTCTAAGACAGTACAGAATCTAAAAAATATGAAAGATAAAACTTCAAGGCATCAGTTCCATTCTCTTGACACCCTCCCTTCAGATGCTTATATATATTAATGAGATCCCCTCTCAGCCATCTCTTCTCAACTCTGAACAGGCCGAGCTCTCTCACCCTATTGTTTTAAGAGAGATGCTCCAGTCCCTTAATCATCTTTGTTGCCTGTCACTGGACCCACTTCAGAATCCTTATGTTTCTTGTTCTGAGGAGCCCAGATCTGGACGCAGCACTTCAGATGTGGCCTCACCATGGCTGAGTTGAGGGGCAAGATCACCTCCCTCAACCTGCTGGCAATGCTCTCCCTAATGTATCTCAGGATGCCATTGGCCTTCTTGGCCATAAGGGCACACTGCTAGTACTTGACAGCTTGGTGTCCACCAAGAGCTACATTAAGTTTCTCCTCCTTGCTCTTGTTTGTCTGCAGGACGAACCTTCTCCTTCCCTCTTGATTATGAATAATTATGCTCATTATGCCAAAGGTAGCTTTTGTGAATCTACCCTTAGCCCTCATGGTATACAGTTACCACAGCTCTGTTATTGGACTGTCTGGGTTGCACCAAGAGAAGGCATGGGCTCTTTATTCCTTCAGTGGGTATCCTCTTTGTCAGGCCATGTTGATTTTTGCTTTTCTCTGAGCTGTTTGCCTCTACTTTAATGTTTAATAATAGAAAATTGATGTGTAAAAAGGAGCAGTTGTATCATTATTATTGTGTAAAGCCCCATTCATTTCCATGTTCCTAAATAACATCCTAAATTCCTGTTACACTTTTGCCTCTGTTGCTCATTATAGTGTTTTCTAGTAAATTCTTGGAAACATGTACCCTGGCATACCTATCTCTTTTTGCATGGGAAGGGTGAACAAACTAAATCCTTTGTTGAAGAAGAGGGTCACAGCAAGATGTAGATGATGCCAAACATAGGGACAGTTGGGGGGTCTTGAAAATGAGTTTGGAACATTTCAAGTCCATTTTCCATTCAAAGTTGGGATCTTGAGTGGCTGTGTATCTGGTGGCACTGCTCAGAGGATGCCCAAAGCAGGTAGGATATAGTTGTGCACACTGCAAGGGCCTGAAAGTCATGATGAGGTCATTTTAAAAATGGCCAGCTGCCAGTCATGTCTTTTTCTCTTCAAGTATTTCCCTTAAATTTTCAAGTAAAAGACATCTGAAGGCTAGGAGAGGAAGAGAAGATGGGTTCACCTCAATATGTTTAATTTGGTAAAGGTCTGGTGTAAATATTAAAGGAAAAAAACACTAGTGCCTGTATTTCTGGCAGGGTGTACTGAATTTCTGACACAAAAAACCTGTTGCCGCCTTATGGAGACAAGAAAGTTATGTCAGCTCTGCTACTCCCTTTGTGATTATCATTTGTAATTTTACAGTATTGTATGTCTAATGAAGTATTTATGGAATCTCTTCTTCAGGAAAGATTAGAAATAGAATAATGAAAATTATGTTGAAGTCTGTTTCCTTAAATATCATGCTGTAAAAAGGAAGAGACGTTCTTCAGGAAGGTGAACAATGTAGGACAGCTGAGAGAGACGTTAATTATGCATGTGATGAAATGGGGACCAGTTCAAGGTGCTTGCTAAAGGCGTGCCATGCTCTGTAGGTCCTCTCGTGTCCTTTAGAGGGATGTGAAAATCCACAAAAGCACATTTGACTCCTCAGACTCTTCTCAGTTTCTTTATTTAGGGGTGTGGTTTTGCTGCTAAACTGCCTACAAGAAATGACAGTACTGACTTGCTGTTCACATTAATTTGTTTCACAAGGAGCTCTCTGGTTTCTAGGAGTTTATTACTGTTGTAATAAACCCTTCCACCCAGAACCATAAGTGGGAACCGCAAATTTGAATTTATATGTTCTTGCAGGGTTTCTGAAACCTCTGCAGGAGCTGGGGTCAGGTGGGCAAATGAAGAACGGTCCTAGGGGATGGCAGCATCTCTGCTTGACTGTTGTCTGAAAGTGTATCTCTACTCAACTTATGTGTTACCCTCCTACTTTTTTTCTTTATTGCACAAATAAGGCTGAGGTATGTTTAAGGTCATGGTATTTCAGCTTACCCATTATATATACATAAAGTGACAAACACATTTCTTTTGAATAAGTTTCTGCGTAATTCTAAAAATGTAAAAGTGTTTTTGCATTTCTTCTGGTTATCTTTTTATTCTTGTTAATTTTAAGAATATGTTAAGCCCACACATATTTTTTTATTATAAAACTAATGTTTATAACTTGCCATTAACTTGTTATATCCTTTGACTAGATTTAAATTTTCAGAATTTTTTATAACATAAAGGATAATGTCTTGAGCAATAGTTTGCAGACTAACAGAACTGTTTTATTAAAATCAGGTAAGGTACTGGTCTTTTTTTAACTCTGTTTTTAAGTTCAGTGAAGGAAAGAATAAAAGGGTAGAGATAAATAACAGAGAGAACAAGAGCATAAAAAAGAGAAACATAAAGAAGAGTAGGTCTGCCTGCAGCATTCAGGATTAACTTAAATATTTACTGGCCTTTTTTCAGATTGCAGAATAGTTTAGGTTGAAAAAGACCCCTAAGAACAAGATCAACTATTAATCCAGCATTGCCAAGTTCACCACTAAACCACATATCCAAGTGCTACATGTTTTTTGAACACTTCTAGAGTGATCATTCTATCACTTTCCTGGGCAGCTTGTTCTGATGCCTGACCACAATTTCAGTGAAGAAGATTTTCCTAATATAAAATTCATACCTCCCCTAACTCAACTTAAGACCATTTCATCTCATCCTGTCACTTGCTACTTGTGACAAGAGTCTGACCCCCATATGGTTACAGCCTCCTTTCAGGCTGCTGTAGGAAGTGATAAAGTCCCACCAACAGCTCAATTTCTCCAGTCTAAATAACCCCAGTCCCATTAAGCTGCTCTTTTTAAGAGTTGTGCTCCACTCCCTTCACCCAGTTTTGTTGCCTTTCTCTGGGAATGCTTGAGCACCTCAATGTCTTGTAGTGAGGGGTCCAAAATGAATATAGTACTCGAGGTACATCCTCAGCAGTCCTCAGAGGGGGACGATCACTTCCCACATCCTACTGGCTTCACTATTCCTGCTAAAGGCCAGGATGCCATTGACCTTCTTGGCCACGTGGGCGTGCTGCTGGCTCAAGTTCCGACATCTTTCAACAGGCGCACCCATTTGCTTTTTCTGCCAGGCATCTTTCCAACTACTGATGCCCAAGGCTGCAGCATTTAATGAGGTTGTTGTGACCCAGGTGCAGGTAACTGGCATTTCACCTTGCTGAATCTCCTACAATTGTTCTCAGTAGATGGATCCAGCCTGTCGAGGCCTGTAGAGACTTCTTACTCTCAAGCAGATCAACACTCCCACCTAGCTTGGTGTTGTTTATTGACTATTGTCCATTTTCCCAAGAACTTTGGGCATTTATATCTCTAAGTGTATTTCCTTCAGGGAAATGGCTGGCAAGGTCTGTACTTCTTCAGCTTCCCAAGACTGCGCTTTCTTTGGGTTTCACTTCTCTATCAGTGTTGAATTAGAGTTTTTCTGAGCTCAACAGTGCTCTTTCCCCCTTTTCTGTATTTAGCACCCATCAAACTTAAAAATAGATGTCTAGTCTCAAGTACAGATGTGCTTTCTGCCTGTGTTTTCTGTCCAGATCAACTTAATGTGGGGATATTGTATTTGGTTTGTGTGGCCTGGGTTTTGGTAGCAGGGGGCTACACGGGTGGCTTCTGTGAGAAGCTGCCGGAAGCTTTCTGCATGTCCAGCAGAGCCAGTCCCTGGAGGCACCAAAGATGGATGGGCTGCTGGTCAAGGCTGGGCCAATTAGAAATGATGGTAATGGTTCTGTGATAACATATTTAAGAAGAAAGAAAAAGAAAGTATGTTGAGCAGTTGTAATTGTGGCCAGAGAAGAGAAGGGTGAGAATATGTGAGAGGAAAAACTATGCAGACACCAAGGTCAGTGGAGAAGGAAGGGGAAGAGGTGATCAGGCATAGGAGCTGAGACTCCTCTGCAGCCCATGGTGAAGACCATGGTGAAGTGACTGTACATCTGCAACCCATGGAGGACCACAGAGATGCAGACCTGGTGTGGAGGAGACACATGCCAGAGCAATTGAATACCTGAGAGGAGGCTGTGACCCCATGGGGGGCCGATGGAGATCCCCCACTTGAGCAGCTTGTCCTTGAAGGACTTGAACTCTGTGGAAGAGTGACCCATACTACAGCAGTCTGGGAACAACTATTGCCTGTGAGATGGACTCACATTGCAGAAGTTCTTGGAGAGCTGTCTCCTATGGTGGAACTCCTCAGTGGAGCAGGGGAACTACTCCTCTCCCTGAGCAGTGGGTGAAACCACAGGGGATGAAGTGACCATAACCACCATTCCTTGTCTCCTTGCACTGCTGGGAAGAGAGGCAAAGCTAGGAAGGAAGGAGGGGTTGGGGGAAGGTGTTTTTAAGGTTTTATTTTACTTCTCATTATCCTGCTCTGATTTTGTTAATAGTAAATCTAATTAATATGTCTAATTTCAGCCTGTTATTCCCATGGCAGTATTTGGTGAGTATTTTGTTAAATTCTCCATCTTTGTTGAAGTGTTTCTGAATTTAAAGTACTCAGCAAAAAGTTTAAAAAAAAGTAATAAAAGTCTAAAACCATTATTTTGATCAGCTGGATGGTTTAGCCTTGTGTTTGTCTAATAGGGTAGGATCTCTATTTGTGCAGCTGAAGAGAGTCAGTGTCTTTGTGCTTGCAGGACCCAACACGAAGAAGAAAATCCAGACTCCTGTCCCCCACAGCAACACAGTGGGGCATGTCCACAACTTCATGCTTGCTGTTTATTATCAACCTGACAGAAATCAACTCTGAAATAGAAACTTCATAACTTAAAATAGTCCTGAGCCTATGGGCAGTTACCTAAAAGTGCAGGTTGATGATAGACTTTACCAATGTTTCTGGCTTGAGTGCATGCTAAACACATAGTTCCAGACTAGTAGGGCTGTGTCGTGGCGAGGGAGAGCTCGGACGCTCAATATGAGTGATCAGCAAGCTTCATTTATTGATGAGAGCATCAGATATTTGTGCACAATAAGTAATAAGCTCATACATATTCTGTAAGCCAAGCAGTCAATTGGTTATACTATAGATATCAGCTCCTCTCTTACTTCCTCATTCCTTACGACTTACATCTTCTTTTTCTCATGTCTCTCTCTCAACTACAGCATCTTGTTATCACACCACAGCTATGCTCAAGGACACAGTGTCCTTGCAGCCCTCAGGGACTCAGATTAGCTGGGTCCAGTACTTTCCCAATTCTTGGTCAGCAATCCAGAGCATGTCTACGTGGCCTTTGTCATGTAGCCATTCCTCCACAGGGCTGTTTTGCTCATCATTTCTCCATACGTTGTGTTCAAGTCAGGCATAACTCTGTCAGCCTATTACAATCTCTGGAATGATGTCTTCTGGTTCTTGGTGTGTGTTGTTCCTTGGGGTTCTTGCCCCAAAGTTTTCATGCTTCAGCTGCTGTTACTGAGGAGAAATCTGTCAGCCCTTTCTGAATATTGAGAGTTCTTTAGGGTACACACACTTCCCTAAAGGGAGCATGCATTTTCTTTAGGAATGTTATTCTATTTATTTAAAAATAAAAAACATAAAAGAAAAACATACTTTTCTGAAAAGTATCCTGGCAGTTGGTTGTGCTGTTAAATCTACAAGATTATTTTGTGAAAGTATAAAGTAATATAATGAATGGGGTGATTTTGAAAACATCTTTGTTTTCTTTCTGTATTTCTAGAGCAATGTCAGTGAAGCCATCAATAAATTTGTTGTCTGTAACAGAAAATCTTATTCAGCCCCTTTTACCATATGTTGCAAAGCAGCAATCATTAAAAAAAAATCCTCTAGTCATTAATAGTATTGGAAAGACTTATTATGTGAAATGTCTGGCCTTAAAATACACATTACAGTCACCTTGAAGTCCCAGACACCAATATCAATCACATGGTATTCTGTCATTACTTGACGGTGGAATAATTTTATATGTTGACTTGTGACCCCTACCACAGTAGGTGCTTGTGAGAACATATTTGAACTGCATCTACAGCATGAGGCAGGGTTGAAATGATAACTGATCAGATGAAGCAGGGAAGAACCTTCGTCTGTGCCGCAATTAAAACCAACGTTTTTTGGTACTGTATATAAAGGAAGTTAAGTCTTGAGGAGCCTCTAAATATTCAAAGTATTTTTGATTGACAGTGTTTTCACCCCAGTCCTGGGAACATGCAAATAAAATCAAATTAATAAATTATGTTACTTAGAAATATTTTATATAAATCTGAACATTCAAGACTCTTTATGGATTTGCAACTGCATCCTAATGCTTTTCTTGTCAACACTAATGAGTGTCAGTGCTACAAAGACATAAATGTGACCATAGTTTTGCTCACCTGCAAGACCCATTGTTTGCTTATTAGGAATCCCATTTTAGTGCTCTTTGCTGAAGTAGGAGCATCGCCCTTCTCTTCTGATGCCTCTGCACTGGTGCTATGCATTCATATATGGCAGCTCTAGTGTCTTATGCCCCCTTTCTTCTAAATTTTTTACTTTTTTGGGAAAAGCTAAACTGAAGAAAAGTTCTTCAGTTATTCTTGTTTTCCTGGTCTAGCTTGTCATAGTTTTAATTCCAAAAGTTTAACCTGATTCTGTTAATTCAAAGCACCTCATTCAGTGAGGTGAGCTCTCCCGTTGATATGTAATGTGAAATTATCATTATGTCAGAGTAAGGATATTTGTACAATGTTATACCATCTGCAGGCTGTAGAGATAGCCTGCATCTTACACACAAAGATGACAAGTAACTTTGTTTTATTGACTTTTGCTCTTCAACCCTCTGAGGTACCAACATTAACTCTTTTGTTTAGTTGTGACTGAAGAACAAGGAATTAGTGCTCACCTGAATGGAATTTTAGTGCTTTCATCTAAGAAGCAGCACAACCTAGCAGAATTAGGCTCTACTAAGGAGTTTAAAACAAATACTTAACTGTTATTTATCTGTATGAATAAAATAGGAGTGAGGCTGCTGAAAGAAAGAAGGAAGTGGGAAATTTACACTACCAGAAAGATAACAAAACTAATTTAATTTGCTCAGTTTTAACTTAATATACTTGATTTACAAGAGATTGGATATGTTTCCATTCCAAACTATTAAGAGAACTAAAATTCTGACTCTGCAAATAAATTTCAGAAATTTGAAATTTCAAATTCAGTGAAATAATTTTAATTGGGCTCCTGTGTCAGGGCAGAATTTTTTGGTTGGGTGATATTGAGCTACAGAACTTTGTGAGTGGTTTTAGGGGCTAACTTGGGATTGTGAACTAGAAAGATTACTAGGCCAAGCAAGCTGAAAGGAAGAAAACAGAAAGCTTGAAGAAAGGCTATAACCGTGAGAAAAATTGAGGACAGTTCTTAAAAAAACATCTTGTGCAATTTTGTTGGCTAATTTGATTAATAGTGGAAAGATAAATTTTGAGAAAGAAGATGTGCTCATCTTAGCAATGTGAAGAGGGAACTAAAAATACCACTTTTTATTGTGTTCACCAACATGTCTGGTTTCTCAGATGATGAATATCTGTAGTCTGCCTGTAGGGATTTGAAGTGATGTACAGTTTATACATCTGAACATAGTCATCCTCTCTAGTATTTTTTTGGAAGGTTTTAGGGGTGTTCCTATAGATTGGATTAAGTGGGGAAAAAATACTCTGTTGGACAAAATGTTCTGGCCTGCCTTACACTGCTGTATAATAGGTAGACTAAGGTGTGTGGACTTGGAAGAATCATCTCAGTACCCTTTTCTCTTATGTATGTCAGCCAAGGCCTTAAACATGACAGAGGCCACAGAGAGGTGGAAATAAAACAGAGGAAAACAGTCCTTATGAGATAATTTATTTGATGACTTTAACCTTTTTTCTACCGGTTCTTGAATGAGTAGTGAACAGAATGTGATTTGTGCCCATTTTTTCATTATTTATAATAATTAGTTAAATGATTATAAGGCTATGGGTATGAGGATATCAGTCTGGATTTGCTTCTCAATGACTCACTGAAATTACTTCTTGAAGCGAAGTTCACTGCTAATTTTCTGTTTCTTCTGGTCCACCAAGGGCATGAAGTAGTTCTTTATTCCTGGACTGAAAGACTTTCACATTTTTTCAGATGGTGGTGTTCTTTCCTTATCACCTTGTCAGGGTTTGATGCTGGCACAATGCCAGTGCCCCCATGAAAATACATTCTCCCTGGTGTCTACTGTGAGATGTGACCAAGAATAGAGCAAAGCAGGCTCCAACTTAGGAACAAAAGGAAAATAAAACCAACTTTATTAACTTACAATATATAAAAGAAACACACAGAACTCAGGATAAAAACCTTCCAAACATTCCTCCTCCCCCCCACCAAATTCCCAATACATCACAGTGAGACAAAACCTTGGATTCTCAATTCAGTTACCATCCCTCAGATCACCAACTCTCAGTCCATCACCACCCTTCAGTTCATCAAGGAGTGAGGAGTCCCTCTTGTGCCATAGGCTTCCCCTGGAAACACACTTGAGACCTCTTGTGTTTCCTGTCACATGTGGCATCGCCCGGAGATCATTTGCCATGGTGACATCTTCCTTCCATGTCCAGTGCTTTCACCACTGTGCATGGACCAGAGCTGCTTCTAGGGTTCCCCTTTTA
Organism: Melospiza melodia melodia; assembly: GCF_035770615.1. Lineage (NCBI taxonomy): Eukaryota > Metazoa > Chordata > Aves > Passeriformes > Passerellidae > Melospiza > Melospiza melodia. Next base: position 57,110,307 of record NC_086194.1, read on the forward strand.
AGGATGCTTTGCCCAGTTCCAAAAAAAGCACAGTCTCTCACTTTTGGGACACCTGTCGCCCCCTAAATTCACCCCCTGGGGCTGAGGGGTCTCGAGAACAGAGATCTTCTTCTTCTCTGAAGACGGAGGACACCACCACCGTCCTCACCTGTCATCTCTGTTCACGCACTCCTTCACATAACATCACTGTATTCTCTTGGCTCCGAGCCATTGCCTCCCCCTAAATGCAGTCTCTGTGTCACAGGAAAAATGGTTCTGTCCATGGCGATACAAGAAAAGTCCAGCCAAAGGCCACTCCATCATCTCCTCCCACCTAAGATTCTTCTCAACTTCTCTCGGACATCTTTCACTTGCACAAACTTGCATCACACTTGCCCATTTCCTGCTATTCATCCCTGTCTCCCTTCTCATTCAACTCCAGGAGGATCAACATCTGTAAGGTTTCCATCATGCAAGGAAAGGGTTAAAAATCTCAGGCTCTGCCTGTCCAGAACTCCCATGGCTGCCCTGCTGGGCACCTTCTCGCTGAATCCCCCCTTCTCCTTCTCCGCTGGCCGTGCTGTCAAAAGGTGGCACAAGCACAGGCACCAGCTCTCTCTCTCTCTCTCCTGGTGGGTGGGTGGCTGCCCGATGCCTCTTGATGCTCCTCCACCCTTCCATCCTGCAGGGGCCTTCACCTCCCTTCTCTGTCCAAGGCCCGGCCTACCTCACCGGGCCGCACGGCTTCCCCTCTCCCGCCCAGCCCGCAGCCGGGCAGGGGAGCTCTGACCTCCCTCACGGACTGGACAGAACCCAGGAGAGCTTCCCCCTGGGAGTTCTCTGCTTTTAACCCCCTGTGTTCTCAGAGGCGTATCCATGTCCTCAGTGGCCGCACCAGGTGCCAATATTCAAATATGAGCACCCAATGGTTTGACCACAGCATCCCAAAAAACTCACTTCCTCTCAAACCAGGACACACCTGATTTCTAAGTGCTCATGTGCACATGCCATTATGCCCTTTAATCCCTTGGGGTTTTTCCAAATATCCTATTGAGTATGAATTTTTTTCCTCAGAGACCTGTATCAGTACTGAAAAGAGTTCAGGAATGTTACCTTTTCCATCAATGGTTCATGATTTTTTAAAAAATGAACCCAAACTTGGTTTTTCAGTGCTTGGCTTGTGTTAATAAGTTACTACTGCACAGCATTTTATGCAATGAGTAAATAACTCTTCCGGGGATGGAGGATAGGAGACTTTTTTTATCTATTAATAAAATGGCTTGTAACTTTCATTTCAAGGCAAAACCAAAGATTAGTCTAGAACAGTTTTATTAATTTCTAAATAATGTCTTGTAAGAAACACTGTACCTTTTCCCCTTAGTTAATTTTCATTTAACATTGGAATAGTGGGTTAACATTGAAAATAGTGCATCAGAAACAGGTTACCAGCTGTGGAAAAGGGACTCCTTTTTGTTCCTCATTTAAATATAATCATGTCCACTTATACTCCTGTCCACTTCTATTAGGCCCCAAGTCACACATTATCAATGCACCACTTCTCACTGTGTCAGGGAATTTTAATGAGTGCCCTTTTGTTGAGCATTCCTGAGGATTTCTCTTTAGTCTGTCTTTCATAGTTGTATGCAGTAACAGATCAACTGAAAGAGTATCATGAGGGATGAACCTATGGGATTATAATTAGATTTTACTTGGTGATTTTATTTCACTGAATATGTAAATAAAAAAGCATAAGCAATTGCTTTGCTATGAGGCAGCAGACACTGACCAATATTCAGTGGTATTGCTGACTACTCATGAGCAGATGTCTGTTTCATGAAGTGCAAGTCATCATGCTACTGAGCTTTGAAAATGAAGCTGAATTTTGATTTCAAGCTGCAGTTGAACAGGAGATGTTTTGAAAATGCTAAAATCTTTTCTTTTGCAGTTTTACTTTTGCACATCCTGCTTCTGTGTCCTCCTCCTTCTCTGGCTCTCAGCAACCCTATAGGAATGGGGTCTGCTAAGATGTAGAAGTGAGTAATTTTCCCCAGAAATGATATATGCCTCTCATTTCTCCCAGACTCTGGAAGAATATAATTTCTATTTCAGCAGGCAATATCTGAACTTTGGTTTCCAAATGATGAGGTATCTAGAAGGATTCAGCACAGTGTAAGCTCTACTATGTCAGTGATTTAAAAAGTGATTTGGAAGGAGGCTGCTGAAGTGAAAATTATAAAATTTCCTTTATTTTACAAATGGGGCAAACTGCAAATCCAAAACCTAATTTTGGCTGCTGCTTTAATCTAGTAAATGTCACTTAAAACAGTATTTCCTATTTTGCATAAAAGGGAGGCTTAAGTGAAACATTTCTCTCGTCAGCTTTCATGCTACCAGAGGAAAGTTTTTCCTTAGTATCTGGGGTCTCAGCTAGCGACGGGATCAGGACAAGGAGTAGCTAAGGGAGGCAACACAGGTCTAAACAACTGCTGATGTCTCACTCTTCCTCCCCACCAGTGGTGGGAATGACAGCCTTGTGTCCTTGGGACCAGAGATTCCAAAGGCATCTCCTGATGCTTTCAGGGAAAAAGGCAAATTTAGGCAGAGACTGAAACTGGAATAAAAACATTATAAGCCCTTCCCTGCTCTATTTCACTCTTTAGTGGTGTGTGAGAGCTTTGAATTCCTATGAGTGAAGGTTTTTTTGTGAAGAGTCAGTTGACTGTAAGGAAGAGTGATTTGGCAGGGTGGTATTTTAGGCCCCAGTAGCCAGTAAGTTGCAGTGGTATGTGTTATGAATGAGTGAGATTGCTTAAAAAATCACTGGTAAGGGTATAACTAAGAACTGATTAAATATTAAGTGACAGCACAACATTTGTTGGCAAGATTCAATCTACTACTTACTGGACAGTGGCACATAAGGGAAAAACCCAATGAACAAAATCCAGTCTGTGTGTGTGACAAAAGGAAAGCGAGGGCAAGGATAAAAAGGAATATGGCCTAAAAGTGTAACAGTACTCAAACCTAACAGTACTTACCCTTTACTTATAGCTTAACCTTAACAATTTAACAAAAGAACAACACTTAGCTTAAGCCTAACTTAACTGATAACTTATAACTTGACTGTAATAATATAACAGAAAAATTACACTTAACAGCATTTAACATAACTTGGAGGTGAAACTTAGCAGCTTAGAAAGAAACAATACTTAGCAGCATTCTACTTAGCTTTTATACTTACTTACATATCTAAGGTACTTAAAAGTCTAAGAAAGCAGCATTTCTCCCAGCTTTGCCATAGCATATGCACATGTGTATCACACAGAATAACAGGTTAGTGCAAGCAAGGTACCTGTGAAAAAATTCTCCTTGAAGGTAAGTGAAATACTTGTCTTGGATACCTTTGCATTTCCCCAATGGGTGAAGGGTTGAGTATTGAGGAGTGAAGATATTGGCCTAGGATTCATCATTGTTCGTTGATCCTCCAAGTACAAAAACCTGAGAATTCACTAGCTCTGAGAAAATTCACTAGCCCACTCAGAAAATTTCTGGTCACAGCCTGCTACACTCCAGGAGAGCCCAAAGCCCATTTTGGCTGCTTTGTCAAAGATTTCAGACAGGTCTGTTCCCCTCTGCACAGTCAGGTTGATCAATTTAGAATCATCCTCTAAGGTGTCTGTCAGCAGCATACATGCCGACTTATCCATGGACAAGACCATTGATTGACTGAAGCTACAGGTATTGGAGGAGTTTCAATTCTCAATAACTGACCAGCTTTATTCTATACAGCTCAAGAAGTTCAGCTCAAGGAACTCTCAGTTTACTAATACCAGTGTTTTATATCTTGTTACAGTCATTTTTGTGTAATACATATTCTTCAAAGTAAAGTAACAAATGCAGTCGGTGCTCAGTATCACAGTGGAGGGAATTAATTCTTTTGAGATAACGAACTTGTCATCAATGATAGTAGCTTTTGTGTTACAACTATCTTGTCACAGGGGTATACAGTTTGACCCACACACATCCTGCTGTTCACTTGACATGAAATTTAAATCAAATAATTCTCAAGAAAGCATAGGTTACTAGAGAGCATAGTAAGAGTTAGTTATTATTAGTTGCATAAGTAATGGTACTCACTTACAAGTTTCTGCTGCTGTTACAGGTTAGGTTTTGACTCCACTTCTGCTCAGGCACCTTTTAATTAAAAAATGTAGCCACAAAAACTGAACACAAACCTTTAACATGCCAAAAAATCATTAGCGTCATTATGAGACAACGAATTATAAGTAATACTCATAAATTCTGGTCTCTCTGCAGCTGAGGGGATGAGGACCTGGATCTCCATTCTGTTTTTCTAAGATAATTAAAAATCATCTTTGTACTGCATTTTTCTGTCATCTTCCATACTTAGGGAGATGCAGAGGTTTCTTTTAAACTACAGGAACTTCACAGTTTTTTCAAAAAATAAAGAAGCCTAAAGATTTATTTGGAGATTTGTTTTTAATCCTGTGACTTGCTCCTTGACCCAGGAAAGTAAATTGCTTACTCTCCTCTCCGTGGAGGATTTACTCACCAGGGCTGTCTCATTGAGATCTGTGCTGCCTCTAGTTTCCATGCCAATGTACCTGGCTCAAGGTCAGCTGGGACCGCATAGTCCTGGACAGTAGAATGATTTGTTCATCATCTAAGAGGAGCAGGAAGCAGTTGGGATCCCGATAGCAGTAAGTATCTGCTCTACTGTGTGATCAGAAGTGCTAAGTGATTGGCTTGGCATAAAACACAGCTAAGTGTATATAACGATTTTTTTCCACCTGTAATTATTCTTTTCTTGGTTTTTAATTAGTTGATAATTTTTGTCCAACACTGCAAAGCTGAATGGAAATATAAAAACAGGGATCTCTAAAGGAGATATGTCTATGGAATTTAGAGAAAGAAAAATGTTAGGTTAAATCTGTGCTTACACTTGCCTTAATCTGGTGATTTCAGTGGTGCCCTTCTGTTCTCTGATGATTTGTGGAGTACACAGTGTTTCATGTTGTAGATAACTCCAGCTCAAAGCTGGGACATGGTGGTTTTAATAAAATGCAACTAATCCTTAGAGCCATTTAGCATCTGGAAAGCAAGTTGTTAAAAACGTAAAGTACATCTAATCCTATGAGCTGCTCAGAGAGTAGAAGAGGAGCTTTTTCTTTATGGAGTGCTTTAAAGATGTGAACTCCTGCAAGTCTGCAAGTCTGGAGTGCTATTCAGGTTGTTAGGATTGTCTACCAAGTGCTGCATGAAAATGTTTATAGCATTGTCTATTACATTCTTCATTTAACATATGTATAACTCATATATATTTAGAAACAGAGAATGACAATGAGTGTCAGAAAAAATAAGCATTCTTTTTAAGAGTACATAAAGAGAAAATGCAAGAATATATGAACATCTGCAATAAAGATTTTTCCCTGCATTTATGATATTTTCCTGATTAATGAAAAGGACTTTGTTCTTCTCAGCAACGAACTGGCAGTTTGTGGATTCAAACCCCTTAGCTGGTGAATCTGAATATTTTTTTTTTTTGCTCTAGCAAAAAACTAAAAAGTGAGAGCCCTTTCATTTGCTTTATTAAACAGCCATATATAATTCTCACACCCTCTAGACTTACAGACATTGATCACATCAGAAGTCAAACACATAGGTGAATACAATATAAAATAGTATTTTTAATTCATTCTTCATAGTGCTAAGATGAACCCATATTCCTTCTCAAAATTTATCTTTTCACTATTTTATTCATCATGATAGCAAACAAAATTGCACAACCTGTTTTTTGTTATCTTTCTTGAATTGACTTGACTGTTATAGCCTCTACTCAAGCTTTCTGTTTGCTTCCTTTCAAATTATAGTTTATAGTAGGATACAGTGCTATAAAATATTCCTTAAAAATGAGGATTAGAATTGTGTGATATGTAGTAAATATGCTTTTACTCCATCTATGCTACAGAGTAGAATATTTAATAATATATTTTACCAAAAAAAGCTGTTTTGTTTGGCTGTGTAGGAAGTTGGGAAGCATGAAATATTAAATGTCTTAAAAATGAGAAGATAAAATTCAATATTTTTAAAAATTTCAGAAATAGTTATATCAAAAAGATTCACAAAGTCAAAGAATCAACTATGTTGGAAAAGACCTTTGATATCATCATGTCCAACTTATGACCTAACACCACCTTGTCAACTAGACTATGGCACTAGGTGCTATATCCAGTCTTAAACACCTCCAGGGATGGTGACTCCACAAACTCCCTTGGAAGCCCATTCTAATGCCCAGTCGTTCCTTCTGTGAAGAACTTCCTAATGCTCAAGCTGAACATCCACAGGTGCATCTTAAGGCTGTGTCCTCTTGTCCTGTTGCCTCGGAGAAGGACTGACCCCCACCTGCCTACTACGTCCTTTGAGAGAGGTGTAGAGTCAAAAGGGCTCCCCTGAGCCTCCTTTCCTCCAGGCTAAACAGTCCCAGCTCCCTCAACTGCCCCACACAGGACTTGTGCTCTTGACCCTTCACCAGTCTTGTTACATTTCTCTGGACATGCTCCAGCATCTCAACATCCTTCCTAAATTGAGAGGCCCAGAACTGGACACAGTCCTCAAGGTGTGGCCTTAGCAGTCCTCGGTACAGAGAAAGAATCACTTCCCTCATCCTGCTGGACACACTATTCCTGGTACAGGGCAGGATGCCACTGGCCTTCTTGGCCATGTGGGCACACTGCTGGCTCATGTTCAGGCTGCTGCCAATCAGTACCCCCAAGGTCCCTTTCTGCCTGGCCAATGTCCCGTCACTCTGTTCCCAGCCTGTAGTTCTGCAGGGGGTAGTTGTGACCAAAGCGCAGGATCTGACATTTGGGCTTGTTAAACTTTATATTGTTGGATTCATCCCATCAATCCAGCCCGTGCACGTTGATCTGCAGAGCTCTCCTACTCTCCAGCAGATTGATATTCACAACCAATTTGGTGTCATCTGCAAATTTGCTAATGGTAGACTCGATCCCTTCATCCAGATCATCAATAAGGATCTTAAACAGGACTGGGTCCAGCACAGATCCCTGGGGAACACCGCTAGTGACAGGCCACCAACTGGGGACAGCACCATTCTTCACCACTCTCTGGCCCAGCCATCCAGCCAGTTCTTAACCCAGCAAAGAGTGCACCTGTCGAAGCCATGGGCTGTCAGCTTTTCCAGGATTATTCTGTGGGAGACGGTGTCAAACACTTTGCTGAAGTCCAGGTAGACAACATCCACAGCCTTTCCCACATCTACCAGCTGGGTCACCTGGTGATAAAAGGATCAGGTTGGTTAGTCATGGCTGGCCCCTCCTAAATCTGTGCTGGCTGGGTCTGAATCCCAGGCCATCCTGTAAGTGCCATGTGGTCACACTCAAGATGAACTGGTGCATAATATTGCTGGGCACTGAGGTCGGGCTGACAGGCCTGCAGTTCCCTGGATCCTCCTTTTGGCCCTTCTTATGGATGGGCATCACACTGGCCAGCTTCCACTCATCTGGGACCTCCCTGGTTATCCAGGACTGATGATAAATGATGGAGTGCAGCTTGGTGAATCAGCTCCCTCATCACTCAGGATGGATCCCATTGCATCCCATAGATTGTGACCAACTGAGCATCAAAATGGCTCAGTTGGTCACTAACAGCTTCCTTGTGGATTACAGGGGATCTATTCTGCTCCCTGTCCTCATCCACTAGCTCAGAAGGCTGGTTGTCCCGAGGAACATATCTTATTGTTGAAAATGGACAAAAAGGTTTCAAGTACCTTAGCTTTTCCTCATTTTTGATAACTATGTTTCCAACAATGTCCAATAGAGAATGAAAGCTTTCCTTGCCCCTCCTTTTGTATTAAAGTGTTAATAAATCTGTTTTTTATTATCCTTTACAGAAACGGCTATGTTAAGTTTTAATTGAGCTTTTGCCTCTAATTTTCTTTCTGCATAACTAATGACACACTTAAACACTTCCTGATTTGCCTGCCCCTTTTTCCAGATGTGACATGTCCTCTTTTTTCTCCTGGCTTCCTTCACAAGCTCCCTTTCCATTCAGGCTGGTCATTTTCTCTGTCAGCTCATCCTTCAGCAGATAGGAAGAGCCTGCTCCTGTGCCTTGAAGATTTCTTTCTTGAAGTATGTCCAATCTTCCTGGATGCCATTGTTTTAAAGGCTGTTTCCCAAAGTACTGTCTGAATCTGCATCCTTAGTAGGCTGAAGTCTCTTCTGATAACCTTTAGCCATCCATTGCAGCACTCCAGTCATGCAACTCATCCCACCATGTTTCTGTGATGCAACTACATCATAGCTTCCCTCCTCTACAATGGCTTCCAGCGCCTCTTGTTTGTTACCCATATTACATGCATTAGTGTACATGCACTTCAGCTGGGTGCTGATTTCACCCCTGACTCTGGCTTACCACTCTTAGGCTCCTCTCTGGAGATCTTGGTTTAATTGTCTTCCCCATTCAGACCTAATTCAAAACCCTCTCAATCAGCCCTGCCAACTCACAGCCTAGAATTCTTTTGCCCTTAATTATGACCTCTGTTCTACTTTACATAATGGAAAGACAACAATGCACCAACATAGTCAGCAGTGATTAAATTTGGGGCAAGAATAATGTGGGGTTTTTAATGAATTTTAAAGTACTTATTGACCTGTAGAAGTGTGTTTAACAGAGTTGTTAACCGGGAGAGTTTAATGACAAGCCTGATGTGGCAGGCTAGAAAAATATATTGCTTTATTCTGAATATTTCAGTCTAGAAATATGATAGAGAAAATAAAGGAAAGATTACTTGTTCAGTTTAGTGAAAAATGCTTTTAAAATTCTCTTTTATTTTGCTCTTGTCTTTTCTGTTTAAGGAAACAAGAAGTCTTTTTCCCAGTTAGTTATAATGAGATTCATCTTGAAATAGGGTTTTCTTCAACCTATACAAAATGGATCTTTTCCAGCTAAGAGACATTAGTTTTTCTATATGCAATATAAAAGAAAATTTATGTCCTCTGGAAAAAGACTATTTTTAGTACAGTGAAGGTTAATTATTAGCTGTGGATATATTATTTTTTTAATGTGCAGGCTTTCCATCAGGAGGGGAGGCTGGAGACAGATGCATGTAAATCTCTCAAATTAAGGGATGTTGAATGAGTAACTAACTCTGCTTCTCTTTAATGACAGATTAATGACAATTAACCATTAACCTTAGGTTTCAGATGTTAGGAAGGCGTAGCAGCCAAACTAGCTGCTAATAAAGTCCCGGGTAAGGAAGCAAAAGGGCCTTTGCATAGATCACAGATGTTTAATTCAGCCACGTGGTAAGATGTTCAGGGTCTAAAGGCTCCACTCATGGGAAGAGTCTAGGTTTTTTGTGTATGGAGAGGTAGGGGTTGATCAGTGCAATGGGGCAGTACAAAGATGAGGGCCAATGGGGGAATAGGGACGAAGGGGTTGAGTGACATAGGAGCAAGGGGAAGGAGCCAACGGGGTCTAACAGAACAGGGTATCTTTTGAGAGAATCTTCTTGTGTCTCCCTAAGTCAAGGAATGCCCCTCAGGTTCTCCATAGGAAGGCATAAAAAGCATGGTAACAACTGCTCTCGAATTTATTAGTTCTGGCATATGTTCTATATATTTAGCCCCAAGGATTTAAGAAGAAACAGGGTCTTAAAGAGAACTTCCATAGCTCTTAGGCTCATTTTAATACAAGTGTTTGACATTTGGATTTTTATCTATCAATCAGATTTTTTATTTTGTCTTTTCATTAGTTTATCCTTGTTTCAACCAACTCTACTATTTCTTTCTTTTTATGACTTTCTCAAATTGTAATTCATCAGTGTTAAAATAACTGAAATAAAGGAATCTTCTCATGGGATAAAAGAACAGGTGTAGTGTTAGCAACGACACTAGGAAGATGCAATTTTAAACACCTCATGTTTGGGAGTACAACAACTGAATATGTAGTCTTAGCAGCACTGTACAAAAAGTGTAATTTTTAAAACCTGTGAAGGAAAATGGGTAAAAATATCAATAGAAGGAGTTTATGTAAAAAATACATAATACAGACAGATTGGGAAGGTTTTATCCATTTTACTAGTTCAATTTACTGAAGGGGGTTAACTGCTCTTGACTTTCCAGTAGTAAACAGTTATGCTGATAAACATTATACCCAAGAAAGACTGGTTTCATGTGGCTCTGGGGCCTCTTATTAGACAGATATAGCATCCAAAAACATTGCAGGCTTTTTTATGTCTTTGAAGCATTTACAGTATCACTGCTACTTGGAAGCCCTGAGGTTTAGTAAAAGTTGTGCTAGTACTGATACCTCTCTCAGATGCTTCTGTATACAGGTACTACTCAAAACTTTGAAAGTCTGTAACCTGATCAAGAGGGTGATCACACATCACCTGTGTATAAACACCCAAGTTTTAAAAAGAAAAGGATAGTATCTTTCATAGACCATTTGGAGAAAAAGCAAAGTATTTGAGACCTGAGGGTTTTTAAAGTTAATAGCATACTTTTTTTCCCTTCAGCTCTTCTAGGTGATCCAATAAAATATGCTTCCTCTCACAATTAGCTTTATGGTTTGCAGCCTTAAAACCTCATGTCTGCAGCCAGGATGATTGCACTCCGACTGGTGTAGGAAAATGAATAATTATCACAATATCATTTTCCAGGACTAAAATGAGTAAAATTGTTAATAATCTGTGTTCCTCTTTTTACTTGCAGAGGCCTTATTGTCACATAATTGCTTGGCTAACTTCTATATGAAACACACCCTCTGGGGCTAAGAAATATACCCCCACTCTTTACACATGTAGCTGATTATTTTTGTCTCTTGCATTCATCCCTTTTGTTTATTTTAGCAGTAACTTAATGTTTTGTCTGTACTGACTTCTAAAGATTTTTTAAGATTTCTTTTATAATAACTTTTTCAGTATATAGTACCCTAAAGTATCAACAGTATTTAGTAAAGATCCTTACTCTTCTAAGAGGAAAATCAGTGTTGACTTCCAGTAGAAATTGACATCACTGAGTGGAAAATGTCAAACTTGAGAGGAGATCAGAGAGTTTTGCTACTACTATCCTTCGCAGAAGTAGCCTACCTTTTGCTTGTGTTGGGTTTTATTTGCAGAGTAATTTCTGCTCACTGATGTTAATGTTGTTATATTCTTGGACCATGTGATAACACATATTGATAGTGATAGATGCTTGTGCTTGTGGGGCTGGAATGGAGAGCCAATTGGATCAAAGGGATGTTTTTCCCCAAAACTGACCATTTAAAGACTGAGCTCTCAATCATACAGACTCTCTTTAGCATTTGTTCTACACTGAAGCTCAGAAAGTTACAGTGGTGTCAGATGTCTCTTCACTTGCATTTGTAATCTGGACTATATATTCATTCCTCTAGGCCGAGAAATGGGCAAATTGTGAGTGCACTATAAAATTATTATTTTCCTCTTCCATTATTATTTGAAGGACTAATTTATGTAGATGCATTTTAAACAGTTTGGATAGATTCACTCCTTTTGAAAGCTCACCTTTTCATATAAGCTCAAAAGCTTTGCCTGTATAAATGAATAATCTTACTGACAAATTGAACTGTTGCTGAATGCCCTTGACAAACATGATAATTTTGTTTCTAAAGCACTTATTTTGCTCAAAGGCTTTCTATTTCTCCGATCCTCTTGCATGCTCATGGACAATATGAAAGAAAAGGAAGTATTGGCAAACAAGAATCAATCCAGCTCTGTCTCAGTTTGAACATGATCCTTTTTGATTTCTTTTACAAAGTCCAACTTGGGTCAAGTAGTTAGTCAAAAGTCAAGAACCTATTCAATTTGAAGGCTGGAATCTGGTCACTGCCCATACTAGGAGGAAGGCTCCTTCTCCTGAAGATTAGATGATGGCAGGAGGATTGGCACTTTTACAACAGGAATAAGGCCCTGGAACTAGAAGGACAGACAACTGATGAGATAGACAAAGGTCCTTCTGGGATAAAGGGGCAAACAAAATCTACCCCCAAATTGCAATCTCCTCTGCTAAGATGAAATGAAGAGTAATTGTCATAGATGACTCCCTTCTAAGGGGAACAGAAGGTATGCAGCATGCAGACCAGACCCAAACCATGGGGAATTCTGCTGCCTCTGAGAGGTTCAGGTAAGAGACATTGCTAGATAACTCTACAGTTTAGTAGGGCCCCCTGATTATTATCTGTATTGGTTCTTCAAATAGCAGTAACAAGATAACAAAGAGAAGTGCAAAGGAAATCAAAAGGCATTTCAGGGTCTTGGGACAATTGCTTGAAGGTTTAGGAGCACAGGTCATGTTTTCCTTGCTTATTCCACTGGCAAGGAATAATATCAAAAGAAGTAGACAGATCCATCAGATCAATGCATGGCTTCAAGGCTGGTATCATTAGAAAATTTTTGGGTTTTTTGGCTGCAGGATGATATATACAACTCCTAATCTATTGACATCTTGTGGGATGCACCTTTCTCAGAAAGGCTCATTGACAGAGCTTCAAACTAATTTAGAAGGAGCAAAGGGACAAAATCTGGCTTGCCAGTGATGAGCAACGGGTTGTATGCCAAAACTTGAGGAAATGAGCTCTAGTGGTCTCCCTCAGTCTGCTCCATGAGGTGTCAGATGCAGCGAAGCATATCTGAAATGTTTCTATACAGTGCATACAGCATGAGTAATAAACAAGATGAGCTCAAAGCTTTGGCCCAGTCCCATTTGACATGAATAGCATAAGCAAAACCTGGTGGAATGGGTCCGGTAGCTGGAATGCCATGTTGCCACAGGCTCTTTAGAAAGGATAGGCAGGGCAGGTGAGGGAGGGTGGATGGTGTTGTATATAATCAGGGGACTGGCTTACAGTTGGTGATGGCATGGTTGAGAGCTTCTGTGCCATGGCAGCCAGAAAGGCCAGTCATGTCCTTGGGTGCATCATCCCTGGTCAAGGGAGGGGATTGTCCCACTCTGCTCTGCACTGGGGAGACGTTGCCTCTAGTCCTTTGTGCAGTTTTGGGTGCCAAAATACAAGAACTATTTAAAGCTACTAGAGAGGTCCAAAGGAGGGCTATGAAGATGGTGAAGGGTCTAGAAGGGGATGGTATACAAGGAGGGGCTGAGGTAATTTGGTTTGGAGAAGAGGAAACAGAGGGGAGATCTCATAGCTGTTTACAACTTCCTCACAAGAAGCAGAGGGGCAGGCACTGATCTATTCTCTGTGTATTCCAGTGACAGGACCTAAGGGATTGGTATGACACTGTGTTAGGTGAGGTTTATTTTAGATATCAGGAAGAGGTTTTTCACCCACAGGGTGGTTGGGCACAGAAGCAGGCTCCCCAGGGAAGTGGTCAAAGCACAAAGCCTGCCAGAGTTCAAAAAGCATTTGGACAAAGTTCTCAGGCACATAGTGTGATACTTGGGACTGTCCAGTGCAGAACCAGGAGCTGGACTTTGATGATCTTGATGGTGCCTTCCAGCTCGAGACGTTTTATGATTCTATGCTTCTACCTGCGTCAACACTAGTAGCTGAAGTCAGAGAGTAGGGGTCAGGCATATTATGGCTTTTACACTAAGCTAATTGGGATGGTCTTTAATATATTCTGATTTTCTAAATTAAGAAAAATTCTTTGTCTTCCCTGGTGGCAGAATTAGACTAGCTCTGAGCATAGTAAAAACTTTTTCCCTTTTTGGACAAGTCGGAAATGAAACTCAGGCTGTCACAGTTGCTGCCACTCAGGTTTGCTGGCCAAGAGCCAGAGGGCAGAGTGCTTTTGCATCTTTAGCTGAATGAAAAAATTTTTGTTCTCCTTCCTGAAACAAATATTACTTTTTACTATACAAGGTGATTAGCTATTTAGCTGAAATCTGAAATGTTTTAGTGAACTATAACACTATCTAATGTAACTGTATGATTGATTGATTTTTCATATAAATATTCCTATCCTTGCTTGTAAAGTGTTGTTAGCATGGTTGAAAAATGTTTAGTGAACAATGCAGGATTTGGGATTTGCTGCAGACACATTAAAGTATTTTTTTTTACAATTTGATTGAGGCTGTCAAATCAAAATAGTGAAGATTCCTTCAGGATGTGCATGCAGCATATTTTAATGCAGAAAGGCCCCTCCAGGTGTGTATTAGGTTTAGACAGGATGGTACATGCTCCAGAATCATATTGCTGATCCAGAATAAATGGCCAAATCCCTAGTTTCCAGCTATCAGACCTGTGTTTTAATTGCCATGGTAATAAGTCCATCTTCATGTATGTTTTTAAGAAAGCACACTGATTCTGGGACACAGTAAGACCATATTACATACTGAGGTCAGTGAAAACTAATGAAGCAAAGAAATTTTAAAAACTGTCCTGTAGAAATCTTCATTATTATCCTTTACCTCAACTTTAAGACCAGTTCAAATCTATGTTTTATTACTTATCAAATACTACTTTAGAGGAATTCTGGGTCTTAACCATCTAGTGCTCCCTCTAATTACATTTGATTTATAATTCCTTAACTGTGTTCATTGGTTCTCCTGTGCTCTCAATCTGTTTCCAGAAGCTTTCAGTATCCCACTCTCTGCTAATTAACTCTTACTGACAAAATAGTTATGGCTCCTTCATTTCCTCTTTTGCAACCCTGAGGAAGACAGAGTGTTGTGGTAACAAGCATAGATATTTCAGAAAAACATGTAAGTCTCTTGTCATCTCAGAGATTATAGTGAGAAGGAGCATGAGCTATTGGTGAGATTACTAGTTATTAACTCAAAAGAAGTTTAATGAAATGCAGACAAAATTAAAATTACAAGGGGTTGTTAATTGTTAGAACTGAATCTGAAACAGCTTAACTTTAAGAACACTGCTTATTTGAGATAAAATTTCTCATTGTCTAAGGTGATCCACATGATTTGGGAAAACAGTCCCTCTTATCTGAAGGATCTATAAACCATGTTTATGTAATGTTAGACATTTTAGCTTAATGAAGCACATTCACACCAAAGCTTTATTGGTTTTGTTGGTGGCTTGTTAGACTGTGTTACTAGTCATTGAGAAGCAGACAGATTTTTCTATATACAGAGAAATGCTAATATTTTCAACTGTGTATAAATATAGCTGTTGGTTTATAGCTGTTAAGCTGTTAAACAGCTGTATAGCTGTCTCTCCTTATTCTGTTGACTGTGTTACCTGAACAATTTAATTTTTAAAAGAGATCATCTTTTTCCAAACGATGTAGCTATATAGTATTCACCCATGTCATTAAGATCTGCTGCAACAGATCTTAATGATGTGGGTGAATACTATATAGCTACATCAACAAATACAGCATTTCTGTTAAAAACCCCATTTCCCTAAAATAATTTTGTTAAATTTTATACTTTTGAGTATGAAATGGGACAGGAGGCTTTTTCAGTTCTGTTGTATCTTTGACCTATACAAAAGTGTTTTCTCAGGCTGCAGACATGTTTAATTACTTATATTGCAGAAAATTGTAATTGGGGAGCTTAAAAGCCATAAAAGTTGCTCGGTCAACTATTGTCAGTGTGCCATTCACTATTTCATGCAGTTCTAACTCAACAGTGTGGAACCTAAGTTCTTATGTTTCAAGTATGTAAAAGATTTAAAAAGTAACTTTATAGAAATGCATTTATGTATGGCAATTTAAACACAAAGCAGAGAAAGAAGACACAGTATCCCACAGTGAAACAATGAATACAGATGGATCCACATTTATAAATTTTTGCATAAGCATTGCCTATTAATCTCTTTTTTAACATTTTCTTCCCCAAAGTTATCAGTCACCAAGAAGAGGAAGAATGAACAGTATCATTCATGGGAAAAAAAAAAATAAACACCAGACAAAACAAAAACCTAAAACTGCATGCTTCTGTGATTTTTTTTTTTATTTTTTTTTTTTTTTTACTCACTGGAAAGCAGAGATGGTAATTTTATTGGTTCTTCTGTTAATCACCAACTCTAAAAGGGCTTAAGTTATTGGACTATGATACAGTAATATTTTTAGATGTTGACTAGTTATTTTTAGGAATCTTAACAGCTCCTTCTGCTCTGCAAAATTAATCTCAAGGCATTTTACAGAATGTTTATTAGAAATCATCTTATAATTAGAGATAAATTAGTTCAAAACCCTATAGCTGAGGCAGCTCTTCTGGTTTTTATATGCAGCAAACAATTTATTAGGGCTGTAGGAATCAGCATGTCAGGCGCCACCATGCCTAGCTGGTGGAAGAATGGCTCCTAGCTGGAGACCAGCACATGGAGATAATTCATGGTGTATCATTACTCCTGGGGCTTTTTAGAGGGTAAGGTGCTATAACATCTGAAGAACTCAGTACTCTACCTTTAAAATAATAATTAAAATGCTTACTATTTATTTTGTGATCTAGTATTTAGACCACTGTCATTGATAATGCCAAGAATTTGGCTCAAGGCCCTACATCTCAAAAGACAATTTACATAAAGTGACACAGCTGGAAGATCTCTAGCCCAAAGAAGTGTCAGATTTGTGAGGCCATACAGAAAGAAAGCAAGAAGAAATCACAGAATATTCTGAGCTTAAAGGGATCTGCAAGTCCCTTAGGGAATGACCCATATAGGAACTGAACCCACAACTTTGGCATTATTAGGACCATGCTCTAACTGAGCTAATCTCCTAATGGTTAATGTTGAAAGAAAGATTTCTGGATGCTAATTCCAGCTTCATACTTGGTTAATACTTTTTCTCTTCTCCTTTATGAAAATGGTAAAAATCTTTAGCAACAAGGCCGGGCAAAACTGTACTTTTGTAGATGTGACAATCAAATTATTGTTGTGCTCTATTTTACTTAATCTGTATTCTAAAGTTACAAGTCAAAACATCATGTCTAGTTTCATAGACACCTAAAGGAAGGAATTTGAGGATCTAAGTGGGAATTGGATCTTCTCACAGCATGAAGTAGTCCACCACAGATGAAGTATCATGTTTTAAGAAGCAGGATGGAAAGCAAGTAGCTAAATCTTGGCTGTGGCATTCCAGTTAAGCCACCTGCTGGCAGGAAGCTGAGTTTAAACCTTTCATCACTGTTCAGAAAATATTAAGCTTCCAGTTTTCGAGTCATGAGATCAAAGGGAATTACTGTTAATAAGACCTTGAATTTAATGTGTGAATTGTGCCATGGTACCTGATGCTGCAAAACTGAGTTAAAGGCTCCAGGGGTGGATGTGGAGCATTGTGGCAGGGATTGGCAGGCCCTGCCAGGCTGGGATACTGGCTCTAAGGGGGTGGTGTATGCAGGACAGTGTGCTGCTTCACCAAGGCAAGGCCCAACCTGTCCCTTCCCCTCTGCATGCGTCCCAAAATGTCCTGAGACATCAATCTTTCCAGTCTCTCACATCCTGCTTGATTGCAGTGTATGTTTTACAGTTGAGGATAACCTGAGAGATGGTGTCTGTGTTTATGTCCCCTGCTCAAACATGAGCCCGCCTGTATGTTGCATGTCTTCCTTAATGGCTCAAGGTGTCATGGGTCCACTAAGCCAGAAATAATTCACACTTATGCTGTCAATCCAGATCCACCTGAGACACTTTAATCTTGGCAGCTTGATCCACCTATTCATTGTTGTGGTGTTCTTCAGTAGCCCGACTGTTGGGTGTGTGTGCATCTCCATGACGTACCTTTACAGCCAAGTTCTCTACCTCTGCAGTGATGTGCTGCCACATTTCAGCAGCCCAAATTTGTTTCCCTCTGTGCTGCCAATGTGTCTTTCTTTCCATAGGTCTAACTATCACATAGAGAATTTGCTACTGTCAACAAGTCAGTCTTGGAGTAGAGCACTGGCCATTTATCTCTTTCAGTCACATCAGTAAAATGCAGCTGGACAGCTTTCAGCTCTGCAACCTAACTTGATCCACCTTCTTCCTTAATAGCTTCTGTGACTCACTGCATAGGACTCCATACAGCTTTTAATTTTTTATGTATCCCTACAATACAGCGGGAACTGTCAGTTAAGAGGATGTATCACTTTTCTTTTTCAGGTGGTTGATTATATGGTGTGGCCCCCTTAGCAGATGACATCTTTTCCTTTTCATCCTCTGCAGATAGTTCAAAATTTTTCCCTCAGGCCAATTCATGATGATTTCTGAGATCCCTGGGTGACTAGGTTTTCCTATTCAAGCTTGCTGTGTGATCAATGTGATCTACTTACTCCATGTATCAAAAGAGGCATGATGTGTGGAAGGGACTTTCCTTTTGAACATTCAGCACAGCAGTGGCTGTCAGGGGGCCAAGAGGAGCTGGTGCCAATCACTTCTTAAGCAGCTTGAACCCCTACATAAGCTGCCAGTATCTCTTTTTTGGCAGGGGTGTAGTAGGCTTTGCTTCTTTTGTATTCCTGACTCCATGGCTACTGCATGAACAGTCTCCTGTTTATTTGTTTAAAAGGTTGTTGTTGTTAAGGACCCCATTTGAAACCATTCTTCTTCCCCATCACTTGATAGAGAGGGCTTATGATCTGACTGTAATTCAGAACATGGATTCTCCAAAAACCCACAGCACTGAGGAAAACTTGTCTTTACTTTTAGCAGGTTGGCGGGGACATGGCTGCAATTTTCTTGACCACATCTCTTGGAATCTGATGATGTGCCATTTTATCCCTGAAAACTGATAATCTTGGGCAGGTCCTTTGACTTTGCTTTATGGCAATACCAGCCTTCAGGGGGTACGAATTATTTTCTCCCCTTTCTCAAAACTTCCTCAGCTGTTTTGCCCCACAAGAGGTACTGCACTGTTCTGGAGCTTCACCCTTTTCCAGTGCAGTCTGGATCAGCCCATGGCAAATAGTGGAGCTGTATTTCCTCCCTTTGGACAGCTATCTTGCTAAAGGAATGGAGAAAAATGCATTAGCAAAATATCAGTGGTGGCACTATTTTGCTGCCTAGGACTCCAGTTTGTACTGAAGCTCCAGCATGTCCACAGCAGCACTCAGAGGTGGTGTGACTTTGTTCAGGCCATGATAGTCCACTGTCAGCTTCCTCTCTTCATTGGACTTATGCACTGTCATATAGGGATATTAAAGGGTTGCTCTCCAGTTTATGAATCATCCCATGGATGGGGGTGACAGTCCTGGTTTGTGTGGTACTGTTGGTGCACTGTTGTGATAGCAATCAGTACATGTTGTTCTTCGATCATCACCCATCCCACAGCAGAAGATCCTCTGAGAAACCAAGCAAAGTATTCAGTTAATTTCCCTATCTCAACAACAGTTACCCCAAAATCCCAACAATCAACAATGTCCTTATGGATCCTTGAAATACCCTCTCTTGAGTTAATATATGCCAAGGACACTCAGGGCCTCTTGGCCAATCAGAATTGGAGTGTTTTTGCCATTCATTCCCAGTCCGGTTTGTTTGAGTTCCTATCCTGTCAGCTGTGACCCCAGAAATAGAGATAGATTCTGCCTCTATAAATCTTGATGGCATCAGGGTACATTGTATGCCAGTGTCAACTAAAGTCTTATACTCTTGCAGGTCTGATGCACAAAGCCATCAGATCCACATAGTCTAATAGATCAGATTGTCCCTTTCCTCCTGCTGGAGGCACAGCTCCTCTAGTTGTAGTCATAGTAGTCATTGTTCATGTCTTGTAAATATTAACTTTAAGTTCCTTCAGGAGGATCATAAATAACATTCAGCCCTTCTGTTGTGTCTGACAACTAGCCCACTGGAAACTGGAGCAGCATGTATCCTTGAAGAATTTTCTGTGGTGGTTGCCCTTCCTCTCAACTCACACACCTGTGCTGCTGGGACAGAGATGGGTTTTCCATCCCACTTCCTCACGTCCTCTCTGTGACCATGCAGGTAAAAGCACAGGTTACCTTGTGGTGTGTACTGTCTCTCAAGAGCAATTGGAATTGTAGTTCCCAAGTAAGTGTCTACTGAGACCCTGCAAACGATGCTGCTGCTCCTTTTGCTTCCCCACCTCACCCTCCCTCTGCCCTCTGTGGCAGGCTGGAAAGGAGAATTGGAAGTACAAAAATTAAAGGCTATGAAGATAAGAACAATTTACTGGAAACAGCATTTAGATAAGAACACAAACATAACAGCAACAATACTAAAAACAGAAGTGTACAAAAGAGAGAGATTCACATGCAAAATGTGAATGTGAATGCTCAATGCTCAATGATGCCAGACCCAACTGCAGCCACATAAAAGACCAGAAAAGACCTCTTAACCCTGTAGGAGACTCCCTTTTCCACTGGTAATGATGTGAGGTGATACAGAATACCCTCCAGGTTCTGGCCATGTTCCCTCTTGCTTACTGCAAAAATCTTCCCTGTCCTTGCTGGAACCAGAACAAGTTTCAAGTCCTCTGCCATAAGCATGGACTTCTCCCCCAAGAACAGGTTGCTTAGAGCCCCATCCTGCACTCTTAATGTTTTCAAGTATGGAGAATCCACAACAACCTGTTCCAGTACCTCACCACACTCACAATAAAGAATTTATTCTGTATATCTAACCCAAATTTCCCCCTTTGAATATGTTACTCCTCATTCTATGTCTAGGGGTCCTAATGGAGAGTCCCTCTCCAGCTTTTCTGTGGACCACCTTCAGATAATGGAAGGTTGCTATGAGGTCTCTATGCAGTTGTCCTGGTGTAGGACAAATTAGGGGAAATCTCCAAAAGGGAGCCCCCCAAAACAAAACAAACCTCCAACCACCCCTCCCCCAACACCGGGTTCGGGAAGGAATTTCTCGGAGGAGCAAAGTGGAAAACAAAACCTATTTATTTACAAGTAACAAAAGAACACTCCCCAACACAAGAAAAGGAAAGAAACAGACTGTGTATGGTGAGGGCGTCAAGCTTCTCTTGCAAGCTCCAGGTGTCCTGGACGTCTCAGGTCAGGTCCGGAACCAGTCCAGTATCTTCAGGGGAGGGTAAAGAAAGAGGGAACAAAAGAAAAGGAAAAAAAAACAGCGCAAAAAGCAGAAAGCAAGCAAGCAAAGCGGCTAGCCAAGCCAAGCAGCAAAAGGCCAAAAGCAAAAAGGCCTGGTCAAACACTCCCCCCCTCTCTTCCCCGCCCCGCCGCAGCAAGACGGCCGGTGGGGGGGGGGAAGAGAGAAAAGGCACAGCTGCCAGACACAACACACGATATTGGGATAAAGGCTGTCAACCCACGACACTCCACCCCTTATCCCATATCATGAACATACAATAAAAACCTTTCATTTCACTTACTCACACCTTTGACACTTACGCATTCCTCTCATCTTACTTGCTCAGACCTTTGACACTTACAGTTTCCTTCTGTCTCACATTCAGCAAACAATGACATTCATATATGAGTCTCATCCCACAATCAGGTCTCCCTGAGGTACACACCGTGTTGTTCCATCTTTCTGCATTATCCACCATGTATAACCTGGTCCTTGAGCAAAGACAATCCCACGGATGGGTTTGTCTGTGCTCGAGGCAGGGTTGATCCATACTGTCTTTCCCAACAAACCTCTGACATGGGCCACTGGGGCTTTATCCCCATCTACTATATTAAGGAGCTCAGACTGAGCAGGACCCGCTCGGTTGGTGGAACCTCGAGTGTTAACTAACCAGGTAGCCTTTGCTAAATGCTGCTCCCAGTTTTTTAAAGACCCCCCACCCAATGCTTTTAAGGTGGTTTTTAACAATCCATTATACCTTTCCACCTTCCCTGCAGCTGGTGCATGATAGGGGATATGGTATATCCACTCGATGCCATGTTCCCTAGCCCAAGTATTAATAAGATTGTTTTTAAAATGAGTCCCATTATCCGACTCAATTCTCTCGGGAGTACCGTGCCTCCAAAGGACCTGCTTTTCAAGGCCCAAGATAGTGTTACGGGCTGTGGCATGAGACACAGGGTAGGTTTCCAACCATCCCGTGGTGGCTTCTACCATGGTCAGTACATAGCGCTTGCCCTGGCGGGTTTGAGGCAGTGTGATGTAATCAATCTGCCAGGCCTCCCCGTATTTGTACTTAGACCACCGCCCCCCATACCAGAGGGGCTTCACCCGCTTGGCCTGCTTAATGGCAGCGCATGTCTCACAGTCACGAATAACCTGAGAGATACTGTCCATGGTTAGATCCACCCCTCGGTCTCGTGCCCACTTATAGGTGGCATCTCTACCCTGGTGGCCTGAGGCATCATGGGCCCATCGTGCTAAGAATAACTCTCTCTTATGCTCCCAGTCGAGATCTATCTTCAACTCCCCTATCTTTGCAGCCTGATGTACTTGCTGGTTG
This sequence comes from Melospiza melodia melodia, assembly GCF_035770615.1. Classification (NCBI taxonomy): domain Eukaryota; kingdom Metazoa; phylum Chordata; class Aves; order Passeriformes; family Passerellidae; genus Melospiza; species Melospiza melodia. The sequence continues at coordinate 57,132,592 of NC_086194.1, forward strand.
TTTTGCTGCTCTTCATTAGCTCTACTTCTGGGGACATGGGCATCTACATGGCGAACCTTCACAGGTAACTTCTCTAACCGAGTAGCGATATCTTTCCACTCTTCCGCAGCCCAAATTGGTTTTCCTCTTCGCTGCCAGTTCGCCTCTTTCCATCTCTTCAGCCATCCCCATAGAGCGTTGGCTACCATCCAAGAATCGGTATACAAATAGAGCCTTGGCCACTTCTCTCTCTCTGCAATACCTAGGGCCAATTGAATAGCTTTGATTTCGGCAAATTGACTGGATTCGCCTTCTCCTTCAGTAGCCTCTGCAACCCGTCGAGTGGGACTCCATACAGCTGCTTTCCACCTCCGTTTCATCCCTATGACGCGACAAGAACCATCGGTGAATAGAGCGTAACGCGTTTCTTCTGCTGGTAACTGATTGTATGGCGGAGCTTCCTCAACCCGGGTCACTGGCTCTTGTTCCTCATCCGCGACACTAAAGCTTTCACCTTCGGGCCAATTTGTAATTATTTCCAGGATCCCAGGGCGATTTAACTTCCCAATTCGAGCGCGCTGCGTAATGAGGGCAATCCACTTACTCCAAGTAGCATTGGTGGCATGGTGGGTAGAGGGAACCTTTCCTCTGAACATCCATCCCAGCACCGGTAGTCGGGGTGCCAGAAGGAGTTGTGCCTCTGTACCAATCACCTCTGAGGCGGCTTGGACTCCTTCATAGGCGGCCAAGATTTCCTTTTCTGTTGGAGTATAGTTATCTTCAGACCCCCTGTAGCTCCGACTCCAAAATCCCAATGGTCGGCCTCGGGTCTCGCCAGGCACCTTCTGCCAAAGGCTCCAGGACAGACCATGGCTCCCGGCTGCAGAGTAGAGCACGTTCTTCACATCTGGTCCCGTCCTGACTGGACCAAGGGCTACAGCATGAGCGATCTCCTGCTTGATCTGGATGAAAGCTTGCTGCTGCTCAGGGCCCCAATGGAAGTTGTTCTTCTTGCGGGTAACCAGATAAAGGGGTCTCACAATCTGACTATACTCAGGGATGTGCATCCTCCAGAAACCTATAGCACCTAAGAAAGCTTGTGTTTCCTTCTTATCAGTTGGTGGGGACATAGCAGTGATTTTGTTAATAACATCTGCAGGAATCTGACGCCGTCCATCTTGCCACTTCACTCCCAAAAACTGAATTTCTCGGGCAGGTCCCTTGACTTTGCTCTTCTTAATGGCAAATCCGGCTTCCAAGAGAATATGAATTATCTTCTCTCCTTTCTCGAACACTTCTATTGCCGTGTTCCCCCAAACAATGATATCATCAATATATTGTAAATGTTCTGGAGCCTCACCCTCTTCTAGTGCAGCCTGGATCAGTCCATGACAGATGGTAGGACTGTGTTTCCACCCCTGGGGCAGTCGGTTCCAGGTATACTGCACTCCCCTCCATGTAAAAGCAAACTGGGGCCTGCATTCTGCTGCCAGAGGGATGGAGAAAAACGCGTTAGCAATATCGATGGTCGCATACCACTTTGCTGCCTTGGACTCCAGCTCGTACTGCAGTTCCAGTATGTCCGGTACAGCTGCACTCAGTGGTGGAGTCACTTCATTCAAGGCACGATAGTCCACAGTCAATCTCCATTCTCCGTCAGATTTTCGCACGGGCCAGATAGGGCTGTTGAAGGGTGAGTGGGTTTTACTGACCACCCCTTGGCTCTCCAGCTCTCGGATCATTTTGTGGATGGGGATCACGGCATCTCGATTCGTCCGGTACTGCCTGCGGTGCACTGTTGAGGTGGCAATTGGCACTCGTTGTTCCTCTACCTTCAAGAGTCCTACTGCAGATGGGTTCTCTGATAGTCCAGACAAGGTATTCAATTGTTTAATACCCTCTATCTCCACTGCAGCTATTCCAAAAGCCCACCTGAATCCCTTAGGATCTTTGTAATAGCCATTCCGGAGGAAGTCTATGCCCAAAATACACGGAGCCTCTGGACCAGTCACAATCGGATGTTCCTGCCACTCCTTCCCAGTCAAGCTCACCTCAGCTTCCAACAAAGTCAACTGTTGTGATCCCCCTGTCACTCCAGCAATGGAAACAGGTTCTGTCCCCACGTGTTCCAATGGCATTAAGGTACACTGTGATCCAGTGTCAACCAATGCTTCATAGTCTTGTGGCTCTGATGTGCCAGGCCATCTGATCCACACCTTCCAGAAAACCCGGTTCTCCCGTGCCTCTTCCTGGCTGGAGGCAGGGCCCCTCTAAGCCAGATTGTCCTTCTTTCCTTGGGCATATGCCTTAGAAGTTCCTTCAAGGGGATCGGACATGTCATCGTCATCAGCATACTTAACATCTCGGCTACGAGCGACCGGAGCTGCTATCCTTTTGGTGATACTTTCTCTTTTCTTCAAATCATGCACCCGTTGTGCCAAAGCAGCGGTGGGTTTTCTGTCCCATCTCCTCATGTCTTCTCCAGAGTCACGCAGAAAAGCCCATAACTCAGCCCGTGGGATGTACCTTCTCTCCCCATCAAAGGAGCGCCAGCGTTGGACACCAGGGCCTCTAATTTGTACAGCTGAGATTTGAATAAGGTCCTCCTTAATCTCTTCCCGGAGTTTCTTATGATTCTCCTCTATTTTGTCCTCTAGTTTCTGCAGTCGGGTTTCCACTGCTGCAATTCTGGCATGAGTTGGGCCATGCACAGCATCTGCATACGCTCGAAGCTTCTTTGCCATATCGAGCACAGTCTCATATGTATCATCCCGCTTCATTATTGCTAGGGCAGAAGCGTATTCAGGTGGCCCAAGTCGCACAAGTTTCCTCCACATTATAGGTGTGCATGGTACCAGGTCCGGATTCCTAGTTGTTGTATCATCTGAGAAAATGAGCTCTGCCACCGCCATCTCTCTCAGGCATTGGATCCCCTGTTCTATGGTCTTCCACCGTGTCTGCTGCATATAGAGATCATCCGTACACAGGTATCGTTCTGCTACGCTTCTTAGGACCCGTTCCCAGAGGCTGTGAGGGTTAGCCCCCCTCATCATACCTTGATCAATGACAGGGTCATGTGACAGGGATCCCAAATGCCTCGCTTCAGTACCATCCAAAATTGTAACCTCCCCTGCAGCATCCCAAAGGCGGACTAACCAACTAATTATAGATTCGTCAGGTTGTCGTCTGTAATCCTTTCTTAGGCCTCTGAGGTCCTTCAGAGAAAAGGAGTCAATATTAGCTCCAGATTCTGTGCCCCTTGATGTGGCCTCTGATTTTGGTGAGGGTCCTTCTCCTGCATCATCATCATCATCCTCCACCTTTCGATCAGTCTTGCCTTTACACTTTCCACCTCTTGTATTAGCTGCAACAGCCATGGGTTGGGGCCTATTGTCTGATTCAGCTGCTAGCCTGGAGCCTGGGATGTTAGCTGCAGCCTGGGTCACTGGGATAGTAACTAACTTATCTCCCTGTTCCCTTTCTGCTATCTGCTGCTCCACAGTATCTAGCAGAGTATGGTAAACAAACGCCAAGGCCCAGCTCACTGCAGTAACCCTTTCCTCCTTAGTATTACCGTGGCACTTCTCCCTCAAATACTTTGCCACCTCGACTGGATCCTGAATTTGATCAGATGGAAAGTCCCAATCTATAGGATCGGAAAATTCCTTTAAAGTCTGGCCCATGTCCTCCCATTTCCCACTCCAGTCAAGATTTTTCCTGCTTTGTTTTACTCCTAAGTCAGGAGTGTCTCTAACCCCTCTAGAAATCTCAGTCTTCATTTTATACACACTCCAGACAGTATAGAAAAGGCTTAATAAATTAAATGCCAGAAAGATGGTTTCTTTCAAACTCAGGGGAAATTCAGTATTTTCTAATAGAGATGTCAACAATTTGGAGGACAAGAAGGAGGACAAAGGCTGAAAAGCCCCTTCCCCTTCTTCTCCCCAAACAAACTGAGTAAACAACCATAACAGCAATCCATACATTCCTGAAAAAAAGTCCAGCATTTTTATCCGACACATCATCACACATAAGACCAGCACAATGACTATTCTGGTTAGTGCCCCCCGCTTACAAAAGCTACTTATTAGGGACAACATCAGAGCTATTTTTGGGTAAGGAAATAACCCCAGGGACCACAAAAGTATTAAAACTTCAAAAAGGGACCAGAAATACCGGCAAGCTTCCACTCCAAATGACATTATGAATCACCAATATGCCCACCAAAATAGCCAAAACCAAAATATTATTGTTATAGGCTTTTTTCCACTGTTTTTTTTTTTTTGGCCTCCGTTTCCCGGCCAACGCACCAAAAAGTATATTGTCCTGGTGTAGGACAAATTAGGGGAAATCTCCAAAAGGGAGCCCCCCAAAACAAAACAAACCTCCAACCACCCCTCCCCCAACACCGGGTTCGGGAAGGAATTTCTCGGAGGAGCAAAGTGGAAAACAAAACCTATTTATTTACAAGTAACAAAAGAACACTCCCCAACACAAGAAAAGGAAAGAAACAGACTGTGTATGGTGAGGGCGTCAAGCTTCTCTTGCAAGCTCCAGGTGTCCTGGACGTCTCAGGTCAGGTCCGGAACCGGTCCAGTATCTTCAGGGGAGGGTAAGAAAGAGGGAACAAAAGAAAAGGAAAATAAAACAGCGCAAAAAGCAGAAAGCAAGCAAGCAAAGCGGCTAGCCAAGCCAAGCAGCAAAAGGCCAAAAGCAAAAAGGCCTGGTCAAACACTCCCCCCCTCTCTTCCCCGCCCCGCCGCAGCAAGACAGCCGGAGGGGGGGGGAAGAGAGAAAAGGCACAGCTGCCAGACACAACACACGATATTGGGATAAAGGCTGTCAACCCACGACAGCAGTCTTCTCTTCTTCAGGCTGAACAGCCTTGACTTTCTCAGCCTGCCTTCATATGGGAAGGACTCTGATCCCTTAATCAACTTTGTGGCCCTCCTCCGGACTTGTTCCAACAGTTCCATGCCCTTCTTATGTTGGGGGCACTGGAACTGTATCCAGTATTCCAGGTGGTGTTTCGCAAAAGCAGGGTACAGGGAGAATCACTTCCCTTGACCTGCTGACTGTGCTCCTTTTGATGCAGCCCAGGATTCGATTCACTTTCTAGGCTGTGAGCATACGCTGCTGGCTCCTGTTGAGTTCTTCATCACCTGTCACAGCCAAGTCCTTCTTCACAGAACTGCTCTCAATCACTTCTCTGCCCAGCCTATAGATGCTCCTGTGATTGCCCCAACAAACATGTAGGACCTTTCACTTCGCTTTATTGAACTTCATGAGGTTTGCACTGGCCAATGTCTCAAGCCTGTTGAGGTCTTTCTGGATGGCATTATTCCTTCCCTCCATCATATTGAGGTGTGCAGAGCTTGGTGTCAACAGTGAACTTGCTGAGGGTGCATCAATCTCACTGTCCATGTTGCCAACAAAGATGTTGAACAGTGTCAGCCCCAACACAAGTTCCTGAGGGACACCACTTGTCACTGGTTTCCATGTGGACAATGAGCCATTACCACACCACTGTTTGGGTACAGCCATCCAGCTAAGTCTTTATGCACTGAGTGGTCCATCCATCAAATACATGTCTCTCCTGTTTAGAGACAAGCAAGTCATGCAGGACAGCGTTGAGTACTTTGCACAAGTTCAGGTAAACAATGTCAATTGCTTTGCCCCTATCCACAAACTCTATAGCCCTGTCATAGAAAGCCATCAAACTTGTCAGGCATGATTTCCCCTTAATGAAGCCATGTTGGTTATCACCAGTCATCTCTTTGTTCACCAACATGGTTTCCAGGAGAATATGCTCCTTGATCTTGCGTGGTACAGATGTGAGACTGAATTGTCTGTAGTTCCTTGGGTCTTCCACTTTCCCCTTTTAAAAAATGGAGGTTATATTTCCCTTTTTTTCAGTCTGTCATGGTTTGATACTGGCCAGATGCCAGGCACCTACAAAAGTTTTTTGCTCCCGCTCTTCTGCAGTTCAGTAGAAGATAGAGGAAATAAAAATTAACAAAGGGCTCATGAGTTGAGATAAGCATTGGAAGAAAAACACTCTAAGGGCAAAACAGGCTCAAATTTGAAGTTATAAGGTAAATTTATTATTAACACAGTCAGGGGAGGATATTAGAGATCATTTCCCCCTAGTTCTCTCCCTCTTTCCCACTGACAGTGCAGAGAGACAGGCTATGGGGTTTTGGTCAGTTTGTTACTTGAGATCTTCTTGTGTTTGCTCAGAGAGAGGAGTCTTTCCTTTGCTACGCCATGAGGTCCCTCCTATGGGCAAATACTCTTCCAGAAAACTGTTGTAGTGTGGGTCACTCATCCAAAGGGTGCAGTCTTCTAAGCTACTCTAGTTTGGAAGCAAAGACCCTCTCTATCTCTGGAAGCAGGGGCCCTGTCTCTCTATTCAGATCTCCCACTGGATCACAGCTTTCTCTGACACTGTCACTCGCTCCAGCATGAGCACTTTTCCCACAGGCTGCAAGTGTATCTCTACATCTCCCATGGACTTCATGTACTACAAGGGGACAGTTTGTTTTGCCATAGTCCTCACCACAGCCTGCAGTGGAATTTCATCTCCAATGCTTGAAGCACCTTCTCCCCCTCCTTTGTTTTCCACTGAACTTGGTGTCACCACGTTATTTTCTCTAACATGTCCTCACTTCCTCCTCATCTGTGACTGGAAAAAAACCTGCTGCTTGTAGGTACCATTGGCAACACGTTCCACTAATTCAAAGATCTTGCAAGATCTTGCAGTGCTGAGAGGTCGATCTCATCTAGGTTCTGTGTTGAGGAGTTGCTTGTTATCTTTTTCTGCTGCTAGCTAGGTGACCCCGCCACCATTGTGGGGGCAGTGGTGGCTGCTGTGGCACTGGTGCTATTTAACGCCTCTCCTCATGTGGGACACTGGGAAGGAGAAGCCGCCAGCGCTGCCCCTGCCCTTCTGCCTGCGGCATGGCTGGCTAGGGGCAGCCAGGCAGGCAAGGCTCTTGGGGCCACACCAAGGTGGTGGTGGCTGCAGCAGCGCATCACCACTGGCTGTGCCAGGATGGCCCCTGGGGGCACCTCGCCATGCCTGGAAACAAAAACTGCTTGTGTACTATTTTTATTTTCTTCTTATACACTTTCACAGGGGTGGTAACAACCTCTTCTAATTGGGCCAGCAGCATGTCCATCTTCAAAACTGTTAGAGATTTATCCTTGAAGACTTTTCTGTGAAACTAAAGCCTCTTTTTTTAGTTTTGGGTATTGCAACATGATCTGGCTTTCTAGGTGTGTGAGACACAGTGGAAGCTTCTAGCAGCTTCTCACAGAAACTACCCCTGTAGCGCCCTACCTGCTACCAAAAACCAGGCTGTGCCAAATCAACACACAGTCATCAAGAATTTCACCTGACTGCCTCAGTTTCTCAAATATGGTGGATAATAGCTTAATAACTTTGTCTACCCTTAGGACCCATGGATGAATCTCATCAGATCCCATAGACTTGTGCACATTCTGGTTCCTTAGATGGTCTTGAACTTGATTCCCTCCTACAGTGGGCTTAGGCTCTTCACTCTTGCAGTCTTTGCATTTCCCTTTCATGACTTGGGCAGGGTGTCTGGAGCACTTGCTGTGGAAGACTGAGGCATAAAATTAATTTAGAATCTCAGTCTTCTCCATATCCCAGGCCTATCCAGGTAGCCACATCTCCCACTTCCTGCTAGAGAGGGCCCACATTATCCCTAGTAATTTTTTTGTTATCACGATACCTATAGAAACTCTTTCTATTGTCTTTGAAATCTCTGGCTAGACTCAATTCTAACTGGGCTTTAGCTTGTCTTTGCTTCTACCTTCAGTAAACTTCTTTTTTATCTCTGAGGTGCTCAGCAGCTCCTTATCCACATATGGATGCCTCTTGGCATTTTTGCCCCATATTCTCTTGTTAAAATGCATTGTTCCTGAGCTTGGAGGAAGAGATCCTTGAATACTAGACAGTATTCTTGTGCCACTCTGCTCGTCAGGGCTCTGCCACAGGGTACTCTATGACACGGGTTCCAATAGATACCAAAGTCTGCTCTCCTAAGTCCAGGGCAGGTGATCTTATTGTGTATGGTTTTATTATATGTATAATATGTTATCTATTTATTGCATATTAAATATATTTATTGACAGTTTCTTTCAGGTACCTATTTTTAAAGATGCAAATTAAAAATTGTTAGATTTGTGTCTGATGTGTTATAATGGATGTTGTTTTTTTATAAAAGGCAACAGTAGTTTGAAAATGCTTAATTCTGGAAGGTATAGTTTGTTGTGTTTGGATGTCATTGTCAACAAATTCAGTGACTATATTGTGCTTGAATAGTTTCCTTGAAAAACTAATTCACACTAATAACTCAAAAAGAACTAGTCTGCCAACAGGAAGGCATGCTTTGGGAAGTACTGTTTAGAAGATTGCTGGTTGTGAAAAAAGAATATAGCAGCCTTTCTTTCTCTCCCACATCTGAAAGTTATCCTTGTTCAGTTCTCACATTTATTCAGTGGAATGACTCATCTCACCTCATCTTAGCCTTCTGAAGCCACAATGACCACCTAAGATAATCTCCTGGCTCATTTCTTCCACTAGTGGGAGAAGGCAGTGCACACTTTCCTGAGGAAGTAGATGACAGACAGGTGGTTTATCATTGCTATCCACCCCCAGTGACTTCCATTATCATCTGTATGTCTGATTTCTATAGAAGGTTTGTGCTAGATGAAGAAGTTGACTTGAATTTAAAAAAAAACAAAACATGACCAATCCTTTTAACTGCTTATATTTGCTCATTCAGTTCCCAAAGTTCAGAACCTGAGAATGAGGGGGGTGTTTGCATATTGGAGGAGTTCCTTTGGACTCCTTTGGAGTTCTCAGTAGCAGGACAGGGAGACAATGATAATTTGCAGGACTTGGCGCTGAGGAAGTGCCTAGGCTATTGTAGTATTGAAAATCATTCAGTAAGCCAAAGTTTGCTAAAGTTTCCAGTGCAGGACTTCCTTTGATAGGCTTGAAGGAATTTGTAAATGGGAAGTGAAAACCTAAACTATTTAATTTCACTTATAGTTGACTAATGTTGTCAAAAGTTTATCTCAACGTTCTTTCATGTTCCACTCAAGGTGAGTTGAAACAAGCTTTTTACCATCCTGCCAAGGCCACTGAACTTATCGTTGTTGTACTTTCATGCTTCTAATAATAATAAAAATAATTGATTATTTAATTTTGAATGTTTATATTTTTATTCAAAGGAAGGAGAATATTTCAGGAAACATGAAGAAGGCAAAGCAATTACTTGGGAAATTGCATATAATTTTTTTTGGATTAAAATGTGTAGCAGTACTGTGTGTTTGCTCTTTGCACATGTTTTTATTTCCTCTGAATCTTGTGACTTGCATTTTTTTGTATACAAAAGCAGTGACAGAAGATAGCTATCAAGCCTTATAAAAATTCATTTTGTCACATGTTACCAGTTACTCTATTTTTAGTTTCAAGAATTGCAACATGATCTGGCTTTCTAGATGTGTCTTTTCCACAGTGAAAACATTATATATGTATGCAGAGCCTTACATTAAGATGCGGAAGAGTGTGGAATGAATAATACCCACTGACTGTTGTAAAAAGAGGTGTTGAACTTCTAGGTTACTTCTTGTGTATGCTGTGTTTCTCCCACCAATTCTCTCTTGGAAAGGGTTTCAGGGATTTGCTATACTGTTGGGGAAGATGAAACAGGGAAGCCTTACAAATATGATTGTCTGGCAAAAGATTTTGAGAATATAGAAACTATAGGCGAGATTGAAATGAAAGCAACCTTTGAGATACCTTAGTTAGTGAACAATTGGAAGACAATGGTGTGGCTGGCTGAAGGTAATCCCCTTTTGATGAAAAAATACCCTCTGCTTGCAGACAGGTCCAAGACTCAGAGCAGACCCTACTAGCTTGGCAGAAGGGGTCCAAAGAGTAATTTTTAGGGTTTAAAATGTAACACAGTATGGTAATGTAATGATTCTTGTAGGCTGTATGTAAATGCTGTAAGATTTATATATTATACTAGATTGGTTAGTGAGAATTAGAATATTCAACACAGAAGAGGATTTATTGTATTATAACAAGAACTTTGCTCTCTTACCCCTTTTACTCTCTTATGCTTTTGCTCTCTTACCCTTTTATGCTCTTACCCTCTCATCCTCTCTACCCCTCTCTTTTCTTGGGCCTGCTCTGAGCGGTGGCTGGCAGCTCCCAGCAGGGCCCTGCATCCAGGCCCTTTGCAATAAACCCAAAGTTCCACGACCTGGCTTCAGAGATCTCTCATCTCCGTCCGTCCTGACCGTCCTATCCCCCAACACTCCTACACTATGTGTACACTGTGTGTACACTGAAGACATCTGTCCGCCCAGCTGACTGAAACTACTGCACATGTGCATTACATGGTAGTGTGCGCTGGATACTTTTGGACAGTGTTAAATATCCTGTGTATTTGCTTTACAGTTCTTTTACACCCCAACAGGCAGACAGATACTGTTGCAGGGCATCTGCCACACTGTCTATGTGCTTAGATATTCTGCACATGCTCTTTAACTTTGACATGACTCTCGGAATATCCAAGTTATCAAGCTTGTCAATTATAATGAGATGACAGACGCATGCCTATTTCTACGTAGGAATTCTTTGATATGGTTCACTGCTTCTCAACTTAGTAAGAATTTCTTACCAGTAATTATGGTGGTTTTCCAGAGGAGACCGAGGAATGTGCTGAAGTTCAGAAGGAAGAGTTTGTCTTTCAGTTCAGCTGATGCTCATTTTCCAAAGTTTTTTGTGTGTATACTGAAGCCAGCTTTTATGCAGTCAGGTCTATTTCTGATAATTATTTTGTTAATTTATAAAGTTTGTTGTTGGTTTTACTTTTTTTTTTAAAGCTATTTGATCTGACTCTCAAAGGAATGTTATCACAAATGAGTTGATCTTAGAGTTGACTGCTAAGATCACTGTATCCAACCATTAACCCAGCACTGCCAAGCTCTCACTTAACTGTGTTCCTAAGTGCCACAGGTGAATTTGATTGAATTTCAAAATTATTTCAGCCACCTTGAAGCAGAATTTTCCCGGCAATAAATTTACCTGGATTCTCTTCAGTCCATTTAGGATTATTTAAAAAAAAAACCAAAACAGATACATTAAAGGCAAGCTATCACCAGGCTCTTATTTAATACAATTAATTGGGAGTAGCTGCTCAATGAATAGTGACTCAATGAATCAGCAATAGTTAAAGATAATGGATGGTAAGACAAAGACAAAAGTAAGTTATCCCAGTGTAATTTTTTCACATGATGGTGTGAGAAACAACAGTACTTCTGTTTTTCTAAATGATTGATGCACATAGTACTTTGCATAATCTTCATTGAAGAATGTTGGTTCCAAGAAGCAATCATTACTCACTGTGCTATTATTGAACATGAATTTTGAATGAGTTGCAGCATAAAGCTACCAATTACTTATATCAATTAGGTAAAAGTCAGGAAGAACCAAAGGTCATGTTCTTTCTGTAAAATTGACTGCTGTGGCTTGTACAGAGTGTTTCTGGTAGCTAGTTAAGTTGTCATAACTGCAGACTCCCCATACATGGAATGAAGAAAAAAGGAGGCATATGCAGCAATGCTTATTGTTCAAATGTGAAAGTAGTGAGTACTGTTTAATATACACGAGATATATGGTGGCTGCTTGATCTAATGAAAATCATAGCATTTCCTAACCTTGTATAGTATTTCTACAATAGTGTTTCTAAGTATAATCTAATAGAGTTTTGCATGTGTATGTCAATCATTAGGACTAAGAGTAATTTTTTAACAGATACCATTCAAGAAGTTCCTTCTTATGTCTAAATTGAAATTGTCCTCTCTTAGCTCCTGTGTTAAATTTAAAGTAATTTCTATTTTTACTTATTTCAGTTTTGAGTAGGGAACAGATGGCTGATTAATGGAAGTGATTGTCCTGCCCTGCTCTGCACTGGTATGGCCTCACCTTGAGTACTATGTGCAGTTTTGAGCACCACAATATAAGATATTATACTATTAGAAAGTATCCGTAGGAAAGACACAGGTATGGTGAAAGATCTGGAGGGGAAGCCTTACAAAGAATGACTGAGCCCACATGATCTGTTCAGACTGGAGAAGAGGAGACTAAGAGGAAACATTGCAGTCTTCAACAATCTCTTGAGGGGAAGTGAAGGGGTGGATACTGTTCTCTTCCCTCTCATGACTAGTGACAGCACTCAAGGAATCTGAGTTCAGAAGCCTTTGGGCACTGCTCTCAGGCATATGTTGTGATTCTTGGGGTGTCCTGTGTAGGGTCAGAGGCTGGACTCATTGATACTGATGAGTCCCTTCCAACTCATCATATTCTATCATTCTGTGTTGGTATGATTCTGATTCTGTGATAACCCATGGAATTATGTATATTTACCTGGCATCATTGTAACTGGTCTTTAAAAAGTAATTTTTGTTGACTTCCTGTATCAACATGAAAAAAAACTTCAAAATCTTGTAGACTTCCAAAAGTTCTCACCTGTCAGGGTGTATGCAAGGTCTCATCCTGGGAACTGACGCTCACTTTAAACCTATATTGTTTTATACTAATCAGATTTTTGTTTTCCTTTCTTTAGATTACGGTCTTTGGTAAAGCAATTGGAGAGAGGGGAAGCTTCAGTTGTAGATCTAAAGAAGAATTTGGAATATGCAGCGACTGTTCTTGAGTCAGTATACATTGATGAAACTAGGTGAGCTAACTACAGGCATCAGCACTCATATCTAGCAGCAGTTGCAATTTACACACCAGTTGTGAAAGTTGGTTGAGCCAAGATTTATTACTTGTAGACAATATGGTTTTAATCATTAGAATATTGTATTCAGCTTAGAAGAGATCTTCAGTCCTTCATTTATAAAGTTCTTTAGTTTCCTGGAAAAGGGAAGGAGATCAAAACCAAACATAACTGTAATACACTTTTTCTTAGAGAAATGCTTTCATAGTTATTGCAGCCTGAGTAGACTCAACTATTTCTTCTGAACAATGTTAAATTTTTCCCTTGTATGATGTCTTTGAAATAAAAAGAAAAATTACTCATGAACAGAGGTAGACTGGCAAAACATTGCAGAGGAGTTTCCCCATCTTGGTTTCATGCCATTTACCCAGTGATTAATGCACTTCTAGAGTCAACACAGATGACCAGAATGGGAGAGGAGAGGACTGTATGTTACTAACTCAGATGCTAGAAATTCGCAGAAATGACCATAAATTACCTTTGAAAGGCAGAAATCTCAGAAATATGATGAGCTGAAGATGTAAAGATATTAGAGGATCACGTAGTTTTGCTTCAGAAGGCTGATACGCCTTGTTTCTCAGCCGAGTAGCGAGTTCCACAATCTGAAACGTAAGTATATAAGAGAATAAACAGACAGTTGAAGAGTTGTACTAGTGTGTTTTGTTAGGGCTGATGAATCAAAGACTTTTAACAGTTGCTTTAATTAGAATATAGATGAGTTTCTTTTTTAATAATGTTGTAGTTCTCTCTAAAGAACTCTGTTTACCCTTCTGTTTCCTCATGCTTCTAGGCGTTTACTAGACACAGAAGATGAACTCAGTGATCTCCGGTCTGACTCTGTGCCCTCAGAGGTCCGTGACTGGTTGGCTTCCACCTTCACACGGCAAATGGGGATGATGCTTAAAAGGACTGAGGAAAAACCGCGGTTCAGGAGTATTGTCCATGCAGTGCAAGCTGGGATATTTGTGGAAAGGTGAAGTGTTATGTAATTACTTTATTCTACTATCTACCCAAGTACTGCAGTTTCACCTATAGTTGTCATGGCACCATGACAGGAGGTGGAGAGGAGTACCTTAGGCCAGAAGACCTCAGAGGACTTGCAGAAGACTTCTGCATGAAGGACACTTTAATGTGCTTCTGTTAATGTTTCTACATAGATCTGGGAAACACCTAAAACCATGTGATTTAGTAAACGACTGCAAACTGAAACAGTACCTAGTCCACTGTTCTTACTATAGTACGGATGTAATAGCACACGGTATAATTTTGATGGACAATATACACTTCTGCATAGTCCTAGATCAGGAGTGACAGCATTTAAAATTTGGACAGATCAAACTCTCCCTTGCTTCCATTTACTTCTGTGGTCTAGTATTTCTTATGAAGAAGTTCTAAGATACAGAAAAAGTCCTTTACCATATTATTACTGGAGCTAACCATAGATAAAACTGATGTGAAAATTCTGGACCTTAGAGAGGATTTCAAAAAAGCCTATGAGTTCTCTAAGCCTTCCCTCTTGTGATGTACATCACAACCTGTTGCTAAAACTGATTTTACTTTTTTAACCCTTAAAACATTTATTCATTTCAATTTGGACTCCTAATCTTACCTTTTCTTGTCAAGTAACCACTCTTCACTGACCTTTGTTTAAGCCACGAGGAGGGCTGGCATGTGTGAAACTGTCAGCATTCTTTGGACACCCTGAAAGATAGCAGCTCTCATATCTCTGGTGTAATTTTGTAACAGCAAAATTCAAGTCAGGAGTCGAAGAGCAGAACACCTTTCACTGTTGATCACAATCACAGTGACAGCCCAACAGCCCTCTGTGCAGGAGGTTATGCATATCAGACAGTGGACCACAATCCACACAGACTCACAGAAGCCTCCTTTGTCATGACTATAGCCAATATTTTTGTCCGTGCACTAAAGTTACCGTACATGTGTTAAGAGCAGCAGCAAACTGTAATAAGACTAAACCTCTAATTTCTCCTTGGGACAGATTTCTCCAAGGTTTGACAGGCTACTTGTGAATTAACCCTCATTCTGTGGGGCATTTGCTCAACAAGGAAGTAAATGCAGAAAGCTGGCTCAGTGGGCTCTTTTCCAGTTGACCTGGATCACTGTGATCCAAAGAAGGAAGTGTTCAGATATAATATGGCACTGGAAGAAGGTTGTGACTCTCCTGAGCTAAGGGAAAGGGGCTCTGCCTCAATTGTCTCTTAAGAGAATGCTATGGAGCTTCAGACTAGAGAAAGGAAGGGATAAGAGATTGGGAATAAGTCTCCAAAGGTGAATGACTTTTTTCAGGTCTGAGTGCAGAATATGACAAAGAAAAATGGCAGTGAAGGAAGACTTTGCACAGGATCATTCAGAGATAAGAATTTTCCATCATCTCCTTTTAGTCCAACAGTGTTTTAGGGCAAAAAAAAGGTGACCTGTGGAAAGACCTAGCTATGACAGAGTTTCTACATTTCCCAAATCCTGTTAAGCACAGTGTGTCCTGAAAACAATTTGAAATACTTGTACCTACTTTATAATCTGTTTAAAATATACTTTATAATCAAGTTTAAAATCTGGTACATTACATACTTTGTTTAATATGGTTACAGATGTTGATTATTGCCTTGTTCTTTTTCTCTCACTCCCTGAAACACAGACACATGGCAAACACTGAAAAGGTTTTATACTAATCTTGAAAACATGCAGACAAAAATAACAGCTGAATCACACTGAAGTTGATTCATTTCATACAAATGATTTCTGAAGTACACTCAGAATTGGCTTGCATGTGGGCCAGCAAGGACTAAGGGAACGGAAAGGTCAGTACAGTTAGTGCAATGGAAAATGGGGAGCACTTTGTTAATTTGAGTGTAGCCTTTCCATCTGATGAAGACTTGGTACTGGCAAATTCTTTGTAATGTTCAGCTCAGTAACCAAGCTGTGAGATACTGGGGAGTGTATAATCTCAAATTAAGCTATACAATAAGAATAGTATTGAGAATATTGGGCAAGTTAGGAACAAAATGGAAGGAAAAAAGGTCCATATTCCAGTTAGGATTTTCTATGCTAAACAAGGTCTCCTGTAAACAAGGTCTCTTTGTCAGTTGTTTTATGAGTTTTGTTGATTGTTTGTTTTGTTTAATTTAATTATATTTATGTGTTGCTTTATCTATTTAATCTTGGTAGAATGTACAGGCGTACTTCAAATATGGTCGGCTTGAGCTACCCACCAGCTGTAATTGCAGTGCTAAAGGTAATCCCAATAAAAAGGTGTTGAAGGGGGGTCTGTACAAAGCATAAAAATAATACTGTGATATTTGACAGGATACGGGGGGATCTTAATACTTGGTCTTTCTTTCTCTCTGACATTCAGTTAGTTCACATACATTAATCATTTAATGGGCCTAAGGGATTATCCTTTCAATAAATGAAAGAATGAACTTTAAGACTGTGGTCATTTTCAGGTTGTGAAGGTTGCAATTCTGTTCTAGATTACAGTGATTAAAATGAAGATTTAGGAATCACTCATATTTCACAAGGAAGAAAGAAAATGCAAATGGAGAGAGATGGAGAAGGGAAAGGATCTGTTGATGTGAGAGAAGGGAATTTCTTGCATTGTTCAGCTTCAGGTCTTCAAAGTGGCAATCGCTTTATAAAAATGGACCCTTCTTTGAGTTTTGAGGTTTCAGAGTGAAAACAGTTAGTCAGAAGAAGTCTGAAAAATAAACAGTGCTTCAATCCATGGGACAGATCCTTGACTTAGGCAGGAATTATCAAGACTACAAACAAGTTGACAACTATCTGCCAGTTCTGCAGATTACGTGTTGCATGTGGTTCAACCACGTCATGCAATGGTGAAGAAAGGTGATATAGTGGAGCAGTACCGAGGGGTATTAAGTATAAAACCCATTAAGACATCTTGCAGCATTTCTCCACACTGGAAAGATTTGCAGTTAAGCTATCCTTTTCATTTTGAATTGTAGAACTCATCAAAAGATGTGGTGGAATTGCAAGAATGATCAAACATGCCCTTCCTATACAGAATCAAAGTGTCCACCCGCACCTTTTTCCGACTGCATGTTGACTAGTGCTAGCTTCACTTGCTTCACTCCTGAAAGAGGATATAAATTCTTTGTTCTTCTGCAACTACTGTCTATAGCATCTTATGAGAGAAGATATCTATAATGGTACCTCTTCTCCTAAATTTCTTTGCAGTAACAACATAGTTGAAGAATCATCACCTACTCTCGACCGACTTAAGCCTTATAGAATTCCTCCATTTTTTCTATGTTTTCAAATTATTAGATTGTAAAAAGAAGTAATCATGTTAGAATAAGTTAAAACAAACCAATAACAGCAAAGGCATTGACTAATTTTCCCCAGAGTGAAATAGCATCTACCTGGTCATTGTGCACTCTAGAATATATATTTTTTTCCAAAACTGTTTTGAGAACATGTCTTTGCTTGGATGTTTTTGGAGTTGGTAATGGATTTGGTTAAAATGGGATTTACTTTGAAGAAACCAAAACAGTCTCCCTAGCAAAGTAGTCACAGCACCAAGCCTGATGGAATTCAAGAAACATTTGGATGATGCTCTCAGGCACAAGGTGTGACTCTTGGGGATGTCCTGTGAAGGACTAGGAGGTGGACTTGATGATCCTTGTGGGTCCTTTCCAACTCAGCATATTCTATGATTCTGTGAAGTCTTCTGTCTTAAAAACCATATTTCGTCTGAAATTTCTCAGTCCCATTTCCTCCATTGAAAGTGGTGTATTTTGTTGCTTGCTTCAGTCCAGTAAGGTCAATTAAAAACGCCTTACAGTGACCTGACTGCTCAGTGTGCTCTGTAAAATGACCTGATGATTTAAGCATGCAAAAGGGTCTAGGAGTGTACCACACACACACCTTCAGCAGTTCTGAATTGCCATAATCAACATTCCCCTCAGTCATGCTAATAAGGACAAGGACTGAGATGAAATGAAGTCAAAACAAGCTTATTTTTTAACTACAAATTCTCATTTTTGCTGCTGAGGTCAAGAGGACACCTGCACTTAATAACTCAAAGCTGCAGAATCACAGCTTTGCGACAGAGGTTGGTTTTAAAAAGAATGGAATACTGCAATTTCTACAGAAAAATGAAGGCTGTAGCAGCACAAGTTCTAGATGTGTAATCTTTCCCATTTTTTCAGTGGATGAGAAGTTAGGCTTTTTTTTAATTTAGTGCACAGCATCGCTCTCTCTTTATATATATTTTATACTAATTTTTCTACTGCAGTAATCTGTTGCCTTTCTGTGTGACATGGGTGTGAAGATAAAAGACTGGTTGCCATAAAAGGACAATCAGCCTTGTCTTTCATTTGAATAGTGGATATACAAACCATTCATAGAGACATGCTTACAGAGTACACTGTGGTGATCTGCTGTTCATCAGTCTAGTGCTAGAGATGGAATTTCACCGTCTAACATTAATTACTGTTGAAGGAGTTACATGGTTTAGAATTGAATTTTTCAGCCTTTTTGATGACCATGCCATGACAGGAATATTTTCTAGGCTAGCAAATATACAGGTAATGAACACAGAACCTGTAGTCACTTACAATGTCTGCAGTATAGACTTCTGCTTAGCTGTGGCTACAAAAATGTTGTGCCTTCCAGTAAGGTTGAGCAGAATAACATCTATCCCTGAATTTGCTTGTTGACTTATATATCAAGTCCCCAAAGGTTAAGAAGAGACAGAAAGCTAGGAAACTCAGCATTTAGAAAGAAGAAGAGTTTCTCTTCATCTCTTGATAGATAATGAATGCTGTCACCTCCCACAGCTTTCCCTAACATTTGAGATTCACACTCAAACTTCTGCAAGAAGATTAGACCTTAAAGTTTAGATGTAATAGCTGAGAAGTGAACTTGCCCTCCTTGATCTCTTGACTGACCAGCCTGAAACACTAGTAGGTAATTTACAGCTGACTGTAACTTTTGGAATTAGATATTTATTCTTCTGTTATAAAGGTTAGAATTTTATATAATTGTTAGCACTTAGTGTATCCCATCAGCCCAAATAGGACCATCTCAATGTCTCAGGTACTAAAACAAATAAGGATTTTTACCTTTTAGGATTCATCTTTTGGTGATTAAATTCCAGTGTAAAGAATTGCTGTGTTTAGAATAAACAAACAGCATATGTGTTCTTAATGGAAGCTTCTTAAACATAAATCACACCGCACTAATACGTATACTGATATATATTCATTGGTTAAATGGATTATGAAGAATATATTGAAAAATAAATTATACCTCTACATCACCACTGGAATTCTTAAATTGTGGGAGAAAGTGAAGAAATGGAATGATATTGTAAAAACGATAACCATATTAACTGCATTTTCTACCTCCTCTTGCAGAATGTAGACAAATGGTCCTTTGATGTATTTGCACTAAATGATGCCAGTGGAGATCATGCACTGAAATTCATTTTCTATGAACTTCTCACACGCTATGATCTGATCAATCGTTTCAAGGTCAGTAGTTAGAAGATGGCTATTTTTTTCAACTTCCCTCTCATCCTGCTTTTTTCAATTAAAAGTGCAATTTTAGTGATCTTTGAAGAATTTGTGAACATTGCACTTTCCCTCATAAGCAAAAACAGATGTGATTTAAATAGTACTGTCAATGGCAATGACATGCCATGAACTAGGTGGGGTTCTAAATGAAATCCATCAGAAATACTGCATTTGATCCTCTGAGAATGATGGTGTCATTTTCCTGAGCTTCATAGGCACAAAAGAGAACAGGAGAATATGAAAGAAAATTCAAATTCGTTCCAATTAGATTGGCCAGCAGGTTAAAGCAGGTGATTCTACTCCAAGCTCTACTCTCATAAGACCTCATTTGGAGTACTGCATCCAGATCATTCAGGTCTGGAGTTCTCAGCACAGGAAAGATATGGACTGTTGGAGCCATTGTAGAGGAAGGCCACAGAAATTATCAGAGGGCTGGAGCACTTTCCTGTGAGGAGCGGCCAACAGAGTCAATGTTTTTAAGCCTGGAGAAGAGAAGGTTCTGTGGATTGTTTATTGCAGCCTTCTGGTACTTGTAGGGGACGTATAAGAAAAATGGAAGAAAACTTTATAGCAGGGCCTGTTATTACTGCGCCTGAGTGGGTCACAGCTGGTGAGAGAGAGATGGTGAATCTTGTTTCTTGAATCAGAAGGCTTGATTTATTTAATATAATACATTATAACTATGCTAAATAGAATATAGGAGAGAGGTTTGCAGAGCTGCTAGGCCAGCTAAGAATCGATAGAAAAAATCTACAACAAAGTTGTGCCCAAGGACTGAGTCCCTGGCTTACACTTTGTGATTGGCCCTTAATTATAAACAAGAAGCATGAGCCAATCAAGGTGCATCCTATTACATCCCACAGCAGCTGATAATAATTGTTTACCTTCTCTTCGGAGGCCTCTGCCCTCCAGAAGACACAGAAATCCGAAAGAAAGGATTTCTGTGAAGAAATGTCTGCGACAGCCTGTTGCAATAGACAAGGGCTAATGATTGTAAACTACAAGTGGATAGATTTAAACTAGATATAAGGGAACATGTCCCTGTTCATTGCAGAGCAGGTTGACTAGGTGACTTTTCAAAGTCCCTTCCAGCCCAAACTATTCTATAATTTTGTAATTGTTACAGAGGTTTCCTCCAACTTTGAAGAGGAAATATTGCCATCCAGTTCTTGACCGCTGTCCCCATGCAGATACTCTGTCATCCCTTCCACTGTTGACATTTCCATTTTTGAGGGATTCCCAACTCACTTTGACTGGAAGGAGTTTACAGATGCCTAGATTTTTCAGGAACTGCCTATGCCTGATGAAACATCAAGATGCCTGCTTAGAATTGCATCCTTAGCTTAAATGTACCTAAGAGGAGAAGAGCAGTGATTTTTTTATATGGAAACCTTAGCGTTTAATATATTTGCTGTCTGAGCAGAGGAAACTGGAGAACCCATGTTGTCAGTAGCACGTTACCACCTGCACAGTCTCCTTTCTAGAAATCCCCTTAATTGCATTTTGTCAGGTAATTGCAGTTACTCTTGAAGGCAGAAAAACGTGGCAATCCCATTTGATGGGCAGGGTAGATTTTGCTGTGAAAACCCAGAGGTCTGATAAATTATAGTCCTCTTAGACTATCTAGGATTTGCTATATTGTGTGTTTCATTAGAAAATTTTAAATGTGAATAGTAAAGCAGAGATATATTCCAGTTGATTGTGAAGGAAACAGGCAGTTGCTTGCAATCTATTTGGAAATATTTCTCCATGGCAATCAATCCAGCGGTTGCTGTTACTTTTCATACTCTGTTCTCCAGACAACATTTCATAGTAGATATATTTTGTGTATTTATTTGTGAGAAGGAGTCACATGTAATGTAATTATGGATGGAAAAACCAATTTGAAGTAGTAACCTGGATTCACTCTCTCTCTCTTGAATGACTATTTAAAATGTTCTAGTGCTTTGTTTGTTTGTGAAGTACATATGTCTCTTGGAGAACCTATTATCAAAATACTCCTGTCTGAATGCTAGCCATTAAAGCTGGGAGTTTTTGCGGGGTTTTGTTTGTTCGTTTGGTGATGCTTTTTTCTTGTTTTTATTTTCCCCTTCCTTTGCTTCTGTGCTGCTTTACTTAGATTCCCATATCTGCCTTGGTGTCTTTTGTGGAAGCTCTGGAGGCTGGCTACAGTAAACACAAAAATCCTTATCACAACCTAATGCATGCTGCAGATGTCTCACAGACAGTCCATTACCTCCTTTTCAAGACAGGCACTGTGGTAAGTAAAAGACTTGGCATCCTGAATATATAGTGAGTTTACAAAAATTTCTGATTATTAATTGAGATAATGCACAGTGGAAGCTGTCTGTACTGTAGACACACTTAATTCGATATGGCTGGACTAATAAAGGTAAAGACTTTGGATTATTTAGGAACAGAGGGTAAATGAAGTTGTTGATTACTCTTTTAACAGTTATGTTAGGATGAATGACAGGATGAATGAGAAACCCAAGCTTGGTTTTTCATTCTGCCACAGATCCTCTTGTGTGAATTTGCCAATGCACATTTACTGGAATTCATTTCACCTAATATGAAGAATTGTATAGTCTAAGCTTTCTTCTTAACTTAAGTTAGGGACACAGTACATCCAAGTGATAATTCATTCCACTTATCTGAGCATAACAAGTGCTGGGATCTGGAAATGCTGGAAATGCTGACCTCAATCTACTTCTCTACAGCAAAAATATCTGGATTGGCTTGCACAGAAACCTACAGACAGCTGAAGTCTGACAACAATGACAGGAATGAACAAGGGCATAAAAAAACCTTAGTTCCCACAGTGGCTCTCAAGACAAACAAGAAAAATACATTTGAGGATGGACTAGAGAAATTGAAGGAAGATGGATTCCAGAGTGAAGTGATTCCATTACAGTTTGGATTTAGCTGGAGGCTCAGAAAGTTGCTGGCCCACATGGTTGTGGGGAGAATAAATAGCAGGGAAAGTTCAAAGGATACTTATGTATTCATTCTATTCTTTCTCCTGGCTACTGCTGCAGCCAGAAAAAAGAATGAAATTACCTTTAGTCTGATTATGTTGAGCAGATCTTTTCCCCACATTATTTGCCTCACTTTTTTCCATGCACCTAATTTGCCCTTGCTCTTGCACTGGCAGAAGTGTAGAGGCCAAAGTGACAGTGAAAGGGAGGTTAATCTGTTAAATGCTTACCAGTTACCTCCTGTTATACCAGGGCCCTTAAGTGATTGTTCTGTTTGTGGCTGGTGCTTGAATACATGTAATTCTGTTCTATTGCACTTCATTTCTCTGAGGTCCTTTCACTAAGCAGTGTGCAGTTCCAGGGTCATGGAGTCTTTGTATTGCAGAGCAGACACATGAACCCAGGTCAGCAGATGTTGAGGCTCTTACTGCAGCTCAGGCCTTCTTGAACACTCCCCAGTTGTTACAAACTCTGTGTCTGGAACTGTTGAAAAAAAGGGTAAGGAAAAACCAAGTGCCTCAGTCTAACCAAATTCTAACACTTTCTCATGCAATGAGCACCTTTGATCAACTATAAAAATCACTATAAAAATTGTCTGTCAGCAATGCTTGTGGTGATATTTGTTTGCTGATGATACATTTTTCTGTGCAGCTCAATAACAAACCCAAAAAACTGCCACCAGTGTCTACTTGGTGATGGAGTATAAGAGAGAGAGGTATAAGCTAACAAGGCATAGTGCAGCACTTGGTATGTCTTTTAGGCTAGTTTCAACCACTGTAGAGTTGCTCACACTTGGGAACTGTTTTGTGCATATGATCTGTATTTCTGCAGTTCTTTGATTGCCGCAAAGATGTTGCTTTCAATTCTGAAGCCAGAATTGGATGCTCTTCCTTGAGGAGTCACACAATCCACAGCCTCCTGTTAAGTTTCCTGTGTTGAATGTAGATTACACTCGTGAATTGCAGTCACACAGTAATTAGAGCAGTAAATGCTGCTATTTATCAAATGCAGATTTGGAAGGACTTAGGTGCTATCTGTCTCAAGAGGTGATTCAGACAGGCTGATCCTGATGGAAGTTGTGTCACTTGCTTCTGATTGTGCCTGAAGTAGAAAGCACTTAGGTCAGAATTGCAGCTAATACAGTTACCTACTCAAAACCGCCTGAGATACTAAATTGGTCACTGTTGCTTTTAGGACATTAGTTACTGAAAATGCACTGCAAGCTGTAGTCAGTAGGAACAGGTGCAATGTCGAGTAATGTGAATTGTATTCTAGTGGTATTCCTCTAGAATTGTATTCTAGAGGAAATGGATTTGCTTTTTCACCCCAAAACAATGGAAGAAGGGCAGTTTTCATGCTCCAAAAGACTACTGGATTACAACAGTTGCCCAAATATAGCTGATCTCCCTCCTATGCATGTTCAGAACTACCTTTTTTTCCATCTTGCTGCTTCTTGATCTGTTAGTCATTTAGCAACAACTCAGATGTGAGTGAACAACTAGTATTTCGTTCTAGCCTGTGATGCACCAGTGCTGAATGGGGTTTCCTATGTTGCCTCTGAGTGCAATAATGCAAGGAAAGTATTAAAAAAGAGACAAACAGAAGGACATGAAAATACATGAGTAAGCGATGGAGAAATGTGGACTTTTTTCCTCTGAGAGAGAGAATGCAGCAGACTAAAAAGAAATAAAAACCAAACTTAAAAGAACCCCCCCAAAACCACACTGAACCAACCTCTGTTTCAGAGGAAAAGATGATCTGAAATCATAGAACAAACCAGATTGGAAAAGACCTTTGAGATCATCCAGTCCAACCCATGACCTAGCACTACCTTCTCAACGAGACCATGGCACTAGGTGCTACTTCCAGTCTTTTCTTAACCACCTTCAGGGATGGTGACTCCAACACCTCCTTTGGCAGCCCATTGTAATCCCCAATCACTCTTTCTGTGGAGAACTTTTTCCTAATGTCCAGCCTACACCTCCACTGGTGCAGCTTAAACTGCTCTTGTCCTGGAGCTAGTTGCCTCAGAGAAGACATCAACTGCCACCTGCCTGCTGCCTTTGAGAGAGTTGTAGAGAGTGATAAGGTCTAGAGAGACCATTGTAATCCCCAATCGTTCCTTCTGTGAAGAACTTCCTAATGCTCAAGCTGAACTTCCACAGGTGCATCTTAAGGCTGTGTCCTCTTGTCCTGTCACTTGTTGCCTCGGAGAAGGACTGAACCTCACCTGTCTACTACGTCCTTTGAGAGAGGTGTAGAGTCAAAAGGGCTCCCCTGAGCCTCCTTTCCTCCAGGCTAAACAATCCCAGCTCCCTCAACTGCCCCATACAGGACTTGTGCTCCTGACCCTTCACCAGCCTTGTTACATTTCTCTGGACATGCTCCAGCATCTCAACATCCTTCCTAAATTGAGAGGCCCAGAACTGGACACAGTCCTCAAGGTGTGGCCTTAGCAGTCCTCGGTACAGAGAAAGAATCACTTCCCTCATCCTGCTGGACACACTATTCCTGGTACAGGGCAGGATGCCATCGGCCTTCTTGGCCATGTGGGCACACTGCTGGCTCATGTTCAGGCTGCTGCCAATCAGTACCCCCAAGGTCCCTTTCTGCCTGGCCAATGTCCCGTCACTCTGTTCCCAGCCTGTAGTTCTGCAGGGGGTGGTTGTGACCAAAGTGCAGGATCTGACATTTGGGCTTGTTAAACTTTATATTGTTGGATTCATCCCATCAATCCAGCCCGTGCACGTTGATCTGCAGAGCTCTCCTACTCTCCAGCAGATTGATATTCACAACCAATTTGGTGTCATCTGCAAATTTGCTAATGGTAGACTCGATCCCTTCATCCAGATCATCAATAAGGATCTTAAACAGGACTGGGTCCAGCACAGATCCCTGGGGAACACCGCTAGTGACAGGCCACCAACTGGGGACAGCACCATTCTTCACCACTCTCTGGCCCAGCCATCCAGCCAGTTCTTAACCCAGCAAAGAGTGCACCTGTCCAAGCCATGGGCTGTGAGCTTTTCCAGGGTGGAAGATTCTGTGGGAGATGGTGTCAAACACTTTGCTGAAGTCCAGGCAGACAACATCCACAGCCTTTCCCACATCCACCAGGCGGGTCACCTGGTGATAAAAGGATCAGGTTGGTTAGTCATGGCTGGCCCCTCCTAAATCTGTGCTGGCTGGGTCTGAATCCCAGGCCATCCTGTAAGTGCCATGTGGTCACACTCAAGATGAACTGCTGCATCATGTTGCTGGGCACTGAGGTCAGGCTGACAGGCCTGCAGTTCCCTGGATCCTCCTTTTGGCCCTTCTTATGGATGGGCATCACACTGGCCAGCTTCCACTCATCTGGGACCTCCCTGGTTAGCCAGGACTGATGATAAATGATGGAGTGCAGCTTGGTGAGCTCTTCTGCCAGCTCCCTCATCACTCAGGATGGATCCCACCTGGTCACATGGACTTCTGAACATGGAGGTGGCTCATCAGGTCACTAACAGCTTCCTTGTGGATTTCAGGGAATCTGTTCTTCTCTGTGTCCCTGTCTACTAGCTCAGGAGGCTGGTTGTCCTGAGGATGACCTGTCTTATTGATGAAGACTAATGTAAAGAAGGTTTTAAGTACCTCAGCTTTCCTCACCTTTGGTAACTGTATTCCCCACCATGTCCAATAAAGAACAGAAGTTTTCCTTGCCCCCCTCCTTTTGCCATTGATGTATTTATAAAAACATTTTTTTACCCTTTACAGAAGTGAATCTGTGCAATATGCATAAATATGTGCAGCAGTAAGAGAATGTACACATCCCAGACTTCCATCTAGAAAATAGGAAGTGGAGTGTGTGTGTTACAGACATCTTTTCATAAAAATCCTTTCTTTAAGATTTTTCCCCTTTCTGAGAAGCTGTGGCCTCAGCAACAAAATGTAAACAATGGTTATCTGCTGCTGTGGAATGCAACAGGTGTACCTGTGATTGGTCTTCTGTGAGTGTTTGGATTTGCTGACCACTCACAGGAGAGTTGTTCTTGCTTTCTGCCTGGACACAGAACTTTGTTAATTCATTCCTATTCTATTCTTAGCATAGCAAGCTTCTGAACTTTGCTCTCTATTCCTATTAGCATAGTCTTAATGTATTATATATCATAAATTAATAAATCCAGCCTTCTGATCATGGAGTCAAGATTCTCATCTCTCTCTTCACCCATGAAAGACCCTTGCAAGCCCTGTAACATGTGTGCTTGCAGGCTAGTGTGTATATTCTTGCACTGCAGCCAGTGCCTGAACTGAGCCTATTACTGCAATTAGCTACATAAACAGTAGTCCATGCAAACCAGTATGATAGAGTTGTGGTCCAGAGGAGTGTCTTCTGCTTTCCAGAAATATTCCCAAGTACTAATCATTCCCACACCCGCATCATATCTGTAATTTGGTTTAGGATCAAATATAGCACAACAGGAAACCACTCCACAGGCTCGCAGCACTGTGATATTTCAGCTTTGCTTCTCTTGTTTAAATGCTTTTTTAAACTTAGATTTTAGGGTTTTTTCTTTCTTCTTTGTTTTCGCCTTACCTTCCTTAAACTATACAACCAATCTCAAAATGCATAGATTAACGTAGTTTGAAAATGAGAAGTTATCAGTCCTAATGTCCTGCTGACAGCAGGGCTGGCCTCTTACGTGCATAATGTGCTCACACACAATAAAGAAACATAAGATAAATTTTCCTCTTTCCAGGATTTGCTCACATAACTATCTTATCATTACTGTAGCATGTATAGTTCTTTAGTTCATCACTTCTACAATATTTATGTAAGTAACTTGGACATGTTGGAATACAAGATTTTGGTTTCAGAAGTATGTTAGGGCCATTGGTTTAATTCTTCACCAATGGGATGAAGATCACGTTTAAAAAGTTATGTACAAAAATAGGAAAAAAACCCCTCATTTTTCTTGCTAATCTTTCTAGTTAATTGTAATGTGGAAAATTGTTTTTTTCATATTTAAATAGTCCATATAGTTAAAATTTGTGCTAGTCTTAAAAGTAAGAAACATGTTTCTGTTTTGTCTTCACATGGTTCATTTGCCTTTGTCATGCTCCCTGTTATTTATGAACTCTCTGAAGAGTTTTATTTCATCTCTCATTTTTTAAAAAATTTATTTTCAATTAAATCTTCTTTCCCTCCCCTTTCACAAAATTTCATCAGCTTTCCTGTTATTTTTTTCCCTCAGGATGATGCTTTGAAGTTAGTTTGTTATACTTTACTGTATGAACTACAAAGATTTTGGCTCTCTCATAGACAAAATGTTGAAAGAGAATTTGGAATTAATCTGATGTTTATCTGTCCTGCTTTAGGGCAAATTTGGGAGAAAACCTCCAAAGGAGTTTCTTCTAGCAAAGAAGAAGTGGCCCCTTTCCCAGCCAGTCTGGGAAAAGATTCCCTTGGAGAAAAGTGGAAAAAAATGTTTCTTTAACAGGCAAAGCATTCACCAGCACAAAAAATGAACAATATTAAACAACAAAACATCTTACCACTCCGAAGACTGTCAGTCTCTCCTGTGCTGGAAATGCCACGGCGCAAGTCTGGCCCAGGGGCCACAGGTGTGAGCTGCCGGTGCTCTTCTGGGCGTTCAGTCCAGAGCAGATTTATACAGTCCCAAGAAAAGAAAAAAAACAAACAAAAACCAAAACAAAACCAAACAAACAAACAAACAAAAAAAAACAAACAAAAAAAAACCCCAAACAAACAAAACAAAAAAAAAGACCAAACAAAACCTAAAAAACAAACCACAGTCCAGGGAACTTCTCTGCCTCAGCCAGCTAAAAACTAACTGAAAACAAAGGAGAGCTCTGTCCCGCTGTCTGTCTGTCCACAGACAACACAGTTCAGGAGCAGGAATGTGGAGGAGTGACTGCATTGTTTGAAAACAAAGTGTGCACTTCTTCTCTCCCTCCTCCCCTTTGCTCTCAGAACCAGTCTTAAAGGTGCAAAACTCATTTCTGGGCGAGACAGACAAATGGGGATACAATTCAGCATCATAAAGTCACCCCATGCTATTATCTCATAGCGGATTGGCATACAAGCATGATTTGCAGGGACAGCTTCCAAGAGCTGACACACTTTTTTGCTTATTTCATTCCTTCCTTTATTAAACTCTGTTGTTCAGCTCTGATTATTACTTTCTTTGGTATTGTTCTCTGATTAGTCTTTATTACTGTTTGGAAATACCACCATTTCTTTTTTAACCTACACAATGGTGGGAAAATTGTAAAGCTTAAGATTTCTTTCTCTGATACTGACAAGAATTACAGGAGACTATTTCCTGCAGCAGACTTGAAAAACTATGAAAGCGCAGGACTTCTGTCACATATTTTAGTACTAAAGGGAAGTGAGATAATCTTCTCCACTAGCCTGTTTTGATAATAAGCATATAATCATAAGCTTTGAAAATACCTGCTTTTGAATAGAAGTTAATAAACTCTTGGGAAGGAAACTAGTTAATTACATACATTGTAGCAATTTCTTGGAAATGCATTCTTTTTTTGTGAGATTTGGATACACTACTCTTTCTTCTTTCTTCCTTCTTCTTTCTATATTCATCGATCCTTTTGTTTACATGCAAATGAGCCACCCTAGGAGCTAATGCTTCACATTTATTGTATATTTTTGAAAGTCAGTTATGCTTCCTTGCCCTTTGTTTTCATTCTGCAAGCAAATACTTGGTATTTCATACTTTTTACCCTTCACCATTTCTGACCTACTACCATCCCAGAAATTTTGATAAGGTTTTATTCTGGATTGGTTTTATTAGCCCTTTAGAAATCAAAACTTTTTACATTTCCTTGCTCTTTTCATCTTTTGTGATACAGTCCTGCTGGTCTTGATGGCTTTGTTGTTTAAAAATTAGCTTTCTGTTTCCATGATGAAATCTACTACAAAGCAGTGAATTGAAAAGCCAGCACTTTGATGGAGATGGCATCCTTTCTCTTCAGGATCTTTGCTGTCTTGTTTGCTTTGTCTTGCAAGGTTGTGGCAGGAGAAAAGGGACTAAGAGTTTCTAGCTACTTCCCTTGTGTTACTCACAAGCCTATTTTGACTTTGTTCTACTTACACTGCTTTATTTAATACCAAAAATTACAATCTGTAATTCCAGTTTTATTCTGGGTGATCTTCCTGGAATGCTGTTATGATACCTAATACTGCTAATAAAAGATACTGATAATAATAAGATTTACTACACCATATTTGAAAACCTTCCTTACCCAAAATTGTTTAACAAGAGATGCTTTGGTAAGGTATACAAGTCAGCACTTTCCCTGTATGTGACTTAAGAGACAAGGTAGGAAACCTCAAACCTATTAGTGATGCTGTAAGACTTGGGTCATGAGATCTTGCTAGTGTGGGAATCATCAGATGCTGTCCAGGTGGTCTGCAGTGAATGTGTTGGACTAGCTGAATGTGTCTTGAATGAGTTCTGCAACCATAATACAGACTTGCTCTGGCTGTTTCTGAGCATGTGTGCCCTGATTTTTTTCTATCATTTGCAGTCTCTCCTTTTGGGAAATGGCAGACCCTTGTGGGCAATGAAAGTCCAGATCTAGACATGTAGCCTGGAAATCTTAGTTCCATTCGCAGTTGCTGGGAATTGTTGCTTGAAAGTTGAATTAATGTTCTTAATCATTTGGCAATCATTCCTTGTTCACATGTCACACCTGGAAACAAAATTGAACAGACTTCTCCACCATCAGTGCTCTCCAGTCATATCCTGGATCAGTTATGTGTAGATATGAGAAAACAGTGACATTTCTGTTTCTGATAATTTCTTGCACTCCTCACCATGCTGTCTCCCTTGCTATTAAAAAACCCAAAACAAACAAATAAAAAAAAAAAAAAAAAAAACCAAAAAAAAAAAAAAAAAAACCAAAAAAAAACCAAAAAAAAACCCCAAAAAAACCAAATCAAAACCCACCAAACAAAAAGAAACAACCCAAACCCAAGAACTATCTTGATTATGGTCAGTAGCATTGTGCAAAGTGTCTTTTCAAAAACATCTACATCTTTAATGTAAGGGGATCTTTAATACTGAGACTTGCTCCATTCTTCACTGGTTATGCAGAGATGACTGTGAAACACAGATAAAGAGCTAGACAGGTTGCTGTGTGCAGTCCCGTTGTTACCTGTGCTTCCCTGCACATGCTTAACATAGTAGCGGTGGCCCCTGAGCTCTAGAAGATATCTAGAATAGATTTTGGATGCCTTAGTGCCTTTGCTGGGCCTTGAATTAAAAGGCAGTTTGTATATGAATGCCTGTCAAAACATTTGCAGGTTGACAATGAGGTGTTACAGAAGTATTTGGCAGTCACTGTGATAAAGGCTTTACTAAATGCAATACATTTAAGCATTTCATACAAATATTTACAGCATCTACAGTATCTAAAACCTTTGACTCCTTTTCCACCTTTTCTGTGGAAAACCAGACAATGAAATTATTTGCCTGAGATACAAATTATTAAAAGCATCTGAATAACTTATAAATCTAAGGCAAAAATTCCCTAGACAAAAAGCATTGTCTAGGGAATTAGGAAAAATTCCACAAACTTCAGAGCTTTCTCAAGTGTTTTAAAAATGATAAACAAATAACAAGAGGTACATCTTTTGTAGTTATCTTCCTTGTTCTCCTCATGATTCAGTGATTGACAAAGACTTTTGTTTTCTGGAAAAAAATGACATTCTTCTGTATCTGAGTCTCTGCTCCTCAATTAAACTGAACTGAAAATACATACCGTGGTGGTATGCGTTTACCTGCACATATACCATCAAGTTCCCCTTGATGAACCTTGACTTTCTTGAGTTTTCCTCATTTCTCTCCTTGAAACATGGCTCTTTCAGAAGGGCACAGTTCCCCTTTCTCTGCCTTAGACCTTATTTGCTGTAGTTCAATTTACTTAGATGAAAGCCCAGGACGAACACTGGTTTGGCTTTTACGTATCAGCCAGAGAAGTTTCCTTTAAAACAGCTGTCAGACTTCAGGGGAAAGCTAATGACATGCAACACTGACTTTCAACAGAGGATAAATAACTTATTTTAGAAGAAAAAAGCCTGAGAAAATGACACCTTACCTGATTGCACTGTAATCTCTTTTCAGCACTGGCTGACCGAGCTGGAGATCTTCGCTATGATTTTTGCAGCTGCCATACATGATTATGAACACACTGGAACCACCAACAATTTTCACATCCAGACAAGGTGAGGCCACTGTAAATCATGATGAAGGGTCAGGAATTAGAGGGAGAAATCTTTGGAGAATAACAGCACAGCCACCTTGGAAAAGTGCAGGAACTTCTGCTTTCAAGTGTTGCGGGAGGAAAGTTAACTTTTTCAGGTTACATTTGATTTTCTCTTGTTCAAACATTCACAATGGAATGAATGTATTCTTCATTCCAGAGCGCTGTTTCATATTAATAACCAGGAAAAAGAAAGTTCCAAAAATATTTCCATGTAAAGTTTTCAAAGACATAAGGATGTATAGAGTGATGTATTTTGACAAAGTATTGTAGAAGCTACTGTAATTTTACAGTTTTTTCTCCTTGTTGAATTTGAGGATTTAGACAATATTGGCATAAATCAGGCATTCAGTCATGTTTGTTGCATTCATCAGTGAATATGAACACTACACATACTATTTTCACTTCAGTGGAAAGCCACACCTGCAGCAAGGGTATATGCTTATCACTACTTAATCAGGGAAATACTTTTTTAAAGTATCATAAATTCCTAGAGCATAATTAATTGATCACAACCTAGACGGAGCTATGTATTTTATAAAGCTTCTGGGTTGATGGCAGAGAGGAAAATAAGATGAAGACAGCAGCAAAATTCAGAAGTGTGCAAGATTATGAAGTCTCTAGTTTCAGTGATGATTGGACATCCAATGTCTGTGTATAATTTTGACATTAGGAGTGTACTGGTAGAAATGCCAAAATGTCTAAATGTCCTTGACTGACACTGCACGCTTGGGCATTTTTAAAATGCATTGTAATTGAATTAGATTACATGTTTGTAATAAAAATAGATGTCTGCAGTGTGTTAGCTGAATCATGTTGTGCATCAATAATAGTTTCCAGGATAAAGCACACATATGCACACTAAAGACTGGGAATGTAGAAAGAAGTCTCTGTCTCTATTCTGGATGAAGCCACACTACTCTTCCTGCAACTTTAGGCATACAGGAATTAGGGATCTGCTGTACTTTCCAAATACTTGTAAAAATATTCAAGGAAGGACAGTTGTAATTTAATTTTTCTAACATTAAACATCAGATGGTGTGAAGTGTCAGGGAATACAAATATACACTGCTCTCTTTGAAGCAGATATGAGTGACAACTATAACAAAACTTATCACCTTCTGTTGCTGTTAACTTCTTTGTCTTCAGACCAGTTTACCCATTCATCAATCACAGATCTCTGCTCTGGGGCTTAACATCAGGCATGAGGTACCTTTGATCCTACTCTGTCCCACTGGCAATTGCCTTTCCAGACAGTATAGTCTAGCACACAGATGTCAGAAATCAGTTGAGTTATATCTTGCTTACAGCCAGTTTGCTGTTCTGGAAACTGTATTGGGTCACATCTTGCAATTGCTTACTTGGGTACAGTCAGATTTTAATATCATAGAGACATCCATAAGAGTTAGGAAAAAGCCACATGGTTCTACTCTAAGTTTATATATCTCTCACAGCACTCAGTACTTGTTTTCAAGTATGTAAAAAGGCAGTTAGGCAAGTCTCATCTGGTGAAATAGATTTTTCAGTGTTCTTTAGATTTCTTTTACTGAGTAACAGCAATTAACATAGTATTACAAGAACTTTTAAAATGCGCATATCTATTCTATAGACTTAATTGCTGTAGCTGATCAAAGGAAAACTTCTGAGTCTCTTTAGACAGGGAAAAAACAACCTTTTCCATCTTTTCTTTTAAATGCTAGGTCAGACTCAGCCATTCTATATAATGACCGGTCTGTGCTTGAAAATCACCATGTTAGTGCGGCGTATCGTCTTTTGCAAGATGATGAAGAGATGAATATTTTATCTAATCTCTCAAAGGATGATTGGAGGTAAAAATGAGCATGGTGGCTGCCTAGGAATATTGGAGCACCATCATAGACTGGTATTACCTTGTTTGAATAAAAATATGCATTATTGTACATTGCATATTAGTCTTTCTATACTACAAGACAAAGAACTTTAAAAGGTGTTTGTTTTGTTTATTCCTGCTTTCAATTTTCACTTCTGATAGTAAGACTAGGCTTTGTGACAATGGGTTATAGGATACATGGGTTGACTCCCATATAATTATTAAGTATCACAGAGACACTCTTTGTATACATGTAATTAAGTGTAGACCTAGCTGTTTCTTTGTCCTAAAGTATAAATATAACCTTTATCTAATTTAACACTTCCTGTCTGGAAATTATAAATGGGACTGAAAGCAAAACATAATCTAGTCCAGGGAGCATAGATCTACTACATATGCTTAGAAGATTTAGGAAGCTGTAATTTAAAATAAGCCTCGTGAAATATATGATTTATGTGCCAAAATGAGCCCATGATTAACTTTCTAATAGCCCATTATTAACTTTCTAATAGTTCAAAGTGAGTTTTCTGTTTTTCATTAATTTGAAGGGGTGATAATTTAAAAACAGCCTATTGTGCTAGACAGGAAGGATCCAGCCCCGTGGTCTTTTTCATGGGAGTGGAAGCAGCTTATGAAATCCTATGTGACACACAGTGCCTTCTACATATTCTTAAATGTAGCATAGTGCTGTGTAGTTGTTTAATCTAATTTTAATATAAATGTGGGGAAATAAGCCTGCCTCTGGGGCTGACTTCTACCAAGATGGTCAGTGAAGGCTCTGCTTGCTAATGTGTTTCACCTGAGTTTCCTATTTATTTCAACTTGTCGACAGTGATTTGATCCTATAGTAAAACACCAGGAATTTATAGTGCTGATTTCAGTCAATGTTGTGGAGGAGTGCCCTGAAAATTCTACTCTCCATATATAGAACAGTGTCATGACAAGCAGCAAGAAGAAACAGAAAGAAAATATATCCACTGCAATGTCAAAATTCTATTTTATGTACATATGGAAATGCTTTGGCAAATATTGGCAGAAAATTACTGCTTCATTTAATGTTAGTGACGAAACATAAGGAACTAAGTTACTAGAAACATCAGTCTTAGAGCCACCATCTACAAGGAAAAGTCATGTTTTGGAGTGGAGCAGCTAATTGATTATGCTTCGTTGCATAGATACTGACTTTGGGAAAAGACTTTAGCCTGATTTTGAGCTTATTTTGAACTGTTTAAAGTTTCTGATTGAATCAAAGCCAGTTTCAGATATTTCTCATTGATTCTGTAGTGCCAATGTGTGTGTTCTGCTGATAAAATGTACTTAGAACCAAAGTTCTAAAAATTAACCCATCCCTTTAAAAATATTTTGACTGCCTGAGCAAAAAATATTCAATGCTTTGGGTTGCTTATTTGTTCTCTCTCAAGTATGATTTTCTAGCTCGTAATCAAACAGCAGTGCTGAAAAATAAAGGACATTGTGTGGAAGTGCTGTAATTCCAAAACATTGTGATTTCTACGTGCTTTTCCTTTGACTGCCACTACAAAATCCCATAGGCAAACATTTGGGAAGTGCTATAAACATCAACTGACTTCAGCAAAGCCTGTTGAAACATAAAACCCAAGAAGCCCAGAGTTTCCCCATTCTAAGACTTAAAAGTAGGACTTTTATTGAAAGATGATTTGGGCAACTAATATGATATGCCCAAATTAAACTTCACATTTGTAGACTGATAAATCTCCCTCTGCAAAAGGCCTAAGTGATGTTTTTTGGAATATAATTCTTGAGTACCTTTCTGAGCTGAGCCCTGACTCCTTTTTTCACATTACTGGGAAAAGAAGATCTGATGATCTGCAATCCTAGGTATCTGTGTGGATTTTATAACTTTTTTGTATTCTGTCATCTAATTAGGGAACATATTTTTCAGGAAAGATACATAGAAAATTGGAGACACATTTCACAGTTGAAAAATAAATGGTCATGGATTTTGTAAGGAAAGCAGATGAGAATGGAAGAGAACTTTTGGGCTACAGTCAAGAAGAAAAGAGTTGAATGCTTACTAGTGCTCCATAGAGAAATATGTACATTTCTCTGGTGCTTATTAAATATTAGAAAATTAATTGAGTTGCTGCATTTTGTGAATCCCATTTGTGCAAATTATAAAATGAAAAAACTCTTACAAAGCCAGATGACAGTGAGCTAAGAAAAACTGCAAATTGAACATATGTTTTCCAATATAATGTTACAGATATCATTTTTGACACTATATTTAATTGTTAGTAAGTTCCATGCAGTTTATTAAAATCTTTACTGCCAAGTATAAAATAAAAATAATAATTAAAATAAAGAGGTTGAATAAAGGCTGAATAAAAAGATATCTGCAAAATGTTCAGTTATTTAGCTTTGTATAGGAGTACAACTTCAGGAAGTAACTTTGAATTCAATACTAACTTTCTCAGTAAAGCTGCTTGGTGTTTTGCCCTCAAATAAATCTGAACCCTCTTTGTCAATCACTTTTATTTGTTTCAAGATTGTGGTGAGAAACTATGATGTTTTTTCTACTGACTTTGGTCATATGCTTTTTTTCATAAGTCATAGTGTGTGAGTGGTAGCAGGATCATGTAACATTTTCTTGTAAAATTTTGTTCCTATGCACTCAGGATGGGCACATGCATATTCTGAGTTTTATACCTTTAGTGAGAATTAGCCAATGATATTTCTTCTAAAGTAGTGTTTTCCTAATTATTTCTGTAATAATAAAGTTCTGAGACTTTGACTGAACAAAATTAACCACATAGATCAGTTCAGGAGACATAATTATTGTAACTGTGCAGTAAGTTTTCCTGGTTTAGACTTCTATAAATTCTTGTCACTGTTAGCAGACTTCATTGTCTGTGGGTTTCTATGTAAGCCAGCTGAGCTCGTTTGCTGTAAAGACTGATGGAGATCAGCCTTTAGATTGTGGCTTTTGTTTTCTTTGAGAAGTGGAATTATCCTTTGAATTATCTCAGCTTAGTGAGAAACATGAAAAAAAATGATGCCACCAGTGGGTACTGTGTGATGAAGTATAGAAGAGAGAAGTGCAAGCTAACAATGTGTAGTGCAGCTCTTGGTATGTCTTTTAGGCCAGTTTCAACAACTGTAGTGTTGCTCACAGTTGGGAACAACATTGTGTGGCTATGATCTGCATTTCCTTGATTGCCACACAGGTGTTGCTTTCAATTCTGAAGACAGAACTGGATGCTTTTCCCTGAGAAGTGTCTTGGTTAGAGACAATTCATGGGGTGGAGCTTGGGAAACAAGCTACCTTCTTTTTCTGTTTAACCCCTCCCCTGTCACCAACAAAGAGAGACAAATGCAAGAAAATATAAGTTGAAAAGTAAGTTTGCTACAATAAACCCAACCATAATCAAAGTATTTTTTTCTAAAATAAAAACCCAGCCATAATCAAGATAACAGTAATAACCACAAGATACAAAGTTCTGAATCCTATGGACTCCCACAAGAACAAAGAAAACAAGGTGGCAGAGATGCCCCTCCCCAATATGGAGACTTTTGTAGAAGACGACATCAGCCAGACAACAAAGACAAGATGGTGGAGAAGATCTGTTCTCCCAACCATGTGATAGAGAGACAGAGCAAAGGAAAAAAAACCAAAAAACCAGCAGTACAACTGAACCTCCATGATTACGAAACTCCCTCTTGCCCCAAACAGCAACGAAGGGGGAACAAGGATAAAAGAAAGGAATCCTGGAGAACTTGGGGAGCTATTCTTGTTCAAAACCAGTCAAATTTTACTGAACCATTTGCTCCATACCACCTGACAGGGTTTTTCCTAGTAGTGGCAGCTCTGTCAACAGTGGCAGCTGGATCGGGGGCAGCAGGTGAGTTACAAAGCTGTAACTCATGGAGGAAGAGGGGAGGATCAGTTTTCAAGCATGACTGTCCTGCATGACAGTAGCAAAAACAAAGCTCCCAAAAAAAAGAAAAGGTCCTATTCCAGCTGCAGGGACAGGGATTCCTTGTGGCAACTGTGACCAAAAAGTTGTTAGGACATTTCTTCCAAAACAGTCTAGGATTGACAAATGCAGTTTCTCAGAGACCTGCACCAGGCAATTTTCCACAGAGTTCAGAGAGAAACTAAAGAATGCTTCTGCTTCTCTCTGCCCTGGCCCGGAGAGTATGCCCAGGAAACTCTCTTGGCAGCCCACAGAGAAACAAGAAAGAGAGCTCTGCCTGCATTCCCCCACTCTTAAAGGGACCCTGGCACCTCCAGTCTCCATGGACCCAAAACACTGGTTCTGGATCCACTTCTGATCCCTGGGTCTTAATGAGACAGTAACACAAACTGCATGGACTGACATAGAGGAATAATAGAATACAATTCCCCTTTTTTGGGTTGCCCACCCAAGACTAGCCACTCTTTATTCCATATCATCTATATCATGTCCCAATTAATATATTTTAACTATATGTATATATATATATATATATATATATACATACAAACAACTACATACAAATACAGGTATTGTTTCAGTAGTCACTGATTGTTCACCCAAGATGTGGATTGAGTTCATTTGGTCCATGACTGATCTAATGGGAGCAGTTCATTCTCATTGTTCATGTTATTTCCAACATGGAGTGGCATTGCCATTCAGCAACAAATGTTACATATGCAATTCAACATTACAGACTGTTCTCATCCAAAGTCAAATCCCCTCAAGGTACATGACATGTTTCCCTGTCCCTCTGAATTACTCACCATATGTAACCAGGTCCTCAAGTAAAAACAACTCCATGACAGGGTTTGCCTTTGCTTGAAGTGGGATTAACCCAAACTGTTTTTCCTGACATCACTCTCATACGCGTCATGAGACATTATCTCCATCTATTGTGCACAGAGGTAATGATTGGGCCAGTTCAGTTAATTGAACCTCTGGTGTTAACTAACCAGATAGATAGCCTTTGCTAAATGCAGATGCCACAGCTTGAAGGCCCCATAAATCATTGCCTTCAGTGTTGCTTTTAACAGTCCATTGCTCTGCTTGACTTCCCCAGCAGCTGGTACAGGTGTCTGTCTATAAGGCTATTTATGGAATGAGTCCCATTGTCTGACTTAATTCTTTCAGGCTTGCCATGTTGCTATAGGGCCTGTTTTTCAAGGCCCAGCACAGTGTACTGGGCAGTGACACGAAGCAATGGGGAACATCTCCAGCCATCCAGTGGTAGTTTCTACCATTGTGGGCACACAGCATTTGCCTTGGTGGGTTTGTAGCAGTGTGATGTAATCAATCTGCCAGGCCTCCTCATACCTATATTCCAACCAATGCCCCCCATACCACAGAGACTTTACCTGCTTGGCCTGTTTGATTGCAGCCCATGTCTCACAATCATGGATTACTGGGGATATAGCGTCTGTGGTCAAATCCACCCCTTGGTCACAAGCCCATTGGTGTGTTGCAACTCTTCTTCCCTAATGACTTGAGGAATTATGGGCCCACCAAGCTAGAAATAACTTATACTTGTGTTGCCAATCTATATTTGCCTGAGACACTAATTTTGGCAGCTTGCTGTACCTGT
Source organism: Melospiza melodia melodia (assembly GCF_035770615.1). Classification (NCBI taxonomy): domain Eukaryota; kingdom Metazoa; phylum Chordata; class Aves; order Passeriformes; family Passerellidae; genus Melospiza; species Melospiza melodia. The sequence goes on from NC_086194.1 coordinate 57,171,641, forward strand.
TAATTGCTGTGAATCTCATAATCAGTTTGACTCTTAGGCACATATGTATCCGCATGACGAACTTTCATGATCATTTTCTCTACCTGGTCAGCAATGTCTTGCCATACTTGAGCAGCCAAGATGGGTTTTCCTCTGTGTTGCCAATTGGCTTTTATCCAACTTTTCAGCCACCTCTATAAAGGTTTGCTACCAGCTATGAGTCAGTGTAGAGATAGAGTTTTGGCCACTTCTCTCACTCAGTGATATCCATAGCCAGTTAGATGGCTTTCAGCTCTGCAATCTGACTGAATTCACCTTGTCTATTGGTAGCTTCCACAACTCACTGTTTAGGGCTCCATACAGCTGCTTTCCATTCCCTATTAGACCCTGTGATACAGCAAGAACTATCAGTGGAGAGAGTGTATTGCCTCTTACTCTCTGATAGCTGCTTACAGGGTGGGGTATCCTCAGCACGTCACCTACTCATCTTCCTCTTTAAGTGATACTCCAAAATTCTCCCCTTCGGGCCAGTTCAGTATGATTTCCAAGAACCCAGGGTTATTAGGATTTCCTGTATAAACTTGCTGTGTGATGAGAGCCATCCACTTAATTCATCTAGCATCAGTGGCATGATATGTGGAAGAGACTTTCCATTTTAATATCCAGCCCTGCACTGGTAGTCAGTGTGTGAGAATGACCAGTGCTTCAGTGGTAATCACTTCTAAGGTGGCTCAAACCTCTTCATAATCTGCTGAGATCACTTTTCCTGTTGGGGTGTAGTTGGCCTCATATCCTTTGTATCCCTGAACCCAAAGGTCATCCTTGAGTTTCTGCAGGCACCTTCTGCCAGAGGCTCCAGGAAAGACCATTCTTCCTGGCTGCAGTGTAGAGCATGTTCTTCTCATTCTGTCCCATCCTGACTGACCCAAGGGCTACTGCATGGGCAATCTGTTCAAAGTACTGTTGTTGTTCCACATAAAATAATTTTTCTTCTGTGTCACAAGGTAGAGAGGGCTTACAGTCTGGCTGTACCCTGGGATTTGCATCCCCACAAAATCCATGTTGCCTAGGAAAACTTGTGTTTCCTTCTTGCTGGTCAGAGGGGACATAGTAGCTATGTTGCTAATCACTTCTTCTGGAATTTGTTGATGTCTGTCTTGGCACTTCACTCCTAGCAACTGAATTTCTTGTGCAGGTCCCTTGATCTTACTTTGTTTGATGGCAAAACCGACTTTGAGGACAATGTGGATTATTTTTTCCCCTTTATCAAAAACTTCCTGTGCCATTTTAACCCAAAGGATCATGTCATCAATGTACTGTAGATGTTCTCACTTTTCACCTTTTTCCATGGCAAATGGTGGGACTCTGCTTTCACCCCTGGGGTCATTGTTTCCAGGTGAAGGGAATGCCCCTCCAAGTGAAAGCAAACTGTGGCCTGCACTCTGCTGCTAAAGGAGTGGAGAAAAATGCATTAGCAATGTCAATGGTAGCACCACTTTTTTGCCTTGGATCCCAATTCGTACTGAAGTTCTGGCATGTCTGACACAGCAATACTCAGTGGGGATGTGACTTCATTCAGGCCATGATTAGTTGCTGACTGCTCCCTGGATCTCCAGTAATGGATCATCATACTGATCGGAATCACAGTCTCAGTCAGTGTGGTATTGTCAATGGTTCACTGTTTGGCAGCAGTTGGTACCTGCTCTGCTTCAACCCTCAGATGTCCTACTGAAGAAGGGTCCTTTAAAAGACTAGGTAAGGTGTTTAATTGTTTACTGTCTTCTGTCTCCACAGCAGCTATCCCAAAAGCCCAACAAAGTCCTTTTGGGTCTTTGAAATAACCACTCCTAAGGTAATCTATGCCAAGAATACATGGAGCCTCTGGACCAGTCAAAATATGTTGTTTTTTCCATTCATACAGTACATTGATTACATGATCCTTTGGGGTAAAATGGCACAGAAAGTTTTTGAGAAAGCGGAAAAAATAATCCACATTGTTCTCAAAGTGGGTTTTGCCATCAAACAAACGCTGTTAACTATGCAACAGATTATACTTATGGGTTGGGAGGAGGAGGTGGTTATAGGGGGTGAAGATCAAAGCAAACTGATACCATCAGTGTTGCAGAACTGTGATGGTGAAGCATCCATTATGTGCCACCCATGGGATTAGGTAAGCACAGCTGTCTTGGGCCTATGCACTGTGGTGGCCTAGGGCTGGAATTTGAGCACAGTTACTATGAGCAAGAGAGGAATCATCAAAATAGACTTTGTGAGACATTCATAAAATGGACAGTAGTGATTTCTTTTAAAATGAGTGCTGACCCATTTCAATCTTCAAAATCTTGAGCTGGTATGCTAAACTTGAGCTGTTCTTCCTCTGGTAATCTGTAGAGACTGAATTGAGAGAAAGAGAAAACAAATTTGTATTGTGTGCTAGATCACAACATTCTGGTATTTTAAACTGTTTAGGAACATCCATATCACCTTCAGAGAAATTTCAACTGGAGCCTAAACTACTGTTGTAATACTACTACTAATGGTGATGATGATAATTATGATAAGAGTAATGAAAATATGAGAGAGAGAAATAACATCCAAGAGAAACAAGTGATGAACAATACCATTGCTCACCTCCTGCTGACTGATGCCTAGTCTGTCACCAAGTAATGATCACTGGCTCCAGTTTATATATTGGGGATAACGTTCTATGGTATAGAGTATGTCTTTGGCCAGATGGATCAACTGTCCTGGATATGCTCCCTCCCAGCTTCTTGTGCACCTGCTCACTGTCAGAGTATGGGAAACTCCAAGGTCTGTGTTTTGGAGTAAGTACTACTTATCAACAACAAAATCATCAAGTGTGTTATCAATATTATTCACATATTAAGCTCAAAACACAGCATTTTACCAGTTAAGAAGAAAATCAACTCTAGTCCAGAAAAACAAAACAAACAGGACAGCAAGTTTGCTTTACAAAATCTCATACAGGAGTATTTTGAATTAATAACAGCAGGGAAGTAGTGCAGGTTCTCAAAGGTCTTTATTTCATGTATGCATCATATACACTAGGCAATTTTTTTAATGTGGTGAGTTTCCACCATACGACTCAACTTTAAACATGCATATTGTTCAGCTGAATCAAGGTATCTCATTCTGAGGCTTTAAACAGTCTTTTCCCTTCCTTCTAAGAATGCCCTAGAGAAGAAAACAATTTAGGAAGTTTGTGCTTAATTGAAAAAGGAATACTAATACCAATGTGCTCTTCAGAAAACATCTAATATTTCTCTTACCAAAGATTAGCCACGTGGCTTCATTTGCATACCTCCCATTTCTATGTTTGTGCAGAAAATCCTTCATCCTCTTCCCCATCCCTGAAAAGGAATGAAGAGTTACATGCAAAAGCATTACTGCCAATAATTTGCAGATAACAAAAGAGACTGGAGTGTGTCTGATGGTGGTTTTTGTGCTTCTCTTTCCTTGCTTCCCTCACTGTGATGCTATCCAAAAGGGAATTTAGAGCTCTAGTCATTGAGATGGTGTTGGCTACCGATATGTCCTGTCACTTCCAGCAAATCAAAGCTATGAAGAATGCTTTGCAGCAACCAGAAGGGTGAGTCATTTCACAACATAGCCCAATGAGGGGGCTGCATTTCAGCTGGTGCTTTGCCAAAGTGCTAAACTTCAAAAGCACCTCTCCAGAGGCCCTCTCTTTCTTTGATATCTACAGCAATTTCCTTTCTGCTGGTGAGTTTTGAATTATTTCACTTATGAAGGGATGGGCACATACCTACATGCACATCTATATTCTTGCTGGTGGCCCAAAGCTTTCAAAAGTCACCATTGTTGGGACCAGCCTCATTGGGCATTTCCCTGGTGGGTAACATCAAGGACATGACTCATTAGAGTAACCTCTATAACTGAGTATGACTTAGGTTATAAGACCTGCAGAACATAACTTGCACTTTGCCCTCATGCAGATGGTATCAGCTGCCACCCCCAAAAGGGACCTTCTTCATAAACAGAGAACAGATGAAAACTTGAGATCCACTGAGGGAAGGACTGGAAAATAACAGATGGAGCACTATGGGGAAAGCCTTTTCTTCTCCCAGTATGCCACTGGGAGCTGTAGTATTTTGTCGACAGCTTTTTCCCAAAAATTCCTTCTACATTGCCTTGAGTGATGGGCAGTTATTCACCCTGGACACAGATATACCAGAATTATACCTGTATCAGGATTATATCTATATCAGTATTATACCTGTATCAGACTGGGGTGTTGCTGGCCATCTGGTCCCCTCAAAAGCTACAACTCCTTCAACTATTTTGGATAGCCAAAAAGCAGAATTTAAAAATGAGAGCACCCATACCAAGAAAGCATTATTTACTGGGTTCATGGGCTAGCCTCTTAGGTTATGATAATCAGAAATCACCAGCACTTTTTTTTCTGTGAAATCAGGATTCCCTTCTGTACTCATACTAGTCTTCTATCAGAGAAAAATTTATCAGTTATTGTCTAGATTTGTCAGAGCCCCAGATATCCCCACTCTTCATTAGAGTGGGATGATAGGGGCTATTTTCTCTTCTAAGCTGAATAAATACAGCACTGATTAAATGGGGAGCAAAGCAGCTCTGCAAGACCATAACCTAAGAGGCTAGCCCAAGAACCCAGTAAATAATGCTTTCTTGGTATGGGCGCTCTCATTTTTAAAATCTTTACAAGCAAGCCTGTAAAGTTTCTGAGCAAAGCTGAGCAATATTTCTTTTTGCATTTCTTAGTATCTCTTTTAAACCAGGAATCATGTATGTTGGAGAAATAAGACAGTCTTTCACAGTTGTTTGATTTTATGATCAAAAAAACCACTTCACAAATATCCTGGCCAAAGATTATAATTACCTTATTTTCCTGTAGGTAAGATTTTTGTCATTCTTCCCTTCAAGAGCAGACAATTAATTTTTTTGATCCTTTGGGTTTTCAGAATTGACAAGCCGAAAGCCTTATCACTGTTATTACATACAGCAGATATCAGTCATCCAGCCAAGGCCTGGGATCTCCATCATCGCTGGACCATGTCTCTGCTAGAGGAGTTCTTCAGACAGGTAAAGCTAGGGAAGTTTTTTCTTTTCTGCAGTTGAGAGGGAGTGTGTAGGATTGGGTAAGGAAGTAGGAAAATGTTAACACGGATATGTTTCTTTTTCTCTGATGTTTTTAAGAACCTCCCAAATAGTATGGAGTTTTGTCCTCTGGCACAATTAGCACTGGCTATTATGCCTCTTAGGCATAGGAAGCTAGTGTCTGATACATTCCCTATAGATTTAAACATTACCTACATAGAAAAAATTCTAATTTGGGAAGCTAATAAGTCTTTCAAATTAGGAAAAGATGGAATATATGTCACTCAGCTCTAGAACCATAAAACCATGTTTGTATAGGTGTAATTTAGAGAACTCTACTTTCATTGTTGGAATGGATGTGAAAAAGGCCTACTTTGCCCTTACTTTAAAAGAAGTGAACTGATCAAAATTATAGTTCATTGTGGATCACCTGTTGACTGACCCACAAATCTAGACAAATCATTGAGCTCTGTGTGATGATTATAAGGTTCTCAAGTGATTAATAAAAAGTATTTAAAGAATTAAATAAAAACAATAAGTAAAAGCAAACAGAGCACTTAAGGAGTGTATGGGATACTTTTCTCCAGTGTGAGTTGCTAACCTAAGCAGTGCTAGCACTTAAGTGCTTATTTTCTCTGCAAAGTCCAATAACTTCATGTTCTACAGTAAATCTAAATGCAAAAGGAGAAAATATGACAATTCTTTAAAAGCTCAGACAATTTTAAAAAATGGTATCTGTTTTTAAAGACACTGCAGTAATCCCTGTTTTAACAAGGATATTGCAAAAATTTGCTTTGAAATTTTTCCTTTGGTTTGTTTTTCAAACCAAGAGTTGTTTTACTGGGTGGAAGCAGATATCTGCAACTCATTCTGTCTTGCCACACAGGAGGCTCATGCATGTAGGATGAGGTTAACATGAATTTTAGGGAAAACCTGTGCATATTTATGCTTTTCTAGCTCAAAGTTATCCTAGATATGATAAAATACATGACTGCCAAAGACTTATGAGGAAATTAAGATTACCTCACTTTAGGATGCGAGACCACAAAACCTCCAAGTTTTGATTTATTTTACACATGTAATGAAGACAATCTATTATTTTATATGTTTTAAAGAGTATTTTAATTTCAGCCAACAAATTCTACTCTAATTTAGTAGACAGATTTATATTTTTTAGATAACGCTATATATAAAACTCATATTCTAATTCCAAATTCAGATGCAGTAATAATTTCCTCTTCAGGAAAACCATTAAGCTTACCATGAAGCATAGACATGTGTTCATTGAAATTATTGAGTACTAAATCAATGAGTACGTCCCTACTTAATATTAGAAGAAAAACTCACATCTCACAAATTGCTGTCCTAGTTCTGGCCATGACAGAGTTACTTTTTGCAGTAGACAGGAAGTGGCATGGCTAGGACCTGGAGGTTATTCTATCTCACTTCATTTTCCAGGGATGAAGGAAGGGCTGTTTTATGAGTTGGGGTGGTGTTCAGTGAGCATTTCCATGTGAATCACTTCCTGTCTCTTGAACTTTCTTATCTCATTGCTGTTTCCAGTAGATTACTGTTATTTCAATTGCTAATCTTTACCTTTGTGCCTCCAATTGTCCTTTCCAGCCCACTGCAGGGGAAGGGGAAGGGAAAGGAGAAGAGAGGAGAGGAGTAAGTGAGCAGTGAGCAGTCATGGTTTGGAGTTTTTTGGTGGGAGTACTAAATTTAAGAATACCATTCTTAAACCAAAACAGCCTAGTTTGGCACCCACTGTGGGACTCAAAGAATTGAGGTAACAGCAGATGTGGCCCCAGAGTGTTGGAAACAAATTTGATCTAGGCATTTGGTTTACTATGTATGGAGTGATCGCAGTGTTGCTTGGTCTGTTCACAAGGTTGTGGTACCTAACCCTGGTAGTGAAGCTATGCCACTGGGAGCCCTGTCCTGGGTGTGGGCATTGACAAAGGGTTTGGGAAGAGAACAGAAACTCTTAGCCTCTGGAGCAGCTCCATCAAGTGTGAGAGAAAGGTATTAATTCTTGCAAGTATATTCTAGTAGTGTGGTCAAGCAGGGGAAAAGCTGTGGAGAAATGTATCTAGTACCTGAAAGAATTAGCTGCACTGTAGGTACCTATAAGGGTTCAAGCAACAAGCAGTCCCTTGCAGACTCAGATCAGGTCCAGCTTACACAATCCATGTGGCAGAAGTTTGTATGCAGCACGCCATTGTTGTACACAAACTCATTAGCATTGATATCAATGAAGGAAAGATAATAAAGAGGGCTTCGGGTGACTACACTACCGTGGCAATATAAAATAATTTTTTTCCTTCCCAACTGCGGACAGACTCGAAAATTCAAGCATGTTAGAGGGAAAATGCCCTGTGCACCTCCAGTATGGGCCACAGTCTCTGGAAAAGGCACACACCATGAGATAACTTGCAGTTTTACCTGACCCCAGAGTAGACATGAGGAAGTGGGATGGAAAATCCACCCCTACCCTAGCAGCACAAGTGTGTGAATTGAGAGGAAGGGCAACAGAAAATTCTTCAAGCATAAATGCTGCTCCAGTTTCCAGTGGGCTAGTTGTCAGACTCAATGGAATGGAATCCATTCTTCTGATTCTCTTGAAAGGACATCCAGTTCACATTTACAAGACACGAACAATGACTATGACTACAACTAGAGGGGCTCTGCCTCCAGCAGCAGGAAAGGGACAACCTGATCAATTTGACTGTATGGATCTGATGGCTTTGTGCATCAGACCTGCAGGAGTATAAGGCTTTAGTTGACACTGGCACACCTGTACCCTGATGCCATCAGAATCTATAGGGACATATCAACAAGAAAGCTAAATTAATAAATGCAAAAGATTTTATTTTCGCGACTGAAAATACGGTCCTCAGAAGCCACAGTCAAAGAGACAGCGTCGAGCCTGGGATCGACACTGGGTGAACCTGGATCTGACTTCTGTCGCATCAGATCTCCCTCTGATCACGAATGCCATCTCCAGCAGGGCTGTTTTATACAGTTTTTTATGCCTGAGGCAGAGGTGCCCGATTTCTTTTGTTACCCTGCATTTGTATGAAGTTTCTAAAATTTTACTGTGCAGAGTTGGACAATTGCTGTTTCCTGGGTAGTGGCAGGCACTGATCATGTCAGGGGAAGTCGTATATTCAGATGTATGTTTATCGAAGACTTTGGTTATCTTGATTGATGGTATCTATCAAACACTGATCGTCCTTGGGTGTTCCCTGATGGTTCCAGGGGAAGCCCATCTCCACACCAGCCACGTTCTTTTATTAGTAAACTAGTCATTCTTCTCCTGCTGCCACCAGGAGTTTCGGAACTTCAGTGTGGTAATCTGTCTCCAGGTTGTCCGTGGTCAGAGGCTCACTGGATGTTAAATTCATTTTACAATTTTTATTTTTATACTTTTTCCCCCTAAGCATGAATTACTTTACATTATATATTACAGACAGAATCTATTTCTGTGTCTGTGGTGACAGGGGGATCCCAACAGATGAATGTACTGGAAACAAAAGGCAGAAATAACCCCATTCTGATTAGCGCAGAGGTCCTGAGTGTCCTTGGCATAGATTCACTCAGGAGAGCCTATTTCAAGGACCCAAGAGGGCATTGTTGGGCTTCTGGAATAGTTGCTGTGGAGACAGAGGAAATTAGACAGCTGAACACCTTGCCTGGTCTCTCAGAGGACCCTTCTGCTGTGGGACTGATGAAGGTTAAAGAACAGTAGGTACCAGTTACTGCCACAGCAGTGCATCATCAGCAATACTGCACCAACCGGGACTCTGTGACCCTCATCCATGAGATGATTCATGAACTGGAGAGCCAGGGAGTAGTCAATAAGACTCACTCACCCTTTAACAGCCCCATATGGCCATGTGTAAGTCCAGTGGAGACTGACAGTGGACTGTTGTATCCTGAACACAGTCACAACAGCACTGAGAGCTGCTGTGTTGGATATGTTGGAATTTAAGGATGATCTGGAGTCCAAGACAGCAAGATGGTGCCATCATGTACACTACTAATGTGTTTTTCTCAATTTCTTTGTCAAGAGAATGCAGGCCACAGTTTGCTTTTGCCTGGAGGGGTGTCCCCTACACCTGAAACTGATGACCCCAGGAGTGGAAGCCCCACTATTTGCTGTGGACTGATTCAGACTAAACTTCAAGAGAGTGGGGCTCCAGAACACTTGCAACATGTTGATGACATTATTGTATGGTGCAACACAACAGAGAGAGTTTTTTTGGAAAAAGGAATATAATCCACATCCTCCTGAAGGTCAATTTTGCCATAAAGCAAAGTCAAGGGACCTACCCAGGAACATCAGGTTTTAGGAGTAAAATAGCAAGATAGATATCATCAGATTCCAGTGGATATGGTCAAAAACATAGCAGCTATGTCCTCACCAGCCAGCAAGAAGGAAACACAAGCTTTCCTCAGTACTGTGGGTTTTAGAAGGATGCATATTCCAGATTACAATCAGATTGTAAACCCTCTCTAACAAATTACCCAGAAGAAGAAACATTTTAAGTGGGGTCCTGAACAGCAACAAGATTTGTAAAAAAATTAAACAGAAGACTCCTTGGGAGCAATAGGCCCAGTTAGGGCAGGACAAAATGTGAAAAGTGTGCTGTACACTGCAGCCAGGGAGCATGATCCTTCCTGAATCTCTGGCTGAAGGTACCCTGGGAGACTTGAAGAAAACCCCTGTGATTCTGGAGTCTGGAATACAAAGGATATGAGGCCTGTTACCTCTCAACTGAAAAAGAGCTACTGGCAGTTTATGAAGAAGGAGTTCTAACTGCTTCAGAAGTGATTGTCACTGCCAGCTCTTCGTGGCACCCTGATAGTCTGTTTGAGGCTGGATATTGAAAAGGAAAGTCCTCTTCACATATTCAGATGCATGCTAAGGGGTCTGTTCTGATCACTCAGAAACCCCTAATTGCCCAGAGATATTGGCCTGAAGGAAAAACCACAAATCACGAATTGGCCTCAAGGCAAAAATTTTAGACTATCATCATCATTGGAGGAGGAAAAGATGACATGTGCTGAGGAGCTCCCACCATACATAATCAGCTACCAGAAAATGAAAAGTGATATGCACTCTTTACTGATGGCTGTTTTGTAGGAATATACTGAAAATCAAAAGCTATTGTGTGGAGTTCTATGTGATGAGTTGCAGCAATTAGACAAAGTGGATTTAGGCTGCAGTTGTTAGATGTCCAGCTGGCTTTAGATTTTTCTGAATGAGACAAATGGCCAGCACTCTACCTCTACACTGATTTGTGGATGGTAACAAGTGCTCTGTGGGGGTGGCCCACAGACCAATGGAAAAAGACCGGTTGACTGTGTGGAGTAAACCCATCCGGACTGCTGAAATGTGGCAAGACACTGCTGCCTGGCTTGTAAAACTAAGTCATGTAGATGCAAGTACACCCAAGAATTGGGTTACTGAAGAGCAATGCAACAATGGATGAGTGGATTGAGCTGCCAAGATTAAAGTGTCTCAGGTGGATCTGGATTGGCAGAATAAGGGTGAATTATTTCTGGCTCGGTGGGCCCATGATACCTCAGGTCATCAAGGAAGAGATGCAACAGGGAGGAGATGGGCTTGTAACTGAGGGTGGACTTAACCATGGATCCTGTCTCTCAGGTTATCCACAACTGAGAAATATGCACTGCAGTCAAGGAGGCCAAGTGCGTAAATCCTCTGTGGGATGGGGGACAATGGTTGAAATATAAATATGGGGAAGCCAGGGAGATTGTTCACAAAACACTCGCTCAAACCCACCAAGTAGTATGTACTGACAGTAGTGGAAACAACCACTGGAGATGTGCTCACTGCCTGTAATGCCATCCTGGGCCTTGAAAAACAAGTTCTATGGCAACATGACACCCCAGAAAGAATTGAGTCAGACAACAGGACTAATTTTAAAAATCACCTCAGAAACACCTGGGCCAGAAATCATGGTATATCATATTCACTATCATACACCAGCCTCTGGGAATATTGAATGGTAAAACAGGCTGTTAAAAAAGACATAGAAAGTAATATGTGGTGAGATATTCAAGCATTAGGATCTACATTTTGTGGAGGCATCTGGTTAGTCCATACTAGAGGCCCCACTAATTGAGCTCCTCCTGTGCAATTAAAACCTCCACATACCATATAAGGGAGCAAAGTCACTGTGGTGCATATGAGGAATATGTTTGGAAAGAAGTTTGGCTTAGCCCTGCTTCAAGCAAATGTGGGATTGTTTTGCTGAAGGATCTGGGTGCATTTGGTGTGTAATGCAGAGTGATAGGGAAACATTACCTTGAAGGGATTTGATTTCTGGGTGAGAAGAGTCTGTAATGTTGAATTGTATGATACTGGCTGCTGAATGACACTGCCACTGTATGCCATAAGCACCATGAACAGTGGATATGGACTGCTCCAGATACACCAGTTGTGAGCTCCTGATGCATCTTGCACACACCCAACAGAACACCAGCCTTCCTGCCCTTGAAGACATCTAGGATGGATAGAATCCACAGTCATGGACTAAATCAACTTAACAGATATCTTGGAGGGATGGCCATTGACTACAAAAATTATAATAGTGCTTGTAAACACATACAGATATATATATTTTCTCTAAAATGATATAAATATATAGTTGGAAAGTGTAAGCTCTTGGCATAATGCAAATGGTATAGAATAAGGAGTGAGTACTGTTCTGGTTCAAACAGGACAGGGTAATTTTTCAGCAGCCAGAGGAGGCATCACTAGGACCTGGAGGTTATTCCATACCACTTCACATAATTTTCCTGAGATGGGGGAAGGGCTTTCTTCTGGGTTGGGGTAGTGTGGCAGCAGTCAGGTTGGGCTCCACGCTGAGCATCTGCATGTGAATCACTTGCTGTTCTCTTGTACAATTCTGCTATTCATATTGTTGCGATTATGGTTTGTTTTCTTACCTCATTGCTGTTTCCAAGAGATTGTTCTTAAGTCTGTATCTTTTTTTATGCCTTCAATTCTCCTTTCCAACCTTTCACTCCAGAGGGAGTGTAATGGGTAATAGGTAGTGAGCAAGTAGTGAGTTTTGAGGTTTTTAGTGGGAGCAGTAAATTGGAGAATACTGTCCCTAAACCATGATATTGAGAACTACTACTAGCCAAGGGGACTATGATTGTAAGGAACCTGCTTGACCTAGGATTGGAAATGTATTTCCTTATGGTCACTTATTGCAGACCCTTTCCTTTCCCTTATGCTAAGTGTTCTTCAGAGACATAAAGCCTGACTTAACCTATATTAGAAAAGGTCCCCAGCTCCGTTTATTTCCCAGTATTTTGAGATGTGACATGGCACAGGTCTTGGTACATCAAGTGACCATGCTGTAGGTATGAAAGATTCTAAGAACAAAACTGTTTTTTTTATACTCAACATGTTTGAGCATTTCTTAAAGCAAACCTTAATTAATTAGTTCTACTAATGCATTTTAGCTAGCCATTAGGAAGCTGCTCAAACAGCTTAGAAACCAAGTGTCTTTCTGAGCAGTCACAAAGGCAGGCAGGTGTTCTTTCCAAGATAATTAGCCAAGGTGATTTTTAGAAGGTCTAAGGAGTAAAAGAAGAATTATGAGCTGGCATTGAGAGATGTGTCATTGAGAGTGACACAGCTGACACAGTAAAGGAATGTTACTTAGAAATATTTCTGTGTTTAGTTTGTGTTCTACCCTGATATTTGTATATCAGGCTCCTAACATAAATCAGAATTGTTCTGCAATAGAAGGATACTATTGCTTGTTGTTCCACACAAAATCCTAACAGAAAATATGCATCCCTTTTATGTATGTTATATTAACAAAAATAGGAATTCAGCTCTTATATCCACAGAAGACTTTCTCTGCCTATGTTTCCTGAATATTATAGCTTCTATTTGACATTGGTCAGAACACTGGCAAGAAATTCAGCACAATTATAACGACCTGCTAATTTAAGTAAATTGTTTTACAGTATATTTAACAGGCTATTTAAATTTGAATGCTCTGTGGGGAGTACTGCAGCTGTGTCATCCTATACATATCTTCTCAACACAAAGCAATGTTACAGAGTGACTGAATTAAAATAACAGGCCTTTTGGACCATGTGACTTGAAAAACTGGAAAACTGGGAAATATGGGGTTATAACACTTGATCTTCTACCATCTTGTGATTCTAGAAAAGGACTTTCACTTCTGAGGGCTGGTAGGCATGTTTGGATTTATGTAGTTAAAATGTAAATGTAATCTAAAGGTAATGTGAAATGTCATATTCACAGCATCATAGAATACCAGGTTGGAAGGAAGCTGAAGGATCATCTGGTCCAACCTTTCTTAGCAAAAGCACAGTCTAGATGATCCAGCAACTTTTACAGCTGAATCTTCAGAGTGTCCAATGCTAGGGAATCCACCACTCCCCTGGGTGGATCATTTAAGTGGCTGATCTCATTGTGAAAATTTTTTGTCCTATGTCTAATCAGAATCTCTTCAGGAGTAACTTGTATCCATTACCCCATATCTTTCCATGTGCCTCCTTGTAAAGTGGGGGTCTCCATCTTCTCTGTAGCCACCCTTTAATTACTGGAACCTGGTGATACGGTCTCTTAAATTTTCTTTTCTCAAGGCTTAATGATGCAGTTCTCTCAGCCCTTTCTTACGTGACAGGCTTCACAGATGCTTCATCATCTCTGTAGCCCTTCTCTTGACCCTCTCCAGCCTATCCACTTATTTTTTTTTTTGCATGGGAGGACCAAAACTGAGCACTGTATTCCAGCTGTGACCTGGCAGGTGCTGAGTAGAGTGGAATAATAATTTCATTATCTCTGCTGGTGATGCCCTTGTTGCTGCAGCCCAAAATTCTGTTGTTTTCTTCACCAGAGCACCACATTTGTATTAGCTTTTAGTCCAACAGGACCCTCAGGTCCTTTTCCACAGAGCTGCTCCTCAGTTGGGTTGTTCCCAGCCTGTGTTGTGGTCCTGGATTATGTTTTCCCAGTGGTATCACCTTACATTTGTCCCTGTTGAACTTCATAAGGTTCTTGTAAGCACACTCTTCCAGCCTATCTAGCTCTACCAGCAGGATGGCTCTCCCTTTAGAAGTGCTCCATTTCCCACTTGGTTTGTACAATCAGCAAACTTCACCAGGGTACACTTGATCCCATCATCCAGATAATTTGTAAAGATATTAAACAGCATTGGGTCCAGTATTGAATACTGCAGTATCCCACTTGTGACAGGTTGCTAGTTTGAAAAGATGCTATTTACCACCACTTTCTGACAGGCTGGGGCCTGTCAGCCAGTTCCCTACCTGCTCCATGGACCACTTGTCTATACTATAATGCATCAGTGTCTTTAGGAGGAGGCTATTGGAAATCATATAAAAAGTCTTGGAGATATCCAGGTAGACAATGTCCACAGCTTGTCCCAACATCAAACAAGCACGTTACTTTCTCATAGAAAACTTAGTGTTTTCTTTGGAAAAAAATTACTAATCTGCATCCAGCCAGTCTTATCTAAAAGATGTGCAAAGAACTGCAAGCCCTGAAAAATCAGTCCTGACAGTGATCTTTGCTCATCAAAGATTTGCTCTGAGAACCGAGATCTCTGGAGAACTGCAGTGAGAAGCATTCTTGTGCTCAAGGGGTTTTTAGTTGGTGCATAGAAGTACCCAACAAGCAGGGAAAGGTCTCATGAAAAGTCACTGGAATCAAGATATTAATTCACTAAGTTCTTCTTGGACTATAACTTTTCCATCGAGACTCAAATTCTCCACAATTTATGTTAAAAAACTGCAATCTAAACAAAATCCAAACTTAATTAAAGAAAGTAAAATGAGAGGCTTTTACAGTCATGACATAATATATGAAAAGTGCAATGTGTTTTGTCTTTTTAAAATTTCTTCTCAATTTTTTCCTCCAGGGTGACAAGGAAGCAGAACTAGGGCTGCCCTTCTCTCCTCTATGTGATCGGACATCTACTATGGTTGCTCAGTCTCAAATAGGTATGTCCCTTTTGGTGCATGCAAAGTAGCATCTTAAAAGAAAAACTTCATCTTCTCAATAGTACTAAGATCCTAGTGATATAATTTGGATTTCTGTTAAAGAGAGGAAATAAGACACAATGGCATTATTTTCCCCAGATCAACAATTCAAAGAAGAGCCATTAAATTTATGGTGATGGTTCCAATACAGTAATCAAATTACCTCTGATGTGTTTGCAGAAATAACTACAGTACCTGGTTATGACACTTACTCCATGATTTCATGATTTGTGAAGACAGGGCACACATGAGAATATCATGTGAATGAATGTCGTTGGTGTACATGAAAAGGCAATGCCTGCTCCTTTGATGACCTGGACAAAATATTTTATTCCTTTCACCCTTTCCCTCCCGATGCTTTAAACCAAACATTATTTTTCACTGAATCCAAGCAACTTGCAAATCTTTTCCTGTGCCCGCAATTCAGAAAAAGAGATCTTTTTACAGACTCACTAACAGCACTTTCTCTACCTCTTCTTCAGTTACTGAGTGAAAAAGCAGGGGAAGCATGAGGCAACAAGCCTCACATTTAGTGAAAGAACAAGAGGCGCTAGTAAAACTATTCAGGGGGCTTCGTACAATGAAGAGAACATGGAAAAGGTGGATTTGTGGGTGGATTTTATACCTTTGAAGTAAGTGAAGAAGGTAGATGAATATGTTCCAGCCTCAACTGGAGAATAGGTAGCTAAATGGAATGAAAAGGGAAAGATAACATGGACACTAAAATTGAGAGAACTGAAAAAACCAGAAAGATAGAAAACATATTAAAGAAAGCAAACAAAAATTTAAAGCAAGAAATTTCTCTCAAATAATGAAAGAAAGATTTCGCTGAATCTAGGAAACTATAAATTCATATATTTGGCTAAGAGCTATTTCTGTTTAAAATTACTTCATTGTTCCTGGTAAGCAAGCCATTATCTCAGAGACAGCATCCCAGACTTTTCTGGCTTTGGAAATTTAGACAATTCACCTAAGAATCTGAGTCTGAAGAGCCCTATACAAGCCTGGCCTGGTTACCAGGCTTGTAGCATTTACTCCTCTGGAACAATAACCTACCAGAAACTGTGTGTTCTGCCAGTAGCTCGGTGGAGGAAAGCAGCAACAAAACTTGAAGTGCTACAGTCTCAGATGAAACTCATGTTGAAGACTCCTGGACATAGGCTTATTTCTGTGCTGTGGGAGAAGAAAAACTCTCCCTCTCTGATTGCTGTGAGAGAAGTTACAGGTAGATACTTCTCTTACACATCTGTTTTATCAACTTTCAGACATGTTCCTCACTCCTTACAGGGAAGAGGAGTTTTGCCTTCCCCAGGGTCCCTCCACATAGGGTTGTGTATGCTTGGGACCCCGTTCTCCTGGTCCTCTCCTTTCCGGCTCCTTTGCTCAGAAAGACCAGAAGAGGAAAGAATCTTGTGTTCTGATGCCCCTTGTGTGAAGCTACTGAAAAATTATTGTTATATTAAACCATCAGAAATACAATTTACCATAGAGGCACTTGTCAGTAGGCAAAGGCAGGCTTATTTAGTCATACATTATTTTATTTGTGCAGTTTAGTAATCCATTGACATTAATAGACTACTCTTTATTTTTGCCTTCTACCACTGTAAAATTATTAATTTCTCAGTCTGCTGCACTTTTTGACAGTGTCTTTCTTTATGTCCCTTTTGTTAAATTGCAACCACCTATTTTCTGGCTATCTGCTGAGATAAGACTTTCAAAGTTGTAGGGTAGATTCTCAGACAAATAATCTCCTTTCATTTATTTATTTACCCAATTAATAGTCTTAAAAAATGTTTCCTGGAATAGTAATTACATTTCTTTGCAGGAGTAAGTTCTTACTGAATTCCAAATTGTGCTATTATATGGTTGGACTTTACAATCTTAAAGGTTCTTTCCAACCTTAGTGATTCTATGACTGTCATCTGCACTAAGGACTAAGCCATCAATTCTCACAAATTAAAAGCTTTCATTCTTAGTGAAATATAATTGTGCTTTTGGTTCTATCAAGGACACAGCCTAGAAATTGTGTTCTAGTGGCTCAATTTGTTTGTAGTTGTTGGTTTGCTGCTGTAAGGTCACTGTAGATGCAACAACAGTAGGCACACATTTTCACTAATTAAAGATTCTCACACAGATGGCAGGGTATGGCAGTATGGTTGATAAAATTAAGCAATCCAACAGAAAAAAAACTCCTCAAAGGAAAGAATGTGTTTCTCCTGTTGTGCCAGGTTATGAAAAAATTGTTCAGTTTAAGCTGATAAATAAAAACCCAATGAATATAAATTATTGAACTTTATTTTGAAAACCTATTAATGTTAACAATGATCACCAATTTATCATCCCTTTTCTTATTCAATAGAATGAATATGGCAAGTGTTTCTGTACCATTGTGAAGTACAAAAACTGGTAGAGTTATGTTTGGAAGTCAAGCTGCTTGTTCATAGTGGGGGAGAGAAAAAAAATGCAAAGAAAACCGGACCAAGACTTTAATATTTTCCAACAAGCATATCAGGAGCTAAAACCTCTCTGGCTCAAACTCTAGGAAACTAGTGTAACTGAAGATCAGCCTTTATTGTCACTGTCCTCTTTTCGCAGCTGATATATGCAAGAGTATATTTTTTTGTCCTTTTACTATCAAGAAATAAAAATGTACTTTCAGAAAACAGTGGATGAAGGCTAATGAGTGCATGCTGCTGATTTTTTGTTTTATGGTGAACTTTAGAGAAACTGTCCTCTATCCATTTTTTTCAATGTTGGTGTTCACAGGTATAGCGAGTGAACACTAGGCATATGCCTGGAATTCACTCTTAACATGCAGTATTAACTGGTGAAATCATCTTAGTCTCTAGCATACAGAAGTGTTTATCATGTTCATTCTGTTGAAGGAGAAAAATGTTAAACTGGTCATTACCACTAATAGGTTTTAAAACTCAGGCTAATTTGATATTCAGGGTTTTAAATAGCAAACTAAAATACTGTGTTTAAATCTCAGTGTCTTCAGGTAAAGAGGAAGAGGAAACAAGGGGAGCAAGGCATGTGGGAATATGGCAAAAGTTACATAATGCTTAATAAAGTCCTAATTTCTTTTTCTACAATAGCAGATTATGATTCCAACTTTGTTATAATCCCTATTTTAAAGTAACAGAGTTGAATAACTTATTAATGTTACAGGTAATAGAGGAAAAATATGCCACTTACCAAAGAAAAGTTGTCCTATGTATTTGAGTTTGTTTACTTGTGGTCCCTTTTGGGACCTCTGCTCACCTTTTTTGATGAGATGCAAGACCTGTCACAGGGAAAACTTGATTCTTAAGCACAACTGTTTAATGTGTAACTGTTCAGTATCTCAGGAAACAGATCCCACCATCCTGCTGCTGAAGTTAGTGATGCATTCATCTGTCTGGTATCAGAGATTTGCATGTCTCAGGGTTTTTAATGGTGGAGGAGCAAATGGCAGTGGTATTACTTGCTGAGCAGAATCACAAGGTACTATGACTTGGGTTTCTTTGGTCATTAAGAGGTAAATAAGTTTTTGAGTGAAGGAGAATGGAAGAGACATATAGACAGCCAGACACACAAATGCCACAAAGGCGTAAATCAAGTTCTCATTATCCTTATGATTTCTGTGGCACATTTAACACTGTTCTAAGTTGGTTGCTTAAAAAAATTACATTAATTTTGCAGGGACTATCAGCATTGTGGTCTAGCATAAAATTTTCTGTTCAAGTTTTATACTGCATGCATTTCTGATTAACTACCTGGGAATTCTTTTTTTCTAAATTTTACTAGATAAGACTGATACAGTGTTATGCAGGCATGTGATTCACATGTACAGATAAGACTGCATGTGTCCCCAGATTTACAGCCTATAACATAAAAGTAACATTTTTTATTTGATTGTCATGAAAATACACCTAATAGTCCATCCTTTTCAAAACTCAGCAAAAAGATGGGGAGGGAAATGGAACTAGCAGGATACTTAACTTCTTTGCACTCAAGATGTGGATTGAAGCATGAATTCAGGTGCCTGAACCATATGATCACTTCTTTTGCTGTTCATGTTATCATCAAGAATCACCAGTAGCATATAAATATATCATGACTTGCCCAGAAAAATTAAAATATTGTTAATGAAAAATTAATTGTTAAAAATTTAAAAATACCTAAAATTTGTAATAGTGGGGGTTTGTAACAGTAGTAATTGTAACCTGAATTTCAACGTACCTTAGGAGGGATCAAGGACTTTGTTGTTTTCTTGGCTACCTGCAGCACTAAGTAATTTCATAAATGAAGTACTAAAAGAATTAGGGAAATATGTAAGCTACTCACTTCCACACTTTATTCATGTATCTTGGGTTGGAAATGGAAGATGTGGTTTGGGGTGTATATTCTATTGCCATCTGTTAGAGGTGGAGCAGTTATCTTCTGTTAATTTGGCCACCTGTTAAAACCAGGTGGGACAGTTTTCCTTATCTCTTCCACAACCAATCCTCCCTCCAGAAAATATCTTCTGTTAAAGGACCATTGAGTCTCACTGCATGACTGATAAAATTACATCATCCCATTGTGAAATGCTCCACCCAGGGGGAGGAACCAGGCATTTCTACCTGGATATGATCTGAGATTTGAAACACCAGAGTCAGCCTTTCCACTGGATTCCCTGAGGAAGACCAAGCCCATCTTCACCACCACTGGATCTTCAGAAGAAAACTACACCTTTCTACAGGATCACTGCTTTCAAAAGAACCATATCTATCACTTCAGGATGACTGCAGCCACCATTTAATCAGACTACTACCACCACCCTGACTGACAGTGAGTCAGGTCATATTCTGACTCTGTCAGTGTTGTTTTGTATTACTGCATTTTTACTTCACTTTTATTTTTTGCCTAATAAAGAACTGTTATTCCTACACCCATATCTTTGCCTAAGAGCCCCCAGTTTCAAAATTATAATAATTCAGAGGGAGGGAGTTTACATTCTTTATTTCAAGGGAGCCTCCTGCTTTCATTAGCTGACACCTGTCTTTTCAAACCAAGACAAATTTTGGCACCCAACGTGAGGCTTGAGGGCACTGAGAGAAAAAGGGTAGAAAAAGGAATAACAATTCTTAAATATATAATTTTTGTGTGCTGGACATAGAGACATAGAAGGCTCTTTAGGTGTCATATTATGTGGTCTAGCTTACCCTGGTAAGGGTACGTGGTCATGACTATATTTCTCCCATTTGCAGGGAGAAATATCAAATCATGGGTCCTATAACTAAGGCTACTGTGGCTGTTATCCAGTTTATGGGTTAATAAGGTGAGAAAATCATGGATTTTTAACTTCCTCTGGAAGGCGGACGCATCACACACTAAGTGTATTTTTCGAGAGTTACTACAATAATGGTACTTACTGCGACTAAATTACAGTGGGGCAAATTTTCTCCCAACCCTTATAACAGCTCTGGGTCTGCCCCACCAGTTTCCAATGATATCATACACGGCTAGTGTTTCTGATATGCCCATTCTATTTAGCATTCAGAGATAAGAGAAGATTGACTTGGATAACCACCCTGATATCTACCCCAGAAAATAGGGATGCTGCCCCCGAACCTGCTGCTGCCCCAGAGACTA
The DNA here is from genome assembly GCF_035770615.1 of Melospiza melodia melodia. Lineage (NCBI taxonomy): Eukaryota > Metazoa > Chordata > Aves > Passeriformes > Passerellidae > Melospiza > Melospiza melodia. The sequence continues at coordinate 57,192,434 of NC_086194.1, forward strand.
GGGATGCTGCCCTACTGCATGACCCTGCCCCACAGCCTGCCTTAGAAATTAACCACCCAGACTGGGTGGTAGTTCTGGTGAAGGAGATAGCCAGGTGCTGAAGGAGTAAATTTCCCCAGATGGTGAGAAGCCCTCCTCCTGCCTCAAAGAAGGAGAGTCTAATACTGCAGCAGTGAAACCCACAAATGCTACAACTTTCCAGGCTCCAGATGAACTGCAAGGGCAGTCACAGCCAGCAGCAGTCACCCCTGTGGAAATGAGGAAGTCTAAAATGAAATCAGTGCACCCAGATAAGGATAAGAAAGGAGGGCCCTTGCAAGCCACAGGAGAGTCAGAGATTGTGATTATTTCCGAGTCCTTGCCATAGGAAAATCTCTGTAATCTGCACAAAGACATTGTACAACAGGAATGTGAGGCATATACAACCTGGTTACTTCAGGTCTGGGATCTTATGGGTACAGGCGTGCAACTGGAAGGTGGTGAGGCCACCATCAGGCCAGGAATTCAGGGTCCTTGACCCAGGACTCAGGTGTGAATCAGATATTCGTAAGGGAACCAGGGTCCCTTTCCTTCTGGGAGCAGCTTTTAATGAGTGTAAGAGAGAGGTTTGTCCACAGAGAGAAAATGCAGGAGTATCATCATAGAATGCACTGCAAGATCCTTGAGGAAGGGATCCAAGAGCTGAGAGAAGTGGCAGTACTGAAAGCACTCTTTGGGAAGGACGGACAGCGTGATAAAGACCCTGTCAAGGTCAGGAACACAGGGCAAATGTTTTGAAGTCTGGCAAATCTAGGGTCAGCTCAATACATCATCTTCATTGCAATGATTAATGCCAATAACAACCGAGAGACAGTGCGTTCTGTCACCAACAAGCTTAGAAATTGCGAGAGTATGATCAGTGGCCCAATGCAGGCTCATGTCTCTGCCATGGTTATGGATCTTGAAGAGGAGTTTAAAAGGAGATGAGGAAGGAGGTGAGGAAGATTAATGCAGCACCAGTGCAACTCATAGGCCCCAAAGTCAGAGCCCAACATCCCCCAGCTAGAGAGAGGGTACACTCCACAAGCTGACCTCTAGTTCTTCCTGCACGACCATAGGGAAGACATGGGAAGGTGGGATGGGAAACCTACTTCTGTCCTGGCAGCATGGATTCATCAACTCAAGGAGGAAAACACTAACTGAGGGAGTTCCAGAAAAGTGAAGGTAGCCTCAGCCTCCCATGACTGAGCTACTGGGTATGATCAGTCAGATCCCCTTGAAGGTATGTATGCCCAGGAAAGAAATAATAACCGGGGCTACAGGGGCCCTGCCTCTAGCCAGGAAGAGGCACAGGAAAACTGAGCCTTTTGGATGGTATGAATCTGACAGCCTAACACATCAGGGCCACAAAAATATGAAGCGTTAGTTGATACTGGTGCTCAGTGTACCCTAATGCTACGTGGGGGCAGAACTGGTTTCCATTGCCAGAGTAATGGGGGGATCACAGAAACTGACCCTGTTAGAAGCCAAGGTGAGCCTGACTAGGAAGGAGTGGCAGAAACATCCTATTGTGACCAGCCCAGAGGCCCCATGTATTCTGGGCATAGACTTTCTCCTGAATGGCTATTACAATGACCCAAAGGGACTCAGGTGGGCGTTTACAATAGCTGCTGTAGAAGCCGAGGACATTAAGCAATTAAACACATTACTGGGACTGTTAGAAAACCCATTTGCAGCAGGACTTGTGGAGGTGGAAGAGCAACAAGTACCAATTACCACCTTGACTGCGCACTGCTGGCAGTATCTGATGAATCAAGATGCTGTGATCCCCATCCACAAAATGATCCATGAGCTGGAGAGCCAAGGGGTGGTCAGAAAGACCTAATCACTCCTCAACAGTCCCATTTGTCCTGTGTGCAAGTTTGGAGATTGACTGTAGACTATCATGGCTTGAATGAGGTGACTTCACTGCTGAGCGCTGCCATGCCAGATATGCTGGAACTTCAAACAAGTTCAAGTCCAAGGCAGAAAAGTGGTATGCCAATATTGATGTTACTAATGTGTTTTTCTCCATTTCTCTGGCCACAGAGTGCAGGCTTCAGTTTGCCTTCAACTGAACGGGTGTGCAGTACACCTGGAACAACTGCCCCAGGGGTGGAAACACAGCCCCACCATCTGCCATGGACTGATCCCAGCTACAGTGGAAAAGGGTGAGGCTCCAGAACATCTGCAGTCAATCAATGAAATCATTATGTGGGAGAACACACCAGCAAAGTGTTTGAGAAAGAAGAGAAAATCATCCAGATACTGCTGGAAGCCAGCTTCGCCATCAAGAAGAGCAAAATCAAAGGACCTGCCTGAGAGATCAAGTTCCTGGGAGTAAAGTGGAAAGACAGACACCATCAGATTCTCACTGAAGTCATCAACAAGATCACTGCGATGTCTCCACCAACCAGCACCAACAGGCTTTCCTGGGTGCCATATGTTTTTGAAGAATGCACATTCCTGAATACAGCCCAATTGTGAGCTCTCTCTACCTGGTTACCTGCAAGAAGAATGATTTCCAGTGGGGCCCTGAGCAGCAACAAGCCTTTGCCCAGATCAAGCAGGAGACTGCTCATGCAGTAGCCCTCGGCCCAGTCAGGTCGGGACCAGAGTGAAGAATATGCTCGACTCCGCATCTGGGAACCATGGCTTGTCCTGGAGCCTTTGGCAGAAGGTGCTTGGGGAGATTTGAGGCTGACCACTGGGATTCTGGAGCTGAAGTTATAGACGTCTGAAATCAACTACACTCCCACAGAAAAGGAAATCTTGGCCACCCATGAAGGAGTTCAAGTGGCCTCAGAGGTAACTGGCACAGAAGCACAGCTCCTCCTGGGATCCCAACTACCCATGTTGGTGTAGATGGTTAAAGGAAAGATTTCCTGTACCCACTATGCCACCTACAATTACACGGAGCAAGTGGATTGCCCTCATCACACAGCACACCCACACTGGAAACCCGAATCACCCTGAGATTTTAGAAATAATTACAAACTGGCTGGAAGGTGAAAACTTTAGTTTCACTGATTAAAAGGAGCAAGAACAAGTGATATGGGCTGAAGAAGCTCCACCATACAACCATCTACCAGCAGAGGAAACACACTACGCTCTTTTCAGTGATAGTTCCTGTGAAGCAAATGTGGAAAGCAGTTGTATGGAGCCCTACACAAGTTGCACAAGCCACCAAAGGAGAAGGTAGATCAAATCAATTTATTGAACTCAAGGTCATTCAGCTGGCTCTGGACATGAAAGAAGGAAAGAAGGAAAGAAGGAAAGAAGGAAAGAAAGATAGAAGTGGCCAAAGCTATACCCTTATACCAATTTGTGGATGGCAGCTAATGCTCTATGAGGCTAGCTGGAAAGGTGGAAAAAGGCCAACTGGCAGCATAGAGGAAAACAAATATGGGCTGCCGATGAGTGGAAAGACATTACCACTCTGGTAGAGAAGCTACCTGTAGAAGTCTGTCGTGTAGGTGCCCATGTCCCCAAGAGTCAGGCTAATGAGGTACACCAAATCAAAGAGCAAATAGACCAGGCTGCAAAGATAGAGATGTCAAAGATAGACTTAGATTGGCAACATAAGGGAGAGTTGTTCCTAGCCCAATGGGCTATGATGCCTCAGGTCATTACTACCTATAAGTGGGCATGAGACTGAGGGGTGGATCTAACCAGACAGTATTTCTCGGGTTATCCATGACTGTGAGACATATGCTGAAATCAAGCAGGCCAAGCAAGTGAAGCCCATATGGCAGTGGTCCAAGTACAAGTATGGGAAGGCCTGGCAGATTGACTACATCTCACTGCCCCAGACATGCCAGGGCAAGCGCCACGTGCTGACCAAGGTAGAAGCCACCACTGGATAGTTAGACCTACCCTGTGCCTCACACTACTGCCCAGAAGACCATCTTAGGCCTAGAAAAGCAAGTGCTGTAGAGACATGGCACCCCTGAGAGAATCGAGTCGGACAACGGGACCTGTTTCAAGAGAAGTCTTATCAACACCTGGGCCAAAGAACATGATGTTGAATGGATATATCATATCCCTTATTATGCGCCAGCTGCCAAGAAAGTTGAACAGTGCAACAGACTACTTAAGACTATCTTGAATGCGCTTTGTGGGGGAACTTTTAGAAATTGGGAAATTACCTTAGCAAAAGTCACCTGGATGGTCAACACCCACGGGTCCATCAATTGAGCTGGTCCTGCCCAGTGTGAACTCTTGCACACAGTACATGGAGACAAAGTTCCTGTGGTACACATGAAAGGTATTTTAGGAAAGACTGGATTACTCCCATCTCAGGCAAAGGCAAATCCATCCATGGGATTGTTCTTGCTCTAGGACCTGGTTACACTTGGGTAATGCAGAAAGATGGAGAAGCCCATTGTGTACTACAGGGAAACCTAGTCTTAAGTGAGAATTGTGTGTAAGGTTCCATGGGTAGAGTTTATTGATTTGGGTATGATGCAGATGGTACTAGAATAAGGGGTGGATAATGGGATGGATCTTGAGTTGGAAATGGAAGATGTGGTTTGGGGTGTATATTCTATTGCCATCTGTTAGAGGTGGAGCAGTTATCTTCTGTTAATTTGGCCACCTGGTGGCCAAAAAAAAGGTGGGGCAGTTTTCCTTATCTCTTCCACAACCAATCCTCCCTCCAGAAAATATCTTCTGTTAAAGGACCATTGAGTCTCACTGCATGACTGATAAAATTACATCATCCCATTGTGAAATGCTCCACCCAGGGGGAGGAGCCAGGCATTTCTACCTGGATATGATCTGAGATTTGAAACACCAGAGTCAGCCTTTCCACTGGATTCCCTGAGGAAGACCAAGCCCATCTTCACCACCACTGGATCTTCAGAAGAAAACTACACCTTTCTACAGGATCACTGCTTTCAAAAGAACCATATCTATCACTTCAGGATGACTGCAGCCACCATTTAATCAGACTACTACCACCACCCTGACTGACAGTGAGTCAGGTCATATTCTGACTCTGTCAGTGTTGTTTTGTATTACTGCATTTTTACTTCACTTTTATTTTTTGCCTAATAAAGAACTGTTATTCCTACGCCCATATCTTTGCCTAAGAGCCCCCAGTTTCAAAATTATAATAATTCAGAGGGAGGGAGTTTACATTCTTTATTTCAAGGGAGCCTCCTGCTTTCATTAGCTGACACCTGGCCTTTCAAACCAAGACATCATACAATTTAGATTTTCCTTCATCTCATAACCTTATGTCCACAGAGCTCATCAGTCTGCATTTCCCAACATTCAGATCAGGCCCATATTCATTTCTGTCAAACTATATACTGAAGTAGAAAATATTTTTGTCTTTATTTTCTCTCTCTTTTTTTTAATATTAAAAAATGTGGGAAAAGCATCTAGATCTCTTTTATTGCCAGCAAGAAAAAACCGGCCAAGTGCTGAGGAGAGGGAATTCACAGCAACATATTGATGTTGTAAATAAGGGAGGTTCAAGGTTATTGGTATTATTGCTGTTTCTTCTTTGAGAGAGTTCTTCTTGGAAGGTGAATTTTAAGTTTTATCGAAATATACTAGGAATTTGACTTCAATATCACACTACTCCTCTTATAAAATAAGTCTTGATGAGTTTATGTTCTGATTTGCCAGAATTTCTTTCCAATGTTTAAAAATGTTCCTTTCATTGCATGCTATATTGAGGGTCTTGGGTCAGGGATTAATGTATAATTCAGTTTTCTCTTTCTAGTATTTGCCGGTCCTTCTTTCAAGGTATAATTTTTTTACTGTCATTTACAGTGTGGTCATCTGTATTCACTGAAGCAGAGATTCCACATAAATCTTCCTCTTGCCTGCTTGACTCTGCTTGTGTTTCTGCTCAGGTTTCATTGATTTCATTGTGGAACCCACCTTTACTGTGCTGACTGACATGACAGAGAAAATTGTGACTCCGCTAATTGATGAAGCTTCCCTCTCTGGCCTGTCTGGATTTAGGCGTTCCAGGTGAATAACCTTGCACTCTGTCCCTTCACTCTATGAGTTGCCATTGCAATCAACTGCCCTGATTTCCCCCCTCTTCTGTGTATGTCTTTCTTGTGGCTTAAGGACCCATTGTCAACACTGCAGCTCACCTCGTGAGGTAACTTTGTGCAGGGAAAGTGCAGCCTGGAGGAGGTCCAAGAGGGAGGAGGGTGGCATCAGCCTGAGTCATACCTTCTAAGGCAAGAAGCACAAATGGTTGTAGCCATGCACTCAGATACACTCTCAGTGCTCTCTCAGTCACTGTCAGCGAGAATGTAATGAGAGCAATTGGGAGGAACTTGTTTCTCCACGCCTAGGAGTATGAATGGGATTGAAACAGAAATGATAGCTGGAAAGAATAAGAACACTTTTGTGACAGTATTTAGGGTTATGCAAATGTGCAAAGAATCACCACAATTCACCTGGAGTTTAGGTGTAGGAAGTCTTGGACCATTCAACCTGTACTGCTGTTTTAGAGATAGCACTCTTTTAGTGGTTTAATTGACAAGGCATATCTTGGAATTCAAATGCCACGTGGCTAGTGATCCCTAGAGTAGGGCTATCAATTCAGGATTCGCTCTCCCAGCTGACTTTGCTCTTGGGCAAACAAAGACCAAACACTAATATCTTTCTATGTCAGTAATCTTGCTGTCTTTGTTAAAATGTTCACAATAAAGCATCAAAAGTCAACTGTAGAATCTGTAACAGAAATGAATGCCTAAGCCTCAGGTGAGGTCCCCAAGCCCTTAAATGAGATTTACCTGTGCCTAATACCTGCCATTGGTGAAATTAGGAGATTCCTTCTGTGACATATTTGATTTCTAGAATTGGCTGACTCTCCAGTAATATTTAGGGAGTGGATATACACAAAAATAGTAGTTACAGCACTTAGTGAGAATGAATGCCAAAAAATAAGACGGGGAAAAGCAGCCCTTTATTTCTAATACTGGCTCAGGTTGTACTCTTTACTTTAACATTGGTTGTCCTGGGGTAGGAGAGATAGGAAGGATAAGGGATTCAAGCTTAGTTTTTCCAGGGTAGCTCTGTTATCTGACTTTCAACCATTATTTTTTCTTAGCTGTATTTGAGTGTATGGGATGCTAATTTCTTCTGTGTTTTGTGATACTGTGTCCTAGTTTGAATAGCATTAGTCACTCTGAAGTAAAAAGATCAAGTGTCAAGAGCACTGGGTCCGAAGGAAGTGCCTCACTCAACTGCTCCATACTCACTGAGGACTTCAAATGTTTTAAAGCCACCTGGACTGAGGTGGTGCAGCAGAACAGGGAGAAATGGAAAGCACAAGCCACCAAAGGTAACAGCCAGGGTTCTTAGTGAAAGAATAAAATTATGTTGACCTCTTCTTTCTCAAATTCATCTTCAGTCCAACCATTCTCAAACTGTTAGTTGGAAAGAATCCACCTATTGAGTTCAATGACCCACTCTGAATCCAGAAAGATAGGAACATTGGGATTCATCTGTGCCTTATATTCTTCTTGTGCTGTGTAAATGTACATAACAAAGAGAATGTGAACAATGGGAAGAGAAAAAAATTTAAAGGGAATTCCCCTAAAGTCACAGATCAGACTCAGTGGGTGCAAAAATAGTTGGAATGGTATTTGTAAATCTATATTTATCTATATTTATAGATAAATATAGATATAGATAAATTTAAAAGATATATAGATAAAAATATATATAATTTTATTTATTTATTTATTTATTTATTTATTTATTTATTTATTTATTTATTGTTCAGGTTGCAAAGGGGTGGTACTTTTAGAGATGGATGGTAGTTGGGGGATAGTTCAGAGGAGAAGGACAGAATATTCTCTATTCACAGCTGGTTTTGTATTTCTGGTGATAATTTGGTAAATTAATTAGGAAGCAAGCTGAAACGGTGTGTGGTGTCATCGGTCTGGGAAGGACTGCTAATATTTCAGAAGAATATGAGGGCTGTGTTGGTTGAAGGTTGACTAGGGTTCAATACTGTCATGAAACTGAAAAACATCCTGACCAACATCCTACCATCACTGAAAAAAACCAAACAACAAATCAAAGCAACACTCCCCACATACACACACTAAAAATCCCCCCAAAAGACTTTGCTTCTAGGACCCCTTTGGCATTCTTCTCACCTTTTCTGCAGTGACAAGGCCCTCAGTGTTATCCTGTTTCCAGTTTTGGCCACTGCAGTTGAAAAAACATATGAACCAGCTGTAGACAAAGCAGAGTACAGCAATGAAAATTATGATAACTTGTTTATTGCTAAGAAGGTGTATAGCTGAAAGCAGTTTTTTGAAGACTACTGCAGCTGCAAAATAAGGAAATTATTTTTTATTCAAATATCCTGGACCATTAAGAGGAGAAACAAGTGGCAGGTTATTATAGACATTATTATAATGTCTAATAAGTTAGACATTACCAAATCTCTATTATTTGAGATCTTTCGGAAATACTGAGAGCCATCTTTTGAGAATTATTTAGGTACAAATTTCCCTCAGCTCAAGGGTATGAATGATTGTGCAAGGTATCTTAGAGCCCCTAGGTGATTTAGACCAGATTTGGAGCAAAAAAAAAGAAGGAATAGGTCACTGTTTTTTCTTTTCTCCATGAAACTGTGATACAATTTATTCTCTGATCTGAATGGTTGTTGCTCAATCCCTTATTTAATGGAGTTGTTCTATTTCATATAAATGGAAGGAGTTTGATTTTAATGTAATATGTGACTGTGATTTAGGGATTTGGCACAGTTCTCCAAAGTGTCAGAGCAGATTTTTTTCTCTCCAATTGAAAGACCTGTCTTAAGATTCAGGAAATCATGTATTATTCAAAACAAGTTTTCCTTTGTGATTAAAACTTGCCATTTAGGAAAAACTCTTCATGGGCTTTCCATGAAGATGAAAACAAAAGCATAATTTAAAATCTATTTCCCAGGGAATTTTTTTTTTGGTTGTTTAGTTTTGGTACTTTTATGTTTGTTTGTTTGTTTGTTTTTTTCCCTGGTGTGTGTTTTGCGGTATTTTTTTGCTTGTTTTTGTTTTTTTGTGGGTTTTTTGTTTGGTTGGTTTTGTTTGTTTTTTTTTGTTTTAATTAATACCTAGCAGTTCCCTATGGACCAAATTAAAGCTAACGAAAAAAGCAAAGCATGTAACATGTTCAGTGTCTTGCGATATAAAAGTGATGGGTGAATGAAGTTACAATACAGGTAACTAGTTTTAAGAATTTAATTTCACCATGTACCATATATATTTTCTTGACTAAGCATAAACAGTATAAAGATGCTATGTGCAAGACAGACTTGTGAGTGACTTTTACATAATTTCTGTGTTTCTAGGTACATTTACAGTACAAGCATGCATATTTTTTACATCCTGAAAGAGTTATACAAGAGTTATACAACTCTTGTATATCTATACAAGAGTTATAGCCCAGAATATCTTTGTATGGGCTAAGGACTAATTAACTGGTTTTGCACTCCACTTGCCCTCAGTATCTTTGCTCAGCTGCTATTTTCTATTGACTTGCAGCAAGTTTTCTGCATCACCCTCCTTGCCTGTCTTGTAGTAAGGCCTACCACACAGCAGGGGCTTAAATTGCTGACCCTTGACAAACTGGTGTCTTGCAGTCAAGATGCCTTGCCAATAAAAAAAATTATTATTAAGAGAATACAGAAATATTCACTGTTTGTTGACAGCAAGTAGTAATTTGGGGTTAGAAAGGAAGGAACCTATTAGCGCTATTTTTGTAGCTAATAGTATAATAAATTATTTATAAAATACTGTATTCCCTTTGGTAATGGCATTGTCCCTAGAAGCCTCAGTGAGCTGTTTTTAACCTATGATATTTATAAAAATTTCTCATACTGTTTGATAAAATTGAGATCATTACTGATTGGGGTTTTTTTGCCTAAATGGTCATCATGAAAGAGCAACAAACAAAAGAACTGACAAAACAAACACTCTAGTGTACAAAGCACCATTTAGATAAAGTATTTTCTGACACTACTTTTGACAAGAGACACTTATCCAATGGTGTTGTAGCAGGTCCAATTCTCCTGAGACAAAGTTCTGTCCTGTAGTTCAGGTGCAGAATAAAGCTTTTTTTTTCAGATCTCCAAATGAGAGGAATGCTTCTGTATGCCATGAGACCCTGAGATTAGCTCAGTTGTTTAGAGCAGAGCTTGACCTCTGAATGGCTCATTCACTTAAGAGTTGCATTCTATGGATCCCTTCGAACTCAGAATATTCTGTGAAATCTGTGAGACATCCCTACAGCCTTCAGTAGCTAGTATCTCTTTTTGCCATTCAAGAATTTTGGGTTCACCTTTTCAAGGTGAACTTTAAATGGGAAGAAAAGGACATACACATAAAATACATTTAGGACAACCAGGGTTGTCCCTGAAAACCAGTTGTTTTTAGAATATTTTGTTAAATGTCCTCTTATGTTCTTTTTCCATTCTCAGATCAGTTCCTGTATTTATCTAAGTAAATTTGTTTGCATGTGAAAAGCTGAAGTAGATTTAGATACGTGAGTTGTGCTTGTCAAATTGACTGATAGCTGTGACTTCTTTCCTTGCTTGGATGCCCTTTTTGCTGAAGATGCAGAAGAAAAGGCTAAGAGAGAAGCAGAGGAAAATGCTTATCAGGGAACACATGAAAAGGAAAGAGATGAACATGATGGGAAGCCAGGTGAAGATGTCACAGAAGCAAAGACAGAAGAGAGTAAAGAACCAAATCCTGGGGAAAGCAAAAGGACAGATTCCAGTAAGAATCCTGTAAATGGCACTTGGCAAAGTGGCATGAGCAAGCATGAAGCCTATCAAGGGAAAAATGCAGCTAGGACAGATAAGAAAATGGATCTTCATCATACTGTGGGAGAAGAGAAACAGCATGTCCAGAATGGTGAGTTCTCTTCTTCTACTTCTCTACTTCAAAACCTAAATCCAGCCCTAAAACCAGTAACTCACTTTAGTGATAGGGGAACCTGATGCCCTGAAAAAGCACTCCTGGGCCCAGAGTCTCTTCCTGAACATAGGCATAGTCACCTACATATGGGAATCAGAAACTAAATTAAATTCCAAGTAGTGTTCTTCTGTAGATGGGGTTCATCATCCTTGCTTGGAAAAAGGAAAAATTAGTTTTTTCATGGAACTGAAGTATCCTCTTATTATACAGAGCATGAAAAGCTGAAACAAATAACCTGCTTTAATGAACATTGTCATTGCTTGAGTAACTGATAGGAGAAGGCAAAGTTGGCTTCTAAACTCATTCTAAAGCAAATTAAATGCATCTTTGATTTGAACCTCAGAACAAAATATGTTTTGGAACAGAGAATTTTTCTCCACTCTTTTTTTAGGATTTATTTTATCTATCCTTCCTTTGTTCAGTTTTTTTTTAATGAGGACAACCACTAGCCTTTATTTTTTGAGGGTTGTTTTCACAGAAATTTTATTCCAGTTTTTTTAACTTGCTGTGGAACTGAGTTAAAATAAGAATCCCATTCTGGACCCAAAAAAAAGGTGGAAAAAATGTTTGAAAATTCCATTAAACATGAAAAAAAACTTATTAAACCCAACAGAAGAGATCCCTGGTCTCTCGGCCATTACACTGTCCTTTCCTGCACAGCTCCTGCTCCCTGGAGCCAATATCAAAAAATAGCATTACAGCCACATGTGTCTTGTCACAAACTTGGCTAGTATCATGCAGTCCAAGAGCAGCAGTAAAACCACTCAGAAGCCTCTTTTTAGAAAAAGACTGAATGGGCATTTAGGCTTTGAAAGTCCAGGCTCAAGCAGTGAGTTTAGATGGCAGGAGATGCAGAAATTCTGTTTAAAACATTCCTGATATTATTCTTAGGGTTGCAGGTCCAGTAATTCCTTTTTAATTAGGGTTTTTTTTAGAATGGAACTGTTGCGGGATCAAAGCTGTCAGTCTCTCAAATGTATGGGATGTTTCTTCAGACAGTGTTACATGTGTGAACATGAATGGGCCCCTCGGGAAGACAAAAAGGTCAGGGACATATGAAATGTGAGTTAGACTACACCAGACTTTACTTCTGCAATCTTTCGTTTTGCCTGCTTCTAGCAATGTGGGAACTAAGTGTGCTCTAGTGATTTTGCTAGTACTTTTTTCGACAGTCTGTCCCTGCTGCAGGTGTCAAAAGTGCTCTGAAAGGAATTATAATGATTTCTGAAAACTAGTGTCTTCCTCAGGAAAAGAAATTCTTCTCCTTTATTTATGGGATAAGGCCTTTATGAGGAGCAATCACTGCAGAGTCTCTGGGGACTGATGAAATCTTAACATTCATATGTCTAGATTTACCACAGCTTCCTTTATGCCTACATGTTAATATCTCATCTAATATATTTGTCTGATTATTTCTCTGCCTCTGTAATCTCTTTCAAAAAGATCATTATGATAATTATTCTGCTCTGCTGCTGGCAGGGTAGATATTACATTACTTAAAAGTCCCCTTTTCATAATATTCACTGAAAGTTCAGAAATTGTGTTATGCAGTGAGTTTAAAGGCTCTCTGTCATACACTGCCTTGTGCTTTCTCTGAGAGATCAAGCTCTGAAACAGTGCATGTGTAGATGTTCCTGCATTTTTTCCTGCACGCACTTAGGGTCAAGCAACTTTTTAATGCAATGGTTAAAAAAGGTTTGTTAGCTTATCATTACCATCAGCTGTATGATGGTGGAAGAAATGCAAGAATACTTTTGTGCATATTAGTTTCAGTTGAAGACTATGCCATTATTTTTTAAGACCACCTTAATCAAACAGACACCTAAACTTGTTTGGATCTGCTCATAACCTCTTTGTACGAAGACCCCAGGTCTGTGGAAGTCTAAGCAGCTGAGGAGGGTGCTGCTTGTCCTGTATCATCTTACATTCATTTTTTTTTTCATCCACACAGTGAGCTTAGGAAGATAAACATGAAAAATTTTGAATAAATACTGAACAGAACATACTTTAGTTCCATCTTGTTAAATATTTTAGGGTTTGAAAATCATTCCTCTTTTATACTATGATGAAATGTAATTGGAGAGAGAGATTGATCCACTACCATCCAAGAATAATGAATATGCTAATGGTTAAGGCACATTGTGGAAGAGGGAGATCTCATTTCTCTGCAATTTTTCTTTTTTTTGAACTGTTCCAAAAATAAATATCCACTGCCCATGAGTATTTGGAAGGCAGATAATATCCTCTTTAACACTTAATACCTTTAATCTTGATCTAAAGACTAGGAAGTCATTATAGTACCAAAAATAGTAATAAAAAAGGAATAAGCATCACTGTAATACAGCGTCACATGTAAAAATTCTGAAGTGAGACTTTTACAGCTTTTTGTGTTGAGGTGTGCATCACAAAAGGAAAAAGACCATTCTTGCTGTTTGGATACTGCAGCTAAAATATCTCTATTCTGCTACAGCTTTCCATTTAAGATTTTATTTGATCTAGCATTCAACATTCTCATTCAGTGAAGGGGTGGTCTGGTAAGATCTGATGTGCTTTGCTGTATGGCTAATAGAGGACCAAAAAAGAGTCACTCTTGGTTGACATTCCTAGCTTCATAAATTGCACCCCATCTTAAGCTGCTATTTTCATTCTGCATGAACCATTGCTGTGCCAAAGGCCTTGATTTTTTGTTTGCTACGTAGACTCTAAAGGCAATGATCAATGCTAGGATGATTGTTTCCTGATACCAACACAAATGAATCAATAGATAAAAGGAAAATAAGGCAAAATTACATAGGCGCGTTAAGGGTATCTAAGATGGTTCTTTAAAACAGACACTTATGATGAAGCCTTGCAGGTTCTCATTTCTTTGGAAAGCGTGAATGTTTCAGACACTGAAATGAAGCTTATGATCAAGTTTTTAATGGCCAACACGCAGTCAGAGACATTGTGAGTTTGCATATAACTTTAAAAGGTTTTGATAATTAGAAGAAATTTATAAGTGGATTTTTAATCTTGCTTATTTGTAGGAGTTGGATACATGTTTTCTGGTGCTTTGTTCTATGGAAATGAGTTAATTAAGTTCTTTTTGAGCTCAGACCTTTCCTCCTAAGGAACAACATCTCCTTTGGTGTTGCAATTTCATTGAGTTACAAGCATTAAAATGCACTCTGCATGCATTAAAATGCATTAAATGTTTCTTATTGCTTCTTTCTAGGTGAATCAAAGGAAGACAACAAATTGGACAGAAAATATAAGTGTAGTGTGGGGGATGAATCAAAGAAAACAGATGGTAAGGACAACATTTTATTGGATTTTTGACATCTATTTTTATATACAATCTGTTGTTTCCTAAACATCTCCAGTTTATTCTAAAATGAAAAAAATTGTGTGGTAACCAGAAACAAACTTAAACAAACAAACCAGAAACTGTCCTTAGATTTGAAAAATGCCATTGAAGCATTATGAGGGAAAATCATTCCTTTCACATAATGCTTAGTACTACTAAGTTCTGCTGGTAAGCCTTATCCATCAAATTTTGTGCAGAGCCTGAAAGAAAAATCCTGGATTATTAGAGTTGCTTAATGGGAAAAGCAGATTTTTGAGATTCTATCCTTCTGACTTTGTTCTGGCCATATTCTTCTGTCTGTAAGAACAGGACACATTGGACACGAAGAAAGCAGGCTGAAAAAAAAAACAGCTGCACAAGAGATTCTATTAAGGATGCTATTGAAAAGGGAGACTATGGAAATATTTTTAAACTGTAGCAATCCCAAGCCATAGGATGGTTTCATGGGCATCTGGGAATAATTTCAAGTGAGTCTGAGCCTAGTGTAGAAGTCTACAGCCTCAGCAGTTTGGAAAAACATCTCTAAGTTCTTCAGTGTGTTTATACTTTTGCACTTCCTCACCTGTGTACCACAGGCCCATGAGACGGTATCTGAACCCACATTTCTTCAAAGACTATTGCTGAATTATTAGGTAGCACAAGAAATGCAAACAATTTTTTCTAGCATTTTCTTTGTGCATGTATCAGTGAAATTCACTGAAATGTAACTATTCCTAAGTAAGTATAATACAGTGCTTTGTTTTGATAGTCAAACAATCAAAATTATTTAATTTCCTACTGCCCTAGCAAAGTGGTAAGTAGGAAGAAAATATAATAACTCAACTAAACACATAGAAAATTTCATCCAGAAGCATGTATTAATTTCAGACACACGATCATGTACTTTTTCTTAAGAGGCCCCTTACAAATAATTATTTAAAAAATCAGTTCTTTAAAGAGGTCATGTTACTTATATACTTGAGTTAAATGTCTGTCAGGAAAAAGTCTTGAACAAGTACCAATCACAGCTCTTACTGCAGTCATGCAGAAACTAAGGCTAAACACTGAAATACCACGTGACTCTTCAGCTTTTCAGGTGTATGTGCAGTTCCACATGTAACTATCAAGACTCCAGAAAGATTACGGGGCAGAATGACTGCTCTCCCTACTCGGATGGGTGGTGGCTGAGCAGCAGTTGTGCTGGAAGGGTGCTTCCTTGCAGGACCAGGTGAATGCAGAAACACTGGTCCAGAAACGTGGGCTTTTTAGGAGGACTCAAGAGCACCAGCTCAGCCAAGAGAGCAGACCCATGACTCTCTAACTTTGAGGAAAAGGTTACATTTGAAGGCCTTCACTCTCAAGGTCTTAGAAAGACTAGGGCCACGTATTTATTTGGGCTTGAGGACTATGAAATGAATGTGTCACAGTAACTTAAGATTGAAGATTGAGGATGTGAATTTGGTCTTTGCAAGTTGCTTATCTTTGGTGTTATTTATATTCGTTATCTATTGTCCTGTACAAGATAGCTAAGTTAATCTCTTTAGGGAAAAGACTGGTACCATGGGACCAATTGATTACAGCGAATAAGCAATTCTAATCATGCAAAAACAATTTGTAGGCAGACTGCTTCTGTCATTTAGACAGTGTAGAGGCAGATTATAGCTAATTATCTAATTGATGAAAATCAGAAAAAATACTGTGAATTATGCACCTTAGAAAGAAAAACACTGGAATGGCACTTTGCCAAATACTGCACAACCTATTCTATCCATTACCCACTCCAGAGCGAATCTCCTTACCAGCCATGTGAGGGGTGTGGAGAACGGAACATTTTCCATGGATAATACATAGCTGTTGGCAGACTACTAAAATGTTTACTTGAACATATGCTTTCTCTTGTGCCAGTGCATGGTCTTTCACACATCACATGCTGGAAAAAAGATTAAAGAATTAGAAAGATTGAGATTATGGCTATAATGTGCTTACCACATGCAATATGCTGCTGGGTGAAACTCAGCCTGGACTATTTTCAGGGTCTAGGGTTCTTGAGTTTCAAAACCTCTCTTCTGTTCTTGGGTTTTACAACCTCTGTTCAGTGTGTAGCTAGGGAATATTTGTATTAAAGAGGCCCATTTGTGTATGTTTAAAAGAGAAGCTTTAGCTTTCTCACCACTACCTTTTTGCATCAGTTGACAACCTGAACCCAACTGACAACACTCTGTCCTACTGCACAGGCATCCTGCACCCAGAAAAGAAAGCTGCAGATAGCATTTTGCATAAATCTTTGTAGGATATGTATCCAAGTTGCTTTTTAAATTATATACAAAGGAAGATATTGTAACATCTACTTATAGACATACATACATGCCACAATAATTCTAATATGTTTGGCCTTCTACTACATGGGGAATCTAGTGACTAGTCTTCTTCTCATGTTAATCTGATCCTCATATTATTGTTGTTGGTTGTTTTTTGGTTTGGTTTTTTTTTTCCTGCAGGAGATACTGCTTGTTATCCACTACTGCCTTTTTTCTCAGTTTCAAGAAAATAAATATGAGGATGCCATTTCACAAATAAAGATACATACCTGTCAGAAACATCATCAGCACAAGTGTTTCCTGTGGGATAGAACATTGTTAAACCATTTTGGAAAACTGAATTTTCTCATGTGAAATCATTGCTTGGCAAGTCTTTGAATGGAAAATTACAAGCAGCCCATGGACATAATTTTTCTTTACTTTCCAAACTTTTTTTAAAATAACATTATTTTCTAATAAAACTAACAGCAAATGAAAAAAAATATTCTTCCCCATCACAGACTTGATGTAAGCAAGAAATTTTTTACAGTAATCATGGCATTACTACTACAGGAACATTATCTCCATTGAGGTGGTAGAAACCTCATTCCTGGAAACATTCAAAGTCAGGTTGAACAGGGCTCTTAGCAACCTGATCTAGTTGTAGATGTCCCTGCTCATCACTGGGGTATTGGGCTATATGGCCTTTAAATGTCCCTTTCAAACCAAACTATTCTGATTGTATGATCCTATGATTAACACTTTCACAGGTGATTTCTACCACATCCTCATTTTTTTTTTTTCCTCACTGGGAAAAGATTCTGCAATGTTAATGCAAAATTTTCAGTATAACTTCTTGTTTTGGGGAAAACAGTCAATTCAATCAAATTACTGTCTCGGGTACCAACTGTACATAAATATAAAGTTCCCTTTTTGTGCGTTTGTCCTAGGAACTTATTACTCTAGTGGTAATGCGCATTTTTAGCATGGAAATATACAGGATGTTTGCATCTTCAACAGCTGGTACATACCGTGAAAGCCTAATGAGCTCTGGCCATGTGATGAGCCCTACTGCCACCTCATGGTCAAATCAAAACGGGTGTTTTGACAGATCTGCTTCAGTACTGCATTCTTCTATGCAGTGCAACACACTAGAATAGAATATAGTCACTATAATATAATGTAATATAATACTACATGTAGACTTTTTAATATATGGACTATATTTCAGATATGGAGGTTTTAGCTTTATTTTGATTTTTTTTTTAAGATATAATGTTGCTTTTAAGTAGTTAAAAGCTTTTCCTTTGAGTTCTTTACATTGCCCATGCCAACATGTAGAGCTACCTTTCAGTCTTAATTTTTCTTGATAATGATTTCTTGATCAGGAAGTTAAATTTTCCTGATTATTAAGTTAAAGCCTTCATTTCTTTCTATCCCAATTATCCCAAAAATAAAGTGGCAGAGTAGCTGGCACAGAATGTTATCTGACAATGCCTTTGGTATAGGAAAATGGTGGTGAAAAGACCCCGTGATAAGGTCTCTACAATTATTCAGAGAGAGTTGAATTAACAGGATTCTTCCCAGTTTCATTCGTCAAAACTTCTCAACCATTGAATAATGACTGTCTTTGCAGCCTTCTGCAAGATGCAATTTTTGTATGTGTCAATCTAGCCAAGACCCCGCCATAGCAATGAGCACTAAGCAGATGTCTAATGAAATCCTGGTTATGTAATATTCATGATTCTGATGTTGTTTTAAAGCAGGTTACTCAAACATATAAATAAAGAGCATGTCTATGTCTCCTTGAGAGAGGTAAAAAGGTAAATTACAGGTCATATAAATAATGGTGTCATTTCTAATTCTGCTTTGAAAGATAAACTGATCTCTCCATTATTTTCAGAAGTAAAAAATCCATTTCAGTTTATAAGGCAAAGACATTATATTTTTCCTTGCTGCTTGATAGTGCTCTGCATATTATGTGTCATCATCCAGCAGCACAGGAAAATTGGAATGACTGTAGTTTAAGTCTACTTACTAAAGACAATTTCCTTCCCTTTCTCACTTCTTTTTTTATGGCCTGTTACCTGAATTACATTAACAGCTATGGCTCCAAGTTACAAATCAGAAAGGCTTGTTAGGTTCTGGAAAAACTTGTTTGAAACATGAAGGAATTCTGCCTTCCCAAAAGACATATTTCACTGTAATCTGTCTCTGCTGAGCAATTGTTCCATAGTATTGCAGTATAGGATAACTGAGGGGGGGTGGAACAGTTTCTGTGCTTTTTAAAATCCTCTTTGTGCTTTTTTGAAAGAAACCGTTTGCCTAATTTAGCAAGTGGCACCTGAAGCAAGCTGGAATTTGCATAGAAGAATGCATTCTGAAGAAGATTTTATGCTGTTTTAATAGCAGATAAACATGATCTTTGATGCTAAGTGCCAAATGCATTGTTAGTATCTAGACAGGGCAAACAGTACATCACCATGGTATGCCTGCTTGGTGAGAAAAGATACGGAATATGTAGAAAGGTATCTTTTATAATTATGCAGATGATTTTGCAACATTTTTGTTTTGTGTGTTTGTAAGTCTCACGGAAGACACTTGGTTTTCCTTTGAGACTTTCATGTGTCTCTTGTTTAGCCTGCTTTTTATTACTCATAGGAGGCTAGATACATGGTCGTTAAGATGCTGGATTGCTTTTTGAATCTACTTTATGTGCATGGTGAAAAAAAATCGTCACTGGAGGCAACTTAACTAGGGTTTTTTGAGTAGTTACCTGTATGGGGAACATTTTTCCACATTAAGTCTGGTCCTTTAGATATATTTCTGCTCAGAGGTGACACATGATTGCATTGTTCCTCAGGGATAACATTCATGGTCCTAGAGACATGGAGCAATGTGTAACTTATACAGTGCATTGCAGAAATTGTTCCTTGATTTTGTACCATCAACTAATTTATTGCACCAGTCAGGGAATACAGCTGTGATTTTGCTTCTATTATAGTCCTTATCCCATTTAGGAAAATTTGCCTGTGCAATGATGCATAGAAATTTTCCACTTCAGCAAGAGGAAAGTCCTCCTTGCTGCCAGCTGCAAGAATTATGTTTGGTAGAGTGAGAATCAGGCTTCTTTTTCCTGATGCAACACTTAGTCCTGAAAGAGAAACAAGATCATGTCTTCTCATGAGAAGAAGGAAGAATATGAAATGGCTCTTTAAAAGACATTGGTGACATTTAGATTGCATTTTCAACAACTCACAAAACAGCTAACTTCCAATTTGAGCACACCAGCTACAGGAACCAGTCAGGACGACTCTTATAAGGTGTGGCATCCCATCCCAAAAAAGCAACATGCACGTACCCAGATATTCATGTCTGAAAATTCTAGTCTTTATTACTTATAATCATTAATTGATCCATCACTAGGCTATTCATTATTTTCTCTCCTTCTAAACCACTTCTTTCCTTTTCTTAACTTCAAAACCTGGTACTTGCAGGCAATAACAAATATAGAAGAAAGTCCACAACTGTTATCAGTTGAAAAGTGGTTTTTTTTGAGTCAGGCTGAAGTTTTTAGGAGTTTAAGTGGAATTAAAAACAAGTGATAAACAAAAACTGAAGACATATTGAAAAAATCGAAATGAGAATTTTTGCTTTGAAATGGTGTTTCACATTTTTTTTCACCATTATGTAAATGGTAAATAAAACAAAATTTGTTTTAGCTAGATGAAAATCTCAGGTTGATCTTTTATTTTCTATCTATCCACCCCACTACCCTACCCAAACCCCAATCTCCAACAGACATTTGGCCATGCAAAAATACACCATTTCCTTGTGTCTGACCCAGAGCTAGGCATTATCCTAATTTTTTTTTGTTTTGTCACTCAGCCAAAGATGCCCAGTGCTTATTACACAATTCTAATTCACATATGTGGCTGGAAACCTTGCTGGCTTTGATTCTCCTAATTCCTGTGGAAGGTTCTATGATTTGCATGGTTGGAAGACTGGCTTTTCTGCTAGCTTCTTTCTGCTAGAAGCTTCCCTCATGTCTGACAGAGCCACTCCCAGCCAGCTCCAAGATGGACCCACCCACCAAGGACAAGCCCATCAGTAGTTATGAGAGGAAAGAGCAGCAGAGACAATGTTTGAACAATTGATTCTAACCTCCATTCTCCATCCTTCTGTTCCCTATGGAGGAATAGGTAGAGAATCAGGAATGTAGTTAAGCCCAGGAAGGAGGGAGAGGTGGGAGAAAGATGTTTTAAGATTTGGTTTTACTTCACATTAGCCTACTGTGATTTTAATAATAAATTAAATACATTTTTCCAAGTCAAGTGTGTTTTACCTGAGACAGTAATTGGTTAACGATCTCCCTCTGCCCTCAAAACATGATCCTTATATTTTCTCTCCCCGTGCCAAGCTTAGGAGAGGAGTGATAGATTAGTACCTTGGGTCTAGCCAAGGTCAACCCACCACACAACTCATCCCCCTTGCTCCTTGAAAAGGACTGGGGTTCTTGTTTGCATCCACAATGGAATATGTCTTTATGAAAACAATTATCTAGCTTTTACCCCAAACACATGCAGAAGTTTGAATTATGTTTGATTATCAAATATAGAATGAGATTTTGCACCTAATTTTCTAGGTGGCTTTACCTAATAAGTATCTAATTCCATTCATACATGCTTTATTCAGGAAACTCAGTGATTACTTTGTGTAATCAAACCTTTGCCAGTGTATTCATTATATTTTTATCTGCTTAGATATATTTCCGTAATATGCTGGCAGTCAAATAACATATATTAAACCAAAACTGATCTCTTTCATCACTGATGTTATCCTAGGTCAAGTGGAATGCAAACTGTTAAGCCAACATAAAACTCAACATCAGTGTGAAAAGAACTAGAAATTTTTAGCTTCATGAATGATTTAGGCACAATTATGTGCCAAAGCTCTAAAAGCAGGATACCCTCTATGCTAATGCTATTTCTCATCATAGAAAAATTGATATTATGTGCTTGAGTCATGTGCTAAATTGGAGTGATGTTATTTAAATTCACTTACTAAACAAATATTCAAAACTTTTTCCCAAGAGCATTTATTCTTGTTTTCCCTTGCTTTAAAGAGAATGCAAGCACCTTCAAATAGCATTTTGTTTTCTTTGAAAAAATAATCACTCCAAAATTTCTCATTCATTAGACATACCAATAACAGAGATGAATTAACTTATGATGCATATTTCTTCTTTATTTCATTGATCTTCTGAACTTTGCTTCTTAAGCCACATACACCTCTCAGGCAATTGAAGAAAGAAAATACCATACTATACAGAATTTATTTCTTCATGGTCATAATTATCTTTGAAAAGGCTTTCAAATGGCTTCAGTAGGAGACAGGATTGTCCAGTCTGAGAACTGAGTTCTTAGATTTCAACATCTTTGTTTTATTTTGAGCACTAGAAATAGCTTCAATGGTCCTTTTCAGGTGGAAAAACTGCAGATTATTACTAAACTCACTTTAGTACTCAGGGAGAAAAAAATAACAGGTTTGGGGGAAAAAGCTTACAAAAAAGAAAATTCACTCCTTTACAAACTATAAGATGCTGAGTGAGTCCACAAAGGAATTAAAAAGGAATTAAAAGTGGCAGATTTGGTAATCTGTCTCAGCAACTGCAAATACTTCTGTCATTCGTGGTGGGAGAGACTGGATTATAGATTATGTGAGATGCAGTTACTCAGACTACTATTTCACCTCATTGTGCACTGCATCAGTAGTAATTGTTTTATGATATCAAAGGCCATACAAGAATTTGCAATTTCTTTTGTCATTTTACTCAGCGCTTCGATGGAGCTGGGTTCTGGAGACACCAGGGCTTGCAATAAATAATCTCATTTTGAAAAACCTATGCTTTTAATCAGTTGGGATAGAAGCTACTTTCAAACATCATGTCAGCTTTGCTATGAACGCTTGAACAACCTCACTGGTTGTTCAAGCATTCATAGACCAGATGTCCCTTCAGCTCTCCATCACCTGCGTGACAACATTTCATAGAAGAGACCTTAATGAACAAAAACCAAAATTAGAGCAATGGGTGTATCCCACTACAATGATGTGTTCCCACTACCCCTTCTGTTCCAGAGGGCCCAGGTAGAGGTCAAATCTCTGACTTGGATACACTCTGATGAATCTATTACTTCATTACTTTGTCAAATTATCTTTGGAGCCCTGGTACTTCTGTATACTGGGCACTGAGGCAACACAATTCAAAATTTACACAGGCATTATGTGATAAATGATATCTTTTTATTCTTCTCAAATTTACTGTTTGTAAGTTTGTTTGGTAATTCCCTTCTTGGATTGCGAGAAACAGTGAGTAATTGTTACCTTTCACATTCCTGGTACCACTAATAATTTCATTTACTTTTTGTTAGACTCTCTCTGCAACTCTGTTTCTAGGCTAGAGTCATAGCACATGAACTTTGTGTATTGAACTTTCCTTCAAGTGCAACCCTTTTGCTAACCGCTATGTTGGGATGTAACACTGACAGTCTGTGTTACACGTGTTTATTGCAATGTGACAAGAGAATCTCAGGTTAATGAAAATGAGATAACCTCTCTTTTTTCCCCTTTTATTTTCAATAGTATAGTCATGGATAATTGTGCTGCCCTCCTGTGCTTCCTTCAGAATTAAGTATGGTTATAATCCTTCAGAATTTGAGCAGAGAAAACAAGGACCCTGCAAGAACCTCACACTTTCATTCATGGGGATTCAAGCAGGCTAAATAGATGGTGAAAAAAATGCCGAAACCCCTGCCCAAAGACTCCTTAATCTACACCATACTGCCCTGCAGTCTGCATTCAGCATTTATTTTTTTTAGGAGAGAAAAGTGATTTTTCTTTTAAAAGCAATTTGAATACCATAGGGCTTGATAGGGGTCCTGATAGCCTGGCCTGACACTGGATGCCTCTGGGAAGTGTCTGTCTCGGTTTAAAATAATTTTTTTAAATTATTGTCTGCCAAGGAAGGCAGGAACCTTCCTGGGATGGAAAATATGACCCCTTCCCTCCAAATTATTGTAACTTTGAAATTATGGTGCTTTAAGGCAAAGATCTAGGAAAAGGAATAACAGTTCTTTACTTTTATATATATATATATGTGTGTGTGTGTGTATGTGTGTATGTAGGTACGTATATAAAGCAAGACAAACAAACAACAACGACGGCAGTAACAACACACAGAAAATCAGGAGCCCAGGAGCGGCCTGTCTCGGCTGCAGGCCCTTTCCCTTTTGTAGTGTAGTTATAGTGACAGCCAGCAGGGGCGCTGTTGGCTCAGGGCCAGACAAGGCAGGTGTGCTAATTCCGCCGCGGCTGCAGGGGGCGCTGTGGCGCACCTTCAGCCCCTCCCCACATGGCAATGGGGGCTTGGGCGATGAGAGAGAAGGGAAAGGGGCTCCCCTTGCGAAATTTACAGGGAGCCGCCGGTCTCAGTGCCTCTTGGGTGGTGAGCTGGTCTACAGGTGGAGTCTCGGAGCAGCAGGCTGTAACAGGAGAGACAACCAGGCCCCAGGTGGCAAACAAAGTGTAGCAAAAGCGCCGAAGCCATGGCAGGAGCAGCAAGAATCCAGGTGGATGAGGGGTGTCGAGTTAAACTGTAGCAAACCCCCCCGAATTAGTGGCAGAAAACAGCAGGTACAGGGCGAACCGACACGAGAGAGAAGGTAGAGGGAAGGTGTTGTTTCAGGTTTTCCTTTGGCTCTCACATTTCCTGTGTGATATCCTGGGAATATCCGTGGCAGCCGGAGTCCCTCAGGCAGCCCAGAAGTGCTCCCTCCAGAGGGTGGCCGGGGGTCCGGGTTCCAAGCTTCGCCTGAGACACCCAAGCAGATGGTGAGGGTCCCTCCCAGTGAGGTCAGGTGAAAAGGTCTCACTTCAGTGATCACTCTTGCTAGCAAAGGCTTACCCACGGCAAGGAGAAGCAGTGAAGGACAAAACTCCACAGTGGCAGCAAATCCTTCAGGCAGCAGCAGTCCGGCACCAAAACCACAGCTGTCAGCCCTCTGATCGAAAGAGAAAGAGAAAGAGAAAGAGAAAGAGAAAGAGAAAGAGAAAGAGAAAGAGAAAGAGAAAGAGAAAGAGAAAGAGAAAGAGAAAGAGAAAGAGAAAGAGAAAGAGAAAGAGAAAGAGAAAGAGGCCAGCCCCTCACCCCCAGCCATGGCTCCTGGCATCTCTACGCTTCCCAAGAACGCTGAGCTTCCCTGCCACCACACTCACTCCCCCAGCTGCAGCAAGACTGAAGCAAGCTGCATCCCTTCCCTGCCCTCCCCTATCCAGGTCACATCTTTTGTCTCTTAAGTACCCGTCATTCCCATCTCTTAGACAACAAATGGTAGAAGACCTTAGCGTTCAACAGTGTCCTAAGCCCTCTCTGAGCAGTACCATGGTTTTGGCAGCTGGAGAGGAAGGGGAGGAGGTAAAAGGCAGGCATTTATCTCGAGCAGCAGAGCTGGCCGCTACCAGAAGCAGTGCTGGGAGAGGTCAGCTCTCCGCTTCCAGTGGGTGGAACCAATGTAGTAATTATGTGTCCTCTGAACAGAGACAGACATGGTTCTCCCAGGATTTTAGAAGCTGTGGGAAACTTAGAAGAATTCAAACAACTATTATCTCTTTCTGTAACCATTGTTAATAGATATGGTTCTTCAGAGTGTGCTATTCAAAGTTCACCAATAGTGTGAGAGAAGATTCCTAAAGGCCAATCAGGTCTTAGGTCCACCATTGTTTCTATAAGAACTGCAGATTTCTAATAATAAAGTGTCTTTTCATGTCTTCTGAGAATGGAGTCTCTGTATCACCTTTGGCTGCCCCTGATACCCCTTCGGTGATAGAAACAGTACCACGTCTGTGAATTATACTTGGTGAGGAGGAGTCAAAACAGAAAAGATACTTCTGAGTTAGTTTAAACTCTCACCACAGTCTAAATGTTTCTGTGTGTCCTCCAACTGTGTTGAGAGAGCAGATTTTGAAAGTTTGATCTGGAGCAGATTTTGAAAGTTTGAATTAAACAGGCAGAATAAATGCCAACTGTTAAAATGGAAAGCTCTTCTAAGACTTTGGACTCGAAAACATCATTAAAAGAGTATAATTACTGTGCAAATCTGACAGTCAGCTTTCTTGCTGTATGGGTGTGCTCATACACTAATTCTGTGTGAAGAAAAATATGAACTGCGGTGTATTTTCATTTCAGTAAATCACCCTGTATAGATATATAGCTTCATAGTCCAGCAGGCAAAAGTTAAAAATGCCTCAGTATAAACTAGAAACTGATAGCAGAAATGGACTCACAGTGGGTGCTGGTATCACAACATAAAGTTGTAGAAGTCACTGGCATTCACATTAGCAATCAAAGTGAAGGCCAGTACTCACCCTTGACAATATAAGTTCCCCACAGACAAAGAAGGACTGAGATGTGTATCCAGGCAAGGTTATTTCAGATAATGGTAATCAATATATGCTAAGTGGACTACTTAAAGTCTTAGATGTACAGAGCACTGCATATTCATTCTTTTTCCTCTTTCCACTACCTCTGTTGATACATGCTAGTATTTACACTAGAGCTGTTGTATTTAATTGAGAAAGAGGCTGAATCTATCCAAGCTAGGGTAGTTGAAGGAAGTTCTATTACATAAAATGGGAAATTTGGCAAGAAAACCAAAACTTCTGCTCCACCAAGCAGAAAAACAATTCAGAGTAAGATCTATGCTGCTATGTTCTTGCTGGAGCTGATGAGGTAGCTAACAGAAAATAAAAAGCTATCACAGAATCATAGGAAGTTAAGGGGTTAGAATGAACCTTAAAGATCATCTAGGCCTAACCTCTCCTGCCATGGACAGGGGCATCTACCACTAGACCAGGTTGCTCAAGGCCTTAGACAATCTGGCTTTGAACACTGCCACGGTTGGGACATCCACAGCCTTTCTGCATTGACTCAGTTCTCCACAGGCAGGGAACTTCCAGAGAATGGAGAAAACTGCATTTTGCCTTGCTTCATCAACTGGGATGGGAGGGGTTAAAATTATTGTAAATGTGGATGGCATAGGAAGAGAAGCATGTGTGAGGTGGTATTTCAAGCCCTGTTTCAGATCCCTGGTGTGATTCAGCAAATCCATTAAGAAGTTCAGAAATACATACTGCTCAAATATGTCATTTAGTCCACCTGCCCCAAATAATTACCCTTCCTTCTGGGTCAGTCTTTTCTCTTTAAAATGTGGCTAATTATAAGTGTCATGGGATTGTTATGATCCTGTTAATGACAGTAAATCAGGCTGAATGTTTCAGCTGGGAAACATCATGGAAATGTACTACTGTTGTTATGGCTGTTACTACTGCCTGTTGTAGATTATGCTGGAAATGTGACAACTCACTCTAAATAAATCAAATAAAATGCTGAAACCCTAATTCTTCTGAAACCCTAATTCTAATGTCTTAGAATTGCATCAGTGAGCAAGATTTGGTAGTAGCAACTTACGGGGGACCATCCTGAAAGGAAAGGTTCCCCTGCTGTCTGTGTGGTAGAAGATACCAACTCACTAGTAGATCTGTGCAGTTGCTGTATACATTCAACACAGACAATGCAGTCCAGCAGTAAAAATCTTTGTTTTGGCAGTCCTTTTTCTCCTTTGCCCAAATGCCATTAAAAAAAAAAAAAAAAAAAAAAAAAAAAAAAAAAAAAGATTATTGAGTGCAAAAGAAATTGGTTTCCTGAAAGGAACCATAAGATGTTTTGATGCAATAATGTCTTCCAAGACATGCCCAGCCCTACAGGTACATTCATCTCTCCTTGGGCTGAATGTCCTTGGTTGAGAGATGCTTTCAAATGTTCTTTAAAACTCCTCTGGTATAAGCATTGTCAGAATTACAGCAGGTGCCAAGTGTACTCAGAAAGCCAGTTAGAGCAGCCAATATAGAGTAAAATAATCATGTTCCTGTTTGAAGCTTTTCCAGAGGATTTCTAGTGATAGTCATGACTATTGGATGGACTCTCCTCTTTAATTAGAAACTGTCAATTTTCACCAGAAATAACAAAAACTTTTCTTGTCTATACTTCTTTCTCAAGGAGATCTGTTTATTGTGAAGATGCACTTGTAGTATAACCACATAGAAAACATTGTCACATTTGTACATTCAGGATAATATTAGTCAAACATAACCTAATTATGAGGCCAAGGGATTATAAATATATGACAGAGGAGTCAAGCAGATTGTAAAATATACATCTTTTGTTATATCTTTGGTGCCTCTCCATACTTAAGGCTGTGTTTTTCACTGAAAGCTCAATGGGAGCAAACAGCTTTTAAAATGTAGCATTCTTTTGTGTTTGGAGCATTTTCTTCGTTTTAAACCACATGTACAACGTTCTTGCCTTCATAAGCAAAAAGGTGCTGGAAAAGCTGTTGATGAAAGATGATAAGGGAACCCCACAGCAAAGAAACCTAATAAAATCTCTTGATCTATGCATGATGGACTCTGTTATGTGATCTTCTTCATTCCTAAGTTTGAATTCTAGTTGGATTAGTCTGATCATAATAGATTTCAGTTTGTTTAGGACAGAATGATATTTCCAGTTGTACCTGTAAGAGGAATGCATTAGTGTGCCTCACCTTGTACGCTTTCAACAGTTGTGCAAACTTCACTGCTTGCAGAAAATAAGGCTGTCTAAACTGGTACCCTTGTTTTACTTTCCCAGATTATCTACCCCTTGGACAAAGTGGAGAAAGGCAGCATTTGACACTTTTCTATTTATTTTTCTTTTTTTTTCTTTTCTTTTTCCAGATACGGAAGAGTAAAAATATATTTAAAAAGCCACTGCAAATCTCTTTCATCATTTTATCTGACCTTCATTCCTGTTCTACTCCTGCAAAGACCAGATTCTGGGAAAGGCATTAAACAGCTTTCAAAACACTCCTCCTCTCACTGGCTACTTCACAGCTAATGAATCTGGTTCAAGGGTGGGGGCCTTGGTTTTTTTTTGTTAATTTTGTTTGTTTATTCATGTATGTACATTTTTTATTGTTGGTTTTTCTGGAGGGATTCTTGTTAAAAGGTCAAATTGTGATTTCATTGTAAATCATTTCATTTTACTGGACAGGTCAAGCAAATAGAAAAAAGTATTCTTCAAAAGCTGTTTTTGCCCTTTGCTGTGCCTCAGCTGGTGAAGCCAACACCAGGATGATGCAAAAGAATATAAAAGAAAAAAAAAATCAAAAAATCCCTGATAATAATTAACTTTTTCTTTTTCTTTTCACTGAAAGCCTTTTCCAATTGCTACGAGACAGAATTTGACATCAGTTTTATGCCCATAGAAGATTTTATTATTAAGAACGGTGAATTTGTAGAGCCATTTGACTATTTCTTGGGATTTGGTATCTTTTGCACGTAATACAATGACAGAAAAATGTTTTTCTTTCTAAAGAGCAGACTCCCTCAACCCTTGATTTTGTTCTTTTTTTGAAGTTAGGAAAAGAATACCCAATGAAAACAAAATTCTCTTGAGGCAAATTTTGTTTGTCAGACTCTCAGCACATGTATTACTGTATTGTGTGATGTGCCTGTATAACTGGATATTGCAGAAAACTATCTGTTTCCCACATTTTTTCATGGTCCACTAGTAGTAGCTGTTTGTCTGACCTGAAGATCTAGGAGAAGAGGAGCATCAGGGAATCACATGGGTCAGTTTTTACTTTCATCTCAATATCTCAGTTTAAACTTCCATCACTGACTGAATGGACAGTCCAATGAAAAGGAAAAGCATTGTTGGATAAGGATGGACAGAAAAGAATCAAAATAAGAATGTATGAGGAACATCAAGCATGTTTGTGTTTCTGGCTTGGTATCTTAATTGGAATCCAGTTAATGGTAAGCAATTTTGCCTGTTTGTGTGGAAGTCAAGACAAACATATACATACAATATACATATACAATACATACAACGATTTTTGCTTAACAGCTTGCTGTTCAGGATGAGATCTTGCTCTATTACTCATATATGTATTTTTTAAGGAATCATACTCCTGTCATGGAACTTTTCTATGTAGAATGTACATGCAAAATATTAGCTTAGGAAGGTAAATCTTAGTATTTCCTTTTCATGTTCAAAAGCCCAGAACTTAGCAATCAAAATTTGGGTCTCTGTTCCTTCTTAAACTATGCATATATAGGGAGGTGCATCCTGTGATACTAGGAAAAATTACAGCAGTAAGCTTAGACTAAATCCATTTAAAAGTGAACATATTCATACTTAAGAGTGTTTAGTATTTGGGATTTTCATTATTTGGGCTAGAGATACTTTAAGGGTTTTTTTTCTACTTCAGTTTGAATTTTTTCAAAGCCAGAGATTTATATTATGTTCATGCTGTGAAAAGGTTGCACTTCAATCGCGTGTTTTCAGAAAGAAGTACAAAAATAATTCCCGAAGTTTTTGGAACTCTCAATTGACTTCACTAAACCAGCTCATTTAAATGAAACAGAAGGGGAGATAGTGTTCCCATTTGTGAGTTTGTGGTTCAGTAGTAGCTCTGGTGTAAATTTTTGAGGAAAGGGAAGGGCTGGGAGGGCAGTGGCTCCACCACCTACACTGAGCACATTCCATGTTGTGGCAGGCTGTCATCTCTTAGCATTTTTTTGACTCCTCTTTTTCCTCCTCCATCAGCATTCAACCCCAATGAGAGTAGTAGAATATTAATTCCAGCCCTGAGCAGGTTCTTTGAAAGCACATTGATCAAATAACAATGATGCTCAACTAAATACCATAGTGGTGACAGTCTATGCTTAGTTAGACTTCTCTGTGGAGTCAGGGAAAATATACCCTAACAGAGTGTTTGATCAGAGGTGCAAAATAATTTAGTCAGTATTTTTTGTTCCTCTTACCTTTTACAGTGGCTAAAGATGCCTTAGATTAGGCACATTAGAAAAATAACATTTTTTAAAAAAACTATATCATTTTCTTCATCTCTTTCTGATATTTTCTTTCTTTCTTTCTTTCTTTCTTTCTTTCTTTCTTTCTTTCTTTCTTTCTTTCTTTCTTTCTTTCT
Organism: Melospiza melodia melodia; assembly: GCF_035770615.1. Taxonomy (NCBI): domain Eukaryota; kingdom Metazoa; phylum Chordata; class Aves; order Passeriformes; family Passerellidae; genus Melospiza; species Melospiza melodia. Next base: position 57,223,131 of record NC_086194.1, read on the forward strand.
TTCTTTCTTTCTTTCTTTCTTTCTTTCTTTCTTTCTTTCTTTCTTTCTTTCTTTCTTTCTTTCTTTCTTTCTTTCTTTCTTTCTTTCTTTCTTTCTTTCTTTCTTTCTTTCTTTCTTTTCATAGCTGGTCAGGCCTTGTTTATCATGCACCGGCACAAAAGTGTGAAATCAGGCTGGAAAACATTTTTCCTTGATTATTAGGTTTATTCACTACTGACAGGAGCTAGTAAAGTAAGTGGTAGATTTAATATCTCTTAGGGGCTGCAAATCAGACTTGCCATTGAAGAAGAGATGCTATAGGGAAACTTACTGATCTCAGAACAAAGGTGTACAGCAGAATGCTTTTTAATATATAGACAGTCAGAGACAGGCCTAACAGTCTCCTTCTTTTAACTTATTTGTGTAAGCTACAGTGGATTATTAGAATTTTTTAGATTATTTTTGTTGTTTTAAAAAAGAAGTGAAATCTATTAGCTGGGAAAACATATAAAGTGAAAGTGAAAGTGAAATCTAGAAATCAAAACCCTACAAAGAGACTGGGCTAGGTGAAAGCATCTATTGTGGGGTGGCCTCCTTACTTTTCCCCCTCGCCTTCCTGAAACACTCTGTACCCTTGTGCTGGTGCATCAGGATCATATATGCATACATAACTTCTGGGTATTTTTTGACACCTCCTAGTTAAGCTAGAGATCAGCCACTGTGAAAATGTGTAAAATAATAATAAAAAATAATTATCAAAGATACATAGATGCTTTTTCTTATTTTATTCCAAAGGAATCAATCAAAAACAGGAAAAGAATTAGGTGTTCATCAGCTAATGGCCTATGTTTATAGTGTGAGAAAGGATTTCTGGTTTTGCATCTTTACCTAAATTTCCTAGGTGTATAGAAATTATGTTTTCAAATGCCTTTCTTTCCCATCCTCAATAAGACTACACAAGCAATGAATAAGCCGAAAATTCTTCAAATATTGGGTTCATATTGCCTCATGCTGAAATTTTACAAAATTATATGGGAGAAACCATCTGTAGGCACAAAGGAGTCAGAGTGCTTTTTGCAGAGGGCAGACCAGGCTAGGAGACTGTGTGATAAAAATGACATTCTTCCACCTCTGCACAGAGACTGCTGGTGCTCTCAGAAAGCTCTACATGGCTGAAAGAGCACCACATGTCTTCTGCCTCCCAGAAACTGATATGTAGTTTGAGAGGGAGAATCCAGGCACTTTCCCTTCCTAAAACAGAGAGGACACAAGTATCAGGGTTTTGTTCTTTATCTGGGGCTTGTATTCAGAGAACTAGCAGACCCTGGACTCGTGGTGACATAGTGTTTGGATTCCTGAACACACTATAGAAAAAGAAGTGTCAGTGTGTTTTCAGAGAATTCTAGTATTAGAGTAATTTTGGTTGAAAGGGACATAGAGGATATATAAAAGCCATCTATTCCAAACCCTCCTGCAATGTACAGGGACATCTTCCATTAAGTAAGGTTGCTCAGACTCATCCAACCTAATCTTGAATGCTTCCAGGAATGGGGAATCTACTGCCTCTCTAGGCAACCTGCTCTAGTGTCTCACCAGTGTCTTAGTGTTTCATTGCATCCTGCTAATTATTTAAATGTCTCAAAGAGCAACAGATTAGGGAGGTCACTAATGTTTTCCATGTTTGAGAAAAAGTATAGGTAAGGGAAACCAACCTTTTTATTTTTCCTTGGTAATAAAATATGAAGTAAATTTTTAAAAAAATTTCAATTTTAGATTGATTTAAAACATTTCAGATGAATCAAAGCAGACAGAAGCTAGCTGCAGCCTTTTGTATAGCTCAGGCTAGAGTAAACATATTCCTATTTCTACTCTAGGATGTTTAGCATCAGAAGGAATCTGATATTTGGGGACCTGGTTCCTGATGTGTGGGTTAAGGAGACTAATACCTTTTTCTAGGTGTTTCTTTTTTCAAATTTTGTAAATTTTGTAGTTGGACAGAAGCTTTCCAAAATGTGGTTGGTTATGCTAGAGAAGAATGGTATACAGTGGTGTTTTTTGCAAACTACCCTTCGAGTATGAAAATATTTGCATGTGTACATACAAAGTCTTACAAGCTCGGTCTGGAAGTAAATATATTTCAAATTAGATAGCTGATGGTGCTATGCTGCTTTGTAATCAGAAGGTCCAAAAGCGCACCTAGCTAAAGGTAAATGCTACCTGAATTTTCTGTTAATACTTGCAATTTCTACAAGGGCTCCCAAATCTGCTTTTTAATTGAAAAGTACAACCTATTCAAATTAGTAAAGGTGGAACCTGACAAGTATAGTAGTAGTAGCCATTTATACTCAGAAAATGAGAGCATTATCAAGCCCTTTTCTTTTACATTTTTACAATCTATCATTTCATTTAATAATTAAAAACAGAAGGATACTTTGCTTTCATGTATTGAACCAGTGGTGATCTCAGAGCTTTACTGGCATGGTGTCAGAACATCATCACTCAAAAGCAGAAACATGCTGGCTGAGGAAGAGAAGGATCCCTGTGGCACTGACTACTTTCAAATTACTCCATGGACCTGACATCAGTGCTGGCCAGATAGAAAGGAGGAAAAAATCTTTGTCCTTTCACTTTTCATAATTCATCTTCCTCTGAAGTAAGTACAGAGCATTTTCCCAATTGTGTTAGCCACAACATGAGCAGGTCTTTTCAGTTTCAGATTGCTTCCTAATATGACGAGCAGCTTCTCCTGCTCCCAAGGGTAGATAAGTTCTGTGGTCCCAGATATCCCTTTTTCTGTCTGACTACTATGAAAAGCAAGGTCAGCACAGAAGCAGCACAAGTGACCACTGCCAAGGTCATTATTTTCTGTTAAAATTAAATGCTTTCTGTGCATGTCCACTTGATGAGAACTGCTTTCCTGTCACTGAAATGTCTCTTTTGATCCCTAGTAAGCACAGAGGATTCTGATCTGTACCCAAGCAGGACCAGGAAGCAGGCTTGTTTTGAGGCATCAGCTCACCCTGCTCTGCAGACTTAACCACTACGTAGAATAAAACTTTCATGCAAGCTGGCTGAGGACCTAAAACTCAGTTTTAGCAAATTTATTTACCCTTGCACTTAAGCGCAAGACTGCACACACTCACAAGTTTCATAGCACACTCTTGGCATTTTTTATTATTTTGGTTCTGTCTTCCAAGCACATATGCATTATAACACCCTGAGTTTAGATGTTATCCAGTGGCAGGAGGAAAATATACAATTCCATTGTCTTTGCTGCTGGTTGTAGGAGTGCATCTATCAGACCAAATTACTTATGGCCATTGGGGTTTTCTAGTATAAAATCTAGCAGTAGAATGACAGAGTAAGCATTTTGCTTTTCTTCTTGCTTGGTTGATATTTTATACAATTTTATATGCAATCTTTAAAAATCCTTACTGTTGTTCTTTTAGTGTTCTTGTTGGGCTTTTACCAGGTCTGCTGGTATTCTACAGGTCCAGATTCTCACAGTAATATTTCACTGCCCTTTTCTCCTCCCTATTCTTACTTGGGAGACAAAAGTCATTGCATTTGCATATAAGCTTAGTGCAAAATAATACTTAGGTCATGATGACTCTTTCAGTTGCACTGAAATCAAAGGACATTTCCTGCAAAGTTCTTTTAGTCCCACAGTAGCATCTAGGTACAAAAACTAAACAACAAAAAACATATACAGCTCACTGCATACAGGATATTCTGTGTAAAGGCCATCAGGGTGGGGCCACCTTCTTGTGTTGTGGTAGGAGCTGATTACACCACCATGAGTTTTAAAAATGACAGATTATCTGTCTTTGTTCCAATTATACAGTTCATAGTCTTGCCCTAGCGCACTGTCTACCTTCAGGTAGGCACTGTGGTTTATTTGTGACAGCAGATTTCACTGCTCTTATGGTTAACCTGACAGTGACACGTTTTAAATAAAGTTAAGAAACATTAAACCTCTTGTTTAAGGGGAGTAAGGGGAAATTAACCAAATTCAAGGATCTTATAAAATGACCTTTTCTCAGCTGGCATTTTGCAGTGAATTCCATGTATGAGATTGATAATATACTTTAGAGTAGGTTTATATAAGCTAAACTGATAATAGAGATGTCTTTCCTGAACTGAATTAAGATGAACAAAAGACTACTGTTGTCTAACATTTTTCAAGGAAGAAAAAAAGGCAGGTTATAATGCTATATTTTATATTCAGGAAATAGAAAACAAGTTAAAATGCAGGCTGAAAACAAAACTCAGTGCAAGTTTGCTCCTGGGACTGAGTGGGTAAAATAATGAAAAAACCTATTTGGCTTGTAAAGACTAAAAAGGGAAAAAATGGAAAACCAAAATGAATGACACCAAGTAATGGCAAATATTCTCAATTGTTCTGAAAAAAAATTTTAACAATATGCATTTATTGTTAGTTCTTGATTTGAATGAAGAGGCTTGTGGTCTCTAAAAGATTTTTCAACATTTCCAGTTTTTCTGTAACTGAGTTTGTGTATGTTCATCCTATTTCCAAATATAAACAATGAGATCTCCCCTGCATTTGAATTCAAGTTGTAGAAGGGTTAATTTTTTTTTTTTTTCACTTTTTACATCTGATGCAGGCATGGTTCTTGCTGTTTACTTTTCAGCATCTGGTGCCCCAGAGAGTCCTAGTAATAATCAAGGTGTTTTTAAGCATAGTGAGAATGTTGCTTGGACAGCTGTTATTTCTTACCACTTGCCCCCTGGGAGAAGTTAGTGTCATTACCAATGTAATTTCTAAAGATAGGGAAACTGATGTGGAGAATTCAACTAGCTTATTTAAGGACCCCAAGTTAATTCTCACCTTTCAACTTTTCTCTTGACTGAAATCACAATCTGAGAGAGCATCTCACCAAGAACAGCACACTGCAGCTCAGCAGCCTTTAGCTTAGCCGCTTTAGACATGCTATTAGTACTATAACTTGTTAGTTTATCCACAGTTCCTTTATTGGGAACTTTGTCTGTCCTCACTGGTGCCAGTTTCTGTCTGAAAAGAGTTGGAATGTTTAGCCTTGGAATTGTTGAGTCAGGTTACTCTCAGCATTCTTCAACACCAAAAGCAGCTTGATCCCCCTTATCCATCCACTGCTGATAACTTTTGCAAATAGGGTAAAGATGCCCACTTTGGCAGAGCAACCTTCTAGAGTGGCTACTACTTTTGATCACTCAGGATTTTCTTGCAGGTGGCATTTAGAGGTCTTGCTCTTTGGAGAGATCTTGCTTTTTGAAGAAAAACATTGTTTTAAGGAATGAATGAAAACATGAATGTCTCTCTACACCTATAATTCTCATGTAATATAAGCAGATCTATTATTAAAACTGACTAATTTTTATACTTGTTGGCATATTTGCATTGGTTTTTTTTGTTTATTTTTAATAAGAATGCTTACACAGGACTTTTCATTAATTTCTCCAACTCTATCCCACTTTTAACCCATTGATCCATTAATGAGAACTTGCAAACAGCAAATTGCACATCCCTTATATGTGGTACTTCTGAGCCTCCTGACCACCATTATAATAAGCAGGTCGAGGTATAAATAAGCAGACTGGCAGAAGAGAAGGTTTTGGCATAATGCTGTAAGTCCCCAAACAGCTTGCTCCATGAGGTTTTGAACAGGGCTCAGGGTTCTTCATGTACTCTGAGTTACATGATCAGGAGAAATATGGACAAGATATTCTCAAGAGGTCAAAATAACAAAAAAGACTTTGCTGACAGCTTCAGAAGATCAGAGGAATTTGGCAAAAGCTTTAGTACAACATTCAATCAGCATAAAACACTTCTCAATGGATGAACTTGGCCCTTCAGCTTAGGAAATTCTAAGCCCATTCTATTTTAAGTTACTCAAAAATTCCAAGAAAAGAGAATTAGAAGAAGAAAGAGAGAGAACATTTAGAAAAGCACACACATAGCTACCAAATTCTGAATTCCAGTTGTGTTTAGATAGAAATTCCAAGAGGTGGTAGGGCGAAGACATGATTTCCTCCTTAAATACGGCCTTAAATACCCCTTGGTCTTCCTGGGCCCATCCCCTGAGGTGGGACTTCTTGTCATTTGGCTACTCAAGAGTTTGATTAGGGGCTCCAGAGGTGAGTGAGAATCATTGCCTCTGATAGTGGGGCCCTGGAAAATGTTAAAGATGGACTCTGAAAATGTTAGGCTTTGTGTTTTGCCAGATCATTGCACCTGCGTAAGCAGTATGACAAATTATATAATTGTTAGATGTGATGATTGTTTAGTAATTAAATATAATTACTGTATAATCATAAGAAGAATCATGAGAAACTATGTTAGAAATTTAAAGGGAGGCCACAAGGAGCCATGCTTGGCTGAAATCTATGCATACAATAGAACAATAAAGTCTAATAATTAACATGAAAGTTATATAACGATAGAATATAAAAACATGCTCATCCCGAATGCATGTATGAGTCAGATTTGGGTTTGTACCCCTGACACCCAGAGCTCTTCAATAAAAGCACCTACATATAATTGCTCTTGTGATTAAATGTTTCTGAATGCTAACACCTCCAGGGATTGACAGGTTCTGCCAGACTGGAATACAGGCTCCAGGGTGGTATGAGGTACAGGGGTAGTGCATTGCCTTGCCAGGGCAAGGGCTGACCTGCCCCTTTCCCCACATACATGCACACCAAAATGTCTCGAGACATCAGTCTTTCCAATCTCTCACCGCTACCAAGTACAGTCCCTTCATTATGGCTTGCTAAATGACCTTGCTCAATTTCTTCATTTGTTTGAGAATTTGAGAATGATAACATTTAATCCCCTGTAAACGTATCTCCCTACTAGGGATCTGGTAACTGTTTTGATTAGAAAAATAGCAGTAGGGAGGATCCACCTTCAAAAGAGGGGAGCAATCAACCTAATAGTGTTCCTTTTTTGAAAAAACACATTGGATTTGTTGCCCGGTATGCCTTGCTTCCAATAGCAATGCTCACTGTGATCATGTCTCCTTAAATTATAGAAAGGTGCCTTCTGCCTGGCACTTCCACAAATGACTAGCCAGTGTTTTATTTCTCTCTTTGTTAAAGACCTACTACCTCAGTGTGTGTTTTGGCACCAATTGGATTAGGGATAGAGTGGAGGTTTTTCTGACTTGGCTGTTTTAACAATGGTAACTTCCAACCCATGCCCTGTTACTGTGGCTTATACAGCAATCAACTTGCTCGGGTGTGGCATGAAAATCTGCCCTTTTTGTGCAGTTATTTACAGTATGTGCTGGGGAGTAGATAATAGTACAATGTTTTCCATGCATATAGTCCAGTGCTGATGACATTTTGTTTTCAGCCATTATTGTGTGGTTTTTCTATGTTCTATATAGATCTTGTTTTGGGAGGGTTGGTTTTGCTGGAAGCGACCACTAACATGCAGTTAGGAAACAGTCTGGTGTTAATACACACACACAATACTCTAATTGAGTAAATGTTATTGTCTTCCCGGTTTTTGTGCAAATTGCACTCAGTATCTTGAATTAAAAAGGGAAACTTTATAACATTTTGTTTAATATCAATTCTAAAGGAGTGAGGGTGACCAAAAAAGGCATGTGTGTGTATGATCCCATCCATCTCTTTGTCAGCAGGCCAGTCTGCCTCACTGCTGTGTTTTGAATCTGTACCTTTGTAAATTTTAAGTATGAGAGAGGAAGAATCACCCAAGAGGTCACACAGCTGATCAAGTTTTATGAGGTGAGGTAGACACATACAGGAGTGAGCCCTGACAGTGTTCCTACCTTGACTTGACCACTGGTCAAACCAGAGTCAACTGGCAACTCAACAGCATATCACAGCACCATAGGGAACCCAGAGGCCATGGGCACATCTTCTGCTTCTTAGAATGACTCCTTTTTTGAGTACAAAGTGGTTGAACTAAACATTTCTTCAAGGAGCCTGGACTAAATGTGGTGAGAAAGCACAGCAGGGTTATTGATGTACCCAGGTTGTTATCATTTGCCATCACTGAGTGACCATATTTTCATTTCTGTGGCTTGGAAATGGAAGTGCACATAGTTCTCAGTGTATCCGGCCAGCCTTACCCAATACCCCCACCATCTTCCCCCAAGGATCCAGGGCTGATCCGAGCTCAGACTGGAACTTTCAGTCTGTGTGCTCTGTCCCTGTCTCCTGGAGAGGCCTGGAACCTGCACTGCAGAGAGCGGTTCTCCAGGATGGAGCCCTCAGACCTGGATCTTAGCTTGTCATAGAGAATTCTAGGAGTAACATGCTCTGTTCTATTTCTAGATCTATTTCTATTCCTATTTCTAATTACTATTAGAATTTATTTCTATTTATTTCTATTTCTATTCCCTGCACACCACGACTTAAATGGTGAAAAGCAATTTCATTTGCCTGAAATGCCATGGGTTTTTCAGCACCAAAAATGCTTTGAAGGACACACAACACAAAGGCTACAACTGGAATCAGGATTTTATTTTTGGGTTTTTTTTATCATTATTTTTCTGAAACCATTTCACGGCCCTTGCTCACAAGTGTTAACACAATGCCCATGTGTAGCCTGAATCTGGGTGATGCATTTCAATTTAGTTTAAAAAAAACATCCTTTGCAGTCTGTCAGTCTAACAGAACTACAGAAAGCTTTCTGTATTCATTAGAAGGAATACAGGCCTAGAAAACCCTATTTTCTAAAGAGAACATGAATAATTAGTTTCAGTAACAATCACACAAAGGAAGAAGACAAAAGAAGAATGAATGTGGGGCACAACAGTCTATCTTCATGGTGCGTGAGCAGCAGGCAGCAACCTGGCCAAAAGGGACTGGAGGAGGCTGACCAGTGGTCAGGTTTGATACTGCAGAGAAAGGCAAAAAGCCCCCAGGGATGAGTGCAAATCTGCTCAGGGGGAAAATTGCTTTCTGACCTCAGCATTAGAGGTTTATTATTCCCTGCACATGAGAGAAAAATCCACTTCCACTTCATCCCACAGGTTGGTCAAACCTCCCAGGAGATGTCCAAACCCTATTCTCCCTCAGACTGGAGCTATCTCAGGGGCCACAGTCCCTTGTTGGGGGAAGAATTCTTCCCATGCCTGGCAGCAGTGGGTGCTGCAAAGCACTTGGAACACTGGTGACATCTCTGCATCCCAAATCTCATAGCTTCTGCTCCTGGTTCCACAGAGAAGACCTCTCTAGTGGTCATATTAACTGACCAAGAGCTAGCTATCTTTGAACTTGCGTTGAGGTGTCTCATTGGATGAAAGTGAATTTTGTATAACCACAGATTTTCTTAACACTCCTGGGAGACTGGGTCTCTCTAAGTTTAGACCATTTCTTTAATCACTCTAATGAAACATAGGCTTGGTACTCCTGCTCTTCTGTCCTGCAGATCTTTCTGATAATTACAGCAGAAAACCTCCTTTCTTGACAAAGGCTGCAAAAGGGAGAAAGATGATTTTTATTAGTAGACTAGGTTTGTTTTTTATGTGCAGTTGTCTACTAAGCATCAGCTATGACATTTTTTCTTTCATCTGGTTTGCAAATCAAGGTGTAATGTAGACATAGGCCCAGGTGTTTATATGCATTGGCATCTGTCCAAGAAGCAAAGAAAGAGTTGTATGAAGGAAGGGTTAAGAGGAAATACTATGTGCATGCTATCCTAGCCAAATCTGAGGTTTCAAATATAAAATGCTGGGTTGCACATCCCACCGGTGAGAGCAAGCAGAGCAGCTCATGCACTCAGCCTCCTTGCTGAGTTAGTGTCTAGCACACAATCTGCATGATGTTACTGGTGTAACTATTCTTGTGCACACTGGCACTACCAACATAGTGCTACTAAATATGTTTGCACTGCTTTCATTGCCTTGATTATAGACATGATCTTAAAAAATAATTATTTTCCCTAAATTAAAAGGAAAAAAAAATAAAAGAAAAAAATACTTGCATCACTCCATGCACGAAGGTCCTGAGAATCACAACCAACCTATTGAATTTTAATGAATGTGAAACGAATCTAGTTGAGAACAGGAAGGATTATGATTATGCAGAAATCTGGACACACATTTCTAAAGTTTAGAAAATCCATAACTTTTTGTTCCCCAATACATTTTAGGGTATGATGAATCTCTTGAGGAGTTTAGCAAGATGGAGTGTGACTGTTGTAGCATTTGAATCAGTGATGTTAGCTAGCTCCCACAGTGGAATATTTTTTGCTTCTCAGGATTCCTGCTAAGAGCAATGAAAATTTATTTTTAAATCCTTGTCATACTAATCATTCAATTGGTCATTTTGAAAATAATAAATAAGCATAAGATTAAAATATTTTGATCATGGTCATGGTTAATTTTTTAGTCTATCTATGTAAACAGGTAAGAAAGCAAGATGCAGGTTCAAATAAACAGAGTCAAGAAGTTGAGAATGGTCAGATTATTATGTAGACCACTTCCAACTTTCACAATGGCCTGTAATTTATTGGAAAATCAGACAAAATGCCTCAAATCCCCCTATTCGAGAATTCTGAGAAACATTATCTCAAATCAGATTTCTTGCCTTAAAATTACCTTGACCAACAACATTTTTAAAATAGTGAAGTGTTTTGCTGTATATATGTAGATATGTAAGTATAAAGTTGCTTCTTCATTTAGTTTTGACAGTTTCATCTACTGTCTAAACTGTTGTTTTCTAACCACAAGAATGTTCTTTCCTGTGCTGATGTAGTCTGCTGAGATGTAAGAATAAGGGCATGATTTCAAGATTCAGTATTCTTAGTTCTTAATTGCCCTACTTTCAATTTTGGAGTTGCCTATGTTTCATTTTAGAGTTTTACATCTATATTTAAGATTTATATTTTTAAACTTTTTTTTTTTTCTGTGAACTTTTTCCTAACTGTCTGTAACTGCCCATTAACCCAAAAGAATCCTGGCTCTTAGGCTGAGAAGCACTCTTTTGCACAGACAGGCTATGGGATGGACACAGCTTCTGAGGAATCCATTTCTTCTCCACAAGTGAGTGAAATCTAGGCACAGTAATCATCATTGTTCTTCCTTTGTCACCACCAGCCATCAAACCTCAACTGCATTACCTCAGGAGGCCTACTCACAACCCAGGAGAGTATTTCCCTGTTTTACAGAAGAAATTGGAAGAAAATCCAGTGAGAGGTAAGGTGTTTGACACAAAGGGAAGAATGAAGAAAATTCAACATATTCCCCAGAGTTGGAAGAGGAAATAGCAGAAAAGGTAAAGAGGCCTTCTTCTGGAATGGCAGACAGAGAACATTGTGGAATCATTGCACAGGCTACACTGCATTGACAGCAGCAGCAATTTAACTAAAACCAAGTCTATGATTTAACTATACGATATAATGGACATTTTGTTAGAAATTACTTCAATAGCCTTATTATTGCAGCATATGCTCACTTAGTACTAAAATATTGGTCTGTTACCTTAAAAGAATTACATACACAAAGTAATTGTATGTGACTTACCTCCTATCAAATTAAGTCAATGCTTTCCTAGATTGTTGGTTTCCTTATGGTGTTCTCAATGTGACCTTCTGCCTACCACAGTTAAAACTACTCCTATTTCAGACTGTGTGGGAAATTTTTTTCTTTCCTAACAGTACTGAGAATAAATGTCCTCCTCTCAGTGTGATAGGTATTCAGGAGGATGCAGGTAGGAGGCTGGATTACAAAGGGACAAAGGGTCCTCTGTCTTCACTCACTAGAAAAGGAACATATAGCACAACATTAAAATTGTTCTTTGCTCAAATTCTGTTGAATGTTAAATAATACTGATTGTCTTTTATGACACTAATTAAGTTCGATTTGATCCCATGCATTCTTTCAGCACACAGTGTCCCATGGGCCTGAGTTTCACAGTTGAACATGTCCCTTGTGAAAACGTTCCTCTCACCCCCAGATTTTTGCACTTTGAGAAACAGTGGCAAATTGTTTCCCAAGAGGGAAACAATTGTTTCTCAAGCCTCTTTCCCCAAGCCCTGGTGATTTAGATACTACTTCATCTGTCCCTTTGCAGCCCTCTTTTTACTTTCATCACAGGCAAACCTAGTCTACTGTTCATTTTTCTTGCTGCTCTTCTCTATATCCTTGTTGGTTTTAATCTCATTTTGAAAGGAGAGAACAAGCACTGCATACTGCTCAAGTTGCAGGTATACCAGAAATGTTCAAAATAATGTAATTACACTTTCTGTTCTACCTTCTATGCTTTTCTGAATAGATTTTAAAGTTGTACTTTCATTTTTGAACCTCCTTCAGGACTGAACAGTAGTTTCTGTAGAATTTTCTGTAAAAAATCCTAATTAATGTTTAGCCCAAGTACACCCATGGACATGTGGAGTTAGTGTTGCCTCTCCCTATATGCATCTTTCTGCACTAACCAACCCTGAACTGGTGGATTTGCCAACTACACTTAAGTAAGCTGCTGCTTCTTCATCTTTTCTACTTCTTCACTTTTTTTAAATTTCTATTCCCTACTTGCTTTCTTCTTCCACCCACAACTTTTCCACATCATATCTTCTGGAGAAGCACATTGAAATAGCGGAAGCAACCCAATCCTTCTTTACTATGAATCCTGACCATTTCATCACACTTTTAAATTTATTTATGGATTTTGGTTTTTCTCCCCATTGTTATCTAGTTATTTAACCAATTTAAGATCATATGTTGCAATTCTCTTTTAATCCATGACAACTCAGTAGCTTTGACATTGTTTGGATCAGGACCTTGGAAAAATGGAGAAAACCATTGTTGGCTCCTCCAAGGAGTGTCAAAGTTTGTGAAGCAAAATTTGTTGTATAGAAATCTGTCTGAACACTCTTTGTTTTAAGTGTTCTTGTTAGAAGTATCCCTGACAACTACCAATTCTATTATTTCTATTTCTAAAAATTTGCTCACTGTTAATTAGCATTATTATACACTACAATTTTGTAATCATGTTCAACATTAAAACTGCACCAGCTGTCACCACTAGGTACCACCAGTGCTTTACAGTCACGTTAAAATCAAGGCTGATTGTCACATGAAAACAGCCAAGGTATTTTCCCAGTGTTAGCGATGCCCTTCACTCTCTTAAGAGAGGACCAATTCAATTTCAGGTGCACTCCCCTCAAGATTCACTTTTTATAATATTTTTTTATAATAACTTTTTTTTTTAACTTTTTATAATATTTTGCTAGTCATATTCACTGCCCAAGTACTCTGATGTTACCATGTTTCAGTTACCTTCATCCTTTATACTCTGCTTCATGTTTGTGATGTTGATCTTAACCACCACTGGAATTTGAGGCTCCAGCAGCAGGGCTGGGTCACTGCCTAAACACAATGCTAAAGGAATGCACTTTAAAGCCTCCTGCTTAGGAAATGTGATTTTTCTCTAGGAATTTTCTAACAACTATATTTTGCTTGTAGAATACCCTAAAATGTTTTACTCAAATAGGCTGTATACTGCATATATTGTATCCATATATATATATGTATATGCACAAAATTAGATTATCTTTCCAAATATATTTTCTGTCTGTGTCATTTCTTCCCCACAGGACTGTGGCAGCAGCTCTCTGGCCACTGAGAGAAACATAACCTTCCCAGGCATCATCCTGGGGAAGGCTATGAGAAGATCAGAGAAAAGAATGAGAAACAATTTTTATTTTAATTTGCTATACCTGGCATTGTGAACATGTGGAATGTGTTATGGAGATTTGTTTGCCAAAGGGTGGTTTCTTAACTAGCAATTAAGATGGTGTTGGTGATGGTGGTGGTGTTTGGATTAGATGACCAATATAATTAATACCTCTAATTTATTAGTGGGTTTGCCATTCATTAGGGTTTTTGGGATCCCTTTTTGTAAGCCCATATTCCACATGGTATTTCTTTTTCCTTGTGTTCTTCCCCTGCATTAGCTCATCCTCCTTGCCCAGGGAAGGACATGGCCTTTTGGAGTCTTACAGTTGTTTTGCACTCAGTGTGCTGAATTGATTTAAAATCAATTTTACTTGAAGGTATTGGGTCATATTTTCTTCCATAATAAATTATTCTTGTGCCACCTACCCCAGGTCCAAATTTTCTCTCAGTTATGGTTGGGAGTAATAGCTTCCTCCAAGGTGGCTACAGCTCTTTCCCCTTTCACGAGCCTTTCTACTTGTCCTTTTAGCTGGATGCCCATGCTTTAGGGCAGCCTCTCATGAGAGGTATCATTATTTCAGGATCCACAGTCATCATCATAGGGGATTCATGCATGTTAACTCCCTATCATGCATCATTTGTAAACAAGCAGCCTTTTTGTGCTTTTTACAATCTGATTAATGTTTCCTACTATAGCCAGGGGAATCTCCTCTCTGCAGGGGGTTGAATCCACCAGGCCAAAAAACTGCTTTTTGGGTAAGAGATCAGGGTCATTCCCCCCCAGAACCCTTCCCTCTTTTTCTGATAACAGAATTTGGTCACTCCAAGAAAGAGAGACTCTCCACTCAGTCTCAGATTCTTTAGGGGTTTCCTTTTCTAATTTAACCAACTCAGTAGCCATACATGGGATTTCTTTCATGATTATATGAATCAGAGAGGCAAGGTGGTCACTGCCACTACCTTCCCCACAAGCATCCTTGGAGGGAGAACGTTTGGGCAGGCACACAACAATCACGCACTAAAGCACTCAAGCACAACACAGCTAGCAGGCAGATGAGACACAGAAAGATCTGTATGGGGTTCCAGCGAGGGTTTGTTAGGGTCCGGCACTGAACGCGTCCAGGAACAGAAGACAATGGACGGTGGAGGGCCCAGGGTATAAATATGCAAGAGAGGAGGTGGAGGAAAGCATCAGGGCCAATCAACTGAGCGCATAGGTGCAGTACAAAGGGCAGGAGCCAATAGGGAGTGCCAGGGTAGAGAGGCGGGTTTACATTAACCAATGGGGAAACAGGGAGTGGGGAATATTCTAGAACAAGACCATATAGGAGTAAAAGAAGTAGAGATGGCCAATGGGCCAATGGGAAATGCAGAACTGGGGTAAATTAGCATAGTACTGCAGTGCACCATGGGGAAAGCCTTCTGTCTCACCCTAACCTAGGGGGATGTCTGGAGCCTATGGTGTATTCCTCCAGGGTATTGCCAGTGCCCTTTTCCCAATGGGCTCACGGGCCTCCGCAGTTATGTTAAGGTGTATCATCATCCAAACCCATGTGTTCTACCTTATTTAAGGGACAAAGTGAGACTGGCAGCTTCTCTGATTGATTATGCAAAGATTCTAAGTCAGAGAGGGGATATGTGGTTTTGGATAGCTTCAGCTCTACCTCCCCTTTTTGTTTCACTGGCTAATCTCGCATGCAGCTCCTCTCGAAGCACATGGGTGGTAGCTTTCTGATTTCTTATTTCCTCCTGGAGGAGACAGGTGTTAGTCTCATCTTCTTCTAGTTGCAGTTGTGACACTGTAACCAAATCTTGTAATGATGCAATAATTTCCATATCAGCTTTTTGTTGACATTCATTGTGTTCAACTGCAGCTAAGACAATAGCACCTAAGACAGAACAAACAATAGGTTTTCCTTTATTTTTTTTTTTTTCACTTTTGCACCTGCATGCAGGGTAGAGATTAGCTCAAAAATTTCTTGGATATTACACCAAGTAATTTTGTGCCCATTCCTGGAGGAGACAGTTTGGCACCAAATTCATCCAATAAATTGACCAGAGCTTGTGCATTATGTTTCATGTTACCACAAAAATGTGGTAGATTTTTCTGGAGGGTACCTTGTGTAATTTCTAAATTAACCCTTTATCTCTTTATCTCTGGAATAACATTTTACAAAGTTGCATAACGAGATTAGGTGATTGTTTCCAGAGGGTACCTTGTATAATTACAGATAATTTTCAAATTTAAATCCTTCACCCTAGAAAGACACTTTGTATACATTTCATAAAAAACACACAGGGGTGATCATTCCTGAGGGGCACCTTGTTTAAATTATTTTTCAATGTCTCACTCCTTATGCCTCAGGAGCACCTTATTTTAAACACTTAAACATAGTAATACACTCACTTTTGATGGGCACCTTGCATTAATGTCATCAAAAAGCAAACAGCTACAATGTTTTACAAAGCACTTTAGAAAAGAAAAGAAAAAAGAAAAAAGAAAAGAAAAGAAAAGAAAAGAAAAGAAAAGAAAAGAAAAGAAAAGAAAAGAAAAGAAAAGAAAAGGAAAAGACTTATAAGGGTATCTTGCTTTGTTTCTCTAACACAAAATGATCAATCATAAAAATTAGCAATTTATTGATTTTCTGGAATTAACACTCGAGTTTTAAGGGTTTTGTGCCGTGTTATTAAATGCTACAGTCCACTTAATTATGGAGGAGCATTCACCCCTGTGAGCTGCGGAAACCATTTCAGGTTCAAATATTCCCCAAAACATAACTAAAGCACCAAAGAATTTACATGTTGGTACCAAAAAAAATTTGATATTTTCATTTTATTAGCTGTAAAAGAGGCAAAGAAAGAGAAAGGGGGAAGTAGAAAAAAGTTGGAAAAAAGCTAAGATTACTTTACAAGCATAGGAGAGTTTACCAACCACACTTGCTACCTTTCCACTGAGGGGGGTGGTGGGCAAAGCAGTTTTTGCCCCGTTTTTTTTTTGTCTCTGCTACTTATCTGCTTTTCCAGTATTGCAGGTTAGCAGCTTTGATGGAATGCAGTCACTTACCTTCTGAAAAGTAGATGCAGCATGTGGTCCCTGCAGCTGACTTTGGTCCACTCTTGTTGCTCACATCGGAGGATGCAGGAGCAGAAGAGGGTTTTCACAAGTTGTGTGTGTTGCATAGGTTACTGTTTTTCCCAGGCTGGAGGCATCTAAGGCTTGGTGGCATCTCAGCTTTTGGAGGCTTTAGGTTCTTTTTCCAGCTGTGAAAAACCTTGGATGGCAGCAGTGGAGGCGGGGGCGGGGGGGTGAGAAGGCGAAGGCCAGAGTTTCTGTCATTTTCTTCCTCCTCCCTAGTTTTGCACAAGTTTTGCCTTCCTTTTTATGGACCTCAAGGTGGGCTGCTCATAGTGTTCAGGTATTCAAAGAGATAATGATAATGATGAAGCGCTTTTTGAGGCATTATTTTTACTCTCAGATCCTTACAACTCCTTGCTACGAATATTAAAAGAACTCCTATTTACTTAATTGATCAAGTGAAAAATTACTTTTAATTGCTCATGTTGATCCTGGGTGGAGAAAAAAAGAGAAAATGCTGAATTGGCAGGCTGTGAATATGCCATTTTTAAAGGAAGCAGCAGCATTCTCCTGTCTGGGCTTCAATTTCATCAATACAGGGATGATAAATTAGGCTGCTGTGCCATTAGAGATGTCACTCAGACTGTAACTCCTCTTCACCAAGCAATATACAGTGCTAGGCTTAAAAGAGGCTCTTTTTTATTATTATTTTTATTTATTATTTCCCATAAACTGTGTCAGCATTTTGCAGGTTTGGAAACAAATCCTTTTCAGAGCAGTGAAGTCAGTCACATTATATCTGTGTTCCTGCTTTGTATTGTTAAGCTCCTTCATGCCTAAACATGTCAATTTCATGGGTAATCCATTGCTGATGTTAATTTGAATATTTTCAGGACGCCACACTTCACTTGCTTATTGTGCTGTATTGGGTCTGGCTGAGATAAAGTTCTTTTTGCCTTAGCAGCCCTCACAGTGCTGTGCTTTGCATTGGTAGCCAGACAGTACTGGTGACACACCAGTGTTTTTGCTACTGTGGAGCAGCACTGGTCAAGGAACTGATGGGAGGCATGAGAGTGAACAGTGCTGCTGTGAGCACTCTCAAGTGAGCAAGATCCTGGTAAGGGACACAGCTATGCCAAAATAGCTGACCCAAATAAACCAAAGGGATATTCCCTACCATATGACATCATCTCAGATATAAAAGCTATGAGAGAGAGAGGGAATGGGGGATATTTATTATGTTACCCCTTTTGCCTTCTGAAGCAACTGTTCCAGAAATGTGTGCTGAAACCCTGCTTCTCAGAAGTGGCTAAGGTCAACCCACTACAGTCTTTTTGGCATCCAATGTGTGCTGTGAGTCAAAATCAGTAATATATAAATATACATATTTATAAATAGCATTTATCAAGTAGAAAGCTTATTTATGGGACATGGAGTTTGTCAGCTGCATTGCTTATCTCTCTTTTGAGTTTCGAGAACATGTTAATACAAACAGCGGCTGTGTGCTTTTCCTTCACACTGATGACCTTGTTATGCTGGGGGAGCTATCTTCTGTGGAGGATGAAGTAATATACCTCCTTCTCCCTGCCCGAGACTGATTTGAATGCTTTTATAATGCAGTCTTCCACAGTCTTTGCTCATCCTTATGTAAGCTATTTTATACTGTTAATAATATCAACGAATACTGCTGGTTAACTATGGAGTTTATGTAATCTGGTGCCATCCTGATGTAACAGAAAATAAATTTTGTGAGGAGATAATGAAATCTGCCCTGAGGCATTCAGTTTCTGGGTGGCAGAGTGCATGGAAGGTTTTGGGCCTATTTCTAGGGTAATTATCACCTCCCATTACTGGGGCTTTACAACTGAACAGGTGATCAACCCTGACAAGCTGGCTCATCGACTCATAGAAAAGTGTCTTGCCTACACCAATGAACACTAGCAGCTTCTCACCCTGCACTGGGGCCTGGCCTGTGCCTACTGAACCACAGGTCTGTGTTCTCAGAGGACTGTAGTTGTGGCAGGAACCCAAACTGCATTTGAGGACACCATAACTGAGACAGGGACTCAAACCACAGTAACTAAAGTAATTACCCCAGCAGTGAAAAAAAAAAAAAAATTGACAATGTGAGTAACAGGCCCATACCATTGATTAGTAAGGGAGGAAGAAGAAGAAGAGGAAGAAGAAGAAGAAGAAATAGGAGAGGAGGGGCCAGATGGAAGAAGCAGGTCCTTCAACAGTATGTCCTTCAACAGAGAAATTTAAAGGAGTGAGGCAAATCAAACAGGAAACCCAAGTTATTCTGACCTCATCAGAACTTTGAGACTTGTGAAAAGACTACAGTCACCAGCCAGATGAGCACATTTCTTCGATGCTGGGATGATGGAGCCAACAGTCAGCAGTTAGAAGGACATGAAGTCCAACAGCTGGGATCCCTTGTTAGAGATCAGGAAGTTGAAAGAAGAATTGGAAAAGAAAGAGCAATTTGCAGCCTCTCTAGACAGCTCCTCTCAAGTGTGAGGACAAGATATTAATTTAAGGAAGATCTTTAAAGATCATTTATGGAAGCCTCACTATTTGCTATGGAACAGGGTAGAGCTCCAGAACACCTGCAATGTCTTGATGATATAATTGTGTGGGGCAATACAGCAGAAGAAGTTTTTGAAAAGGGAAAGAATAAAAAAATCCAAATCCTTCTGAAAGCTGGTCTTGCCATAAAACAAAGTGAAGGGAACTGCACAAGAGATCCAGTTCTTGGGAATAAACTCTCCAGGAAAGTGGACCACTACAGGTGAAGTTATACAGTATCTGAGAGAATTAGCAGTGCTGGAAGTCATCTATAGAAATCTAAAAACGGATAAGATCCCTTAAGATCCAGAGGTTGTCCCTTGCACAATGGCCATGTGGAGGAAGGTGGTTCAAAGAGCCTCTGCATCATATTCCATCAGCTTCATATCATATTATTACCTGAAAATGCATTCATCAGCTGTAGAAATTGAATTCTCCTGGTCTGAAATGCAGCAGAAACTCTGCATACTTTCGCACACCTCTGAACCAGTAGCCCAGCTTTTAGGGGCAGCCAAGAGATCAGTTCTGTCCTGCCTCGCTCAGAGAAAAGGGAAGCCCCAGGTGGAGGCCACACAGCTAACTCTGGTTCTTTCTTCATGACTGGGGAAGGACATAAGGAAGTGGGATGGTGAATCTTTAAGCTAGAAGCTTGTGTCCGTGGACTGAGAGGGAAGAGAGCCAGAAGAAGTCACCCAAGAAGACTGTCAGTGTAGTTGCTGCAGAGAGACAAGAAGGCAATCAGCAATCTCCCAGACATAAAAAAAAACTAAAATAGTTTCCTTTAGCCCTTAAGAGAGACCTTCTGATCTGGCATTGCAAAGGTCAGATATTGAATACTCTGACCAGGAACAGAAATAGAAGGTCCCTGCCTTTGGCCAGGAAGAGGAAAGTGATGGCCAGACTATATGGATTCAATGGCCTGGCACATCAGATACACAGAAGTCTAAAGCTTTAGTACACACTGATGCCATCAAGGCACAGGAGTGCAGAACCCATCTGAATCTTTGAAGTGATGGGGGAACACCAGGAGCTCTCTGTATTTGAGACTGAGGTAAGTTTAACAGGCGGCAAGTGGGAAAAGCCCTCCATTGTGACTGGCCCAGAGGCCCCTTGTATCCTTGGCATCGACTGCCTGAGGAGAGGGTACTTCAAGGATCCCAAGGAGTATTGATGGCCTTTTTAGTGTAGCTACAGTGAATGCAGAGAAGATCAAACAGTTATCCACAATGCTCCTATAGGAGCCCTTCATTGTTGGATTGCATCAAGTTGAAGACCAGCAAGTGTCAATTGCTACCAGGACAGTGCACCAGAGGCAATATTGCACCAACAGAAATTCTTTAACTCGTATCCATGAACTAATTTGTCTACTGGAGAGCCAAGGAGTGATCAGCAGGACACACTCATCCTTTAACACATGGCCAGTGCAAAAGTCTAATTGGGAATGGAGGCTGATAGTAGACTATAATGGCCTGAATTAAGTCACACTGCCTGAGTGCTGACATACTGGACATATTGGAACTTCAGTATGACCTGGAGTCAAAGAAAGCCAGATCGTATGGCACAACTAATATTGCTAATGCATTTTTCTCAATTTCTCTGGCAGCAGAATGAAGATCACAGTTTGCTTTCACTTGGAGAGGTGTCCAGTACACCTGGAATCAACTGCCCCACGGGTAGAAATACTACCCAATTGTTTGCCATGGATTGATGCAGACTGCACTGGAACAGGGTGGAGCTCCAGAACACCTGCAATGTCTCGATAATGTCATTGTGTGTGGCAATACAGTAGAAGAAGTTTTTGAAAAAGGAAAGGAAATAATCCAAATCCTTCTGAAAGCTGTTACCATAAAACAAAGTAAAGGGAACTGCACAGGAGATCTAGCTCTTGGGAACAAAATGGTAGGATGGATGCCATCATGTGCCTTTGGATATAGTTAACAATATAGCAACTATGTCTCCACCAGCTAACAAGGAGGAAATCTTTGTCTAGGCTTTGTGGGGTTATGGAGAACGCACATTCCAGGTTATAGTCAACTTGTTAGCCCCCTCTATCAAGTGACCTGGAAGAACCAAGTTGAGTGGGTCCTTGAGCATCAACAGGCCTTTGAGCAGATCAGACTGGAAATAGCTTGTGTGGTAGCTCTTGGACCTGTTTGGACAGGATCAGCCATGTGAAATGCACTCTACTCTGCAGCTAGGAAGCATGGTCTCCTCTGGAGCCTCTGCCAAAGAACATCAGGAGAAACCCAAGGTCAAGGTTTTAGAGCCGAGTTTATAGACCATCAGAAGCCGACTATACTCTGATGGAAAAAGAAATATTAGCAGCCTCTGAGGAGTTTTGAACCACCTCAGAAGTTTTTGGAACATAAATAAGTCTCCTTTTGGCACCGTGATTACCCATGCTATGTTGGATTTTCAAAGAAAATACCCCTTCGACATATAATATAACCAGTACTACATGGAGTCAGTTGGTATCACTGATTGCACAACGAGCCTGAATGGGAAAAGCCACTTTCCCTGGAACACTGGAAGAGATTATGGACTGGCCAGAAGGCAGAGATTTTTGAGCATTGCCTGAGTGATGACTAGTGCCCAAGAAACACCACCATAAAACAAAAGAAAGAGAGAAAATGAAAGAGTCTATGCCCCGTTTACTGATGGATCCTGCTGTGTGATAGGAAATCATCAGAGGTGGAAAGCCGCTGTCTAGAGTCCCACACAAGGAGTCATTGATGCTGCTGGAGGGGAAGGTGAGTTGAGCCAACTTCAGAAGTGAAAGCCATCCTTCTAAGCCCTTGAGATTGGTGAACAAGAAAAGTGGCCTGTACTCTATCTCTTTACTCACTTCTGGATGGTGGCTAATGCCCTATATAAGAGTAGCTGCAGCAGTGGAAGAAGATCAATTGATGATGCAGGGGTAAACCCATCTGGGCTGCTGCATTGTGGCAGGACATTGCTGCATGTGTAGAAAACATAACTCTTAAAGGATGTCATGTAGATGCTCACATGCCCAAAAGTCATACCACTGAAGAATATCAAAATAATGAATTAATAAATAAGTGTGCTGGTTTTTCATTTGAGCCACCCATGGAAGTGAATTTTTCTGAGGAGAGCTACTGAGAGCTTCCTCTGTATGTAGCAACACCAATTGCTGGCTAGCTTTGAGAACAGGCATGTTTATAAGCCAATTAAAAGTTAGATACACCTCTGTGACATTCACATTTTAAGACAAGCAAACCCCCAGGAAGCTTTCTTTACTTCCTGCATTTTCTTCCCTTTCCCAGTTATGCTGGCCTGTGCTAGGCCCGTGCAGCCTGGCCATTGGGATGGGGAGAGGGTAAAGGGACACCCAAGACAAGGCAAGGCAAGGCAAGGCAAGCCAAGCCAAGCCAAGCCATGGCACAGGCTGTCGCTGAGCCCTGCCCGCAGTTGCTGGGTTGGGCCAGCTCTGCTGCTGGGCCATACTGGGTCTGCCAGGCCCTGGGAGCAGCCCAAGCTGGTTCTGCTAAGCCCCAGGCCAGACTGGCTCAGCCGTGATTCTGCCACCGTTGAGGCTTCTCCCTACCACTGGGCAGGGGGAGAGGAGGCCATCAGCCTACAGTTGAAATTTAACAAAGCAGGGGCCAGAGACAGCCGTGTGACCAGAGCAGCTGCTGCCATTCTGGCCGGGCCCCCTGAGATCCTGACTCAGCCCCCCAGTGCAGCCTGAAGATCCATCATTGCACCTGCTTCAGCCGCCCACAGCCTGGCTTGGGTCACGCAACCATCCGCAGGCCCCGAGCGAGACATTAACTCTTTTAGTGCATGGATGAAACCTACAAACATCAATTATCTCTCTCAAGTGACAGAAAAGGAAAGAGTGAAGATACAGAGAGAACAGCATTAGACATGAAGGTCAGTAAGAAGCCACGTCTCAGATGGGAGGGATTGAGGAGATGCCTCAGTCCTGGGCTGAAATCCTCTTGTCAGGCTATGGAGTAGATATAATTGATACATCAGGCTCTTTTTCCCTGTAACTCATTGAAAAGTACAGGGGATGAAGTGTTCAAATTGAAGTTATGAGCAAAGGCATCTGTGCTAAAGGTGGCAGATATTGAAGTAGCTGTGATCCCATGAGAAGTTTTAACAGAGAGAGAGGAGTGATGAGGAAAGAAGGAGAAGACAAAGACCCCAGGGAAAGAAGAAGAAGACAAAGACCTCTGTTCCCAGAGATGTAGATGATCTCTGGGAACAGATTAGAGATTAATAAAAATAAATTAATTAAATCAATAATTAATTAATTAAAGGTTCTCTTTATTAATCTCTGGAAAGAGATTAATAAAGAGAACCTTTGCTCTTGAGCAGTTCGTCCTTAGAATAGTACCCTGTAAGCTGACATGGCCCATGAGCACTGCTGTGGGAAGGCTGCAAGAGCTGGGAGGGGCTTCACAATTGCAGATTCCTGGGCAGCTGTTATTCATGAACATTAAAAGCCATGAGAGAACAGTTTTCTTGTAGGGAAGTCTCCATAGCATGACAAGAGAGACTCCTCTCCCCAAGTGAACTGATGAAAGAATATTCTAGAGGTGATAAACTGACTGAATTGTTTTTGTATGTTGTTAGGGGGAAAGAAAAGAGGGTGTGAGTGGAGGAGAAGTGTTCTAAAGGTTTTATTCTGATTCTTGTTATTCTTTATTTTAGTTACTGTTAATAAAATTTTCTTTATACCCTTTTAAAGTTTTGAGCCTGCTTTGCCTTCCTTCTAATCCTATCTCACAGGAGGAAATGAGTGAATCATTCTAGGGGGTACATGGACATTTAGCCAGCACTGAACCCACCACAGTAAGGCTGCCAAAACTGGAATTGCTCAGTTGGACCTAGACCGGGAGAGAAAGACTGAGCTATTTATAGCCCAATGAGCCCATGAAGCATCAGGATATTTAGGAAGGGATGCAATATATAGGTGGGCTTGCGATCGAGGGGTGGACCTGACTATGGAAGCTGTCACATAGGGTATTCGCAAATGTGAAATATGTGCTGCAATCAAGCAAGCTAAGCAGTAAAATCTCCTTGGAATTGAGGGTGGTAGCTGGGTTTCCAGTATGGTGAAGCTTGGCAGATTGACTATACTGGACCACTGCCACAAACATGCCAAGGCAAGAGCTATGTACTCACCATGGTAGAGGCCACAACTAGCTGGCTGGAAACATAAACTATAAACCATGTCACTGCTCAAAACACTATCTTAGCCTTTAAAAACACATTTTGTTGTGACATAGTACCTCAGAGAATAAAATCAGACAATGGGACTCATTTTCAAAATAGTCTTGGAAACTCTTGAACAAAGAAACATGGCATTGAGAGGATATATCACATCCTTTATCACTCACAAGCCTCTGGAAAGACTGAGAGAAGGACTGCTGAAGACTATGTTAATGATGTTAAGGTAAAAGGGCATAAATTTGCATTAGGATGCAAATTTAGCAGAAGCTTAAGCTGGTTAACAACAGCGGATCTGCTGGCCACCTGCTCCTGCCCAAACAAAACCCTTCCATACTGTGGGAGGAGATAAGGTCCCCTCCCTACACATGGAGAGGTGGCTGGGGAAGTTGGTGTGGATTTCTCCTTCCATGGGAAAAAGCAAACCCATTTGTGGGATTGTTTTTGCCCAGGGACCAGGGTGTATTTGGTAGGTAGTGTGGAAGAGTTGGGAGACCTGCTTTGTGACTCAAGGAAATTTAGCCTTGTGGGGAAAATAATCTGTGGCATAAATTATGTGTTGCAGGAAGTAAAGTAGCAGGAATGAATTGAACTGATGAAGAATTAATTTTGTGAAGGGCAAGGAGGATGCAATGATGACTCAAGCCAGGCTGGTCTTGGTGACCGATGATAAAGTATGCTTCTTCTCCTGTCTTGACTACCCATCCTGATTGAATGGAGCCCAAGTCATGGATCTGGAAAAATGGAGGAAGCCCATGAAAAGGGAAAGTAATATCAATCTGTGAAAGGACAGGGGTAGTAGTTAGTGAAAGTGTATATTGGGTATAGAGATGGTTGAAGGATGTAGTTTAAGTTGTAAGTGTGGGTAGAAAGAGATTCCAGTAATGACAAACATAATGGAAGAATTGGAAGATATATAAATCATGTGGGATCTGAGTAGGACGCAAATGGTATGGAATAAGGGGTGGAAATTGTATTGGGACTGACAGAAATTGAGTTCATTTTCCCACAGCAGCCCTCACAGTGCTGTGCTTTGCATTGGTAGCCGGAAAGGTGCTAGTGACACACCAGTGGTTTTGCTACTGCGGAGCAGCACTGGCATAGCATTGGCACTGTCTCTAACAGTGTCCTGGTAGGGAACACAGCTATGCCAAAATAGCTGACCCAAATAAACCAAAGGGATATTCCATACCATATGACATCAGCTCTGATACAAAAGCAATGGGAGAGAGGAGGAGTGGGGGACGTTTGTTATGTTACCACTTTTGCCTTCTGGAGCAACCATTCCAGAAGTGTGTGCTGAAATCCTGCTTTCTGGGAAATGGCAGAATATTGCTTGCTGATGGGAAGTAGATATTAATTGTTTTCCCTTTTGCTTATGCATGTGTAAACTTTTACTTTTCTTTTTTTTGGTTCTTTGCTTTTGTAAACTGCCTTATCTCAACTTACTAGTTGTTTTGCATCTTATTTTCTCTCCACTGTCCTGCTGTAAAGGGGAGTGATAGAGCAACCTGGTGGGCATCTGGCATCCAGCCAAGGTCAATTCACTACACATGCACTGAAAATATTCACCAACTTCACTGGTAAAGGTGAACCTGAGTCACATATATTTCTTGTCATGTACTTGTTGTGACATACTTTACTGTAGAGGCAGTTGGTCAGGGGTCTGATGGCTCGACCTGGATGCCACAACCTTCTCAGAGAGAGGTCCTGCAAGAGACAACTTTCTAGGAGCCTTAGGAAGTCCTTCAGCTGCCAGGTAACCTCAACAAGGGGCAGCTAGCTCAGCTCAGCTCTTAGCAGTGATTTCAGCTCTGCCTTGTGAGGCGTACCCTGGCCAACACAGAGACAAAGAGACAGGAGAGCCATGTGGTTGTTCCACAGAGGTAGCCTTTATTCCAGCACCCTGCAAAGGATGCCAGCAACAGCAGCTCTCTCCTGAACAGGGCAGAAACTGGGGTTTTTTCTGGGGAAAAGCAGGGGTGGTACAATGAGGGAAAAACCAATCAGTCCCAACAAATCTACATGGGGTTCCAAAGCATGCTGGGAACTCACCATGACCAAGGAGGATTTCTCAATCCATGAGACTTTGAGAGGATCTTATCATAACCCATTAAAGGGATACCTCTCCAAGGGAGAGGGCTGGCATGCACATCTGTTTCCACACTTTAATGTGGATCTTATATTAATGTTGTTACTTGAACTATTGATTGTTTATATTTTAAGTATTGTCTTATCTCACTGTTAGATTAATAGGATAAAAACAAGTACACTTTCTAAGTAAGAGGTATCCCATTAATCATATAGTGGACCTCTTGTGCAATTTAATATGCAATTATTTATTGTAAGCTCATTGATTACATCTTGAGAGTATACATTCACATATATTTGTGAACGGACTGCATTGTCATGAAAGATGTTGGGTCAGTTACAGTGGCAAATGGAGTCCAAACTAGTATGGTCCTCAGCTGTCTGTATAAGCGACTTAAAAAGATAACTAAATTCAGTCTGCCAGGCTAGATAATCTTCAACCTCTCTGCTTACTTCCCTAAGGGTTCAGCTGGCAGTGCTACTCCATCTATCCCAGAGTTATTAAGAAAAGCACACAGTGTCCTGTTCTATCTTTTTTTTGGTAAAATATTCTACCAATACCCATCTCTCTACAAATGCTGTAGCTAGCTGTGAAAGCAATTCTTGTTTGAATCATTGAGGTAAACTATTTAAAAAGTCACATGATGCTCTTCTACCTTGCAGTAAGCATATGCCATTAAGTAACATTATTCCTTTTACTCGATTTTTACCTTCCTGCTGTGATTTTGAATTTTTAAAACCTCTCCTAACTGATTACCTAGGATTCAATTTAAAAAGCAGATGTGAAAATAAATTATTTGGAGCAAAAGCATCAGCTATCCCACAATTTTATCTTTCAGCAATCCAGTGGAGACAATTACCAGCTGGCATTGCACTTCCCTAGTGTTTCTCCTCTGAGATCTCTGCTCTCCATCCTGTTTGATGTATCTGTCAACGCTGAGAGCCCTTAGGTGTAATTTTAATTCTAAAGTAAATTTATCTTTTCCTCTTTACAGACACAAGTCATGAGCAGATACAGGCAGAGGAAATATTTGCTTTGCTTTCAGAGACTCTAGAATTGAATCCTGACCCTCTCACCTTCTTCATCTATCCCATCAAGTCTGCACTTGGGAATTTTCACTGTGGTCAGTGTTATTCCAGGAAATGAAAGCTAAACAAATTAGGTCAAGTGTCAGGCAAAAAAAGCAATTTGAATCACTAGCTGATGTTTTACTACTCTGCGTTACCACTTCTAGTGCCGGGTACTGTGTGAGTACCGCACTGCACAAAACTAGATATGATCTGAGGTGGATTCCTTCTTGACAAAAATGCTAGGAAGCCCCTTCTAGTAAACCAACAGAATCCTTCAAACCCTGTGTAACTGAAATTTCTGCTATTCATGTCCAATAATGCTTGCTGGGAATTATGAGATGCAGATAAGCAGATAAGCACTTGGTGGTAGTTTAAATTCAAGTGTACAACTGAGAAAATTATTTATAAAGGTGAAAGATCTTTTTTAATGTGCTGCCACTTTGAATGACCCATGATTATTTACATTGTATTATTGAAATATCATTGTAATCTAACTGTGGATAGTGTCTCCATCCTTTTCTTCATCTTCCATAATCACTGTTTGTTCTTCTTCTGTAAATAGCTTAGTACCTTAAAAAGAGAAGAACACAAAAAACAAACAAAGAAACAAACAAAGAAACAAACAAACAAAAAACCAAATAAAAAAAGGTGGAAAAGTGAGTTGATTTAATATACTACTTTCTAGAAAACATCAGGCAAAAGAGAATTTTTCACTTTTCTCTTATTTCTTGATTTTACTGTCATCACACGAATTACTCCTCATTTCTTTTTGGCATTTCAGTCCCTTAATACTTACTGAACTAGAGTTGAATCACTGCATTTTTAGCAAAAACTATTGAGCATTCTTAAATTCAGTATATTTTTGCTATCTGTAAAAAGAGACTGAAGTTTCATTTGGGAACCTGTTTGTTAGAAGGGTTTGGGTAGCTAAATAAGGGAAAGAGCTTGCATGATGAAGCAAATACTGTAATTAATCTTTGTAACAGGAACAGCTTTTATGGACAAGTAGATTTTCTCTACGTCTATAGCATATTACTTAGATCTTGCAAGTGCAGGTGAAACAAGAGATGTTTAAATACCCACATGACAAGTGCAATCTCCAATGAAATGATAAAGCATCAATAAATTGCAAAAGCTACTAAATGAAGAACAATGTGAAAATAGACTTGGATTGTAGATCATACTTCCCACAAATCTATCACTTCTCCTTTCTCTGTGTCTCTCTCTTTTTCTCTGTTAAACCAGTAAGTCTGTCCTTTGAGGATCCAGAGGCTTTTATATAATACCCAGGTATAACAAATATTGTAACTGCTTTCCTCATTAAAAAACAAGTAAGAGTAATGGGAGAACAATGCATTAGATACAAAATATTTACCTATAATGTCCTTCATTTAAGTTAGCTCCTGCTTCATTTATATTCTTGTAAACTAGCTGGTTTCAGCAGCACTATGAGATAAACTGAAAGGCATAAATTATTAATATTCATTTATGTCTTTCAGTTAATTTGAAACACAAAGGACTTCATTTGTTCAAGCAGCAATTAAGTAGCTCTTGTTAACTGCAAAGAATGATCACATTTTATGGAGATAGATGTAAATATTCCTCACACAGATTTCTATTCCTATAGGCAACCTAGGCAAAGATAGACAAGGGGTTTTTTTTCCTGATGCCTTTGTGTTTTGGGTTGTGTGTGCTGCAAAGGAGAGTGGGGGTTATTTTTTGTTGGTTTTCAATGGCCATTGGGGGGCAGGGAAAACATAATATGTGCTTAAAATGTACCTTCAACTGTGTGATGAAATTCAATCTATATGCATTTGCTATTGAGAGAATGACAGAAACTAATGCAATTTTCAGTTACTTTCAGTTATACCTCCAATGACACTTTGTTGCCTGCTGTTGAAACTGCCTTTGAACACTTGGCATGGAATCAAAGCAGTCTGCTAAGATGCTGCCTGTCTGTACAGAGCTTTTCAGATCCTGTATTCTGAATCTGTTTTCAAGTGATTACCTGCCTGTGGCAGACTGGTGCCTGTGTCAGGCAAAATAACCTATGTATTTAAATGCCTGAATTCTATTCCCTTCCTATTCTAAGGATGCATATTTAACTTTCAAGATACATCCAATGTACATCATTCTGCCAGCTGAAGTTCACCAGTGATGGCTCCATGATTTGCTATGAAAAGCCTTTGGTTGAAGGCTGGCCCAATATTTGCTACTTATTTACTTTCAGATTTATTCCATCTGGTAGCACACACAAAGAAACTAAGCTTTTATGGAACTGCTGTGCAAAACAGAACCTGAATTATAAACTTGGAGACCTGAGAAGACCCAGCAGAGCTATGTGAGCTAAGTAAATATAGACAAACCTTTCTGTTCTGTCTCCTTGTCATTAGTCTTGCTGAAGTAACAGCACTCAGTGCTAAATGGTATTTATGCCTTGGAGTGGCTACCTAGAACAGAGGCTTGACAGAGTTAAGAGAATAAAGTGGGTATTTTTTAAAGGCCTTCAATAGCTACACCCAAGTGTAAAAACCTCATGGAGGCTACACCCAAGAGGGACGGCAGTCAAAGGTTTTTCAAGCAGATAGAAGTTTTGTCTGTTTGCATTTCAGGGGTTAATTCTCCAATTACAGCTTCAGGCAATGAAGCCATATTCCCACAGCTTGCTCCTCCCCAACTCACTTTTGGTTATCTACTTTTCAGGGCCCGAGGCTGTGGTGTGTCCTTGGATCACAGGTCCAGAGGGATTCTTTTGTCTAACTAAAATGTAAAGATAGTTAACTACACTTTATATGCCACCATTTCTAATATTTCTCCTTGAGATCCCCTGCAAACCACTTCTAGATACCAATTCAAGAAACTCCACTTAATTCTAGTAAAAGATCTTATTTAATAGTCTCTTGAACAGCTGTCCACAAAAATACTTTTTCGTAAATGCAGCGAAAATGGCAGATGTGTTATACCTCTTTGTTTCGACCAGCACTCCTAGGACAGTCCCTCTCCCTTCTGGGTGGTCTGAGAGATTTTCTGTCACAAATAAAAGCCAGTCAAATGTACTGTGTAAAATTAGGAAAATCTAATGTATCTAGGTGGCATGTGGTCCAGATGAGAAGCAGAATCAGTTTTACACCTCGAGAGCATCCAATCCAATTGGGAAATGCAGTTAAAGAAAGGGGCCTACTAAGTTAGTAATCTGAAATCTCCTCTACAAGGGTCAGGCTTCTAAATGTATTCAGCCTTCAAACTTCTACTGAAGTGGCACAGTTAATGTTATGCCACATCCATACAAATGAGTCATAAGCAGATGTCTCCTTCAGTAGCAAGTTCTCCTTCAGTCAGCCAACACCTTGTCTTTCTGAAGGAACTAGACCAGAAGACAAAATATAGGCAAATTTCTAATGGTAATTTTTTCCATATCACTTGACAGTAAATGGCTTGAATCTGATCCAAGCCTGTAGTCAACTCTGGAACACTCTGTTCCATCCCCACTTAGCATTATATAGTCCATTAACTAAATTAATGGTCTTTAGCCCTGTGGGTTTGAGCTAGAATGTAAATACATGGGTAAATATGGGAATACAGTTCCTGAAATGTCACTGAGGTTTCCTAATCAAATGAGAGATAACTTGTAAACTTAGTTTCAAATCCTCATTCTTTCTCATAGCTTAGAAAACCAGTTAAGGCAGCTCCTTTAGAAAAATACCACACCCCCATTGAAAACATCTGGGTAAGAAGAATGGAAGTTTAACTATTCACCTCTTCCCTCTCCAGCTCAGCTGCAAGCATTGTCCCTAGGCAGTCTGTAGACATGTGCTATCTTGTTTCTCTGATTTGTAGCCCAAGAGGTATGGCTTAAATCTAGGTGGCACCTGACAAATAAATGATTTAAGACAACTTTTTCTGTCTAGTTTTTAGCTTTCTAACAGAAACACTCATGTTTCTGTGAGCCATTGTGGTTCTAGAGTGTACCTAAAAATTGCAATTACTTGCAAGTTCTGTTGGGAAATTATGGTGACATTGTATATTTACCCTCTGTTTTCTTTAGCCAGATTCCTTGGCAGATATTAACAGAACAATCTAATAATCCTTAAAATAGATCTGCAGGATGAGTTGCATTTCATAATACACACAGCTACGGAAACAGAGGTAGGGAGGCTAAGTGACTTTTTAAAACAGCAAACAGAGAAAGACTAACTTACAAATGTTTAGCAAATCAAACATGCTTCTCACTCTTTGAAACCCAGAACTTCCAAACTGCATTCAGTAAAACACATTTTCTTCACAAGTGATCAGAGGCATCATATCAAAGAAAAAAAAACGTTTTCCCAGTGTTACACAAATCACTACCATTTTGACTTCCTGTTTGTATTCTCTTTCTATTGTTTTGCATTAAAATGCTGATTTGTCCTTGAAATTGTTGGTGGTCCATGGAAAATTTATAACATGCATCTCTGGACTTTGAATCCTGAACTCTACTGGGAACCTCTGAAGTTCATCAGTTAGCAAAGTGATTCATTGCTATTTATCATGGTAAGCATCAGACACACTACTAATATGGGTTCCTCTTACAGCTGGGGACCTCTGTTTGGGCCATACACTTAAGCTGTCTCTAGAATCTGCTCTAAAAAAGCTGGTTTGTATGCTATAACTAGGTAATCAGAATATACTTTTCCTTCATCACTTCTTAATTTAAATAAAAGAGGGAATTTGTTCATAAAGCATGATGCAGCTTTATTTAGTGTATGTTCCTGAGCTCTGACTCCTGAGTTTACCCAAAAAGCAGGTTAGCTCTTGCCAAATGATCCATGGCAAAGTTTCCCTTCCCTTCCCTTCCCTTCCCTTCCCTTCCCTTCCCTTCCCTTCCCTTCCCTTCCCTTCCCTTCCCTTCCCTTCCCTTCCCTTCCCTTCCCTTCCCTTCCCTTCCCTTCCCTTCCCTTCCCTTCCCTTCCCTTCCCTTCCCTTCCCTTCCCTTCCCTTCCCTTCCCTTCCCTTCCCTTCCCTTCCCTTCCCTTCCCTTCCCTTCCCCATTGGCAAGTAACATGGTGTCTACGTCATTCCTGATACACAGAATTATCTTTAAGGTGCTGCTAATGAGAAATTCATCACCACTTGGCTACATCAGTGCCTGTCAGGGACTGCCAAATGAAGAAGGGGATTAATCAGTACAGCTTTGCTGCAGGTTGTTGGAGGCATTTTAGTGCCGGTGACCTAAAAATTTCTATGTGCTTAGGTTTGAAAAGCAGGGCAGTAGTTGGGTTTTCAGAAAAGTAGGATTGCAGTTTGCAAGAGACAATCAAGTGACCAAATGCCTATTCTTTCTACCTGTTCTTTCTATCCTTGGAGCTTGAACATGGGATATGTATTAGACTTTTCATTTTCACCCCACTATTATTATATACTTAGACCAAATAGGTCCAGTTCAAGAACTGCTACTCTACTGAGCAGAGGGCAACCTCCTTTCAGCCTTCTAAGTATATCTCTGACACTAGCCACTTTTTGCTGCCTCATAGGAGGGTCTTTACCTAAGTTTCTTACCTATTATCAAAGGTGGGATGTGTATTGCAGGTGTATCTTTTCTTCTGGGCTTTTTCTGCTCCTGTCCAGTGATTTGAGAGACTGGAGACACTCTCTCTCTCTGTGACTTCTCTGGGATACCATACCTTTTCAGCAGATTTTCAGATGAGTCTGAAACTAGGCCTGTAAGCAAGCAATAAAGAAAATGCTACTTTAGCC
Source organism: Melospiza melodia melodia (assembly GCF_035770615.1). Lineage (NCBI taxonomy): Eukaryota > Metazoa > Chordata > Aves > Passeriformes > Passerellidae > Melospiza > Melospiza melodia. Next base: position 57,256,500 of record NC_086194.1, read on the forward strand.
TGTTTACATTGAAGAAATTTCCACCTGTGTAGCTCTCCCAAAGACTACTCTGAAGTAGAGTGGCACAACTGCATGATCTGCTGCATGATGTACCTACCCTACATTTCTTTCAAATTAATTATTTCCCATAGGCTCTAGAAAATGATGCTATCAGGCCAGCTGGCTTCTGATTATACATAATGCACTAAAAATCGTGGGACAGATGAGTGTAATCTCCTATTCCAGAACTTTAGACATCTTACCACAGTAACTTAATCACACAGACATTCAAGAGGTTAGTTGGGAGCAACATGACCACACAGAAGAGGCTAGTGAAAAAATGTTTTCTTTATGATATGACAATTGCAGGAAGTAAAAACAGCTCTCCAGCCTCTGAGCTGCTCTTCCTAAGAGAGAATTGCTGATGGAAGGTACATGTGAAAACTGAACAGAATCAAATATCTGGATTACAGATACTGGAAAATCCCAGTGCTTATTTTTGACTTGGTGAATTGTTGCAGATATACAGAGAAGCACACAAGTAGTTTCTGGCTAACTCCTCCATGTATGTGCAGCATGGGAAGAAGAATTCAATAATGTAAGAGCACAGCTCTCTTGATGGAAATTATAACACTGCTTATTAGCTGAGAGTGACAAACATTTATTCCCACTGCTGGTTTTGGATCATTAGGTTTCAGTAGAATTCTCCTGCTTATTCTTCCCTTCTCCAGGTTGGTGGCATTTGGGTCTCAAATATCTGTATTTGTGCCACAGTAGGGAGCATTCCACAAGAAGCCCCTTCATTGCTGTGATGTTTTCTGGCTTCCTGAAACACCTACCCTTTGCCAGAGTCCCCATAAACACATGATCCCTGTGATTTCCGGGAGAACCATCCTGCAGGTGGCTTGTGTGCTTGACTGGTCTACTCCAAGCATCAGCCCCAGCCTCCTGCTGGGCACTGGATGCAAGTTTCATGGGAAAGTGCAAGGGCTGGACTGGATCCTTTTTTTGATTTTGGACCATATCCAATTGGGACATCTAGTATGGCTCAGCAGCTTCCAATACATAGACATAGTATCACGCAGTAATGTAACATTATTTATCAGCAAGTCTATGAGATCCACGGAAGCAGGTTTTTCAGAGCATAAACCTATCCACCTTGGTATTCCCAGAAGTGAGACCAAACCCTTCAACTAACATGGAATATCTTTGAGAAAGACAGACTTTTTTCTTCCCCTGCCTTCCCAGGTGCACATGCAGGAAGCTGTGTTCCTGTTTGCATCCAAGGGGACATAACTGTTTGAACGTTCCATTGACTTTCATCCCTCTCCAGTCCCCAGACATGAATTGGGATTTCAAAGTCAAGAGATTTACTGCTCACATGTTAGAGGTGGTGGAGTATGCAAAGCAGGTGTATCTTTTCTCTTTGGCTTCTTTTGCTCCTGTTCAGTCTTCTGAGAGGCTGTGAGAATTTTACCTTTTCTTGGTTTATTTTTGAGGTCACAGCTCTTAATCAGCTGCTCTGAAAGATCTTCTGCAGGGAAAAAATATAATGGAAATTAAAACTTAGGGGACATAAAAAAAACAGATGGTGGAAAGAATAACTTTGATAATAGTGCTTTAATTCAAATGCCCAGGAAGAAAAATCTCTTAAATATTTAGAAAGCAAACAAAAGAGGGCTCTGTGCCATACTACATGGAAGTCAAGTGACTTAGGAAGTCCTTCTGTGTTGTTGGCAGTACCCATAAAACAGAGAGAGTTGTGGGCAGCTTGTGTGTTTACATGTCAGAGGAGAGGCTGCATCATTGTGTACAGAGGTTCCATAGCCACCCCTGTTTTACCCAGTGGTAACTGTGTGGATTGTATCTTCAAGAGTTACAAGGCCAGTTCTGTGAAGTAAAGTTTTATACATATATAGGGTCTTTTATACATATATAGGGTCAGTCTATTTGTAAAATGAGCCAGTCAGTATATTGTTCCCTTCAAGAGTTACCTTTATTTCCAGAGCTAATGAGCAATTGGTATTTGCTTTTTATTTACATGACATGACGCTGGATTTTTGGTTTTCCTTTAAAACAATCCTTTACTCAGATCACCCAGAAGGTCAACATGACTTTTTCTGCAAGGGTCTGTATTTCTGGGTGCTCAGGCAAGCTGAAAATACAGAAGATAGCTTGTTGTGGTAGTACATCCTTTTCCCCCAACTTCTCTTTAGGCCTGCTCTACAATCTCAGCAGCTTCTGATAAGCCTTAGTGTAATCAGCTGAGTGGTGAGGCACCCCTTAACTGTGCCAGTTGGGCGCTGAAGCATCTATGACCATCCTGAGTGCTCTTGTATGGTAAAGGTAGAAACTATTCTGACCATACCAGGAACATGAGCAGTCTGACCAAAGTAAGGAACAAAGGATAATCAGTCATTCTTATTAGCTTTGGTAAGTCATTTACCCAACTGAAATTATACCATTGTTATGAGACTTTTTGAAAAAATTAATCATAGCCTGAGTGTAATAGTACTATTTTTACTGGAAGTTTTTGGAAAAATCATCTTATAATGCTACAAACAGCAGTGTAGCAGCAAGGAGAGCTGTTTGAGCTCTCCTTGAACACAGTGGACCTCTAAGTAGGATGCCTCTTGGAGCTTGCAAACCCTCAAGTTTGCAATACTTGAAAGACTGTTGCTGATAAAAAGGTCTAGGCAGATACCATCCCCACACATACAATCTCCTTGAGGTGCAGCCCAGGCTGGTTGAGAAACACTAAGGGATTTGATATGATTACTGCAGTGAGCCTGACAGGAATTTTTGATAGGTACCTTTACACTTGTTAATATAGATGTATACATCTTTTTTCATGTGTTCATGCAAGTGAATAGATCATGGTATGAATGTTGTTATTTTGAGTATATAATTAACTCACTGTTATAATTGTAGCAAATCCTATTGAATTATTTTTTCAAATATAAAATTAGTCAATGATTAAGTGCTTTTGCACCCTTTTCTTACATCCATATCCTCTGCACCCTTACCCTCTTGCATCCCCAGTCTTCATGTAAATCATTCCAAGTTGCTTCTAATCCAATTTACTTATGTATGCTTTGTCTACATAGTAAGTAATAGAATGAACTTTGCCACTTAACTCTGTTAAAGCTGCATTCTCATGAATTCGTATTAAACCCTGCTTTTTGCCAATAACCTTGACGACGATTCTTTAACCATTTTAACCACTCATTTGTGAACCTGTCATTAGTATCATCACAGAAACCACTGTTTTGAATTCTTAAAAGCAGCTTGTTTGCCTTCAGCTGGGCTCCTCTCATGGTTACCCAGCCCCTGGCTGCAGACTTTCATGCAAGCACAACTTCATTGCAGGCTCTTTCACACTATTTAAGGCAGCTGTTATATCTGTGAGTCTGCAGGTAGATGTGGGAAGGATGGCCTCTGGGTTAAGTCCCTGGAGATGTGGGGCTTTTTTCTGACCTTCACAGGGTTTCTTCATAGTCCTAATGAGATCATTTACCCTCCCATTGCCTCTGTTTTCCAACAGTATAAAGAAACTCATTCTGTATATATTTAAATAAGCAATTTTATGGACCAACTATGGTATACTAGCAGTTGTAAAAACAGTGTCTGTGGCTAGAAATGCCATGTAGCAGAGACAGAACTAGGATACCTTCCTTGCAGTACTAATAAACAAAATTTATGAAACCCGTGGTGAGACTTTTTTTTTACAAGGAAGTGAAATTGCATTTGTGTTTCATTATTGTTGTCACAAAGGTAACAACAAGCAAACAGATTTTTCTTTCTGGGTTGCTAAATCTTCAGGACAATTTTGTAAGATAAGAGTGAAATCATAGCACTAGAAGCAGAGGCAAAGACCATGAATAAGCAAAAATTTATCTATCAAGCATGAAATCTAGTATTCTGGAGTGTGACAGAGCAAAGACAATCCTAGTATGCTCATTGTGAAAGCTGTAAGAAGTAGCTTCAAGAAAGGAAACTGATGAGGAAGGAGAAAACTGTGGGAAAGAGTGAAGGAAAGATGATTTTCACAAAGCTGGAAAAGCAGGCCTGTGAAGGAGAAAGAGCAGAGAAACTTAGAACTAGCTACAGCTGCAAAGTCTGAAGGTAGAAAAAGTTACAATGGTATAGCAAGCAAGGACATGAAACAATAGCTTGAGTTTTAGGCTTGGCTAAGATAGACCTTAAGACTACAGAAAATTATGCTTACCAAGATAGTAGACAGTTTTAATCTTAATAATGGTGTATGGTGTATTGTTAATAGAAAGGAGACAAGCAAGCATTGTGTGAAGCAGGTGTACATGTACTTTTAGTAATTGGCTAAAACAATTGTCTGTAAGCTTTAGCAATACACTGTTGGCTAGGAAGTATTTTAAATGCTCTGTAACAAAGATGTCTTTGGCTGTTGCTGGCAGTACATTGCTGGCAGAGCTTTTGCCATCTTTCTATTGTCTCAACCATGTAATGAGGCTGCAATAAAAGCTCAGGGAATGTTTCCCAGCAGTCCCGTTCCATTTGTGAAAAGAAAAAAACTTCCCAACACAGAAAACATTTTTAGAAAGCTGTCTCAGTGATGGCAAATTGAATGCTTGAAATCTTTTACTCAAATTGCATATGGAAGATATATTTAGGGAAAGTTCAGCTATATCCTAACTTTCCATTTGCTGTGGTATAAATGAAGAAACTGCTCTACCAGGGAAAAATCAATGACTCTTTTTCCTTTCTCCTCTTTAATTAACTTCACTCTAGAGATTCAGCTGATATTTATATGCAGAAAAAGTGCTCTTTGTCTTTCCATCTGGCACTAGAAGTGTCAGCAGAAGGTGTAATCTATGTGTTTTCCTGGAAGGTTAGTTGTATCACTGGACTTTATTATGTGAAGACAATACCCTCATTAGAGCAATAACATCATCAAACAACACTTACCTAAATGGTTACACTGTGAATCTTGCTTGTCCAGTCTGTCATCTGGGATATCAAGTGGCTGAACACATTCTGTTGACATCATTGAAGCAGCCTTTTCTCCTCCTATGAAGATACTACACCACATAAATGAAAAAAAATTTAAAGAAATTCAGCAGCATGACATAAAACAAACATATTGGTGTTACCTAACAATTGATGAAGAGTTCTTGTCTTCCAGCAGTCTGCTGACCTGATTTTTTACTCATACATGCTGCGATTCACTGTCTTGGTTATACACACAGTAATCTGTTTCTCCACCTACCTTGCTGTAAGCAACCCACACTAGCATAGATTGACTCCACAGAAAAACATACTTTTTTTTTGAGCACATAGAAAGTGCTATCTCATACACAAAGTAAATGCTAAGGAAGAGGATGTTTTGTTTTGGTTTTCTTCTCCACTTGTTCTTAACAGTAAACTAAGGATCATATTTGCTATTTATTATATGAACTAACTTAAATCATTAATTCTGTTGACTTGGTCTTTTAAGTCCAGCTTCACTAAGATACCTTACATACCAGAAAAATCAGCTGTAAAGTGCTGCACGGATCCCAAAGCCATCATGAAGTAAACTTACTCATCACTTTGGTAAGACCATGGGAACCCATTTCATGTAGCTATTTAAGTGTCCATGCTCTGTAAGTCTCACTGGATTGCTGTTTGGGCTATTTTGTCTCCCTTTACTTATAGCTGCAGTGGGTGTAGAAGTGCATCCTCACCCATCCTCCTACCTGAGCTTCCTCAGCACCTTGCAAGCTGAGACTTGATCCTGGGGCTGCCACAGATGCCACCATAGAAAGAAGAAAATTAGACCATTTTTCACTGCTGATCATTTCTATTGTTGCTTAGCAGAAACTCATCAGAATGACAAAGGCAATGTTAAAGGGAAGCAACCTTCAACCTGAAGGTGCAGTCCAAGTGATCTAGCAACAACTGGGGTAGTTTTTCATTCGTAACGTCCCTTCTCCATTTTCAGGGAATAAGAGCAGAGTATGACTTCCTTGTAAGGAGAAGAAAGGCAATGAGGAAAAGAAAAAAACTGGAGACATTATGAATAGAAGATGAAATAAGTAATTGAGGAAAAAAAGAGGAAGGGGAGGTAGAGAAGACAGGGCAAATAAAAAAGAAAACTAAGAAAAGAGGCAGTTGCAGAATAACAGTGAAAAGGAGGATGGGAAAATAGGAGACTAAACTCTGGGAGATTGGTTTTATCTTGCTGGAGGAAAAGAAATTACTTATTATTTCTTTGTAAATTGCATTCGTTGTTTGCTGACAAGAGATAGAACAGTAAGGGAGTTAATCTCATTTCCATGACTAAACTTGTATCTATGTGAAGAACAATTAACCCTTGAACAAAGTGTTTGCAAAAGAAGGTGGAAAAGGTTGCACTGATGTAGTTCTTCAGTGAATGGAACACATGTCTTAAATGACAGTGACTTACAAATAAATAAAATAACACTGCTGTTATGATTCTATGTGTTGGTTTAGATAAGCCATTGCCTTTTGCCCAGGCCTCTGACAGCAGGCAATAGCTTTATTGAGGTAGCCAGCACCCCAAAGCTCATTCTCATTCACAAGTTCTTTAATATAGGCTGATTCAGTCTATTATAGAATGAATTATTTATTTAATAGGCAGAAAACTAACAGACATAAGATTTAAAACAAAGTAATACTACACAGGAATAAAGACCAAAACAAAGACTAATAGTAGACATATACAGAGCAAGGTTAAAGGTACCTATTAATGTTACAGCTAGCAAAGAAATAATTTGGATTCAATGTATCTTACCATCCATTTGGCGATGGGGCACACATCATGATCCTTTCCCTCAATCCTCAGGGAAGTAACTACGGGTTTGAGTCCATAGTCCAGGGAGAAATCTTCCACAATTTCAGGGTGTGTGTGTAGAAGGTTTCTACCTGTGTGATAGCTCATATGTCTCTTACAGTTTGTAAAACACAGTCTTTCAGTCACAAATATTTCCTTTATCTCTTCCCACATCTGCTCTCTAGACTAAGATGCTGATTCTTAGCTGAGGTCTGAGTACTTTTGGTACCAGGGATGACCTCTTGCCGGGCCTTTCAGCCCTTAGGTTATCTCTTTATAGACCAAATGTCAGTGGTAGAGAGGGGGGTGGGATAGATGTCCTGCCACAACTGGCTGGCAGCATCAAATTTGACTCAACTCATGTCAACATCAAAAGTTAACATTGACTGATAATGTATATATGGAATTAATTCCCTTATGTTTCACTATTTAATTTGTAATATTCTACAAATTATTAAGATCTTACTGAATCAGGCCTTGATGAGGGATTTCACCTTCAAATGTTCACTATAGAAATGTCCCAGTCCAGCCTCACATCTGTACTAAAGTGTTATACTGGCTGAAGGCTCATTTGCCTTCACTACAAGAAAAATTCCTCACTTAGGAAGACTCTAGAGAAAGAAATCTTTGAAAGCACCTTGAATGGTTGCTTGATTTATTCACTGTATAAGTAAGCTACAGCTATGGTTTAAAATAAAGCAGATATCATTTTATTAAATACAAAACTTATCTGTCCTTATGAAGGCTTGCACTACATTTTGTGATTTGAGGGTGTTTTATGCTTTTGATGCCATTTGATTTTACTGGATTTGATTAGGGCATGCTGGCTAAATATTATGACTGTAGGTAAAATGTTATTTTCAGAAGAATACTCTGTTTACAAGGTTTTCAGTGAAATCAGGGATATTATTTCAGACACTATGGACATTTTTGTTTTTAACATGTCTTGAGGCAGAAAAGACTGGGGATAGATAGCAAAATTTAAATGTAAGATTGGTAGTAAATTATATTTAGTGGAAATAGCTTATAAAATATGGTTAAATTAGGTTAGATTTCAATAAGTTGTTTCATTGAATTATTTCACCCAATAAAATTTAAGCTTTGTAAAGAGACTTAATATAGGATTGCTTCATTATTTTTTCTTATTATGGTAGTTTGGAAAATATTATCTAAAATACATCTCTTAGGTCTGTGTTTATATTTTCACTGTCACACATGCCAAGCGCTTGGCATCTTCAGTGCTTTAAAATTCTGGTTTGCAGGCTAACTCATGACACTCCCCTTCCATTTCTTTTCTTTTGTAAATCTGCCCTGAAGCAAGCATTGCCTTGCTTACTAAGCAAGCACTGCACTTTGTAACAGTCTATGTGACAAAAGAATAAAAAGATAAAAATTGCCAAAATAAATAATGGATTTTGGTATCTTGGGTGTATATACATTGTGTCTGACGTGTGAACCTGTGAGCGCTGTTACATCCTGTCATCATGGATTACACACAGAGCTCTCCTTCAAAGGAAAGTTGCTGCATGTGACATTGTTATTGTGCTTTCCCAAACAACTCAAATCAGTGCCTGCCACTAAGGAAACAGATTCCCCAGTAACATTTTATGTGGGAAGGGAGCCTGCTATAGGGACTGTATGAAGCCATTAGTATGGCTTTACAAATTGAAGCATGTTCTCAGATTTTCAGGCATTAGGTGCAACACTTTTCTTAGCAGCCTTCACATTAGTGTGGTTTGCACTCTCTGCTGCCATCAGTCACCTTGGTAGCAAATGCTATTCATGTGATGAAGTAAAGTGTTTTTTTCTTGCGCCCTGTTGTGTCCCTTGACATAATGATCCACATTCATCCTTCGTGAATCTGTAATGGTTACATTGGTGGGCTACTTCACACACAATAGAAGATACTTCCTGAGATACTATAGATTTTCCTATATGATTTAGGATTCAATTGTCATTTAGCCAGAGACTTTGGAACAGTGCAGCTCGGCTGTACCACCTTCTTCGGAGATATGTGCCTAAATGAGTCACCTCAAGTCTCTTATTTCTTGGAAAAGAGAGAGCTGATAAGGACAACTGAAATGCTTTGCTTAAAGCTGAGGCAAGCTCTATCTTTGCCTGCATAGTTTTGCTTGTTAAAACTTTTGGCATGAGATTGGATTGGCTCTACTTACAGACAGAAGAGGGCAATGAATGATAAGGCAGACTGAAAAGTCCAAGTATTACTAAAAGCTGCTTCAGCCTCATGTTAATGAAATCTCATGCTGCATCACTGTCATATAACAGCATGACTCCCTTAGGCATACACCCTTGTAAGATATGGTGATTCAGATGAAAAATATCTGAATTTTTCACTTTCTGGATATCAGACTTTTGGATTTTTAGATAAGTTAAAGCACATACTAATTTTTTTTCAAAATTCTCAGTTGTTGTACCCACTTGATTAAAGTGTCCAAATAAAGCTATCTTATCACTCACTAACATAGTTCTAAAACACACAAATATTTGCAAGTATATGATTGATTCTTTGCTTAAAATTTTGATTTCCATAACAAAATTCACTAATGCAACCAGTTCTAGGCTTCAAATAGGTAAAAATATTTTGCCAGATACAGATACCTGTTTTAGTTAACTATTTTAAACACAGTTGGTTTAATGTAGATGTGTGCCACAAGTAATCAGCTTAGAGTTTAGGGAATACTCAGCACAGCTACTCTCACATATTTATAATATTATGTAAGTCTTTCAAGGCCATCTGATAATGTGACATTTAAACTGACTTAAAATGAAATCTCATGAGAAAAAACTCACCTTGTAAGATAGAAAACTAAAGCTTTGAGAACAAAACTGAAGACCTGGGCTTATTTCTCATTTGATCTTGATTTAGGCATGGAAATGGCTTGGGGGGGAAATCTCCATTTCTCTTAGGGTTTGAAGGGTTGTAGGGGCTATGCAACTATGTGGATATTAGGTACTATGGATAGTTGTATGTAATCTGAAGGGACAATGCAGTTCTCAAATGAGTCACCCATAGGTGATCATTCTTACCTAAAAGATGGAGAAATGAAGTTGTGATATGGAATTCTTATAAAAGTTTACAGGGGTTATGTGGGCATCAATGTCAGTACTCCTTATCATTGTACATTAAGGCTCATTATTTCTTTGTATATTGAATACTTAGAATTTCTGAACTTGCCCTTTATAAGGTATCCACAACCTGTGCCTCTGAAGATTTCAGTAGACCATGTGGTGTATGTGGTATTGTATGCGTTGTTTGAACTCTTGTTCAGGAGAGTGTTTTGTTTCTACAAATGACAATATCCTGAAGAAAAATGCGCTAATCTCCAGGGCATGCATAATTATTAAACAAACCATGGGCATGTTGACATGGATGCTAGATAAATAAAAGTACTTGTGAGAGCATCCTTGTTGGGTGACAGCAGTCAATCTGAATTTAATAACTTCATTTTGATAGTTGGTAATAACATTGCCACAGAAGCCTGTTTGGCCCTATGTATTTATCTTCTGAAGCCAGAGCAATTCCTAAGAAGAATAGAGGGAAGCAGAGGCAGAAACAGAGGCAACTAAGGTCCTAGGGTGGTACAGTGTGCACACTTGTTTGTCCTCATTCTCATAGGCAGAGCCTGACCTTGCTGCTGCTGATGTACTCAATAGCTGGAAATGAAAGTAAATAGGGAGTATCTCATAGGCTGCTGCCCAATGCAGACACGAGGCAGAGGCTGGACTTCATCAGTTACAGTCCAGACTGGACAAAAATCAGCATTTTGCTGCCCTGCCCAAAGAGCTGCTCTGGCATGGGGGTTTACTTTTTAAGACTGGTGCCTCCTCTCCCACCAAACATGCACTTACAGTTGATTATTATATCATTTTAAATTGGTTTGCCCCTTTCTGTCTGGTTGAAATGAGCACATAAGCAAGGAGGGACAAACGGGCTCCCAACATCCTTACCTGCTCCTTTATCCCTGCAACCTTAAACTTATGTGGGAGGCAAAGAGCAAGACCTGTCATTCCTTCTGTAGCATGTCCCCTGTGGAGGGCCCTAAAATGTGAGTAGGCTCCTTATTTGTTTGAAGTCATTTACAAATGCAGAAAGAATGAATAAGATATTGCATGAAGCCATCTTGCACACATCTGCCCTATTCAGAAATAATGTGAAACAGGACATGGGGAATGTTACATCTGGCTGCATTTGGCTTCTTCCATCTGTACTCAGCAGGCAGCCTTGGTACCTTTATCAGAAAGTATGCACCTTCACCCATACCCCATCCTATCTCAGCTGATATTTCCTGACAAATCATCTGAATAAAGCAAGATTACAAGTCAGAGGAGAAAATAAATGTCCTACAAGTAGAAATTCTCAGTGTTGCTGCTCCAAACCTTTTAATTACAAGTTTTACTATATATTTAACATTATTCTATTGGAGTGATGCCTTCGAGATACAGTAGACACCTTCATGTTAATGCACAAACTTTCTTCTTCAGTTACTTGGGCACTAGGCTGCTCTCCACAGGCATCCTGTCAGATTATTCACTTTTATAAAGCATATTTAAATCTTCTTAGCAAACTGATATTTGAAAGCCTGATCTGAATATCTCCCTCTATCCAAAACTTTTGCTACTAATACTAGCATGGGTGAAGTACCACAGAATTGTCTTGGAGCAGATTTTTCTCACAGACAGTGTGCTTCTGGGTGCTATTTCAAAAATTGTGGCTGGGTGGTAGACTAATTCCCATTACTAGCTTGTAAAATAAACTCATAAAATAAAAACATTTATTTGTTTGATTGAAAAAATGCAAGATATATTTGCGCAAGTTCTGGTTACAAGTCTTTGTCTTTGGAGATCATAAAAAATACAGTCTTCCCCAATTTTTTCCTTGAGGTATAAATTAACCCCTTGCACATGCCAGACTTAGTAGTGAGATAAGAAGTGCTTAATACTAGCTCCCACTTTGCTGACTTACAAATTTGGTTGTGAACTGTCCCACCAGTTAGTGCTTTAGTTTGCTCTAAAACCCTCTCCTCCTCATTTCCCTATCCACAAATCCCAGACTCGGTAGGTCATACCTTAACTTTCCCCACATAGGACCATCCCCAGCCCATTCCCTATGCATTGGGGATCCTGTGCTTTCCTGCTCATCCCCAGAGGTGATAAGGCAGCTTGCTGATGGTGGCTGCTAAAAAAAACCCAAAACAAACAAACAAACAATCAATCAAACAATCAATCAAACAAACAAACAAACAAATCCACACACCCCCTCAAAAAAAAAGGAAAAAAAAAGGAAATCAAGAAGCCAACCAGCTGGGAGGAAAACACATTGCTGAAGTACTTACTGAGTGGTGTGAGGGGAGGGTGCACTTTGTCGTTGGGGCTCACTGGAGGATCTTTCTCCAACCCAGTATTGGGGCTGCAGCTGATGCTCTTGCCTCTCTTATCTACGAACAAGCGGAAGCTGTCTCTGTGGCAAGGCCGCACTTGGGCGTCCTCCTGGAGGCTAGGGAGCAGCAGCACCACTCCCTGGCCCACCAGCAGATTCTAATCCTGTTTCCGTCCTCTTCCACAAGCTACAGGGGCCAAAGGAAAGGCAACAAGATGCGTGGGGGACCAGCAGTGCCTCAAGGCTGAGGCATCATTCCTGCCAGATGACCAAGAGTCACAGATGCTGATGCCCTCAGAAGAAAGAGAGGATGTGAAAGCTTTGGCACAGAGAGCCAAAAGGTGAGCTGCAGCTGCTGGGTTTAGAGCTGCAAGAAAATCACAAGGGCAGGGAGTAAGGCTGATGCTTTCAGGGTCCCAGGGGAAGGCTGAGAATAAAAGTGGAGCAAGAAGGCAGGGCACACATCTAGAGCAGTACTATAAGCACAGAATCTGATGGACACTGTCTCCAGCACTGAGATTCAGTGATGACTGCATTTTTTTTTGTATATCTATCTGGCACAACTGGTTATACAAGCATGGTGTTTATGGGGCCAGGCAGGGAGTCTTCCGTGGCTGCCAGTTGTTTGCCAGCAGGGCCAGTCTCTCCTATTTTAGCCCATGCCTTTGGATGGAACTGTTATTTCAGCTGAGAGAAAAACATGCCTGACATTGGAAAAGCTCTGGAAGAAATACTCTAATCTGTGGTGGGACTGTGAACTGCTCCTCTCTTAGTATTATTTGCAACAAAAATGCCTTTGTCCATAAAAACTGTGGTGGCTCACAGTTGTCATTGTCTTATCTTCTTTTCCCCCCACTCAATGACTGCAATTCAAACGTGCATGGCATACTTTCTTTCATAAACAGAATATTGTACAGAAAGCCCAAACAGGCAAACTGCTAATTGCCAGCCCTGCAAACTATGCTATGCCTATGGGTCCTTTAAGTATCATATGTGGTTCTACAAAATGCCAAGGATGTTAAATGCTCTAAAGGAACAACCTAAAAGAACTGTAAGCTTTCTTCATCAGTGCCTGGGAGAGACAAGTATGTTCATTTGCTTGCAAAGTGTAAGTTACCTGTGCTGATGTGTCTCAGTGGCCCATCTTTAAAAGTAAGTTCATAAATGTTTAAATTATTCCTGAAAAAAATGGAGCAGAGGCTCCTAAGAATTTTTTTGGTGAAGAATAATATTTCTAAATTAAAAAAAACCCCAGAAAAACAAAAAAGCAAAACAAAACAAAACAAAAAAAAACCCCAAACCTCCAAGCTCCTCAAATCACACAAAGCCCAACCTTGCTTTTTATGAGTTGCCCACCTCCACCATTGTCCAGACCTCTCTGTTGCAGTGAATTTTAAATTAAAAACTGCCTAATTTTCACTGAAATGTATTTTATTTAAATACAGTTATTTCTTATTTTTCTATGAAGTCAGAAAATCAGAATGAGGTGGATGAAACAAAGTGGTCAAATCAGGAATATATTTTGAAACTCAGCTGAAGATTGCCTTTTTATTGTCCTGATTGAAAAAGTCAGCCAGTCATTTATAGCACTAAAGAATTCCCTGAGGATAAGAAAATAATTTCCTGTTCTAGGCACCAGATCCCAAGGTTGCTTTGGGAATGTTACAATATAGGTTTAGTCAAAAGGAAAGCAGCCTATCAGCTATCTCAGCAACATTGCACATCCAAACCTGGTGACCTTTTAGGTTTGTTAGGTACCATAATGCCATGAGGCATTTAACTGCACCAGCAGATTTATCCCAGTCTCTACAGAATGTCTGTTGCTTTATCAGTGTGATGGAGGATTTACTGTCAGATGTGGTCTTTTAAATGTCTACAGTTGTTGTCCTACTTGTAGGAGGGTTGGGACTCCTGCCATATTTCTAATCTTCTCTGTTCAGTTATTTCACAAACACAACCTGGAAAATAGTCTGAGTTTGCAATAAATCTGCACTTTAATCCTCTTCACATGTACACAAGTGCTCCCAGTATTGGGAAAAGTAGCTATTGGAGAACTACTAATGTAATTAAAGATAAGAACATGTCTAAAAGTTTCCAGGCTAATGCTTTAGAAGATAAGCAATGCAAAAGGAAAGCAGGAGAAGATCTAACTAAAAATTACACTCACACGCGCACACACACGCACACACACGCACATATATACACACATGCACATATGTACATATATACATGCATGTATGTATATATAACTATAACCTTTCTGTGCATTTGTTATTGGTCATGGGTGTGGAACAGAGCATCTGATGCTACCTGAAGAGGCTAGAATGAATCTGCTGGAAAGGAGAGAACCAAGAACACTAGACATCACCAGGTAAGTCACATCACACTATCTTCCCATACAAAAACTTGTCTCTAAAGAGTTAAAGGTGAGCATTATTATCAGTACCAGGAAGGCCTGTGGCCTTAAAGATGACATAGTTGTCACCTCTGTATGTTCCATATCTACTGCACATGGCTATGAAAATCTTACAAAATAGTATACTGCTAATCTTGTGTACAATCCAAGACACTGTGGCTCTGTGGGAGTTTGTTACATGAAGTTTACATTAAGGTAAGATTTTACTATCAACCCTGGCACTATTTTCAGATGAAACAAGAGATGCTGATAAGGTGAAAGTGAAGTGCTATTTTACTTTAACTGATCTTAGGTATCCAAAAACTCCTCGTGATTCAGCCTGAAGTTACTTCTCTGTGCAGTAGGATGAGGTCACATCCAAGATAATACTCACTTCAGGTAAGAAAACTCAGGGCTCACACTCTCCTGAAGTGCTTAAACCCACATTCAGCCTGTGATGTGTAAAGCAGTACATAAAGTTTGCTCCAGATTTATGCTAACTCATAAGCTGCTGCATGCATGTTCACACTCAAAGTAAACGTATACATGGAAAATCAGGGAATTGTATCTTGTAAGGAACAATTTATTAATTTAGTCTCTTTATAAATGCTGCCATATGTATAAAACAGACTAAAAAAACAGTTGATTAAATAAAACAGTTGATTAAATAATTTACTTTGCAGCTGCAACAGTTTGATCAATAGGTCAATGGGCTGTGCTGGATTTTTAATCAAACAGATTGCCTCCTGTACAGTGAACACTTGTCTTTGGCAGTTTCCCTTTAAGTGGAGGTTAAAAGTGCAGAAGATCAAAACCTGCACTCAGTGCACCTCACTTTTCAGACTTATTATTATAAACTTCTACATTTCCCCCTATATGTAATTGTATATCCATATAGGGACTCAAGTTGCATTTATCACAGACACAAACATAAAGATATGTCATATTTTTGAAAAAGAAGGCTTGATGAAAATCATTGCCACATCCTGAAAAACTGCATCCCAGGTCCGAGAGGGAAATAATTTGTGTTTATTTTACTTCTGAGTAAAGCCTTTAAGGCTGTAACACTAAGGCTCAGAGGAGTCTGGGATTTGTATCTACCCTGATGGATGACTATCATGGAAATGTCTTTCCTGCTGCCCCTAAAAAGGTTAGGGGCATTACCAAGGAAACCTAAAAGTCTGGAAGACAGTAGCCCCATTTGGAGTGGCAAAGGAAATTTCTACATCAAGTATAAGGGTCATGCCCAGATTCCCTGTGCAAAGCCAAGGAGAAAAAACTACCACACAAAGCTAAGGAGAAAATACACTATCACACTAAGGAGAAAAAACTATCACACTAAGGAGAAAAAGCTGACATGAAAATTAGTATAGTTTAACCTGTGCTTCACATTTAGACTAAAAATTAACATTTTCTGATGTATCTAGTTTACAACAAAGTCTTCCTTCTTATTTCAGAAGAAGCAACCCAGGAGAAAAGATGAAAAGAAAAAGATGTGGCTTTTCATGAGGGAGAAAGATTTTCAAGTTTGGTGCTTGTAAAGACTCCAGTGCACATTTTTCATTAATCTTTATGTCAGAGGGCTTTGGGAGAACTAATTTTAGGGAAAGACAGACGTAAAATCCAGCAAATGGCAGATGGTAGCAAAAAATTATGTTCCAGGGAGACTTAGAACAAAGCAGTAGCAGATGACCTCTGATTCATGTAATTTGTGCTTCTCCTTATATCCATCAGTCTTATGCAGCATGGAGCAAGGTGAGAGCTGGGATGAAGTTAAAGCTAGCCTTTACCTCCTAGAGAAGTGTTTCTCCCTCTTTCCAGGGGCATTAGATCTGTAGAATTGCTCCTTTTCCTGGAGTTGCTGCTTCTCATTCTTAGCTCTTGCTCTGGTTAATTATGTGCTGAACAAGTGTCTTCCCGTGTATGGATACAAAGGGGTTTGTCTGCTAAAACCCTGTGGGCTTGTCAAGATTACATAACTTCCAACTCTACATCCAAGGATCTTTTTAAATAGCATCAAAGTCCTCCTGCACTTAGAGCTTAAAATATTAGACAGCTTCTAAAACACCACTGTGTTCACTCTTCTTTTTAACCCCTTCCACATGATAAGCTTTATTTCATTAGACTGAGAACCTGGAAAGAAAACAACTTCTCTGACTGGAAATTGCACATATGAATGTGAGAAACATCAGTGCCTGCAACATATGCCTATCTCTCAGATTAGAGACAGAGACTTATTGGTGAACTTAGGCTGTCCCTCAGCCTTTTTGTGCCTTGCAGAAAGATGGCAAGAGTTGTGGATGTCTGACACAGTCTCTGAACTTCCCTGGCAAAGAATATTTTTGCATGTGTTATCCAATAAACAATTTATTGAAAGACAAATACACTAGACATGATTGAAACCACACCAAAACTCTATCAACACAGAACATGAAACAAAGAATCAAGAAGCAGAGAGATCCACATAAGAGGGTCTTCACAGAAACTCAGGGAAGGTGAATACTGCCTCCTCTCAAACTTCCCTGAGTTTCTAGTTTACTGCAAGCATCTTGAAAAATCCTTACTCACTCTCTGTTCTTAACATTACAGCAGCACCACAAACATTTTGGTAGTTACTTCCCTGTCTTGTGATGAGACTGCATTGCTGTGCTGACAAACTTCCAGTTTGTGGGTGACTCAGGTCTTGAGAAGGATATATGGCTGATTTGTTTAGCATTGCTCAGTCAGTGGTAAGGTGTAAGCTGCATCTTTGCATTTTTCAGCACTTCCCCTCTGTAGGAAGAGACAAGAGCATACCTTTCCATTCCCTGAGTATTTGGTTTTTCCCTTACAGCTTGAGAAAAAGACAGTCTGAAAAATGTAGTAGATGAAAAACTGTAATAGTTTAACTGTTGCTGGCTCAAGAATATAGAGGATGAGATTTCAAGGGAGCAGTCTTCTACATGGCCTTGTTACATCATTCTGGGTATCATCAGGGATTACTCTTAATCCTCACCTGGTCAACTGGCTGGCCAATTGGAGCCATGACAGTCATCATGTAGTCCTGATTTCTGAGGAGCATAGCTCCTCTGAAAGCTGTCAAAGAAGTGAGGGGAAACAAGGGGATATTGCAACCTGTGCTGGATCCTGAGAAATCTTAGCTGGTCCAGAGGACAGCACTGGTGATACCGCAGTGGTGGCAGACATGCAGGGCTTTTGCCATTGTCTTCATCCTACATCCCAGACTTTCAGACTGATGTTCCAGCCCACACAGCAAAACTGAGGGAAGGAGGAAGGAAGTGTGCTAGTGGTCCTTTCTTGGGTCCTATTGCTAAGCAGATTACTGCCTGCTATTCAGAGCAGGATGGTATCCTCTGTCTGAGAACATCTGTCCCATAACAGGAAATGGTACTAAGTGGTGAGGCAAAGTATTTCTAAGGGAGAGAAGAACCCTTCCATGGGAAGAATTTGAAAGCAAGTCTCAAATGCCCCTAATTTCACTGCCTGCATTTCAAGCTTGTAATTGTAGTAGCAAAAAGCTGTGTTAGTCTTTAGCATTTTATCATTCATTTCTATAGTTTCATTAGAACTGAGCCCACCCAAGCAAGCTGTTGAGCCCAGCCTGAGTACACATATTTCATTCATTCAAGACATACATGTGGTATTTGTGTAGACAGAAGATTGTGCTCCTATAGTTTCCATTCCAATATTATAGAGTGCGCAACATACTAAATCTACTGCAGTTTAAGACAAAACTCCTACTGGTTTAATAGGGCCAAGATGTCACAAAGTTAATTCCCTAAGACAGCATTAAACCTGAACACTGTTCCAGAACAGTGATTTCAATGGAGTCTGGACCTCAGGAAATTAAATTCACAGTTGACTCAGAAAAGCAAATTTTGTGCCTTACCAGAAAGATGCTCCTAATGATGCAGTCGTTAGAAGAAACATTGCCATGATACACAAAACATGCTTGATTAAACAGCTAATGTGATCCCTTTTTTGTTGTGCACACAGAGTTTGGACATCACCAGGATAAACTGGGTAACTTTTCATTCTCTAAAGGCAGTCACAGATATTTTCAATTTCAGCAGTACTATTCTGACCCAGAAGACATTGAAAAAATGTCTTTCCTGAAGTAGCATCATAGTGAAAAGTGACCATTTGGCTTATATAGAGAGAACAATGCCAGGGTAATGTCATAGAGAGGCATGTTTGTGAAGCTGATATGCAGCTGTTGGTATCTATTTCTGTTACATTAATAATGACTTCAATTCAAGCAGTGCCCAGCCATAAAGTAACTCTTTGCCTGTTATTTAATTAAATGCTTGTTCTTTGGCTAGGTTATTTCAATAACTAATCTATGATGAAACAGCAGAACAATATCTGCTGACATTAGAAAATTTTGAAGAGACAGATGAGAGCTGCCTCTTTTTTTTAATGGTCCAGTGACATCGCAAATGACTTATTTTTCTTTGCCAAGGCCAGAAGATAATTAACATAAAACATGAAAGAAAAGGCAGACAGATCTTTCAACATATTGCTTTTGAAAGCAAGTTTGTTACCAAACACTTGGTAAAATAAATAACTCCTTAACACCAATGTAGCATTAAGAAGCAGGCATTCTTTATTTGGCCAGATGCACAGGGGGATAGCTCCTCCCAAAAGCCTACCCATACTGGGTACATGAAAGTTTCTGTTTCTATGTTGTATTTTGCATATATATTCATTGATTGTCCTGGACTAAATATATATATATGATAAAAATTTTTCCAAAATCATCATATTTTCCCTCCCCTTTACACACGCATTTTTCTATTCTGGGGGTCTCCCTGGTAGACCCCAATGTTCCAGACCACCTGGCTGAGTTGGCAGGACACTGAGGCTGGTGAACTTCCAGTTCTTCTTCAATGGGCATTGTACAGTGTCCATGGGCCTGTAGTTTTGGAGAACAAGCATTATGTTAGCTCACCAGGTGTAGGCCATTTATCATCCGGTAACAAGTTGAGCTAAACCCTCTTTTAACTACATAAAGTCTTATCCATCAAAGGTATGATGCCTGTTAAAACCAAAAACTGGGAATTTCCAGCCACAAGCAAACCTCAATGAGGATTCTGCAGAAGACTAATAGCAGAGTGACAACTTTCTACAGCCATTATCACAAATGCTCTTATATATGTGGAAGGAGGACCAAAGATATTGTGAAAGCAGCAATGTGGGTCCCTGCTGAAGGTGCTCCAGTGAAAGTAAATCCAACCTTTCAGTAAAACATTTGGATGCACTTAAAAACCCCAAATAAATGCTCAGGTGCATTTCTGTAAAGCCAAGAGGGAGGAGAAGCGCTTACTCTCTTCCCTGCTCCCTCTGCTGCCCTCCTCTGGAATAGTATTTTTACAGCTTCCCCATTAGAGCAGCAGGAAGAGGAGGAGATGGTGTTAGAAAGATGCAGGCGAGAAGGGTGGACATATGCCAGTGTGTGTTCCATTTAATATTCAATTTTTTTATGTAAAGTGAAACAGCTCCATCCATTTAGACTGCTTGCATTCATCCAGACCCAGTGACACTCCACAATCCTGTCTGTAAAATATATACTGACTTGGTTTGGGATTTGCTAGAGATGGTATGCATAGAATGGAGATGGAACTCCATTTCTGGGGGCCCCTAGGAGCCAAAAAAAAAGAATGTCTCTCTCAGTTTGACACATCTTTTTTTTTTTTTTTTTTTTTTTTTTTTTTCCCCTAACAATCTACAACGTATCTCAGAGCCGGGCTTTGTGAAATGCTAAGCAGGCAGGGCTGACCACGATTTTCTGAACAGCAATACTTGTTCCCCCTCCTCAACCAGCACAGGCATTTCTCCATTTGGTACAGGCAACCCCTTTCCTCAATCAGCATGGGGAGATCAGGGAAATCAACACCATGAGGTAAGCTGTCTGCGGTAAATTTGATTCCGCGCATCTGACCTGAGTCATTTATTGCCTCTTGTGTTATAACAAATGACTAGTTGCTATGATCTGCACATAGCAATGCACAAAACAGACTGGAAAGTAGCTTCTTGTTCTAACTTAGCTAGGTTGACTTCTGCCAGCAATAGTAGAAAAAGCCATCAAAATTATTTTGGTTGTAAAACTGAGCTTGTCTGTACTTCTGCAGGGAGCATACGTATCGATTAAAATAAATGCTAATGAGGACCCTCTGAGACCAGAAACAAACAGTCAGACATTTTTAAAAATTTGAAAATCCATTTCTCTCTTTTCTGAGTATTTTTTATTCATTACACACAAAATTTACAGTAGTCTTACATGGTGAATGAGCATTGGAAAGATACTAGCCATCCCTTACTTTATGTAAAAGGACCTAATTTTAGCCAGAAGGGGAATGGAGGATTATTTTTGCTAATTAGTTCTGAAAATCATTCACTTAGACAATCACTGACTCTTTTGGGCTTAATGGCAAGTATGAAAGCAATGCTACATCATTCTTCTTGGATCTCTACAGGATTCATAAGGGCCCAGATATGAAAATTCAGCTGGCTGCATTTATGTCATAGTTGGCCTGGTGATAGGCATCTCTTCTTTATACCTTAGCAAGGTATAAATAACAATGTCATGATTGAGAACATGAGGACTCCTTCCATCTGGTAAAATTAGGAAGAGGGAATAGCTTTGTTAGTTTTTGAATTCCAGCTGCATAATTAGCATTTATAGTATCTCTCCTTGAAAATAGCCATGTGTATTTCATTCCCTATTTGCTTGTTTAATTTAACTAAATCAATTGCTGCAGACCTGATTCCACTTACTTAAAACAAGCACTACTTGCAGCATATCAAATATGAAGTAACATTGAAAGTAATTAATGTTTATCCTTTAAATGTTTCTTTTAGAATTAAATTAAGAGCCCATATAAAATTAATCAGATACCAAGTTTATACCTTCAAACACCAATAGATGCATAACCTTTTTCTGAACATTACAGGCAGATTTGAACAGGCAGATGCAAGTAAGATGCAAGTAAGACATCTAGAACATTTCATAGGAGATTGCAGAAAAAACCTTTTCTTTCCCTAAAAACTGATGTTCTGTTAATGAGTGCTGGGAAGAAACAGCTTCAGAGGATCTCAAACAGGTATTTTGTAAGCTATACAAGGCGAGAGAGGCTAATCTTTGATGGATGGACCTCATGCCCAAGAACATATAAACCTGTATGCCACTTATATTCCTAATAAGATACAGAGTGACACTAGTAATTAAGTTCCTAGATTTTCTGCTTATTAGAGAAACCTAGAACAAGGCTCAAAACCATAAGGCAAATAAAAGATCACCAGACATACATTTTCTACCTCCTCCCCCTCAACACCTTTTTTTTTTCATTTAATTATCTTTGGGGTGAACTTTACCTGACCTACATCTGCTGGAGAAGAAACACAGTCTAGGACATTCCTGACAGAACTAATGAAGAACCACAGAAGGAATGGTGTGCTGCTAGACCTGATACTAACAAACAGGGAAAGCATTGTTGGAAATTGTAGGCATGTAGGGCTTGGCCTCTTCTCCCAGGCAACCAGCAATAAGACAAGAGAACATAGTTTTAAGCTGTGCAAGGGGAGGTTTGGGTTGAACATTAGGAAGAATTTTTCTCACAGAAAGGATGATGGAATATTGGTATGAGTTGCCTAGGGATGTGGTGGAGGTGTTTAAGGAAAGATGATCTAGTTGACATGGTGGTGTTTGATCATAGGTTGGACTATATCTGAGAGATCTTTTCCAACCTAATTGATTCTATCAGATGTGAAGGCTGGGGTCAGCCTTGGCAGTAATAACCATGAGACTGTGGAGTGCAGGCAAGGAAGAAACAGGGCAGCAAGCAAAATTATGATCATGGACTTCAAGATATGTTACTACATTAACTTTAAACTCTTCGAGGATCTTCTGGGAAGAATTGCATAAAACAAGCTCTGGAAGAGAGTAAATGTCACCTCAGTCGCCAAAAAGGGCAAAGAGGACCCAGGGAAATACCAGCCAGTCAGCTTAACTCAATTGCTGGAAAGGTGATGGAGTGCCTTATTTTGGAGGCCATTTCTAACCACATAGATGACAAAGAAGAGGGTCAGGAGTAGTCAGCATGGATTCACTAAAGGTATATCATGCTTGACCAACCTGATGGCCTTCTATGATGAGACAACCACCTGGATGGATGAAGGGAGAGCAGTGTCCATTGTCTACCTCAGCTTTAACAAAGCTTCTTACACTGCCTCTCACAATGTCCTCATATGCAAACTCAAGAAGTGTGGACTGGATAGGTGGATAGCAAGGTGGATTGAGAGCTGGCCGAATGTTACATGACAGAGGGACAAAATCAACAGAAGAGGCTCTAGCTGGAGGCTTGTCACTGGTGGTGTCTCCCACGGGTCAATATTGGGTCCAGTATTGTTTAACTTGTTCATCAGTGACTTGTGGGGAGGAGCAGGTACCTCCTCAGCAAGTTCACTCATGACTCAAAGCTGGGAGGAGTGGTCAATACCCAAGAGTGTTGTGCTGACATTCAGAAGGATCTTAACAGATTGGAGAGAAGGGCAGAGAAGAACTGTCTGAAGTTCAACAAAGACAAATGCAGAGTCCTGCACCAGTACAGGCTGGAGGCCAAACCACTGGAAAGCATCTCTGCAGAGAAGGACCTGTGGGTCCTGTTGAACAACAAGCTGTCCATAAGCTAACAACGAGCCCATACCAGTGGCCAAGAAGGCCAATGGTGGGTTAGGAGAAAAATTGCCAGCAGGTGGAGGGAGGTGATCCTGACCCTCTACTCTGCCATCGTGAGATCACATCTCTGGTGCTGTGTCCAGTTCTGGGCTCCTCAGGACAAGAGTGACATGGAGTTCCTGGAGCAGATTCAGTGGAGGGCAACAAAGGTCTGGGACTCTTCTACCTTGAGAAGATGAGTGAGAAGGGACTTCATCAATGTATATAAGTATTGGAAAAGAGGGTGTCAGGAGGACGGAGCCTCTCAGTGGCCCTTCTCAGTGGTGCCAAACAATAAGACCAGAGGCAAAAGTCAAAAACTGATGCACGAGAAGTTCTACCTCAATATGAGGGAGAACTTTTTTACTGTGCAGATGGCCAATCACTGAAACAGATTGCCAAGAGAGGATGTGGAGTCTCTCTCTCTGGAGATACTCAAGAACTGTCTGGATGCAATCCTGTCAATGTGCTCTAGGATGACCCAGCCTGAGCAGGGAGGTTGGACCTGATGACTGCTCTGGTGATCTCTTCCAATGAGTCCCATTCTGTGATTTTGAGCTGCTGTTGGTGCCAAGCATATCATTCAGAAGTCAGGCAAAGCCAGGGTTATGGTCCCAATCACCATCTGCCTTCAGCTGCCCTGGTCTGCAGCAGATCTCTCCCACAACTGTCGCAGCACACCCTTACAAAAGAGCTTATATATATAGACTCTTCTTTCCCTTCTGGAAAGCATTATACTAGAAAACATTATGAAAACATTATTACCCAGTATTTCACTTATGTATTATTAGCTGATAAACTATCAGTAGAATAGGATTAGAAAGCCTGAGAATCCTTGTGTTTTACAGAGCTTCTGACACTCTCCAGCTGTCTTAGACTTTTAGATTCGTCCTCTCTTCATCTCAGACTTTATCTTCTTTCCACATACATTCTAGAGAGAGTAATTATTTTTTTCCTCTAAAGGTCTTTACTAACTGTTTCACACAGTTCATGAACACCTTGCTGAATTGTTACTTTCCCCCTGTGGATCCAGAGAAGAAAAGTATAAGTTACTAAAAAACCCAAATTAAAGTTAGGATTTTAAAATAAATAATTTTTAATTCTATTTTTCTTCCAGATTTGCTTTCCTTATTTATTTCTTTCCAAATGTGAAAATCCCCAGCAAATCCCCAACGCATTTATTTATTGCATTGCATGACACTTCATGGTTCACTGACAACATTCCATCACCTAGCAGTGCTAACTGTGGATGAGTGTTTATCTTTACAGATATTTTAATAGGCATTTTATTGTTTTGACACATTTCCTTCCATCTTGTTTATCTAGGGATTAGCAGTGACATGTCTAATTCATTCTGAGCTGTTGTATTGAATTTGTTGCTGCCTCAGAGTACTAGCTCACTTTTGCCCAGCAGAAGACCTAGACATCCTCTTGCTTAAATAGTCCCACCAAGATTCCCTGATCTTTTGTTGAACGTAAAGATTTACCTGACAAGTTGACTACGTTACAAAACAGAAAATTACTGAATGTGAGAGTCTATAATTTAAAAAACCAACCCAACCAACAAAATATCCCCAAAAGCTCTACCAGAACAACACAGTAGAGTTCCCATAGGGGAAGTAAAATGAAACTATAAACTAAGGGGAACATAGTAACAGAAAATTGTCTATACAGTCATACAGCACATGGGGAAAATCACTTATCTATCTGCCAGTCCTAAAAGGAATCTGCAAACTCTTTCCAAACAGATATTTTTCTGATATCCATCCCCAGATTTTCCCCACTACAGATAGGTGCCTACTGTCCAGGAGATGCATCAGGTGGGAAAGTATCATGTGTGACCTTCTCTGTCTTCTTTGTAAATTCCCAAGACAGACAGGATTCTCGCTCCCAATAGCCATTCTGGCACAGAAGTGTGGCTTCAAGCAAAAGGACACAGACTTCCTGTTTTTCACATTTGCAGACACCTGTGTGTCTGACTCCGAGTTCCTCTTTCTTTTATTTCCTCCCCAATCCTCTCTGTTTCTCACTGTTCTTCTCTCTCTACCTCTTGTCTTCATTCTAAATCCCTATTTTTGTCAACTATATGTTTCCTCCTTCCTCCGTGTATTTTTTTTTTGTATTTTGATAAGAAGAAACTGTATGTTTTTCATAACATTTCCAGTGACAATAGAGACTCTTCAGTTTGGAGACACTAGACTCCTCAGGTTTGCAGAATCTGGAAAGTGATGGAGAAATAAATGCATACCACTTTTTAATGAAATCCTGCTGTTCCAGAGTTAGAGAATATTCATTAGAAGCAGGGCATCATTTTAAAATGGATTTTAAAAAAAGTTCACATACCAGCTAGCAAATTTTGGGACTTACTTTCCATAGGAAGCAGTGGAAGTTTATAGGAAGACAATGCAAAAAGGTACAGACATATTAGGAGAAAGAAAGCTAGTCCCTCTCTTGAGTGAGATGTTGGATTAGCTCAAAATCACAAAATGGGTAAGGTTGGAAGGGACCATCTGTACAGTCAGCTGGTCCAATCTCCCTGCTCAAGCAGAGCACATTGCACAGAATTGCATCCAGACAGTTCTTGAGTATCTCCAGAGAGGGAGACTCCACATCCTCTCTTGGCAGTCTGTTCCAGGGTATGGTCATCTGCACAGTAAAAAAATTCTTCACTACATTCAGGAGAAAACTTCTGTGTGTCCATTTCTGACCTATTGCTTGGCACCATTGAGAAGAAAGAAGTCTTACCCGGATCCTTCTCAGCTTGGAGAGTACTAAACCTGTTTGTTAATGGCAAATCTTCAGGAGAAATAGGAGCATTTCTCCTTGCATGCAGTGAGATTGGAGAATGGCAGCATTCTAGCCAGCCTTCCCTCCTATTGACTTCTTTTCAGATAGTGCAGAACTCACCTACATCTCCAATGTAAAGAAGTCTCTGAAAATATACTGTCTCTCATCTTCATAAAAGTTATGCAACATACTAACTTCCTCATGTAACTTCTTGATCTGGTGATATAGCTCCTCAACACAGACACACTTTCTGCAGAGCAGAAGACTCTTGGTCCCAGCTTCCCAGACAAGCAACAAACACTGTTTACAACCAGAGAGCTGCAGAGCTACATTTACTGTTTAGGGGTAAGCCTCCAACATCACTTGTGCAGCAACTCGAACAGCCACCAGGGAACAAGCTCTATAGCATGTCATAGCCATAACATTCAGAACTCAGACTACTTATTCCCCTCAATATTAATTGTGGCTCTTAAACATTGCTTTCTGGTTCTGCAACGATGTTGACCTTCTTTAGGAGAGGAACCATTCCTCACAAACTACCACACCTTCTACCCTTCTCACTCACAATCCCAGGATGTTTAGATCTGTCATAGTTGCTTCTGGCAACCCCCATCCAAGGTTCAAGTCTTGCTCTTGAGCGCTGTGAGTTCCTGTGGGTACCTTAGCTTTTGTTCACATTTTCCTGACTCTGGGAGACCTCTACTCAGCCCATTTTAGTGCTCAGCCCCCAGAGTTTACTGTAGTCACTGCTGCTGCTGAAGCTCACTTTACCAACTGACTCAAGATTTCCTACTCAACCTGTCTTCCTGTGATTCTGTAACATCAGGAGATACTAAATGAGACAGGTAGAAACACCCAATTTTTCCTTATCCAACCGTTGTATCTGCTGGGAGCAACATGAGGACAGCAGCCTGCAAAAAAACTAATCAGGCTCCTTCCCCCAAAAAACCACCACATTTCCTAGTTTCTCTTGTCAGAGACAAACATCTCCTGGTTTCTCGTTGTCTTGTCACAGGTGGGCTGGCCCCTAACTCCTTTCTTATGGTCTTAATCACTGGATGCTCTATCAAGGTTTAGGATAGCCTTAAAATGACTGTTCTTTTGAGCTTTCACTTAATCTGACTGTGGCCTTAACCCCTTTGCTCATCTGTGTTCCTGACATGCTCATAAATGTCCTTGGAAAGATGAATAAGTGAGTTTGTTTTACTGGATTTCTGAGCAAGTACTACACGGGTTAAGTATTTCATTGAAGGAACTCAATGGATGGATATCTTTAGGCTACCTTTAATCTGATTAATCTACACACAGAAGAAGAACTGTTGTTGAGTTTCAGGCTTTTTATGTCCATTACACCTGCTCAACTGTTGTTCTCTTTCTGCTTTTCTTCCCATGTCTACCCTTTGTTTTCAGATTCCTCTGTCCCATCAACAGATACAACGATTCCACTATGCTGCTCAAAAGTCCTTTACTTCACCTCCTCTCTGGATGCTAGTCAGCCCAGCTGCTACATGCTTTGGCAGTAATTGCTAACCAGTGCCAGGATAGGCACATCAGGCAGCAGCTGGACACCACCACCTCATGACATCAAAAGGCTCCCAGAATGAAATTTCTTTGGCACTAGCTGCTCCAAGTTTCCCCGGATATCTCACTCCAGCTACCCTCCACCCTCCACTACACACACACAGACACACAGACACACAAAAAAAAAAAGAAAAAAACCCCTCTCGCTTCTCTGTGGATTAGCTCAGCCCAAAACCCAGTTCTGAGAAGGGTGGTTGTCACATTTGTCTGGCCTGGTTTAGGATAACTCAGTTGCCCTTGCTTCCACTTCTCTGTTTGTTAAATGGGACAAGGATGTGAGGAATCCAGGCACTGTGCTTCCAACATACTTTGCTCTGGTTAGAGAAACCATAAATCTGGAATAGCTCTCCTGAGGTAATGAGATCATTACTGCTATTCCTTGTAGATGAAAAATTAAGGACAGTGAAGCCCTTATGCAGAACATTAACAAGGTGTCACTAATACAATTGACTCAAGCTTTCAAGCAATTAGGATTTTCATTTTTTCCCCCAAGTGATTATAACTATTTACTACTCTCCCTAATTTCTTTCTCTGCCAGTATCTTAGAGAAAGCTCTGTAAAGTCCAGGCAACACTTGAAAAGCTAATTTACCAGTAAGACAATACTTGACTATAGACTCACACCCACCCCCCAACACACAGAGCCCTTGTTTTACCATAGATTTGTAGTGGCTTGACTTGTTGTAAGAGAAATTGTCCTTGTTGGGGAAGGTGAACTTTACTGTACCTTCACAGACTGGGAACTGACCTAAAGTAATTTCCCAAAAAATGTGTACAGAGTAATGAAAGTGGTAGTGTACCATTAACATTGGGGTGAGCACCACAGCTTTCTTCACCACCTGGGACTATCACTCTGCTTCTTTTCATGATTTCTAGCAGCCTGTCACCCTTGACAGATTCTTGCATTATCTAAAATCCGTCTGATAAATATAGGCTGCAGTCATTCCTGGAGGCAGCTGGGTTATCAGAGAATACAGAGGAACTGGAATGTTTTAGCTGTCTGCATTAGCAGAAGCCTTTAGCAGGTGACGATGCCAGAGACTAACAGTGACATTCAAGGGAAATCTGTGGCAAGTCTTCAGGTGAGGTACCAGAGAGCCCTCACACTCCCTTAGGATAAGGGCATGGGGGTGGGGGGATAGAACAGACAACTTAGCTTCCAACTTTTGATCTTGCCTTCTCACTGTTTCTGTGACTGCCCTTATAGACTTTTGTATTTTAAGGGGTGGGAAAAAAAGAAATCAGGAAAAGGCTGCCTGTGTTTTGTTACTTGCCATGGTACTAAATGTTTCCCCTACCAATGTTAAATAGCCCCAATGGACTACACCTGCGTCCCTCTTACTATCTGTGACCTGGGCTAGTTAAGAGAGTACTTTGTCCACCGACAGACAATGAAAAACAATGAAATGAAGATGGATGAATTCAAATGCACCTCTCTAGAGAAGTGTGATTAATGGTTGTTTAACTGTGCTTTAATTCCTGGCAGTCTGAGGTTGTGATTCTGAATTTTCTCAATTAATAGCAAAATCACCTTTGTTCAGGCTTTAGCCTCTTTTACCAATATTTATTTCTACAGGGAAGACTGAAACCTGGTTTCTGTAGCAGAGAGTTAAAACAGTCAACAGCCTTATAACGTGACAGTGCAGCTGTTTCTTAAGTAGCAGTGGATCTTAATGGAAGTCTGCTCATGAAATTATTACCACAGCAGAAAGTAAAGGTCCCAACTGATACTAGGTCCCTATTGTGCCAGGCACTCTAGGAACATATTAGGAGAGAATAACTTCACTGCAATTAATTTAAAACCTTGTTAGATAGGACAGAAGGAAGCTGTGCCAGGGATAAGGGTCCCCCCAAGGCAAAGAAAAAGACCTTGATCACAGAAAAAAACATGTACAGCCTGGAATAAGATGAGGGGTTCTTGTCACCAGGTGCTATGAATCGAGACAGGAGCTTCGATAAGCCCCTGGTTTTTGCCCAGGCCTCCAGCAACAGGCAATAGCTTTATTGAGGTGGCCAGCACCTCAAAACCCACTCTCATTCACAAGTTCTTTAATGATGGCAAACTAGGTCTATTACAAAATGAATTATTTATTTAATAGACACAAGATTAACAGATGTAAGATTTTAAGCAGACTATTTATTACACAGGAATAAAACAAAAAGAATTACAGCTAGTGAAGAAATAGTATAGATTAGGATTCAATATATCTTACCATTCAATTGCTGATGGAGCACACATCAAAATCCTCTGCTCTCAATTTCTAGAAAAGTAACCACAAAGATGCATCCATGCTTTGGGCAGAAGCTGCCCCACACATTTCCAGAGTGCGTATGAGATTTCTAGTTCTGTGTTAACTTGTGTGACTTTTATAGTTGTAAAGGACAGTGCCTTTGGTCAATTATATTTCTTTTTCTTTTATCTCTTCCCATATCTGCTCTCCATACCAAGATGCTGATTCTTAGTCAGGGCTGCAGACTTTTTGGTGCCAGGAGATGACCCCTTGCTGGACTTTGATCTATTCCATCTGCATCAGCCATCTGTAGTAGAGAGAGGGGAAGGACCAAGATAGCCCTAGAGCAGAAAGCAATTCATACCTAGCAGCTCAGAACCAGTTTATTTGTATTGCTTGAGGCCAAGATTTGAGATTTTTTGGTTTTTTTTCAAATACAAATTCCAGCATAGGGGAACCCCTGGGCCTGACCTGGGGCAATGCATCACCATGAACTGGGATGAAAGAGGGGGGGACTGTATGTCCAGGTTGAGTAGGACTGGACTGCACATCTAGCAGGTGGTCAAAGTTATGTTTAAAGCAGCTTGTGCCCACAATTTTTTGGCTGTCACATCCCCTCTCCTGAACCCTGCCTTCTTCTAAACCTGTGTCAAATCATCTTTGGACTTGAAGTTGGAAGGGGTTGAATTCCCAAGATAGTACTTTTCTTGGAATGTCATGACAGCATTGACAAAAAGGCAATTGATGCCAGAGAGGTTTTGATGTTCATTCACGTGATGCTCTCAAGGGTTGATTTAATTGATGCCTGATACAACAACTAATGGGAGCTTTTGGCAGGGTACCTTAGAATAATTTCTTTGTTATCTGACTAGATTTTATACTTTATACTCTTTAGCAAAATCAATACTGAACCTGGTGCACAAAGCAGCCTTTTAGCTTCAGGGTTTAAAGATTTATGGGGGCATCAAAGACAACTTGATGGGGTTTTGGAGGCAAAAGACAATGACAAAAGAAGTGACACAAATAGCTACTGAACAAGGGTAGGTAAAAGCAATCATTAGGTTTTGAATTTTCTATCTTCATTAGGGAATATTTTTTTTTTTTATTTACCTCCCCCTTCCTGTCTCCTGACTTTCCTCCCTCCTGCTTTGCTGAGGCTGCATGGTGCCCTTGCACTCCTGATGTAACCAGAACAAAGAAAATGCTAAACTGTCTCTTTAATAGAGTTAAAGGATTTCAGGTGCTTTCTTCAGGAGCTAGTAGAGGTAAAAGATACTGAAAGAGCACCAGAGAGCAAGGACAAGAACACTGCTGTAACGCTATGTGTCATGCTTTTCCATATCTGGTCTGATATATATTGCATGGACCTTTGTGAAGCCTCATCCATTCTGTAGAAAGAGCCAATGGTTCTACCTGCTTTAGTTTTGTAGATGTAAAATGGCTAAGAAAGCATAATTTTATTGAAATCCTTCAATTTCTTTCCCTTTTTTTTTTTTGTTTTATGTTTTTGTCAGAGGTCCTACAGTGTCACAAGGTCAGTTTTCTTCAGATTTCAAATTTGCAAACTGCTTAATGCTAATTAATACTTTTCACAAGTAATGTAGCTTCCTCACTCCTCCAAGATATGAGCTTGCAAGCTAAGTTGCATTTTAGCTAGCTAGAGTAATTGTGATACTCAATCAGATGTATTATTATTTAATCAATTATTTTGAGTTGTCATTAAGATTGTCATCATATCCAAATGATTGCCCAAAAGGTAAATAAATTATGGATTTTAGAATGTTGGTAACACTGCAAGTTTAAATAGGTAAACAGCTGGCTGTCACATTCACCAGCACTACCCCAGCACTTTCCTATTCCCAAAATAACTGTTTGTTTTCTTTTTTCTCCAATCTTCAACAACAGCATTATAAGACGCAGTCCAGTCATCCTTGTAACAAGCTTGGAGGAGTTGTGAAGTGAAATACCACTTGTGCTTTAGAATTATTCAGAAAGAAATACTTTCACATTGCTTAGTATGTTTTCTTATTGCTACAAGATTGTGGCTTAACAATTAAAACAGTACTGAGGGTTTGAAAGGTTTCTAGCTATACATGCAAACACATTCACATTAACAATATTTGTATCTAAGTGTTGCATATGGGGGAACCACACCATTCATATCTTGCATGAAATTATTTTATAATGGAATTGAAAGGAGCTGGACTGCACATACCAATCTAAAGATCATTCAAACAGGAAAGTTTTGTTATCTAGAGTCAGATTCAGTCCTCTTCAATATAAATGGTAGAATTCAAATGACACAAGAGGTCCTGCATGATCTTTTTAATCAAGAACAGCTGCCACCCACCAGTACCATCTTCTCTACATGTAGGCATAAGACAGGCCAGCAGTAACTGCAACATCACATCCCTACAGTGGTTTCATGCATTGGGCTGCAGTGACTCTTGCAAAAATCATCTTGTTTCATGGGAGGAATCATGGTATCACTGAGGCAAGGAAGCTTCTTAGCCATCCTTTCTTCCAGGACATCTTCAGCAGTGACATTGTTGTTTGTTCTTCACTATGCTCTTGCTTTTCTCCAGAAGCTGAGAGACAACATCTGCAAGTGCAGTTTCTAAGCCAGTGGAGAGAAAAAAACACTATACTATATTTACTGCTATTTCACAAAAAAATTCCACAGAAGATGTTTTGGTCCTGTTTTCATACTGCCTAAAGATTCTTTCACAATCACAAACCTTGACATATAAACTCTTAAAAACCCTGATACTACGGAAGTGGTGTACAAATCCCATGTGGGGTCTCAAGAAAAGGACAAATTTCAACCAGTAAAATCCATAGCACAGAAGGCTGTGGAGGATCTTGTTAGTTCCTATGTTATGCACCTCTCTCTTCTAATCATTTTATTACCCTGAACATCTGTGGAAACATGCAGGTGCAAGGACACACTGCTTTGAAGATGAACCAATTGCATTTCTTTGCTGTGATCTAAACTTGAGAGGCTTTTCTGCATAAATCCAGGCTCTGTGTGTTTCCCAGAAAACAACCAGGATTCTGATTCCAGACTTATAATGTAGAAAATCCTACATTTCTTATCTCATTTCGGTTTTAGTTGGATTTATACGAAGCAAACATGAAGAGTACAGCTAGGTGACTTTGCACCGTAATAGTTTGACAGTTTAACTTTCTATGCACTGTCAGCAAGTTCTAATTTGATACTGACAGTAACAAATAGTCAGAGGCAGTTAGCAGCAAGTTAAAATTTAGACTGTGGCTAGGACTATATGAGGTACTTTGCAACCAATACTGAAATCAGTATTGGTTGAAGGACTACTAAAATAACTGATCATAAGGAGAATACCTTTAAGTATGGTTCCATCCAGGGTTAAGGTGCCATGAGGGAGAGGTGCCTCTGCCCCAGTAAAGGCACAAATGAGACCATAGGAGAACAAAACCAGATTTTTTTGGACATGGATTTTATTGAACAAGAAATGGGAGCTAGGGAGATAGAACTACAAAAGAGGTCTTGGAGAGAGAGAGCTTCTTCTTATTATTATCTTTCTTTCTTTCTTTCTTTCTTTCTTTCTTTCTTTCTTTCTTTCTTTCTTTCTTTCTTTTTCTTTCTTTCTTTTTCTTTCTTTCCTTTCTTTCTTTCTTTCTTTCTTTCTTTCTTTCTTTCTTTCTTTCTTTCTTTCTTTCTTTCTTTCTTTCTTTCTTTCTTTCTTTCTTTCTTTCTTTCTTTCTTTCTTTCTTTCTTTCTTTCTTTCTTTCTTTCTTTCTTTCTTTCTCCTTCTTTAAAATATTTTTCTTATTTTTGTTCTAATTAATCTTATTCACTTGTTATGCTTACTTACTATGTCATTCTTTTTTTTTTATTATTCTTCTATTAATTACTACATTTTCATCTTCCTCTTCACCTTCTGGTTCTTATTCTCATTCTTCTTATTCTTACTAAATTTACTACTACTATTTCTTCTTCATCTTCTTATTCCTATTCTTCTTATTCTTACTAAATTTACTACTATTTCTTCTTCTTAATCTTATTCCTATTTTTTTATTATTTTTTAAATACTTTTTGTGTAAGTTTTTTTTTTATTATTTTTATTTTTTTTTATTTTACTACTACTTCTATTTCTTAAACGGAACTTTAACTTGTTTTGGAAGAATGGTATGAGCCAAAGTCCTGGCACTGGGTGAGCGTCAGGGTCTCTTCCCACCTTGCTGACTCTGTGGATTCACTGCTGAGCGCTCTGGCACCAGTTGTGTCCCATGGGTGTTGTTTGGGGCTGGTCACAGCAGTGACTGTGGCTGTTGGGGAGATGATCGAGGGCAGCCGGGGCAGCTGAGGCTGCGGGGCCGTGTCCAGGCCGAGGCCGCCCGTGTGGTTCCCCGGGGCCCTGCGCAGGGAGCAGCCGCCATCGGCCGGCGTGGGCCGGGCAGGGCCATGGGCGTCGCTCCTGCAGCTGCCGTGCCAGGCAGGGCCGGCAGAGCAGCGCCCGCAGTGCCCGCAGCGCCCGCCTCAGGCGGCCGGGCCGTTTGCTCGGGGCAGGCGGCTGCTGCCTGCGGGCCTGCGCTCCCGGCTGCGGAGCTGGGGCGCCGCGACGGCTCTGTGGCCCTGCCTCGGGCCCCGGCTGGCCCACGGAGGCTTCGCTGTACAGGGAGGGAAACGAGGCATACAGGAACTGCGGTGCCTGCCTCTCAACCCAGACTTCCTGAGGGACGGGTAGCTTATCTGCTGCAGGATCTGGTAGCCTTTGGGCCCTGCCTTTTCCTTCATACAGCTCGAGGATGCTGACTTCATCCCAGCTGGTGTCGTCCTCCTCCTCCCACAGCAAGGGAGTGGGCCCGAAGCTGAAGATGCTTAGATGTTCACAGCAGTCCTGTGGGAGGTCTGTGCTGCTGCTGTCTTCCTCCATGGAGTCTTGGAGTTCTCTGAGCTCTGGTTCACTGCAGTCATCCCAGTTGGAGAGGTCTTGGGAGCTGCTGAACTCTCCTTGGGACGGCTCTGGCTCGGCCTCACCTTGGCACTCTTTGGAAAGCTCAGTCTGGCTATAGTATTCCTAGTCTGAGCTCTCCTCTGCATTCTCCTCCTCGGCCAGCAGTGACCCCTGCTCTGCCTCTTCCAGCTGCTCACTGGGGGTTTGGGCTCCCAGTGGGCTGCGTGAGGGGCTGGGGGGGCAGCAGGGGCTGTCTGGAGCAGAGACTGGGCTCTGTGTCCCTGCTGATGGCACTTCTTCACTGGGGGCAGGAGAATGTGCCTGCTTCTCCTGGCTGTTCATGCTTCCTTCCCCTTGCTGGGTCAGCTCTGGGTCAGTCACCTGGTAGGGTTGTTGCTGTGCCCCATCTCCCCACAGCACCCTCACAGCCGCTTCCTTTGCTGTCATTGCTGGTACCAACGGGTAGAATTCACAGCTTCTCATGTCTTCCCTCAGACGAAGCTCTCAGGCCCCAACATTTCCCCACTTGTCAGCCATGTCGTGTTTCTTCTCTTTCGTGAAGGGTCTCTCCTTCTCCTCCTCAGTGTCTGGCTGTGGCCAGGCTGAGGCACCCACTGCCTCCACCAAGTGCCCACTGAGGGCCTGGTCTTGCCCCCAGCTGGGCAGGGGGCTGGGTGACTGGAAGGAGTTGAGGTTTGTCTTGTTCTCTTCTCGCTCTACAGGGAGGTCCTGTAGCAGAGACAGATCCCGGGAGCTGCTTCCTTCTATGAGAGTAGCCCTCACGGGACTGGGCTCCGCGCCCCTCAGTCATGCTGCGGCTCTCTGATGTCACAATGGTCTCTGGGCACCACCATGTCCTGCATCATCAAGGGCCCTGTGTCACAAAGGGCCACACCCAGCCCTCCTTCAGCAGCTGAGCCCTCTGGAAGCTGCAACAGTCTTGTTTTTATTAATGATGACAGGATGCCTTACAAAATAATGAATAAGAGTCCTTGTCTGCTTGATTCTCATTTGCTTGATTATCTCAGTTGCAAAATTTAAAATACAGTTGCAGAGCCATTTTGAGTATGCTAGACCTGCTGTTTGCAAACAGAGATGGACTGGTGGGAAATGTGTGGTGGTTGGAGCCCATCTGGGGCACAGTGATCATAAAATTATTGAGTCTTCAATATTTGGCGAAACAAGGAGAAGCACCAATAAAATTTCCACAATGGACTTCCTGAGGGCAGGCTTTGGCCTATTCAAGAGACTTATCCAGAGAGTTCCTTGTGAAGCAGCCCTTAAAAACAAAGGAGTCCAGGAAGGATGGGCATGCTTCAAAAGAAATCTTGAAGGTTGTCCTGGGTTGACTATATGATGCTTTTATCCCCAATCGTCTCATTCTGTTTATGTTGGATAATAAGTTTTGTACCTTTAAGAGTGTTCCAGAGAGTGAAGGGGCGGGGGAGAGAAGAAGCGCGCAGTTTGTTTTCAGACACTGCACTCACTCCTCCACATTCCTGCTCCTGACTGTGTTGTCTGCGAACGGACAGACAGCAGGACAGAGCTCTTCTTTTGCTTTTTAGTTAGTTTAGCTAGCTGAGGCAAAGAAGTTCCCTGGACTGTTTCTTTTTTCCTTTTCTTTGGACCCGTTTAAACCTGCTCTGGACTGAACACCCAGGGGAGCACCAGCAGCTGCAGCTGTGGCCCACCGGGCCGGGCCTGGCCTGCGACAATTCCAGCACCGGAGGGACTGATCAGAGACTGAGTGAGCTCAGCTGCAACCCGGGGACGGGGTTTTCTCAGTTTGTCATCTCTTTTAGAGTGGCAAGGGGTCTCATTGTTTGATATTGTTTTGGTTTTATTGTTTAATAAACATTTTTTTTCCACCTTTCTCCAAGGAGGTATTTTTTTCCTCCCGGACCAGTTGGGGGGAGGGGCCGATTGGATCTGCTTTTCCCACCGGAGCTCCTTTGGGGGATTCTTCCCCAAATTTGCTCTAAACCTGGACAAATACATGAACTGGCGCCCAACGCGAGGCTGGAAAAGGTGGAAAAAAGCTCTATTAATTGTGTGTTTGTTGTTGTTAAAGCAGTTAGTAGCCATGCTTCTTGAATCCCTGATGTCTCTGGGGGTGAAAGCCTTTGTGTGGCTCTGGGCTCTAGACCTTTTTGAGGTTTCAATACCTTTCTCGTCACTAGGATTATTGTCTATAACAAGTAATTTTTACGGTAAAGGGGTACGGACTGGAATAGCTGTTGTGCTGGCCTTGGTGATAATGATTTATAAAGCGTTTACAAAGATACTGGTGTCTGTTTACGATATGTGTGGTTTATGGTTTCTTCATCCTACCCTGCATCCCAATTCCAGTAGTACGTTTTGGGAATTTATTAGTAATTACACTCAGTCTGTTAGAGGAGGAGCCAAGAATGAGACTTTCCAGCCTTCCCTTTCCTTCTTCTCCTTTGGATCGGTTATGTCACTTTTTGAGAATGTTCAGTTTCCCCTGAATGTTAAAGAGACCATCTTTCTGGTATTTAATCTGGTAAGCTTCCTCTATAAAGTCTGCAGCTTCTCTAGAATGAGAGCTGAGATATCCAGAAGAGCTGGTGAGACCTCTGACCCAGAAGCAGATGCAAGTGTGAAAAATCCTGAGTGGTGTGGAGAAGGGGAAAATATAGGCCAAACCCAGAAGGAATTTTCTGATCCTGTAGACTGGAATTTTCCACGGGAACAAATTCAGAACCCAGCTGAAGTGGGAAAATACCTAAAAGAGAAGTGCCATGATGATTCTAAGGAGAAAAGGCTAATTGCAATAAGGTGGGCCCTGGCCTATGCTTATCGCACTGTGTTAGATAGTGTAGGGCAGCAGACAGAGGCAGGGGGGCAGGGAGATAAATCAGCTATCCCAGTCACTCAAGCTGTAGCCAACAGCCCAGGCTCGAAGCCAGCAGCCAGACCAGACAGTGAGCCTAAGGCAGCATCTAAACCCATGGCTGTTCCTACCAGCACTAGAAGTGGGAAATGCATGGAAAAAACTAATCAACCAGTGGATGATGATGATGATGATGATTCAGGAGAAGGAACCTCGATGCCTCCTGACATAAAATCAGGAGTCAAAGCAGCAGGTGCAAGATCAGACGCAAATATTGAGTCTTATTCCTTGAAGGACCTTCGTGGCCTAAGGAAGAATTACACCCGATGACCTGATGAATCCATAATTAGTTGGCTGGTCCGTCTCTGGGATGCTGCAGGCGAGGCTACAATTCTGGACGGCACTGAAGCCAGGCATTTGGGATCCCTGTCACAGGATCCTGTCATTGACCAAGAAATGATGAGCGGGGCTAACCCTCACAGCTTCTGGGAACGGGTCCTAAGAAGTGTAGCACAAAGGTACCTCTGCGCAGACGATCTCTATATGCAGCAAATCCAGTGGAAAACCATAGAACAAGGGATTCAACGCTTGAGGGAAATGGCAGTGGCTGAGATTGTCTTCTCAGATGATGGAAACACTGTAAATCCAGACTTGGTACCATGCACATCTGTGATGTGGAGAAAACTTGTACGACTTGGCCACGAGAATACGCTTCTGCTTTAGCAATAATGAAGCGGGATGATGGTGAGGAGACTGTGCTGGATATGGCAAAGAAGCTCCGAGCATATGCAGATGCTGTACATGGCCCAACACATGCCAGAATTGCAGCGGTGGAAACGACTGCAAAAATTAGAAGACAAGATGGAGGAGGGTCACAAGAAACTGAGGGAGGAGATTAAAGAGGGCTTTCTCCAAATCTCGGCAGTACAGATGAGAGGTACTGGTACCCAACGTAGACGTTCCCCAGATGGCGAGAGAAGGTACACCCCATGAGCTGAGCTGTGCTTCTACCTGCGTGATCGTGGAGAAGACATGGGGAGATGGCATAGAAAACCTACCACTGCTCTGGCACAACGGGTACGTGAACTGAAGACTCAGAGAGGAAGTTCCAAAAGGGAAGCAGCTCCAGTGGCCAGTAACCGAACTGTCACATATGATGATAATGACAATATTTTTGATCCCCTTGAAGGAACCTCCAAGACATATGCCCAGGGAAAGAAGGATAACCAGGCTTAGAGGGGCCCTGCCTCTAGCCAGGTAGAGGCTGGGGAAAACCGTGTTTTTTGGACTGTGAGGATTCGTTGGCCTGGCACATCTGAACCACAAGAATACAAAGCTTTGGTTGACACTGGTGCACAATGCACATTAATCCCATCGAGACATGTGGGGACAGAGTCTGTTTCTATTGCTGGTGTGACTGGGGGATGCCAGGATTTCACTTTGGTGGAAGCTGAGGTGAGCATGACTGGAAAAGAGTGGAAGAAACACTCTATTGTGACTGGCCCAGAGGCCCCATGTATTTTGGGCATAGACTGCCTTCAAAGTGGGTATTTCAAAGACCCAAAGGGACTCAGATGGGCATTTGGAATAGCTGCTGTAGAGACAGAGGGTGTCAAGCAGTTGAACAGCTTGCCTGGACTGTCAGAAAGCCCATCTGCAGTAGGTCTCCTGAGGGTAGAAGAGCAACGAGTACCAATTGCCAGCTCAACAGTGCACCACTGACAGTACCAAACGAATCGAGATGCTGTGATCCCCGTCCACAAAATGATCCGTGAGCTGGAGAGCCAAGGGGTGGTCAGCAAGACCCACTCACCCTTCAACAGCCCCATTTGGCCTGTCTGAAAATCTGAAGGAGAATGGAGATTGACAGTGGACTATCGTGCATTGAATGAAGTGACTCCACCCCTGAGCGCTGCTGTGCCAGACATGCTGGAACTCCAGTACGAGCTTGAGTCCAAGGCAGCAAGGTGGTATGCCACTATAGACATTGCCAATGCATTTTTCTCCATTCCTCTGGCAGCAGAATGCAGGCCTCAGTTTGCTTTCACCTGGAGAGGCGTGCAGTACACCTGGAACCGACTGCCCCAGGGGTGGAAGCACAGCCCCACCATCTGCCATGGACTGATCCAGGCTGCACTGGAAAAGGGTGAGACTCCAGAACATCTGCAATATATTGATGACATCATTGTGTGGGGGAAGACAGCAGCAGAGGTGTTCGAGAAAGGGGAGAAAATCATCCAGATTCTCCTAAAAGCTGGCTTCACCATCAAGAAGAGCAAAGTCAAGGGACCTGCTCAAGAGGTCCAGTTTCTGGGAGTGAAGTGGCAAGACGGACGGCATCGGATTTCCACCGATGTCATCAACAAGATCACAGCAATGTCTCTACCATCCAGCAAGAAAGAAACACAAGCTTTCCTAGGCACCATAGGTTTTTGGAGGATGCATATTCCCGAATACAGTCAGATTGTGAGCCCTCTCTACCTGGTCACCCGTAAGAAGAACACTTTCCACTGGAGCCCTGAGCAGCAACGAGCCTTTACACAGATCAAGCAGGAGACTGCTCATGCAGTAGCCCTTGGCCCAGTCAGGACAGGACCAGAGGTGAAGAACATGCTCTACTCTGCAGCCAGGAACCATGGCTTGCCCTGGAGCCTTTGGCAGAAGGTGCCTGGGGAAACTTGAGGCCGATCACTAGGATTTTGGAGTCGTAGCTACAGAGGGTCTGAAGCCAACTATACTCCAACAGAGAAAGAAATCTTGGCTGTCTATGAAGGAGTCCAGGCTGCCTCAGAGGTAATAGGCACTGAAGTACAACTCCTCCTGGCACCCCGACTACCAGTATTGGGGTGGATGTTCAAAGCAAAAGTTCCCTCTAGGCACCATGCCACCAATGCTACATGGAGCAAATGGATTGCTGTTATCACACAGCGCGCCCGTATTGGAAAACTGAATCGCCCTGGGATTCTGGAAATAATTACAAACTGGCCGGAAGGTGAAAACTTTGGTCTTGCTGATGAAGGGGAACAAGAAGGGACACGGGCTGAGGAAGCTCCACCATACAACCAACTGCCAGCAGAAGATACACGATACGCTCTCTTTACTGATGGTTCCTGTCGCATTGTAGGGATGAACCAGAAGTGGAAAGCAGCCGTATGGAGCCCCACACGACAGGTGGCAGAGGCTGAAGGAGAAGGTGGATCAAGCCAACTTGCTGAACTC
Organism: Melospiza melodia melodia; assembly: GCF_035770615.1. NCBI lineage: Eukaryota > Metazoa > Chordata > Aves > Passeriformes > Passerellidae > Melospiza > Melospiza melodia. The sequence goes on from NC_086194.1 coordinate 57,297,407, forward strand.
AAAGCTGTTCAACTGGCCCTGGACATTGCTGAGAGAGAGAAGTGGCCAAAGCTCTACCTCTACACTGATTCATGGATGGTAGCCAATGCTCCGTGGGGATGGCTGGAGAGGTGGAAAGAGGCTAACTGGCAACGTAGAGGAAAAACAATTTGGGCTGCTGATGAGTGGAAAGACATTGCTACCAGGGTAGGGAAACTGCCTGTGAAGGTCCGCCATGTGGATGCTCATGTTCCCAAGAGTAGAGCTAATGAGGAGCACCAAAACAATAAGCAAGTAGACCAGGCTGCAAAGATAGAAGTGTCAAAGACAGACTTAGATTGGCAACATTCCTAGCTCAATGGGCCCATGATGCCTCAGGCCATCAGGGCAGGGATGCCACCTATAAGTGGGCACGAGACCGAGGGGTGGATTTAACCATGGGCAGTATTTCTCCGGTTATCCATGACTGTGAGACGTGTGCTGCCATCAAGCAGGCCAAGCAAGTGAAGCCCCTGTGGTACGGTGGGCGGTGGTCCAAGTACAAGTATGGGGAGGCCTGGCAGATTGACTACATCACACTGCCCCAGACACGCCAGGGCAAGCGCTACGTGCTGACCATGGTGGAAACCCACCCTGTGTCTCATGCTACAGCCCGGAACACCACCCTGGGCCTTGAAAAGCAAGTTCTGTGGAACCATGGTACCCCTGAGAGGATTGAGTCAGACAATGTGACTCATTTCAAGAACAGCCTTATCAACATCTGGGCTAGGGAACATGGCATTGAGTGTGTGTACCATATCCCCTACCATGCACCAGCTGCAGGAAAAGTGGAGAGGTACAATGGACTGTTAAAAACCACACTGAATGCATTAGGTGGGGGATCTTTCAAAAGCTGGGAGCAGCATCTGGCAAAAGCCACCTGGTTAGTTAACACCCGAGGCTCAACTAACCGAGTAGGCCCTGCCCAATCTGAGCCTTTGCAGAGAGTAGATGGAGACAAAGTCCCAGTGATACATGTCAGAGGTTTATTAGGGAAGACAGATTGGATTAATCCTGCCTTGAATACAGACAAACCCAGTCATGGGGTTGTTTTTGCTCAGGGACCAGGTTGCATATGGTGGATAATGCAAAAAGATGGAAGAACACGATGTGTACCTCAGGGAGATCTGATTGTCGGATAAAACCTGTGTAAATATCACTGTTTGCTGAATGTTATTACCATTGTCTGTGTATAGCTGTATAAGGGATGTATCATGTATGTACTTGTAGAGTTAGAATTTATATTAGTTTTAGTGGTAAGCAGACAATATGGGGATAAGGGGTAGAATGTCCTGGGTTGACTATATGGTGCTTTTATCCCCAATCATCTCATTCTGTTTATGTTGAAGAATAAGTTTTGTACCTTTAAGACTGTTCCAGAGAGCAAAGGGGTGGGGGAGAGAAGAAGCGCGCAGTTTGTTTTCAGACACTGTACTCACTCCTCCACTTACTTGGTCCTGACTGTGTTGTCTGCGGACGGACAGACAGCAGGACAGAGCTCTTCTTTTGCTTTTTAGTTAGTGTTAGCTAGCTGAGGCAAAGAAGTTCCCTGGACTGTTTTTTTCCTTTTTCTTTGGACCTCTTGAAACTGCTCTGGACTGAACACCCAGGGGAGCACCGGCAGCTGCAGCTGTGGCCCACCAGACCGGGCCTGGCCTGCGACAATTCCAGCACCGGAGGGACTGATCAGAGACTGAGTGAGCTCAGCTGCAACCCGGGGACGGGGTTTTCTCAGTTTGTCATCTCTTTTAGAGTGGCAAGGGGTCTCATTGTTTGATATTGTTTTGGTTTTATTGTTTAATAAACATTTTTTTTCCACCTTTCTCCAAGGAGGTATTTTTTTCCTCCCGGACCAGCTGGGGGAGGGGCCGATTGGATCTGCTTTTCCCACCAGAGCTCCTTTAGGGGATTCTTCCCCAAATTTGCTCTAAACCTGGACAAAGATACAGGAACAAATTGTTCCTATGTACCAAAAGATGAGCTGCTGAGGAAAATGACTGGCCTGAATGGGCAAGGAACTTTTGAAGGAACTAAGACAAAAACGAGGGTGTGCTTAAGGATTTGCTAAGTCATGTAGGAAAAAAATTAGAGAGACAAAAGCCCAGTTAGAACTCAATCTGGCCACTTCTGTGAAGGATAATAAAAAATATTTTTATAAATATATTAATAGCAAAAGGAAGGATAAGGACAACCTAAATTCTCTTAGATGCAGGAGAGAATTTAGTAACTAAAGATGAGGAAAAGGAAGAGGTACCAAACAGTTTCTCTGCCTCAATTTTCAACAGAAAGACAGGTTTCCCTCAGGAGAACTGGCCTCCTGGGCTGATAGGTGGTGTATGGGAGCAGAACAGCCACCCTGTTATCCAGAAGGATGCAGTCAGAGACCTGCTGAGCCACTCAGATGCTCATAAATCTATGGGACCAGATGGCATCTATCCTAGGGTGATTACGGAGCAGTCAGATGAGCTTCTGAAGCCTCTCTCCATCATTTACCATCAGTCCTGGCTGAGTGGGGAGGTCACAGATGACTGGAAGCTTGCCAGGGTGATACCCATCCACAAGAAGAGCTAGAAGGAGGATCTGGGAAACTACAGGCCAGTCAGCCTGACGTCAGTGCCAGATAAGATTATGGAACAGATCATCCCATGTGCCATCACATAGCACCTACATGATGGCCAGAGGATCAGATCCAGCCAGCAAGGGTTTAGGAGGGGCAGGTCATGCTTGACAAATCTGATCTCTTTTTATGACCAGCTGACCAGCCTAGTGGATGTGGGAAAGGCTGTAGGTGTTGTCTACCTGAACTTCAGCAAAGCCTTCAACACTGCCTCCCACAGCATACTTCTGGAAAAGCTGGAAGGCCATGGTTTTGACAGGTGCACTCTGCTGGGTTAAGAACTGGCTGGATGGCCAGGCCCAGAGAGTGGTGGTGAATGGTGCCATATCCTTTTGGCAGCCAGTCACCAGTGGTGTCCACCAGGTGTGAGTGCTGGGCCCAGTCCTATTTAATATCTTCATTGATGATCTGGATGAGGGGATTGAGTCTACCATCAGTAAATTTGCAGATGAGACCAAGCTGGGAGCATGAATCGATCTGTTGGAGGGTGGAAGGGCACTGCAAATGGATGTGGACAGGCTGGATAGATGGGCCGAGCCAAACAACATGAAGTTTAACAAGTGTCGAGTCCTGCTCTTTGGCCACAACAACCCCCTGCAGTGCTACAGGCTGAGGACAGAGAGACTGGACAGTGGCCACAGAAAGGAACCTGGGGATACTGGTTTACAGCTGACTGAACATGAGCCAGTAGTATGCCTATGTGGCCAAGAAGGCCAATGGCATCCTGGCCTGTATCAGGAATAGTGTGGCCAGCAGGACCAAGTAAATAATTCTTCCCCTGTAATCAGCACTGGTGAGGCCACACTTTGAGTGCTGTGTCCAGGTCTGGGCCCTGCAATTTAGGAAGGATGTTGAGATGCTTGAAGGCATCCAGAGGAGATCAGCAAGGCTGGTGAAGAGTCTGGAACACAAACCCTACGAAGAACAGCTGAGGGAGCTGGGGTTGTTTAGCCTGGAAAAAGGGAGGCTTGGGGAAGACCTTTTCCCTCTACAGCTTTCTCAAAGGAGGAAATAGGCAGGTGGGGGTCGGTCTCTTCTCCCGGACAACCACTGAGAGAACAACAAGATACAATCATAAGCTGCACCAGGGGAAGTCTAGGTTAGACTTCAAGAAAAAATTCTTCCCTAAGAGTGATTGGGCTTTGGAATTCCCAAGGAGGTGGTGGAGTCACTGTCCTTGGGCGTGTTTAAAAAAAAGAATGGGCATGGCACTCAGTGCCATGGTTTAGTGGCTGAGAAAGTGTTAGGCACAGGTTGGACTTGATGATCTCAAAGGTCTTTTTCAACATAGTCCCTTCTGTGATTCTGTGAGTCTGTGAGTATGTGATATTGTGATTCTGAGTAAGGGCAAGTTTATCACTTTTGATTTATCACAAGCACAAAGACTGTATAAATGCCCTACTTTTAGGCAATTCCAGGTTGGAAACCCCTAGTAACTTTTTATAAACTTGAGGCTTCTGTGTGAACTTGTGCTGAATCCATGAAGAGCTAGTTTAAATTTTCCTGCCTTGTCACTGGATTGATCATGAGCACTAATTACATGGCCTGAAACCACAATTGGCCTGGAACACCAAACTCCAGCTGACAGATATCTGTTTCTTAATGGTATTAGAATATAGTATTTTTGTTTAAAAATCTAGCCCAAATTTAGCAGTCTTCCCTTTCAAAATGCTCATATTTAAGTGCCTTGAATGATGTGGAGAGAAGCTGAAATTTTCTCTGAGCAAAAGTCACATCACAAAACATTTCACCTCTGCCTGTGGGACATCCACAGCTGTACCTCACTGACCAGAAGTCATGCAGTAACACAAAGATATCTTTGGATTTAGGTAAGTGTGTTTGGTTGTCATTACCTTTCTTCATCTGACATAGCACCAGAAAACAGTGTCTGCTGTTATCAGGCACTGTTCAATCTTGTTCAGCTTCTCCTGGAAGTGCTGACAGGAGCACTTCATCACTTCTATTTCATGAAGGATACACTACACAGAAAACCAAGAAGGCATCCCACTTTACCATGTTGATTTGAGCACACCCATGCTGAGTGCATTTTAAGCTGACATCCTGAATGGAATATGTCCTCCTCTTATGTTCAAAAGATTTCTCTGAGCAGCTGCTGTGAAAATTTAGATGGCATCTCAAGGAAGTTTGCTCTGGGTACATCACTCACATTCCAGTCACTCTGAATCACGTAGGTTTAAGTTCTGGCACTATTAGGGCCAATGAGAATGTAATTTTTTTCCCTTGAAGGTGAAAAAGGCTTTGATCAAAGATCTGACACCATGAATTCTGATGTTACTGCACTATTGTCAGACATACTTGAGCAGGATGAGTTACTACAGATTAAAGATAGGTTAAATTTCTGTCCACTGGAAGTTGAAAACTGTTTTTAAAATGAGAAAATGGGAAAGAAGGAAGAGAGGAAAGATAGATAAGAACTATGAAAAAGAAAATCATCTTTCATTATGGGTTCTGCTAAACATTACGTTGATAATTTCTCATTTATCACCAGCTGGAAGTGTAGAATTGGATTTATCTAGCCAAGGGCATACATTTATCACAACAGAGATACATGCAAGTATTGCAACACAGCAGTTGGTCTGATCAAGAACAGACATCTGTAATAGGTCAGAAGATCTATGCTATAAATATCACAATTACTCTTCATTCTAAGAAGGTATCTAATATAATGTGTCATTTACATCTGCCCCAGGAATTTCTTGAACAAAGGGAGATGAATGAGCAAGAACAGACAGGAAAAGGTATAGACAAACTTTCTATTTATGACTTTGTAGCACAGGACTAATAAAATGGCAGCCTTCTAGTGACATTTAAATAATTCCTTTAACTGGTGTCCAGCAGTGTCTGAGCTCCTAGAAACATCGAAGACTTTTTTTCTAAAGGCTTTTCATACCTTGTTCAGGGTAGTAATGCAAACATTATCACACAAGTTATTCTGGAGACAGTACCATCTTCTTTCTGAAAGCATGCTTCCCTATCAAGCTGAAACTGCTCGGAGTGCAAGATGGTGTTCAACATGTTCCCATCGTAGCACTTTTTGGCCTCTTGTAAGCCATGGAAACACATACAGAAACCTACATTTCACTGCTGGCCATTCTAACTGATAGAAAAAAATGGACATGTTTGTAAAGCATAGAAATTCCCATTCTCTTTGGATTCCTGCCATCACGTCCTTTGAGGATCTCTTCATGTTTGTGTTTTTGAATGTATCCCTCAGACCGAACAAGGCCTGAAAGATGATGAAATCCTCCCCACGAGGAGATTGGTTTCAGCTAGAGGGCAAAAGATGCTACCCATGCATTTCAAATTCTCATTTTCAATCTCCATTTCAATGCAACTGCTATCCCTGGCACAATCTTGATGTGTATGATCCTGGGATAAACAGTAATGAGTTTGCACCACAAAAGGCTAATTAGAGACCAGCAATAATCTGATAGGGTGTTCTACACTGCAGTGGACGTGAGGTCTCCTAAGAGTGCTTTCCATGTGCAGCACAACTGGTGCTCTTAATCATAGAATTGTTCAGTTTGCAAAAGGCCTTGAAGAACATCAGGTCCGACCATTAACCTAGCACTGACAATTCCACTGCAAAACAATGTCCCTAAGTGACACATCTACACAACTTTTAAATATCATCAGGGATGGTGAGCCAACACTCAGACTAACTGCCCATTTGTCACCCACAACAAATTTTTAATCTTGATCTTCAGACAGTTTTCTTGCTCTTAGATGGGAGTATATTGGCTGCAAGTAAGCAGTGCTCACCCAGTAAAATTATTTTTACCTATTGCTAAAACTGAGCATCAAAATACAACCATCAAAAAAATGTGCCCAAATGAACTTGAAGAGCTTCTGTCCTTCAGGCCACCAGAAATAAGTCAATGGGCCACAGACAAGTTTCTGTGTAGTTCCTCAAGGCTAACATAAGTCTGGAAAGTACCATGCAAATGGCACTGTGTAGGCAGGTTTGGGAAGTATGGATGGGCTTAGCACCTGGTCTGCAGGACAAATGACTGAGCTAACAGAAGAAGAAATTGATAAAATATGGGTTTATACATAACAAGGAAGAAAGCAAGACTGTTAGCATGGGAACAGCCTTGTTTCCATGCTAACAGGGGGTGTATGTACAAATCACGAACAGGACGGGACTGCTAGGAAAGTGCCTTGAGCTGCTGCATTTTTCAGCATCAGTCTCATTACATGGTTATGACAATGGGAAGATGCTACCAGCTCACATCCCAGGCAGCAGACCAAGAACTTAATGTTACAACTTACATTAAAAGTTTTTTGACCAATCACACAAAGCAAAAGCATATGGACAGTAGTTCTATCCAACCACTATAAGCACACATACCTTTGGTTAAAACAGTGCTTGCTTATTTCAAATATAATACCTACTTGCAAGCCTCAAAACACAATGCACAGAGCTCCATTATTAAGCTTAAAACTTCCTAATATCTTGCTAGATAAACTTTTCTGTAGCTTATGGAGTTATTCTAGACAAGTGTTTAATACACAGACTGTTGTTCTAGTTGTCCTTGCTTTTCTACATTTAACATAATTTTTTTTTTCAATTCTGTGCTTCTTTGGTGTATGGGTTGGGGTTTCATATAAGGAGATAGTAAGCTCTCTTCACAGAATAGGTGGACACAACAATTCCTTCTCTAGCCAGGGACCCAAGGACAGCCAATCCAGATCTCAGGCCCAAGAGTATAAACAACAGTGGACTGAAGACAGAAAAGCAAGAAGGATGGGACTTCATGGGCTGAGGCTGTAACTGGACAATTAGCTCCAATATGCTAATGAACCAAAACTTATAAAATGTGAGATCTTGTGACCAAGCCTTCTTTTTCTTCCATCTTGGAGCCATCCAGGCAGAGCCACAACCGTGGCTCCAGTACTGCCAGGGTGTGGTCTATGAAGGCTCTTCAATACATACCCTCTTTATTCCCCTTAACTCTATCTAGCCTCTGTTCTAGCTGCTTCAGACATCAGATGTAACCTGAAAAATTTCTCCCAGTAAAAGTTATAGATACTACATCACCTGCAATACAAAGTAGACATGGATGTAATCTCTGTATAATGACTAATATTCAGTAAATTCATTAATTTATTGCACAGTGACTTGGGTGTGAAGCTATATTCCTAAGAACAGATTTTGGATAGTGGTACAGAGCAAATCTGTTCCTCACACGTTTCCTGTCCACAGACTAGAGAAGAAATATCCCATTATCCCCCATTAGAAGGGTGATAAAATAGTATGAATAAATGAGAAAGGGCTTCACAGTCCTGCTTAAGCACTGACTCCGCTATCTTCTGGAAACTGCAAGATAATCAACAAAGAGCGTATTTTCTAATATACTGTTCAAATAAAAGACATTTATTTGACATTTATTATTTTCAAATAAAAGACAGATTTATATATTCAATGAGATAGTAGCTTAAAATTCACCAGTTTCACTTTCTAGAACTTTATCTAATAATTTTCTTCCCGAATTTCTACAACAGCTTAGTTTCATTTTCTTGTGAAGAGAAAATTGAAGAGGAAAAATGGAAATGCCTGAAAACTAGCAGGTGATGATGCTGCTCCTTCCACTCTTTTCAGGATAAAAAGTCACTCCTGATTCCCTTCCTTGCTTTCTTCCCTATCACACCCTGAGTCTTTCAGAACTTTGGAGAATATTCAGCATTTCTGAACAAAGAAATTAAATATGTGATGACTTTTTACTATTGGCATTTTTATTGGAATAATTCATCTTACGGGGACTTTATGCAAGCTTCTTATTGTACCATAGTAGAATAGCTTGAAGTTCTGAGAAGTCACAATTCATTTTGATTTACAGCACTTTATCTTATGGTATGTATCTGAATGTTCACAGTCTTGAATAAGCAATAAGTAATATAACCTAAATGAGTTTTATTTTATTCGAAGGATTACGCTAAATCATGTAACCTCACATTTTCTGCAAACCAGTAAGTTACTTATTAACTCAGCCGATTCACTGAAACTCATTCTCATGTCTCAGCTCTTCATTTGAGTGCATACTTTACCTCCTTGTTGACAGTTAACCATTTTAACATTGAACTGATGTATATAAGTTACTAAATGAACTGATTGAACTCATGTTTATAAGATACTAAAAGAAGCAGCCTAACAAAACTGAAGGTACGCAGTGTCTTGCTTTGAAGAGACACGTGTCTGCTAAGGAAGGCAGGAGCTTCTCTTGAAATTGAAAATTTCCACAGAAAACCCCTCCCTCTGATTTATTATAATTTTGAAATTAAGAGTCTCTCAGGCAAAGATATGGGAGTAGGAATAACAATTATTTATTAGGAAAAATAAAAATAAAAGTGCAGTAATACAAAATAATACTGATAGGATCAGAATATGGCCTGACACCCTGTTAGTCAGGGTGTTGGTAGCAGTCTAATTAAATGGTGGCTGCCTCCCTCCTGGAGTGACAAATGCGGTTTTGTTGAAGCAGTGATCCTGCAGAAGTGTGCAGTTTTCCTCTGAAGATCCAGTGGTGGTGTAGATGGGTCTGGTCTTCCTCTGGGTATCCAGTGGAAAAGAAAGCTGCTCCTCTGGGAATCCAGTAGGAAAAGGCTGCCTGTGGTGTTCCAAATCTCAGATTATATCCATACAGGAATGCTTGGCTCCTTCCCCTGCGCAGAGCATCTCACAATGGGATGATGTAATTTTATCAGTCATGCAGTGAGATGTAACGGTCCATTAACAGAAGATATTTCCCCAAAGGAATGATGGGTCATGGAAGAGGTAAAGGAAACTGCCCCATCTGGTTTTAACAGGTGGCCCAATTAACAGAAGATAATTGCTCCACCTGTAACAGATGGCAACAGAATACACACCCCCAGCTACATCTTGAATTTGCAGCCTAAGATACACAGATATGTTTGCTGGTTTTTTTTTTTTTTTTTTTTCCAGAAGGGAATGTTTCTTTCCCTAGCCATTTTCTTGGTTATTTTCCATAAATATGTATCACTAAAGAAGCAAGCACTGGGAGAGAGGAAAGGAAAAGGCAGCTCAAAAGTGTGTCAACTGTCCACATATATGAGGAAAACTCTTGGGCGCAAGATTATGCCAGAGATGGTGGTCTGGGCAGTGGCATGAGGCAGAGAGTATATCTCCAGCCACCCATTTATTGCTTCCATAATTCAGAGGATATAGCACTTTCTTGGTGAGTTTGCAGGAGTGTCATGCAGTCTGCCAGGCCTCCCCATCATCCTAGATTGCCAAGCAATGTGTATTCTATTTGCTATCTGTTAGAGGTGTAACAGTTATCTTGTGTTAAGTAGGCAATTTTCCTTGTCTCTTCCACAACCCATCCTCCATCCAGGGAGATACCATCTGTTAATGGGCCATTGAATGTCACTGCATAACTGATAAAATTACAGCATCCCATTGTGAGATGTTCCACCCAGAGGGAGGAGCCAAGCATTCCTACCTGGATATTATCTGAGATTCTGGGACAGCAGAGCAGCCTTTCCACTGGATTCTGAGAGGAGCAGCTGCCTCTTCCACTGGATCTTCAGAATAAAACTACATCCTTCTACAGGATCACTGCTTCAACAGAACCACACCTGCTACTCCAGGAGGACTGCAGCCACAATTCCAACTAGACTGCTACCAACACCCTGACCCACAGGGCATCAGGTTGTATTCTGACTCTGTCAGTGTTGTTTTGATATACTGCATTGTTTATTTTATTTTTATTTTCTTCCCTAATAAAGAACTGTTATTCCTGCTCCCTTATCTTTGACTGAGAGCCCCCCCCTTAATTTCAAATTTATAACAATTCTGAGGGAGGGAGATTACATTTTCCATTTTAGGGAAGCTCTTGCCTTCCTTCGCTGACACTTGTCTTTCCAAACTGAGACACCCATATTTAAATATCAGCCATCATCTACCATACCACCACTTGGCCTGCTTGAATGAAGCACATACTTCACAATTATGGATAACCTGAGAGATAGGATTCATGGTGAAGTACATCTCTTAATCACAAGTCCATTTGAATATTGCATTTCTTCCCTAATGACCAGGGGTGTCATGAGTTCACCCAGTCAGAAATAATTCACCCTTATGTTGCCAGTCCAGATCTACCTGAGATACTTTAACCTTAGCAGCTTGATCCACATGTCTGCTGTTGTGGTCTTTGGTAGCCCAGCACTTGCAAACGTGTGCATCTACATGACATACTTTGGCAATCAGCATTTCTACCCAGGCAGTGATGTCTTGCCACAATTCAGCAGCCCAGGTGGGTTTACCTTTTTGCTAGCAGTTGGTCTTTTTTCTGTTGGTTTGGCCAAACAAGGAGCATTCACAAGCCGGTGTAGAGGTAGAGCTGGCCATTTCTGTTGTTCAGTGATACCTAAAGCCAGCTGTATGGCTCTCAGATCTGCCATCCTACTTGATCATCTTGTCCTCAATATCTTCTGTGCCTTGTTGTATAGGACTCCATACTGCATCTTTCTATTTTTGATGTATCTCCACAATATGGCATCAATAAAGAGTGCTTGTTGCTTTTCACTTTCTGGTTGCTGATTATATGGTGAGGCCTCAGCGTATGTCACCTGACCCTCCTCCAATGATTATGATAGTCTGACATTTTTACCTTTGGCCAAGTTCATGATGAATTCCAATATCCCTGGACAACTGGAGTTTCCTGTGCAAGGCTGCTGTGCGATCAGCATGGTTCAGTTAGTTCTATGTAGCATCTCTTGGCATGACATGTGGAAGGGACTTACCCTTTGAATCTACAGCCCAGCACTGGCAGTTGGGGTGCCAGAAGAAGCTGTGCTTCAGCGCTGATCCCTTATGAGGCAGTTCAAACTCCCTCATGAGCCACCAGTATCTCTTTTTCAATTGGGTTGTTGCAAGCTTTGGAGCCTTTGTATTCCCAACTCTAGAACCCCAGGGCTCATCCTCAAGTCCCCTAGGATACCTTTTTGCCAGAGACTGCAGGAAGAACCATTCTCCCCAGCTACAGTGTAGAGCACATTTTTCACATTTTGTTCTGTCCTGACTGGCCCAAGGGCTATTGCATGAACAATTTCCTGTTTAATTTGTTAAAAATTTTGTTGTTTTTCAGGACTGTGCTTGACATTCCTCTTCCAGGTCACTTAATAGAAATGGTTTACAATCAGACTGTAATTTGGATATGCATCCTTCAAAAATCTACAGAAGGGAAAGTGCCAAGGAAAGTTTATGTTTCCTTCTTAGAAAGTTGGTGGGGGATAAATCTGTTATTTTGCTGACCGTGTGCAACATAATCTAACAATGTCCATCTTGCATTTTATTGCTAAAAGCAGTATTTCCCAGGCAAGTTCCTTGACCTTACTTTGCTTTATGGCAAAATCAGCCTTCAGAAGGATTTGGATTATCTTCTCCTGTTTCTCAAAAACTTCTCCAGCAAAAAGTGCCCCATGTGATGATCTTATCAATGTGTTGCAAGCGTTCTGGAGCTCCACCCTTTTCCAGTACAGTACAGATCAGTCCACCCCAGATAGTGGGGCTGTGTTTCCACCCCTGAGACAGTTCAAGATGCCTTTTCATTGCAAAAGCAAACTGTGGCCTGCATTCTGCTGCTAAAGGAATGGAGAAAAATGTATTAGCAATGTTCACGGTGTCACCTCTTTGCTGCTCCAGTTCATACTGAAGTTCCAGCCTGTCTTTCACAGCAGCATCCAGTGGTGGTGTGACTTCAGCCAGGCCCTGATAGTCCACTGTCAGTCTCCACTGGACTTACACACTGGCCATATGGGACTGTTAAAGGGTGAGTGAGTCTTGCTGACCACTCCCTGGCTCTCCAGTTCATGAATCATCTCATGGATGAGGGTCACAGAGTCCCGGCTGGTGCAGTATTGCTGATGATGCACTGCTGTGGCAGTAACTGGTACCTACTGTTCTTTAACCTTCATCATTCCCACAGCAGAAGGGTCCTTTGAGAGACCAGGAAAGGTATTCAGTTGTCTAATTTCCTCTGCCTCCACAGCGGCTATCCCAAAATCTCAATGATACCCACTTGCGTCCATGAAGTACTGTCTCCTGAGGTAATCTATGCCAAGATGCATGGGGTCTCTGGGCTAATCAGAATGGGGCATTCAGATTTTGGCATTCATTCCCGATCAGGCTCACTACAGCTTCCAGTACTCTTAGATGTTGGGATCCCCCTATCACCCCAGAAATAGATTGTGTCCCTGCAGATCTTGATGGCACCAAGGTACATTGTGTGCCAGTGTCAACTAAAGTCTTATACTCTTGTGGGTCTGATGTGCCAGGCCATTGGATGCACACAGTCCAATAGATCTAATTGTCCCTTTCTCCTAGCTGGCTGAAGACAGGGCCCGTGTAGTTCTTGTCAGAGAACTCATTGCTCATTTTTTCTAAATATGAGCTGGAGATCCCTTCAAGAGGACCAGAAATAACATTCAGTCCTTCCATTCTAAGGACTTGCCCACTGGAAAATAGAGTGGCATTTATCCTTGAAGAATTTCCTGTGGTGGTTACCCTTTCTCTCAGCTCACATACCTGTGCTGCTAGGGCAGAGGTGAGTGTTCCATCCCACTTCCTTATGGCTTCTCTGTGGCCATGCAGATAAAACTGCAGGTTACCTTGTGGTGTGTACCCCTCTCTCAAGCAAGGGGCTGCATGCTCCCGACAGCAGAAACTCTGGTCTATGCTCACAGGGGCATGGGACATTTTCTCTCTAGCTTGTTAGAGCCTTTCAAATCTGTCTGCATTCTTGTACAGGCTTTTCAATGCCAAGATGCAGGTTGCTAGGGAGCAGGAGAGATGATTTTCATATTGTCCAAGTTAGGTAATCACCTGAAGCAATGTTTCTTCTCCTTCTTTCATTGACATCAATGTCAATGGCTTAGTATATGACAATGGTGCACTCTATACAATCTTCAGACACATGGATTGTGTAGGCTGGACCTGATCTGGATCTACAATGGACTGCTTATTATTTGATTCCCTACAGATTTCCTCCGCAACAGCCAATTCTCTCAGGTACTGGATACTTTTCTCCATGGTCTTCCACCTGCTTGGACACACTGTTAGCTCATCCTTAAGAGAATACCTTTCCTTCATGCCTGACAGGAGTCACCTCCAAGGACTGAGAGTTTCTGTCCTCTCCACAAACTTGCTGCCAATGCCCACATCCCAGAACAGAGGAACAGAGACCCCAGTTACTTGGTTCTGCTACCATTTGCTGACACAAAGGAGAAAGTGGTAGATGGTACTGCAGTCCTGATGGTCATGCAGCATTTCCTGAGACAAAGGAGAAAATAGAGAATGTTACCTGTAGCTCAATGGTTATGCAGATTTTCCCGAGACAAGGGAGAAAATGGTGGACATTGCCACAGCCCAATGGCGATATGCAGCCTTCCGAGATAGAGAAGAAAATGGCAGACACTACTGCAGCCACTCCCTCCTTTCCCCTGAGCCCAAGACAACAAAAAATAATGATGAACAAGCCCCCAGGCTGGACCCTCTGTGCCACACTGACTGCTCTACTTCGCCTGGACTACCCGGACCACACCTGGACTGCACTGACCACACTACACACTTTTCTCCCTCAGGATAAAAAGGAAGCAAATAAATAGCCATGCTTTTGCTGTGTGTTGGCCTTTTATTCCACATGAAGCCATGCCTCCCAGAGATTATGTGAGTGGTGTGGAATAAACAACCTAGACATGCCCACACTGTCTAGGCTTCACCCCTCTCATGGGGTTAATTTTCTCAAATGTGAGAAAATTAACTCTCCCCCAACCAAAATTAAGGCAATACATTAACAGGCTTTTAAAATGTATTTTGGACTTCAATCAGGGAAAATAACACAATCTATTTGTAGATAGCAACTATAAGTTGATATTGCTGAGAATTGCCTCTCTTCTAGATGGTCTCAAAACTCACCCTTGCAGTTTCCCATGATGCACAAATAGCATCATAGTTCAGCTTATGGAGATTGCTTGACAGATTCTCTAAACCTTTTTAAAAGGTATTTCAATTACCCTTTGCACTATTGCCAGATGTTTCTTCCAGTGTGTCGGTCTAGTCTATAGCTTTCCATATATGAAAATGAAGAAGAAAAAGCCCAGGGAAAATTTCAAAAAGCTGAAAGGCTTCTGCTGCTGTAGTTCTCAAATACTCAACTTTATCCGACAATCATAACAACTGACCTTCAGGCTTTAAAGTTTTCAGCGTTAAAAGACCACATTACATAGTGTTCTAAGGTGCCAGTTTTTCTCCTGAGACATGCAGGATACCAAAGCAGCTGTCAACAAATGTTGTTAAAAATGAACTATAGGGAAAGCCCCTCTAACTTCTAATGCAAGCATAAGTGAAGTTAGAATTAATATGTGGACCAGGAAAAAAAAACAGGTGGATGCAGGCAAATTTCACCTTTGTTAAGGTAAATGTGAAGCATCTGTTCCAACAACAGCCAATTATTTTCCATACAGTTTACATTCATGCATTAGGTAGAGAACTACAAAAAACATGTAACAGTGTAATCTGGGCTGAACTGTAGGTACAAGCTGAGACATAAAACAGTGGATGAAATGTCTGCAGGCCATGTCTGTAGTCATATTTGGCATCAGAAGGACTTCCTTGTATCTCTCTAGTTTTGCCCTGGAAGGAGCTGTGATGTGTGCTCTGCTATAATGGCTTTCATTGAGAAAACATACCAGGTAGGTAGGTAAAGGCTGAATGAACTCTGAAAATCCATCTGTATATGTATTTTTAAATGATAATACTACAGGACCAAATAACCCTTCTGAGCATAAGTCCAGAGTCTATAATTTTTATGGTAAGATAATAGAAACTTATAAAAAAGAAACGTGTAGTAGGAGAACCATGTTAAGCACAGTTCCTGTCTGCTTGTTACTGTGATTTCCTGTACTCAGATCAAGTAGTCACCTTCATCTGAGTTAGACATCTAATTTGCACCTGCACACTTATTAGATGTGCACTGAAATAATGTGCCAGAGTCCCAGAGTAAAGACTTGAACTTCCCATACGGTCAGTATGAAACCACAGTTCTGAGCTACAGAGACGAAGTAGAAAAATGCACCCACCATTCACTTCAAAAGGAGCAATGGATCCCCTACCCTCTTACCACAGGTAGAAGAAAGCAACCTTGGAGATGGAGGGGAGTGGAAAAGGGTTTCTGCTTGGGGTGGCAGGTGAATCCCCTCCAGACCTAGCTCACCTCCCTATGTGCCCTTATACAAGGCCCTGGAATCTCAGGACCAGGGAAATGAGACTGTGGATTAAAGTTTTTTTGGGATGGACATGTTGCCCAGGGCAGAGAAGCCTACCTTCAGCATTATGACCTCCCCAGTTCAGAAAAAAAAAAAAAAAAAAAGAGCAGTAGTTATTGGTGATTCCATTTTGAGAGGAATGGAGGGCCTGATATGCCAACCAGACCTAACTCATAGGAAGATAAGTGGCCTCCCTGGGGCCTGGGTAAGGGAAATAATCAAGAAGCTTCCCAGCCTGGTACAACCCACTCTACCCTCCACTGGTTTTTCTGGTAGGCCCCAACAATGTCCCAACAAGAAGGCTGTGGAGAATCAAGGGGACCTTCAGGGCCTTGGGACAACTGATCAGGAAAAACTGGAACACAAGTTGTGTTCTCTTCTGTCCTGCAAGTTACAGGGAATGTTTGGGCAAGGAACAGACAAATCATGAAAATGAACACCTGTCTTTGAGATAGGTGTTATGAGTCGAATTTTGGAGTTTTTTGGGTCAATTTATACAACACTGAGCTTGCTGGCAACTAACAGGGACTACCTGTCTCAAAGGGAGTAAAGGGTCTTGGCTCAGGAGTCATCAGGGCTCATTAAGAGAGGTTTAAACTAGATTTGAAGGGGAAAGGGAGACAGAAACAGGCTTGACAGAGATAAGGAGAGAACTGTAGTGATGACTCTAGTAGCAAAAAGAGGTCTAAGGGAGAATAGCTCGATCAATAACAAGCAGCCAAAGACATAACCAGAAGACAGAATTGTGTGGCATCCCTGTACACCCCTACTGGCATATTGACACAATTAAATACTACAAAGAGCCTGCACAACAATGCATGCAATGTAGAGAACAAACAGGACAAACTAGAGATCTGAGACACAGGGCTTTGACCTCATTGTTATTATGGAAAAGGTGGTGGGATACCTCAAATGACTGGAAGGACTGTTGTCATGAAGAGATGCATGCTGCTTGAGAAAGACAGAGCAGAGAGGCACAGTGGTGGAGTTGCAGACTAGCAAGGGTAACACAGCTACAGGTATTTCCTACTGGCTGCCTAAGCAGGAGAAAAAAGTGACAGCTTGAATCAGCCTCAAATTAACAAGCATAGGTTCTTATGGGGGACTGTAACTTGTCTGACATTTGCTAGAGAAGACAGACAGTGATGCACAAACTGTCCAGGAGGTTCCCAGAAAGCACTGATGACAAAAAAATCCTTGGAAACGTCATGGAGTGCCTTATTTTGGAGGCCCTCTCTATCCACGTGGATGACAAAAGAAGGGGATCAGGAGTAGTCAGCATGGATTCACTAAGGACAAATCATGCTTGACCAACCTGATGGCCTTCTATGATGGGACAACCACCTGGATGGATGAAGGGAGAGCAGTGTGCATTGTCTACCTCAGCTTTAACAAAGCTTCTCACACTGCCTCTCACAATGTCCTCATATGCAAACTCAAGAAGTGTGGACTGGATAGGTGGATAGCAAGGTGGATTGAGAGCTGGCTGAATGCTACATGACAGAGGGACAAAATCAACAGAAGAGGCTCTAGCTGGAGGCTTGTCACTGGTGGTGTCTCCCAGGGGTCAATATTGGGTCCAGTATTGTTTAACTTGTTCATCAGTGACTTGTGGGGAGGAGAAGATACCTCCTCAGCAAGTTCACTCATGACTGGGGAGGAGTGGTCAATACCCAAGAGTGTTGTGCTGACATTCAGAAGGATCTTAATAGGTTGGAGAGAAGGGCAGAGAAGAACTGTCTGAAGTTCAACAAAGACAAATGCAAAGTCCTGCACCAGTACAGGCTGGAGGCCAAACCACTGGAAAGCATCTCTGCAGAGAAGGACCTGTGGGTCCTGTTGAACAACAAGCTGTCCATAAGCTAACAACGAGCCCATACCAGTGGCCAAGAAGGCCAATGGTGGGTTAGGAGAAAAATTGCCAGCAGGTGGAAGGAGGTGATCCTGACCCTCTACTCTGCCATCGTGAGATCACATCTCTGGTGCTGTGTCCAGTTCTGGGCTCCTCAGGACAAGAGTGACATGGAGTTCCTGGAGCAGATTCAGTGGAGAGCAACAAAGCAGATAAAAGTTGTTCAAGAACTCCTTCCATACGAATGCTAGAGTGAATTGAAGAGGCAGGCGAGTGGCAAAATACCGTCCTCTAGCAGTTTGAAAGCTGCGCGCACAATGCTGGTGTTGTGCCGCTTCGTTCTTCACCTCTTGGAAGGTGCCACCCTAACATTTTTCCAGGGCCTACCTGGCTCAACTTTTCTTTCCAACCCCCTCAAATATCCCATGATTTTAGAAACATTTTATCCCTATACTGTCCATGATACCACATCTGATCAAAGCTGCAGTGACCTCTGAGGCTCTGGGTTTTTTGGCTCTTACAGTCAGGAAAGCACTGATTTCCCTCCATGTTGTTTTGTCTGGGAATTAAGAGTTTTAATGTAGAAATGTAAGTGTACAAAGGTGTCAGCAAAAGGCAGCGTTGGGGAGGGCTTTGAAGGATCTTTTAAGTGAAGACAAGAAATTTGAAAACAACATCTGTAGGATTTTTTTAATGTAATGAGATGCTGGGATGCCTAGCACTGATGGCAAAAGTGTTTATTTTGAATTGAGTTAATAGAGGATGTGACAGAATGAGAGCTCTGGCTGCATGGACAGTCACACCTCAGGCAGGGGAGAGGAATACATGAAAAAGATCAACGCTGATTTGTGAGCTAAAAGATGAGCTTAAATTTGTGAATGGCATTTTGGAAACCGAAATTGCCACTTTTACATAATATCTGTCCCGTTGTTACCTGTATTATTAAAAGAGATGGTTTTATAAGTAATTATTTAATCCCTGTATATGATTAATTCTGCTGTTTCTTTGCAGGTGACTGCTGGAAGGGCAGTTCAGGCTGCTTCCACGGGGGTGTCTCTTCCTGGTACAGCATGGCATCCTTTTTGCTGTGACCCACATCCTCTCCCTGCTGATAATTACTTTCTCTAATCTGGTGAAGAAAATTCTCTTCAAAGGATTTCTTTGATTAAGGAAATTCATTAATATGATGTCTAGATAATATTAATGCTTTCCTGCTTAGGTCTTCTAAATCACTGTTTGAACAGCACATTATTCCATAGTTTCTTAAGATCAGCATCTTTGGAGTTTCATGGAAGCTCTTCTATCAATTACCTAACATTTTTTACGTTCCAGAAAAAAATATTTGAGAAAAGTAAATCTATGTGTTATTATTTCAGAAAACATCCCTGTCCATCTCTTACACATACGGATTTATTGTAAGTCATTGTGAGTGTTTACATGAAGAAAAATCTCCCAATTGGGCTTTCTGAGCTCATGTCGCAAATTGTCATATTCATACTCAGCAAAACGGACAAATTAAAGAAATGTCCAGGAAATTAAGGTCCTTTTAGCGCTACGAGCAGCAGCTGAAAGATGTGATTGTTAATAATTTCCACCAGATGGCTCCCGAGGTTCAGAGGTGATGCAGTGCCAAGCAGGCAGACAGGATTTGGTTCATGACCAGTGATTCCATCCATAAACCACTCCTGCGAAGAGCAACAGAGTTGTGACTTTAGCCCACACCCCATTGACGATCAGCATCACCACAGGGATGTGCATCAAGAAGTGTTCCATAATTTGCCTGTGAGTGAGCACACATGCAGGAAACAAATGAAACAACATGGTGACCAGCAATGATTAAACAATTCAACGGTTCCTTAATTTGTTTTTAAAAGCTCTGATCAGATTTGTGGTTATCTCAATCCTCCAGGTACTGCTGAAAGTGTCTGTTGCAGTTTAACCTCAGCCAGCAAAAGCCGTGTAGCTGCTGCCTCGCTACCCTCACCCCAGTGGAAAGAGGATTGGAAAGAAGAGGCAAAGCTCCTGGGTTGAGATGAGAACAGTTTAATAGCTCAAACTAAATAAAATATACTACTCCTTCTACTGATTGTAATTGGAAAGAGAGACAAGGAGCAATAAAACCCAATAGAAACAAGTGATGCACAGCACTATTGCTCACCACCCGCTGACTGATTCCCAGCCCATTACCCTGCAGTGATCCTCCCCTCCAAGCCAGCTCTCCCAGGTTTGTATACTCTCCATAAGCTGAACCATGATGCTATTTTTTGTCCTATGGTCTGGAATATCCATTTGGTCAGTTTGGGTCAGCTGTCCTGGCCATGCTCCCTCCCAGGTCCTTGTGCAGCTCCTCACTGGCAGAGCACAGGAACCTGAAAAGCCCCTGGCTCAGGGTGAACACTGCTGAGCAACAGCCGAGCCATCGGTGTGTTATCAACATCAGTCTCACACTGAATTCTAAATATCACACTGTACCAGCTAAGAAAAAACTAACTCTATCCCAGCTAAAACCAGGACAGATCCTTTTATTTATTTCTTCCAGAAAGGAAGAAATATGACAAGGAATCTATTAAAGAAAATTTATTCATTTAGGAAATGAACTTTCTGGCTCAAATTATGAACCCAGCATTCATCACAAGCTCAGTCATAGCCTTTCATTCAGAATTAGAATAGCAGTGTTCTGAAGAGTAGACAAAAAGTTAACAGTGATGGTTCTGATAGACAAAGAGTTGGGACATAGATATTGTCTTTTAAAAGTAGTTGCCTAATTTACAGTGTGAACAGGTTTTGATTTTTTGGTTAAATATTTAGGATTCTTTTTCCCCCCCAACATGCACTTTAGGCACTTTTGGGGAATTGTGATTATGTATTATTATTATTATTATTATTATTATTATTATTATTATTATTATTATTATTATTATTATGGGTTATTCTGTTTGGAATCTCACATTTATTTGAAGCTCTAGTGTATGATGAAGGTAAATTACATTCTTGCGATAGCAGTGCAAAAAAACCCCTACCTTCGATGTGTTCAACACTGACTTTACTATGAACTTGAAATCTTGGTCTGACTTTTGGGCTGTGGGAGATTTCATATTTTCTAATAGGTGCCACTTCCTCTAGAGCAGCATTGTAATATGCCTGCTAAGATCAAGCAGCTAATTCCACCTGAAATCATTGAGTTGCAACTCAGTAGCTGACATAGTAGTTGAAAATGTCAATTGTGCATGTGGGCCAGTGGTACACTACCTGGTGTGCCTGTTGTCCACTTACTCACATCTTTCCTCTGATTTAGAAATCTCTGGAAACAATGACAAAGATAGCTCATCTTTGAAATATTTTATATCTCTGTCTACCAATAAAATAGCTGCCTATGTCAGTCAATCTAGATTATTTAAAGCACTTTTGCTCATCTGTTATTTGTTCACTTCCCTTACATGGAAAAATTTAGTATCTAGTAAATTTGTTATGGGAACTCTTGTTATCTCACTTTTTTTAATCTTTTCTAAATTTAAAGCAAAAAGAAGTGATGATAAGAAGAGATCCTGAATAAGATTTAACTGATACTTCCATAAGATGCAGATCATTCTACTGTTAGAGTCAAAAATAGTGAGAGATGTTCACAGCAATTCAATTAAATATGAAGGGCTACATATTCTGTAAAGTGAAATTTTTGATGAACAAAGCCTTTCATAAAAAATAAACATTTGAAAAGATAGTATTTCCTTTCTTCTATCATTTACACTTTCATTTGAGGATTGATATTATTTCCTGTTAACTAATGCATAAATACACACTTTCCTTAATAATAGGAATTTCCTTAAAGTTTATGTTGGTTTTCTGTGAATCAGAGATTGAGCAAACCAGTCCCAGCAGCCTACACTGCTGTTTGATATAGGGCAAATGTAGTGAGTGGTACCAGATTAATCTGCAACCCACTGTTCCCACCTGTGTCCTGTTCTTATTTTTGTGCTGCCCCAGATGTTTGAGAAACATCATTTTTTCAAATGAGAGCTGTGGTCACTTGTCACACTGAGATACTCTCTGTCATTTGAGGCCAGCAGAACCTGAGCAGATGCTCTCATTTCTGCAAATGCAATAAACACAATTAAACCTTTAATTGATGCACTTGTAAATGCAAACAGTAGTTCCATTTCTATGTGAGGGAAATTGGTTTCCTTTACTGAAATCATTTGAAGGGAATCCCAAGACATGAAAGTATGTGGTGAAATAGTGAAAGAACCCTTGTGAATGGATACATTTGCAACCCTGGACAAATTATGAAAGAGATGGAAAACACAACCAATGGTGTCTCAGAAACACCACCTTTCTTTCCTCCCTTTCCCTTTTTAAATGGCAGTGACCATCAGTGATGTTCTTCAGGCACACTGCCAACAAACTTTCTCCAATTTTCTCATTAGTAAGTGAAAGTATTTATTAGGCATTTCTTCCAAGTCAGGCCTAAGGGAGTTAGTACTAATAAAGTGAATGCATGATGAAGGGGAGGCTCTCTGGGTCCTCTCCTCAAGTAATGGAAGTTAGGGCTCTGCACCATGGCACTCTGAGGGAAATTGGTCAAGTAGAACAGCATGAGGTCATATTTGTGTCTGCTTTCACATTTTAAGCAATTTGTAGCAAATGCTGTGAGATGTGTCAGTGAAAGAGGTGTGAGTGTTCTGTGCATGAACCTTGGGGCTGTAAAGATGACAAGATTAAAAAAGGATGATTTATTATGATAGAAATATGTGTGAATGCAATCGAGGTTGAACTCAGACTTAATGAAAACATGTTATGATTTATTTTTTTATTTTCTACTTTCATTTAGAAGAACAATTATACTAAGGATTAGGACTGGATAATTAGAAATGTTATGTATTGCACTTGTTTTGTGCCACCAAATAACATTCTATTTACTATAGTAATATCTTCCATTTTATATAGTGCTGCATTTTTCCATGGAATAGAGATTTATGGAATTTCTCATTTAAGAAGTATTCTAGGATCTGTCTTGCTCAGCCCTAAAGCCATTCATGCACCTAAGAAGTACAATTAGTATGTTTCCATATAAGGGGATGCTGATTCAGAACTGCACTGATCAGAGCCCACATGTGGAATCAGAATTCTTGTGCTCAGACTGAACTCGAATAGGGTTTGCTGCTTTCTATTGCAGTAGATTTTTGTTACTGTCTCACGAATCTCTGTGGAGTCAGCTGAGTTCTGATGGTTATAAAATGATCCTTGAATGCTCCTTTAGATGATCTCAGCTTTCATCTCTATAAGATTTTGTTTGAAAATAAACTCTAACAGTGTTAATGTTTCTAAAAGGAAAAGAAAACCCAACTCAACAGTGTTTCTTCAACTTAGCTTCTTGTATCTTTCTCCCTGATTTTCTGAGTTATTTCTCAGACACAACCATGTATGGGATACATACAAGGACCAGTGGTCTTGGGATACTCTTTTTGGTTAAAGAACAACAGATAGGAATGAGCAAGACATCCCAGTTCCTAGATACTTGCACTTGGGTTTTGCACTGCTGGCTGTAAAACAAGGGTTGGGTGCCTCGGTGGAGGATCCTTGACTGTGGAGATTCTCTCCAGAAGAGGGAAGAGGCATTTGCTATCATTCCATAAAACTTGTCTGCTTTCCCTTGACCTGCATTATGACACTTGTGTAATTTTTATTTGGTAGATGTTGGTGTTGATGGCACCTTGTTTTCCGTGTGGTGTTTTTGTTTGTTTGTTTGTTTGTTTTGTTTTGTTTTGTTTTTTTTTACTCAAACAATTTACTGTACTAGGAACTAGTACGGAAACAGAGTAATTGCATATTCCACTTCCTCCAAACAAAGCTCTCATGCTGTGCAGTGGGAAGGCTGTCATGTCAGAGGTAGGTATATAAAATAAGAGGTGCTTAGAGGTCCTAGAGGTGCTAAATACTCACAGCTCAGCACTTTTGAAATAGTCTGAAATATGTGAACACTCCCTAGATGCTCTGAACATAGAAACCCTGCTGAAATCACAGAGCACAACCATACATGGCTTAAAATTTAAGCTTTAGAAGGATTGCAAAATATTTGTGTACTTCTGTATTCCATGACTGCTCCTATGTTAAAAAGTCTCAGATCTTTACATTAAAAAATTGTTGTTTTTTCTCCTCCTTCACTTCAGGTAATATAGGTGTAAAGAGTTTCAGCTCATCGGATCTGACTGATGTAAACTAAATTTGGGTATTATGTGCAGTCAATATACCACAGTGAGGCCTTTGACTCACAGAAAGAAGCTGTTTAACTGGGGTGTGTGTTTTATCATGCTTATACATTTCTATATTGATGGTAAAAAGACAGGAATTATTTTAATAACATGCAGATCCTTTTTTTTTTTTTTTTAATTTCTGGAGCAGGAATGGCATGCTTCTTGGAGCACTAAATAGGAAGGATGACCTACTTTAGTTAAAAACCACAGGCGAACTGAACCTACTTTTTCAAAGCAATCCAGGAAGCAATCCCATTAAAACGTGGTCTTGAAATCTTAATGTGCTTTTTATACAAAATTGCTGCGCTAGGAAGAGCTGAAGAAAGCTTTCATCTGACACTGGGCAAAGTCCCTCCATACGGGCAAGCAGCCCTCTCTGGGCCATTTGCGAGGTGACAAGGAAAGGCAATGTTGTTTTCTGTAGCAAAATGTCTTCAGCTTTTTCCTAATTTTTTTTTTCCAGTTTCTGTTGAATCAGTTAAATTCTGGAGCAAGAAAGTTTATTACCTTATTCTGCACCATTCTGAACCCTGTAGTGCAGGCAATAATACCTGTCCTGAGCAGCTTGATTTCTTCCATGTCTTCTCACCATGGACTCCCCAGGAACTTGCCATACTGAAACAACTACCTACATGTCTACTGCTATATTTTCTTCTACTCAGTGTCTTGTCAGCAGATTTAAGTGTTTTAGAAAATACCTGAAGTAATGTGATTGCAGCACTGTCTTCAGGATACCTAAGAAGGTGTCAGTGTTATCTCTGAAGGCTGTATGTCTGGAAATTAAAACAGACTATGGTTCTGAGGTCACTCTTAGTGTCTGTGTCAGGGGTGAGATTCAGAGCTCTGTACAGCAAAGGGCATTTACAGAATTTCTTATTTGAAGGCGAATTGGATTTCTGCTACTGGTGTAGGTACATGATGCTACCGAGGCAGATTTGCAGAGCAAAAAAGGTTGTTTGCAGTCATTCAGGAGCGAATCTGTTCACATTACTGCAATACAATGGGGCTGGGGGGAGTAGGCAGTCTTACTGAAAAACTGCAAACTGCCAAAGACTTTTGAACCATCTTGCTGACGTTCTAAGGCTGTCACTGTTTTGTTCAAGTGTGAATCAGACTTACTCATTTTAAACCACATTGCTGCAGATATCACCTAGCACAGCTGGCTTGTGATCCAATGAAATATGCTGCATTAGTGCATTTACCTATAAATTCTATCTATTTATTCTACCTCAGAGGTACCATTTGCAGCTTTAAACTATGTGCTGCAAGCACAAAATGGGAATTACGTGCTGAATCTTGAGAGTTGGAAGAAGCAACACTCACTTTGCCAGTTTTTCATCTGAAACAGGTGAAGAAAACAAATGCAATTGATGTAAAAATACCTGTCAGTATTAGCTCCATGTGTGTTAAAAAAATATTGCCTTTATACTGTATAATATACTGTACTTTTAAAACATTTTAAACATATAATATTGCATATAAAGCATGATGCTTAACCTCCTGGAAATCAGTCTAAATTATTGAAAATACTAACTGTATTTTCAGATTTGCAAGAAATGGAATTTGTGATGGAAATCAAGATCTTACAGTTAGAAAGGATGCTATAGATGGTATAACAAGTCTGTGGTGTATGTGCCTTCACGCTTGTCACTTTGCTGCAGTTCCTTCTGGCAGGGGCAGCTTGCAAACACTCCTTACAAAACAGAAATGGCAGCCCCTCTGCTGAAGGATGATCTCCCTGAGCTATGGTTTATTTATGGTTTATGGTATTTTACAAGATTTGCTTCCAGCCAAGTGGAAGAAGTGGCACACAAGCGATAGGAGGTTCATTCTAAGTGACACACATAAATATCTGCAGAGTTGTTACAACATTGGATTCCCAGCCTTCTCTGTGGTTTCCAAAGTTTTCAATTTCCTTCAGCATAAATCAGACAAAGGTTGTGTACTTCAAACAGTGGTTACAAAGGCACATGTTGCATAATTCTGCTCCTGTGTTGGGGTCCCAGTCTCCAAAAGTGTTTGGAGCGCTGTGCTAGGCAAACACACAAAGTTAACAACCTGACTGATACATACAAGTACCCTTTGTTCTTGTGTGTGGCTTGAAAATATCTTTTGAAATTTGAAATTTTATGGTACATTTGACCTTTAATAATGGCAGTGATTTAATGTTCTACTAAAAGGCCATTATTGAGGTGGAGTGTCCATGTACCCAGAGGAACAGTCTGGGGTTTTGTTACTGAGCAATACTACTATTTTTAGGTAAGAAAAGTTGCCTTTAGCAGCTTCCCAATCGGCTGTTTCTTGATGGAGATGCTAATTTCCTAGAGAGAGAGCTCCAGGAACACAGCCTTTAAATATTGATGAAAATCAGGAGCTGTGCCATCTCTGAAAAGAGACAGGCAAAGATGAAATTCAACATAAAAATACGCTTAGCATCTCAGAGCTCCAGGCTGCTCTGGGTCTGTGTGGGGTCAGGCCAGCTCACTGCCACGTTCAGCTGTAAAAATGGAGCACACCAAGACGGCGGTGCCATGCAAGGGCTGCAGGTGGACTAACACAGGCGGCCCTCCAGCTCCTCATGCCTTCACCCTCACCGCCAGGATGTTGTGATAAGAGGAGAGAAGCTGCTCTGGCTCCCAGGCAAGAGGTGAAGAGCTCCTGAATCCCTCGGACACTTAGGACCAGAACCTTCCCCGTGCAGGGTAGGTGCCTTTCCCCAGGCAGCCACACAGACCGATGGGTCGGCAGCGGCACCGCTCCTGCCGTGGCTGTTGGGGGAGCGGGAGGCACGGCCGCGCTCCCGTGGCCACACACAGCCCACGCTCACCCGTGCCCGGCCCCGCTCGGCCCGGCCGCCGGGCCCGCCCCGCCGGCGCTGGGAGCTCCCGGGGGCGGGGGAGCCGCTCCCCTGCGCGCCCGCCCCCGCTGCCGCCGCCGCCCGGGGCTGGACGCCAAGGCATGAGGAGGAACCTCCCCGGCGGACGGGCTGAGGCGGGTTTGGGCCCTGTGCGGCTGCGGACCGGCCGCCCCATGCGGGCTCCGTCCCCCGCGGTCGCTCGCCGCCGCTGCCGCCCGCGCCGGGATGGAGGCGCAGGACAGCCGCCGGCGGCACCTCCCCGTCCTGCT
This sequence comes from Melospiza melodia melodia, assembly GCF_035770615.1. NCBI lineage: Eukaryota > Metazoa > Chordata > Aves > Passeriformes > Passerellidae > Melospiza > Melospiza melodia. The sequence goes on from NC_086194.1 coordinate 57,324,576, forward strand.
GCTCTGGGGTAAGTGGCTGGCGGGGCCGGCCGGGGGCGTCCCGGCAGCGTGCGGTGCGGCTCGCCGCTACCGCCCCGGGACTGCTGCAGCGGGACCGGCTGGGCATCCTCGCGTGTGCGCGGGCCCCGAGGACAGTGCTTCAAGCCGGGGCGTGGGGCTGAAGTTCGGGGAAGGAGCGCCCCCGCTGTGGCTTGAGCATCGCTTTGGGAGTGGGTCTCCGGGCGTCCCTTGCCGGCGTGTCGGGACGCAGCGGGGATCGCTTTCCCTCCGGGGCTCTCCGTTCCGAGCACAGCGGCGGCTTCGCAGTGGGAGCATTCCGGGCGCGCAGCGGGGCCGGGCGAAGCCTCGGGGCCGCCGGTCCCCTTCAGCATCGCGCCGACGTCGCCGAGGGGAGTCCTCGAACAGGGCGTCCCGGCCCCAGGGAAAACGATGTCAAACTTCTCGCCTTCGTCAGGCTTTCCGTCTTGGATCCCACTCGGGTTTTGGGGAGGTGTGTTTGGCTGTTGGGGAAGGTTTTTTCCTGCAGACTGAAGGACTCGTTCTGTTAGAGTAGTTGAGTTCCAAGCACGTAGTTATCAAGTGCAGGTATCCTTCAGATCTTTCTCTTACAGTGCCTCGGCTGCTAGAAAAACTATTTTATTGCTCCTTGTCAGGTAGATTGTTTTGGGGCTCTCAGATTTAATGTCTTGCAGTCATCTAAAGTTGCCAGAAGTCGGCTCTGATCATCTTCACTCAACACTAAACTAAGAGATACAGTTGATTCCCTGTGAGTCACACTCAAGGGACAAAAATTCAGGCCTGGTAGCTTTAGAAGATGTATATGAGGACTTCAGGACTTTGTTTGCTCTTTTAGACCCCTTCCAAAGTACAAAACTGGTAAACACTGCATGTATTTCTATGAAAAAAAACACAAACAAATAGACAGTATTGACAGTGTTCAGTAGCATCATCCTTAGCTGGTCTGTCGAAAGAATGACATGTCACATGCACAAGTTTCTGATTCTCTGTGGCTTCTGATTCTCTGTGGCTTCTAAAATCTTACCTTAGTTGCTCAGATTTCTGTTACTCCTCAGCTGAAAAGGAATAAAGAGATGGCCAACACTTGTCTTGATATGTAAAAGATGTAATCTTGAACTTAGGGAACTAGGCAATAATCTTTTTGTATGGGGAGACTTTTTGATGTTATGGTGTTTTTTGCAAAGAAGAATTCCCCACTGGAGATATATTTTCAGAGATTTACTGGAGTGAAGGACAGTGTCCCTGTGGCTCAGGAAGCTACAGACGGACATTTTTCACCAGAGAGACACCGATAAATCAATTGTGCTAGATATTTTTAACTGTGCTAGTTCCATTCCTAATAGAATAACACACACAAAAAGGATTTTAAGAATATCTGTAAACTGATAATACATTACTTTTGCTTGGAATTGGAAGGGTAGATATAATCAAGGACTAATGAAATGAGATTGATTTCCTAGTGGAAAAACACTAAGAGTTCTAGGATGTGAAATTAAGGGTTTTTAATAAGAAAAGCCTGAAGTGGTAGAAAACTAAATTTCTTTTTTGGGAATACAAATACCGTTTTAAAACTAGTTATTTTGGAAGAATTTTTACTTTAATTGAATGATCATTCATAATTCACACTTCTTTTGATGAAGGGGAGAGCTGTGACCTCTGCCATTTAGGTGAAACCACCATTTCTCAGTGTTGAGCTCACTGAAGGCAGTGGGAAGCCTGTCTGGGTGGGGTGTGGGACTGTTCTGTAACCTCAGGTGACTACTTTCTGGATCTTTCTGCCTAGGATTCTTGACACATTATCTCTATGCATAACTACTTGTGGTGTTGTCCATCCTTAGTGAGGATGGCAAAAATGCAGTGATTGTAGGAGAAGTTGGGTTTGCTGAGTGTGGAGGGGAAACAATGCATCAGCTGAGGTACTTGGTACACAGGCATGCCATCAGTTCTGTGAAGTGCAATGGCATCCAGAATGGGGCAGAGCTGGAAACACCAGCTGTCAGGTGAAATCTCTAATTTGCCTAGCAGAGCTGTAGATACTTAGAAGACACCTACTGACTTAAGAAATAATCTAAGAAATAGTGTTGTATTTACCATCATACCAAATTCTCTTACTATACTTCTATGAATGGAAACTAGGTAAGAAGAAATGTAAGGGCTTGACCAGGACTTTTAGCAAAGAGGTTTTTTTACACAGGTCATTGTTTTGGAATCCCTGCCCAAATGTTTCTCCTTCATTCTTTATGTAAAACCTGCATTTCAGTAGTACTATTTGTACTTTGTTGCTGCAGGCCTCCAGCCGGGTAATAATTAGCATTGACTCCATGATTCAAGAAGGCTGATCAATCACTTTATTCTACTATATCATACTATATCATCTTATACTATATTGTACTTATTAAGAAACTCATAACCCTTGCAGACAGTCTGATACAGCTCTGACCTACTTGGTCTATCCATCCAAACACCATCACACAGGTGCAGCACGTGGAGGTGTGAATTGTTTCTCATTCTTTTCTCTGGTCTTCTCACAGCCTTCCCCAGGAAAATGCCTGGGGAAGTCTGTTGCTCTTTGAGGCCTGAGAGCTGCTGTCACAGTATTTGAGTTAAAAGATGCTACCAGAGTAAAGCTGGGTATTTTTAAAATTCTAGAGTAATCTTTCTCAATATATTTGTATAAACGTACATCAAGAGAGATGGTGTGACCCTTATCTGGAGCAGTTCTTGTATGCAGATTTCAAAGATAATAGGTTTTTGCATTTCTTAATGCTGTTTGCACAGAGGTTAGCCAAGCTTAGTGCTTTGGTCACAGGTGAGCAACTGAACAGTTGGAAACAGCCTGGTCCTAATTACATTTTTACTTTCTGTTTTAAAGACTATATCTCATCTGCAAACAATAATGAAAAAACTGTATATAAAAGTCCAAATTCTCTAAGGTCCTGAGCTCCCCTTGTGTGAAACATGGCGTATGTAAGTCCTGAAGAGTTTGGATTCCAATGATGGAAAAAAAATATCCAACAGGAAACAATTTTAGCAGGTTAAAGTTTGAAAACCAAATCAAGGGGGTTTTTTTCCATTATTTTCTTAAGAATATCATGCTGTTCTGCAGCTGCAAAGGGTGGAACAAAGAAAGGGAATACCGTCGTAGGAGTTCTGAATTTAATAGACCGAGGCAAGTGTGTGTGGGTAAAACAAATAAACCTTTGCAAAACGGAACATCTTATTCTGAGACCAACCACAGAGTTCTAACTAAAACACTTCTCTACCAAAATGATGCTTCATATTCTAAAGATGTGATTGTCCACACAAGGCAAGCAGGAAGACAGGCAGCAGACCCCACCAACATCCATCCTGAAAGCAAAGCGTCTGGTGTAAACGCAGCCTGTGTTCCAATTTGCTATTGGATCCAGGCATTCTTCCCACCACCCTTCACCCTGTTTGTGTCTCCTAATTCTTTTATTTGAGAAGTTGTTGGTTCTTTCCTAAGATCTACGTGTGCAACAAGGGCCAGGTTCACACCAGTTCCCTTGAGAGGGTGAATCGCAGGACTGTCCCTGTAATGTCAAACGGACTGCAGGTGGTAGCACAGAGCACTGAATGCTCTCTCCAGCTCCAGCTTAGTCCCAGGCCTCAGGAGGAATGGCACTCCATTTTTTTAAGGTAACTCCAGGCTTTTAAACCCTGATTTACTGCAATGAGATCCAATCCTGGAGACCATTTAGCTAATGTAAACTCTTGCTCCTAAATTAGTAAGAACTTGCTATTTACATCCTCATTGAGGTTTTAAATACCTTTGGTGTCGCAGGACTCTGCCTGTAGGTTTGCTTTGCCTATGAGGCAAATCTCAAGAGACTATGAAGTGGAGATTGACTTCTACACTGAGATAGGCAGGTGCTGCTCTAGGTGCAGATACACACAAACTGCATGATTTGAAGGAAAGGGTCTCGAGCTGAGCTCAAGGGGAGCTATGGGAGGTTTTGCCAGTTGAGTTGTGTTTAAACATTGCACCACTGGTAGTTTTTTGTACCATTTGTGTTTCAGTTTCTCCCACCTGTCTACTGGTCACTGAGATGATTCATGGCTTGAGTTGCAGATGAATCAGTTTCCAGTTTGCCTTACCAAGGAAAAAAATTGAATGCGTGGTCTCTTACAAAACACTATTTGCTACCATCTGTGTCTTGGCTATTGAAATTACTACTTGAGCGACACTTGAAGAAAGCAAACTGCTTTCATTTGGGGCTCAGAGAGATTAATTTTCACAAGTATAATGAAGCTTGTTTTAATTCACACCCTTTTAGTTTAGTGAAAGCTGTTACACAAACCATTCTATTTCGGAACAGAAATTTAGAAGTGTATTATTTTGTGTTTTATGGAAACAGCCTGTATTTTTTCTTAAATAAGAATCTCTTCACAGCTAGGATTTCATTGAAATAAACTGGAAAATATATATGGAAAAAAATCACATTATTTTAATGTGAATATATATGTAGAGCAACCTGAAAGCTGCTTGAAGGACTCTTTTGTGAAAATGTGCAAATAGTAGGAAAGAAAGGAGTAGCAAAGTGGAATAGGAGGAAGGTGCCCTTTCAGAAGTTTTTAGTCTTAATCTCCCTTCATATGTTGGCTTCCTTGAAACCAGTCTTAAAAGAGGAGACAGCTTTTTTCCTTGCTAAAAACCTCAAAAGAAAATGCAGTGGCACTGTTAGAAATGGTTCAAAAGGTGGAGAGGATTCCTTGTTCTCTTCAAAGCAGCTTAACATGATCTACCATATTGTCTTGGATGAGTGGCATGACTTGATAACAGCCCTTGGCCTCAGTTTGTCTCCAGGAAAACAGAATTTTGCCCGTATGGAGACAGATTGATGGCCTTCTGCAGATGGGGTGTCACTTGCTCCCCTATGATCTGAGCCAGAGGGACTCTCACCTGAAGAGGAAGATGTGGTAGGTGCTGCTGAGACCATAGCAGAGCACCAGGCTGATAAAAGCACATCTTGTTTGCATCTAACCAGGTTAAGCTGGGTGAGCAAAGGACTGTGCTGAAGCACTGGGCCCTACAATAAAGCATCTGTCATTAAGATTTTCACACTCTAATAAATGTAACTAATTTGCCTTTATTTTGCAGAGCATTATCTGTGGTCAGTGTCAGAATAAGTAGTGAAATTAACATTGCCCTGTAATGACTGTCACTCACTGTGTGAAATAATTTTGTTTCCAAATGTCACAAGTGACAGATCCCTTTTGCATCCTTTTGTGTCCAGAGAGATTCATCCTAGAGAGTCTAATAGTTATAAAATATTATTTCATTGTTGTTATTGTGTCAAAAGACATAGTTTGAGGTGTGACAGGGTGTGCAGCCTTTTTTTCGGTCGCCCTCCTGCCTTCAGCAGAAAGGGGAAGAAATTTCACAGCTGTAAAATGTTGTGAAGAAATGGGGCAATACTGGAACAGGAAATGGAGCCTTATAGAACTCATACAAGTGGTCATCAATAGGACACAAAGCTCAGGTTTCTTCTGAGACTTCAGGACTTGGACTTAAGCTTTGATCTGTAATTTTCCCTCTTGCTCACGCTCTGTGACTGGCTGTTCACCTGATGCGGCCGCTTGCAGTCGGTGTTGTCTGAGGAGCTGTGGCTGTCTCTGGCCTACCCAGACACACATTCTGCAGCTGTGGGGTGGAGGTGGCCTTTGCTTGAAGGGGATCTCAGCCTTCACGTCACGGTGTTGCTGTCTGGTAGCCACAGGGGGCTTGGAACAGATTTTCTCTTTATGCTTGTTTTTGCAAGCGACTGCAAGTGTAATGCTGTCTCTCCACATCTCTTGAGTTCATGAGCTGTTCCAGCTTTACTCCTCAACGATCTCCATGTACCAAGAACATAACTAGTCCAATTTAATATTAGAAGAGGTTTCTTTGAATGTGTTTAGCCATGTGTATTGTAAACTAACACTGATACACTGTGTAGTGTAAACTAACACTGATAAAGCATTAAGCTTATGTTTTCAAGAGAAACAGGAAAAATGAATTTTTCTTTTTCAGTGAAGAGATGCTCAAAGCTTTTATTTCCATGGGGTTGTCAATTGTCATTCAGTATGTGTGAAATTGCCTCTATTCCTCTTTTATTTTTAGCTAGCACATCAATATTTAGTTTTATTATAAGCTATGTCTGTATTTCACGCAAAGTCAGAACGTACTGTATCATGTTAAAAAATAATGTAAATCTCTTAGTTTTGACAGTGGACCTAGGTAAATTTGCATTCAGGAATGGTAACCTTTGCCATTAGTAAATGTGGCTTCTGAACATAATTGCAGGGCTATGTTTGGGATGGGAATTTTTACCATAAAACAATTAGTGATGCACGATGAAGTAGAGAAAATATTGCTGGAATAGCCATCAGTACAGTTTCTATTTAACCGGCTCCAGTGTAAACCAGAAACAGCAAAAAAGTCTGAGCATTGCAAAGTAAAAAACGAGAATTAAGCTTCTCAAAATACTTGTTTTCTTTCTGTACTTCAAGATTTTTTGGAAAGAAATGTTAGTGCTTTTTTCTTGGATTTAAATATTTTTTAAAAATTGGGAGAGGAATCTCTCTCTGTGAAGTAATGTGACATTTTAGACTTCTTATTTTCAGTGAGTTTTAGTTAAGGTGGATTCTAACTCCTCTTTGTCTTACCTTCCTGATGGAGCAGTACAAAACAGGTGGAATGTGTACTGCAAGACCATAAGGATGCTTGTTGCTGTATGGCTCATGCTGTTCCATGCCAAATATGCCTGTGTAATATTTAGGTTTTATTTCCCTCCCAGCTACTTCATACTTTATCATGCAGTGATTCAGAAAACAAAAACTTATCAAAGCACTAAAAAGTGTTGGTAGGAACAATGTAAAATAAACACCTCTTGTAGGAAATGGGGGATTCTTGCAGTCATGAAATGTACACTGGAAATCTTTATGAAGAGTATCTGCCTTGAAGTAGATGTTCTAGGCTTAGTCTATAAATTATTGTAAGACCTTCTTCACCTTGTTCTACAGAAGATCTGGAAGATGCGAGGGATTCCTCCTGGTGTCAGAGTGTACCACTCCACAGCTGTATAAATAAATTAAGCTATTTGTAACTTCATGAGTGAAAGTATTGTTGACACATTTGCAAAGCTAGAGGGAAGGGAGTACTCATGTAATCTCCTTTTTAGTTATTTTTTGCATGATTTCAAAGTCCTTAGGAGGATTTCCTTCAGGCTTTAGGTGAAAAAGTTTGTCTGTCATATGGGAGCAAAGCCACAGAAAATCTCAACCTTAGAACATCTCTAAAACTGTGAAGGTAGGCAGATTTAGGTGAACTGTTTCACGGGCTGATCATGGTAGAGCTAAGCAAACCCTGATCTATAGGTGAATATAGAGAATAACCAGTATTGTTTAGTTGAATCTGCTGTTGGCCAAGGCCGAGCCCATCAGTGGCAGTGGGAACACTTCTGACATTACATAGTTATGATGGGGAAAAAAACTGCTGCAGAACAGCAGATAGAAGCGTGGAGTGAGAACATGTGAGAGAAGCAACTCTGGAGAGTGCAAAAGGAGTGGGAGGAGGTATTGCAGGAGCCAGGGCTGAAGTTCCCCTGCAGCCTGTGCTGAATACCAGGGTCAGGCAGCTGTGCCCCTGCAGCCCCTGGAGGATCACACGGTAGCAGAGATCCACCTACAACCCCTGGAGGGGCCCATTCCCAAAGGAGGCTGTGACCTTGTGGGAAGTTTGCAGGCTCCTTGGCAGGACCTGAGACCCAGAAGAAGGACCCACGCTGGAGCAGTTCGTTAAGAACTAGAGCCTGTTGGGACGACTCATATTGGAGAAGTTTGTGGAGGATCATCTCCTGTGGAAGGGATACAGCACTGGAGAAGGGAAAGAGTATGAGGAGTCGTTCTGAGGAGGGAGGAGTGACAGAGACAATGCGTGATGAACTGGCTGCTGCCTGCATTCCCCATCCCCCTGCACTGCTCCAGGAGGAGGAGGAGGTAGAGAAATTAGAAGTGAAATTAAGCTTGGGAAAAAGAGAGAGGTAGGGGGAAGGTATTTCAAGAATTGATTTTTATTTCTCGTTAACATACTCTGATTTTAATTGGCAATAAATTAAATTTATTTTACCCTGTTGGGTCTCTTGCCCATGATGGTAGCTGTTAAATGATTTCTTCCTGTCCTTGACCCATGAGCATTTAATTATATTTTGTCTCCTCCTGTCCAGCTGAGGAGGGCTGTAATAGAGTGGCTTGATAGGCGCCTAGTGGAATGATTTACTCCAGTAGATTGGCCTAAGTAGTCTCCTATGCCAGAATCCGCTGCTTTGCAGCTTCCTATATACCTGTATACACCTATGAAAAATTACGATGTAGAGGGATCATGCTGCCATGCAAGGATCTGTTTTCAGTGTTTATTCCTTGGAGCAAGGGTTTTGTTGTGAAAAGCCACTCACACCTACTGTGAGCAGGTACATGTACAGCAGTATAAGTAGACGCGAAGCTCAGAAGTTTTGTAAGTGTTTCATTGTTCTTATGAGTTCTTCATGGCAGCATGTAATTTAAAAGGTTCTGTGATCATGTAGGTGAGTATCCAGGGCTCTGGAACCCTGGTAGTCAAGCTAGACTGCTGAAGAGAAATATCCCACATTTGGATGGTTAGGCCAAGTTAATTTTTCATAGCTGGCATAGAATTGAAACAAAACATGACTTCACTGGAATCATGTTGGGTGTAATGCCTCAACATGGTAACATGTAAACAGCATTAGGAATCTGTGAGAGGAGTACATGCAGCATGAAGAGAAGGGGGATGTGCAGGGTGGGAATTTTTGTCATCTGGTCAGAAAAGGAAAAAATAATTTTCCCAGGCCTTCTATTGTAGGGGGTTGAGTTAACATATGTATTGTAAATATATGAATGGCAGTGAAAGATCTTTGTATTGTATTAGTGACCCTGCCCTGATTCTAGTTATTGTAAATGGGCTGCAGCTGTGATGTCCTTGATTGGGCAGCAGCTGTAGCCCATGGAGGTAACTGAGATAAAAGGGGGCGGGGTGGTCAGGGAGAGCCTGGGAGAGGAGCCCTGACCGAGAAGCAACAACACCACTGCTGTGAAGATCTGCTGTGAGAAAACCACCAGGAAGGTATGAGACTCAGGAAATATAATTACGCAACAATATGAATACAACACAGGAGCACAAACCTTTGTGGAGCACACTACAGTGTGGTCAGAGCACAGCTCCTCCTCCTCCAGGCTGGCAGGGCTTGGGGCCTTCTGGCGTTTCTCTGGCGCTTCCTCCTTCTCTCCATCATTTCGCCTTCTCTTCTTTTCCTGAGTGCAGAAAAAGAAGAAGCCAGGAAGTGAGCTGGTCAAACTGCTTTTTATGCCACAACAGTGATTTTTCCCTGTCTCCCAGGCTTCCTGCTCTACACTAAACAAACACAAAAGCACAGAAACTTTGAGTTAGCATTATCTAATTTGGAAGCATTCAGGAAGAAGCTCATATGTCATTTGGAAGAGAGGGTAGAAATCAGGAATTTTGAAGGTCTGAGATTCCTAAATGGTATGAAAAGGGGTCCTGGCATCGGTTATAAAGATCTCTTACTGCAAGTGAGATAGGAAAACATTAATTCCTCATTTAGAGGCCAAAAGGAGGGAGAGAAGCTGCCTTTAGAATAAAGGGTTTTAAAGGGTAACACATCAAATTCAAATGCAAACATCTTACTAACTTTGGCAGTCAAAGTCCATTTATGACAAATGATATTTGAAGTTCAGGCCCCTGACTTGCACACCACTTGAATTCCAGCCTTGTCTCTCCCTCTCCCTCCCCTTAACCAGGAATTATCAGAACAAAAACACCTCAGCTGGGAGCAATGCAAGGCTAAGAAGTCTATCAAGACAAAGAATTCCAGAGGTGTGATAAAGGCTGGGGAGAGAAAAACAAGCAGTATAATTTAGATTTGAGTTCTCCTGTGAAGCTACTCACTGCCCACAAAGCCACAGGAGAAATAACACTTTCCTCCTCAGTATGACAGGGACATGGCAAAGCCACCACAAACTCTGAGAGCAAGCACACTCCCCTCACAAAAGGGCAGAGGCTGCCTGCAGTGACCACAAGAAGGCACAGCCCCAGGTTATGCCATGAAAGCACATCTAATGTCTGCTTGTGTAGGGGCCTGAGTTAACTTATGTATTGTAAATATATGTGTGGCAGTGAAAGATCTTTGTATTGTATTAGTGACCCTGCCCTGATTCTAGTTATTGTAAATGTGCTGCAGCTGTGATGTCCTTGATTGGGCAGCAGCTGTAGCCCATGGAGGTAGCTGAGATAAAAGGGGGTGGGGTGGTCAGGGAGAGCCTTGGAGAGGAGCCCGGACCGAGAAGCAACAACACCACTGCTGTGAAGATCTGCTGTGAGAAAACCACCAAGAAGGTATGAGACTCAGGAAATATAATTATACAACAACATGAATACAACATCTGGTGACCCCGACGTGATAAAGAACATGCAGCCAAACATCAAATGAAGGTATGGAATCCCCTGGACAGCCGAGAGCTGGGACTATAGAAGAAAAGACAGCCGAGAGCTGTGGCAGCCTGAGAGCTGGGACTCTAGAAGAAAAGACAGCCGAGAGCTGTGGCAGCCTGAGAGCTGGGACTCTAGAATATAGTAAGGCCTTTAAATCAAGGAGCTGTAACAGCAGAAAGCTATAAGATTATGGCTTTTCAGAGAGCTGTAAGACTATGGCCTTTGACGAGAAGAGCCTGGGAACATCTAGGGATTTGTGTGTGTGTTTAAAGACAGCTGAGAGCTGTGGCAGCCTGAGAGCTGGGACTCTAGAAGAAAAGACAGCCGAGAGCTGTGGCAGCCTGAGAGCTGGGACTATAGAAGAAAAGACAGCCGAGAGCTGTGGCAGCCTGGGAGCTGGGACAAAAATGTCTATGGTAATTGTGAAATTGTTAAAAGAAAAGGGGGAAATGTAGGGGGTTGAGTTAACATATGTATTGTAAATATATGAATGGCAGTGAAAGATCTTTGTATTGTATTAGTGACCCTGCCCTGATTCTAGTTATTGTAAATGGGCTGCAGCTGTGATGTCCTTGATTGGGCAGCAGCTGTAGCCCATGGAGGTAACTGAGATAAAAGGGAGTGGGGTGGTCAGGGAGAGCCTTGGAGAGGAGCCCTGACCGAGAAGCAACAACACCACTGCTGTGAAGATCTGCCGTGAGAAAACCACCAAGAAGGTATGAGACTCAGGAAATATAATTATGTAACAATAGGAATACAACATTCTATGATTGTAGTATCTTGATTTAAATATTTGCCTGTCAAGGGAAGAAGGAACTTTAAGTGTCTTCAAGTACCCCATGGTTTTAAACACTTCCTCAGGAGGGAGTGTGCAGTGACCCTTGTCCGTGAAATCTTCATGGGTCATTTCCCCTTCCCAAAGTTATTAAAAAAAAAAGGGTTGCTTCTTTCTTTAAATAACTTTCTTCCCAAAGTTATTAAAAAAAAAAAAAGTGGACTTCTCTTTCAGGCCACCTCACTGGAGCAAACTGAAGTCTCTATTGGCCTTGAGGGACTGGTGTTTCACACTCTTTCACAGGTGGTTAGGTATGGAATAAAGTCTATATTGTGCTTTTTTTCCTTATTATAGGGAAACCTTACATCACATCACGTTTTCTTCTGTGTTTTCCTGCCTTTTTGACTAATGATAGGCATCTGGATTGCAATAACAAGCAGCCATTAGATATATCAAATGTGTGCATCCAGGTGATCATGTGATACAGTGTCAAGCTGTGTTCCTGGATGCAGATGGCCAGCTTCAGGGGCTGTCACAGAGATATGATGTTCTTCAGTTGATTTGGTCACATTTTCTGAGAGGAGATAGTGGTGAAATGGGTACTGGCACCAGACTGCTGCTGGCTCACACTGTAGTTATGACTGATGCTGGTTTCTGCTTGTGACCTTAGACAGACTTCTTACTAGTTCTGTCATTATTTCCACAGTTCATGTAAAATGGAGACCTCAGTACCTCACAAGGCTGTAGTTAACCTGAAGAAGTAGAGATGTTTAGGGGGTGAAAAAAAGATTTTCCACTTTCATTTGTGTATTTACCTGTAGTCATAAATCGTGAAGAGCTATGGTCTCATTGTTCTAGATGTTACACACTTACGTGGCAACTACTGTATGCTGAGACTTAGAAGACCAGGTCTTGCCAGGAGAAGTTAGATGAAACCAGGAGCACAAAGCCTTTGGCAGGCCCATAGATACATGGTGAATAACAGTCTTTGCCTTATGTCCTAGGTGACCCACACAGAAGTTAATTCAGTGGATTTGGGTTTGTTAGGAATGTTGTGCTTGCTTCTGCTGGCTGTAGGCACCTCCTGATGTGTGTAATCATGTGGAGCTCTCTCCCTTCCACCTTATATCACAGAATAACCTGAGTTGGAAGGGACTCACAAGAATCATTGAAGCCCAACTCCTGGCCTTGCACAAGACAGCCCCAAGAATCACACCATGTACCTGAAGGTATTGTCCAAATGCTTTTTGAACTCCTTTAGGCTTGGTGCTGTGACCACTTCCTGGAGGAGCCTGTTTCAGTGTACATCCTCTAGGTAAAGAACCTTTTCCTAATAATCAATCTAAACCTTCCCTAACACAGCTTCAGGCCATTCCCTCAGGTCCTGTCACTGGGCACCTCAGAAAAGAGATCAGTGCCAGGCCTTCCGCGTCCACTCATGAGGAAGTTGTAGACCACAAGGAGGTCTCTCCTCAGTCTCCTCCATGCTGAACAAGCTAAGTGACCTAAGCAGCTCCTTGTATGGCTTCCCCCTTTCACCATCTGGACTTCAGCGAAGCCTTTGACAGTGACTCCTATAGCATGCTCCTGGAGAAGCTGGCAGCCCACAGCCTGGACAGGTGCAGTCTTTGCTGGGTTAAGAACTGGCTGGATGGCTGGGCCAAGAGAGATGTGGTGAACGGTGTTGCAGCCAGTTGGTGTCTGGCTCTAGTGGGACTCCCCAGGAATCAGTGTTGCACCCAGTTTAATATCTTTACTGATGATCTGGATAAGGAGATTAACTCTACACTTAGTGAATTTATGGATGACACTGAGTTGGATGCAAATATCAACCTGCTAATAGAAAGGCTCTGCAGAGGGATCTGGACAAGCTGGATGAATAGATCTGAGGTTCAACAAGGCCAAGTGCTACACTTAGGCCACAACAATCTCATGCAGCGCTGCAGGGTGGGGCAGAGTGGTTGGAAGCCTGTCTGGTGGAAAAGGACCTAGGGTTACTGGTCAGCAGCTGGACATGAGCCAGGATGGCCAAGAAGGCCAATGGAATCCTGGTCTATATTGGACGTAGTGTGGCCAGCAGGAGTAGGGAATTGATTCTCCCTTGTATTCAGCCGCACTTTGAGTGCTGTGTGAGTTTTGGACCTCTCACTTCAAGAAGGACACTGAAGTGCTGGAATGAGTCCAGGAAACGGCAGTGGAGCTGATGAATGGTATAGAGGACTCCTGTGAGGAATGGCTGAGGGAGCTGGAGTGTTTAGCCTGGAGAAAGAGAGGCTGAGGGGAGACCTTATCATCGCTCTCTACAACTGCCTGAAAGGAGGCTGTAGCGAGAGGGGGTTGGTCTCTTCTCCCAGGCAACCAGTGACAGGATGAGAGGACATAGTCTTCAGCTGTGCCAGGAAGGTTTAGGTTAGAATTTCTGGATGTTAGGAAGAATTTTTTCACAGAAAGCGTGATTTGATATTGGAATGGGCTGCTCAGGCTATTCTGGTGTAGTTGATGCGATCATAGGTTGGACTCAATAATCTCTGAGATCTTTTCCAGTCTAGCTGATTCTGTGATCTTTTCAGTCCTCCTTTGGATGCTTTCTAATAGCTTAATGTATTTTTTATGTTGTGGTGCCCAAAGCTTCACACAGGACTTGAGGTGAGGCCACAGTGGGACAATCACCCCCAGTGCTGGGTGATGAAGCTTTGCTTTTTGCTAGATGTCATCTTTAAACTGTTTGTAATGCCGCAGATTTCTTTTTAGTCTAAAAACAAATGTACTCCTCTTAGCCTTCCTCAGTTTTGCTTCCTGGAAGGATGGATCTTGAGTCAAGGATCACATTTGTGTATTCTGCTTTTGTAAAAGTGTGAAAGAAGTTTACTTCAAGCAATTGCTTCTGCTCTTGGAGTCTTTAATGTATTCACTGTCTGAAAGTCAGTGGCTATAAAAAAAGTATTTTATATTTCAGTTACATATTGTTTCATTAAAAACGTAATGGGACAGAAAAGGCTTGAAGAAAACGTTGTTACGTTTCAGGTCGAGTCATGCAATTTGGAGCACAATACAGATCTTAGTGTACAGCTGAGAAATCCCTTCACAAGTTAGTTGTTGAACTGGTATGTTTAATTTAATTATTTATTTGATAAATTATTAGTTATTAATAAAGAAAAATATTTTATTAAAATACTGGTTATATATTTATTTAAATAGACCATACCAGTTTCGAAGTGGTAGAAAACCCATCCAACACTTCTGGAAGTAGACAGACTGTTCAGAAATTGTGCCTCATTCTTAATATACTGCCAGCAGTGATTTAAGGACTTCAAAAAACAATGTAAAGGACATTAATTGGTATTGCTACTCTGAAAGATTTTCAGTTGAAGCATGAGTTCAGAATAATGGTCACATTGCCTTGCAGTCACAGGAAGCCTGGGGAACTCTGTACCAGCATGAGTCGGAACAGTTGATACCCTCTGATGCATTCCCTGTTGATTTCTAGTGATGAAAAGGCTTCATTTGCTTCCTCTCATGCTTTTCTTGCTCTGCAGGATGAAGACTGTAATGTTCAAAATAGCTAACAGTCTGAAATTACCTTCGCAATTTAAAAACAATAATGTAGTACCTCAAACTGTGATAAAGTAAGGATTGAGCTGCCCTTTTAGTTTTGTATTTATATTTCTATGGGTATATATGCATCTTCCGTACCATTGACACAAGGGGATAAAATGAGCATTAAAAAGAGCTTCAGCATCAAAGCTGGGCATAATGCAAAGCTGAGTTCCATGTTATGCTAGCTCTCAAGAAAACTACTTGAACACAGGGACAGATCAGTGCGCCCTGCCAACTGATCTACCTTGCTTCTGCCACCCCATACGCTGAGACACATTTTTTTCTGGGCCAGTTTTGAATGCAAGTGTGACACTTCTTTCAAGTACTATATTTATTGCAAGCTTCGGATTATTCCCGGCATCCTTCCTTTGTGTTGAGTTCCTGTCATTGCCTGTCTCTGTGAACTTCAGTTGCCTCACTTCCTTGGTTGCTTTCACACTATGTGATGTTGTTCTTGTGTCCTGTTCCCCTCTCCCCATCCCATTCCTCTTATGAAGTGTCAGAAGGACGGTTGGTAGCTGAGAACAAAAGATGACCTTCTGAGCCTTGTATATTGTGCAGGGAGTTATTTAAAGAGTGACAGGTGTTTAGTTTTTGTACCAATACCATTATTTTTCCTTTCCTTCCACTTTTATAGTGGCCTCTGGCCTTTCCCATCAAGTTGTAGGATTTCTTAGCCTTTGCAGAGTGTGTTGTGTTTTGGCCACGTACATTTGACTTGACCCCAGTAGATGAGTTTAAGAAAAGGCTTTGGAAAGCAACCATGTGATGCTTGTGTTAGCTCATCTTATCCTTCTTCATTTGGACATACCCTAGTGAAATGAATCTCTTAAAATTATGAATATCCAGGAGACAGATAATAAAGAAAACCTATACCAATTGTAACCAATTTTTTTAATGTAGTAGAATGCCTCTTGACATTGTGTGAGAACGCCGGAGAAGTAATTTCCGTGGGTAATTTCTTTTGCATTAGATACCCTGAAGTGTCTGCATTCTTGCTAGAGAACCTGTAATGGTATGGCTTGGGATTTGCATAAAAGATTGTTGAATTTAACATGATCTTTGGTCATACCTGTGCAACAGGTAGCTTTATTCAACATTAAAACACCTGGAGAAACATTAGGCTGCTGTGAGATTGGCTTATTGAGTATTTCAATTGAGGATTATAAGAAAATGTGAGTATTGAGATTTTATCAGTATGACAAATTGAGATTTTATCAGTATGACAAATATATATATATATATAAAATATTAATAATAATCATCTCTCTCTTATGTTTCCAACAGATCATATATGCATGATTGCAGAGCAGCAATTCCCATCTGAAACTCTGGTTTTACTTGCTTTTGTGAACTGTATGTCAGGACAGTTCTTGCACAGTTATGTGCCTGGTATCAGTGAAACTTCAAGTTCTGCAGGGAGGCAGCTGTTTGGTTCGTACATAACTTCCAATGGAGATCTGTCCTAATTTAGATAAACATTAGATGATGGTAATTGGCAGGATTTTCTTTAGAGATACAGAGGTCTTGACATGAGAGGTATAATGTATAATAATAATGTATAATAATAATAATGACTTGAAGTCCTTATACATTTTTTTGCTTACGAAAATTATGATTGAGAAAATGAGTTTTTGAATAAACATCACAAATTTTTAAAAATATGCACAATATTACACTTTTGTAATTGCTGGTTAAAAGGCGCATAGAGTGGTTTTATCTGTTAAAATAAGAATTATTCTGAGAAAGTATGGGAGCCACTCAAAATATCTTACTATATGCTGTCAGTAACAGCATCTTGAAGAAACATTCAGACAAGGGAAAATTGTAACATTTCACTCATATATTTACACAAGATTTTCAGAATTGTTCTTAAAACATGTTTGGAGAAAGGTGGAGTAGGGAGAACACATAGCAATTCATATGCTGCTTCACATTTATTGAAGTAGTTGCAAGACAGACATTCAGTGCTTCTTTTAAGCCTCTGGGAAAACACCAATGAATAGTAACAGTATGAAAGAAAAATAAACATTGAGCAATATTTTTCCATTTCACATAAAAAGCTTATATACTTGACAAAATTACAGGACAGTTACCCTCTCATATATCCCAGTTGTGAATTTATGTATGGCTATGAATCTCATTTGAACTCCTCTTTTAGTGTCAGAATGACAAAAAAGGAGAAAAATCTCATCCTAGGTCTTCACTAGAACCTCTTATTATTTGCTCTCTACTCTCCTTTTACATAAAGAAGAGCTGTAAAAAGCGAGTAGAGTAGATAATAAGAGGTTCTAGTGAGGGTCTAGGATGAGATGTTTCATATACAATATCTTGAAGAAGGTTGTTAAAAAAATGGGCTTTTTTTCCTCAGTTTTCTTATTTTCCATTACTCTCTCCTGCTTTGTTTATCTTCTCATGTTCTTTCCAAAAGCCTTTCAAACCTACTTTTCCTCATCCTTCATTTGATATACTTGCTTCACCTTTTGCTCTGGCTCTAACCTGGTTGTTCCCTTCCCATCTGATTCAGCTGATGCTAGGGATGACCGCACGTGCTGCTACCGCGTATGGAGAAAAAGAGTAAGCACTTCTTCAGGCACCTACTACAGTTAAACTGAACCTCCTTTTATCTTCCTAAGTGTTAGTTTTGGTGGGAGTGTATGCCAACTGTTTCATTTTGGGGTCTTGGTAACACCTTTCAACACTGACCCATTTTGCTCCTTCTATGAATCTTCTAATGAGAGACGTCATGACATCAGCCTTCCAAGAAAAAAGCTGAGCTTGCCCCATCTTAAAAGAGCTACTGGAAACTATCAAGGCCATAGTCTCCTGATTAAATCATTGTTGAGTATCTCAGAGCAAAGAAAATAGAGGAGTGGTGTGTAGTAATCTGAATGGCTGTTTTACCCTTCTCTGAAGGTATCTGGAATCTTTTGGTTGAGAATAGGTGAAAAACATCCTGTGTTAATTTGTTATGACCAGATCAAAAATTGCAAAAAAGCACATTTTCTTGGGGGCAGGAGGATTTGTGAGCACTGACCTGTAAGTCTTTATTCAGTATTTGGTTTTCACAGCTTTCCTCACAGATGCTGGGGCAGTCTGGTTTATTCTAGTTGTAAACCCTCTCTTGTATTGCTGTGGTCTTGTGAGGATTACTGCAGATCTAGAGCACAGTGATACGAATTGATAGAATAAGAATTGGAGGTGCAGTCTGTGATCTGCCAGGGGAGTAGCTGGGGTATCTTTATGCACCCTACACTGTTTACCTAGAATGGATGGGTTCAGATTCATTGTAAAGCACATATTTTTAATGTGATCTTCACTCTTCTGCGGTCAGTAAGGCACATGTTCAAATCAAGATTCAAGAAAAACAGGGAATCAATCTATTTATTAGTCCACCTGCTAATAGTCTGGAAAGAAAATGTTCTATTTGTGAAAGAGATACAGTCATCAGGGTGTATTATGGAGTTTCATCCCTGTGTGTTTGGATGCATGACAATTTTTCGATGTGTGGATTCCTGCTCTTCACAGTACATTCTGGCTCATTAGTAACTAAGAAGATTAATGCTTTTTTGGAAGAAAAATATGTTCCTTAGAAGGATCTAAATTCTTCTCTTATGCATGTACAAAATAATTTTCAGTTAACTCAGTTGACAGCTTGGCACATCCAAGTGACCATGGTCCAGATTAATGATTGGTACTGATACTTTGCTTACGTATATTCTTGATTTGTTTTACTGGGGTGCCATGTATTGTATAAACAGGGAGGCACCCATCTGTGTAAAATCATTAATTTAATTTCTGATGTGAGGTTAACACTATAAAGATTTGTCAGCAATTTTATTTTTCAGTGAGACATCAAAAATAATTGAAGCCATGTCCCTCTTAGCTATTCCAAAATCCTGGGTGTGGCCGGAGCTGTGCAAACACAGTGGGCTTCTGTTAATTTAATCCATCTGGATATACTGAAAATTACTAATTAGAATGCTTCTTCTGTTGGTGTAGTCTGTTTCCATTTGTTTTCTCTTCCAATATACCTGTTTTAGTCTAACTTCTGCATAAGAAGCTTATAGGTTTTGATTGTAACGTTTTTCAAAATGTGTGACTTCACTGTGCAAAAGCTCGAGACTTAAGCACATCAACATGGTTTTAAGGAGAAGAGTACACAATTAATTATGGTTGTGTTTGCTTAACAATGAAAGGATTTGTTTTTCTCTACATGTTAGAATGTGCAGTACACCTATGTTTTGTGTGTGTGTTATCTTCTTCAGCTTTTTCACCCAAGCTTCTTAAGAAGCTTGAAGTAAAAACTGCCCTGTCCCTAATCCTTAGTATTAGAAACTAGAGGAAGGAATGGTATATAGAGACCCATAACAAGTCTGACTGAGCCATTTAAAGAATAGATAAAAGGAATTGAAAAACATAATGTTTTCTAAATGTTCATTATTTCTTTCAGACATATTCTTTAAGAAAACAAACTAACATTTGAATAGGCATTTTGAATATTCTAATTCTACATTCTAATTCTACATTATTATAATGTAGTTATCCTCTGCTTTAATTGCACTAATCCTTTTATAGAAGAGTGTGAGGTATCTAACTAATCTTTTTTTTTTTCCCTTTTTAGTTAATGGTCTAATGACGCTTGGATTCGCAGGTGAGTCTTACCTCAAAAATTCAAGCTTTTGTTTCTGTTTTGCTAATGGTTGACCTTTGAGAAACACTTCCATCCTATCTCATCTCAATTAGTCAATTGTCATGCATTTTTTTACAACTGGTCTTATCCATTGGCTGTATGCAAGAGGGTGTTGTAGTGTTTTGTAAAGGTCATTCTCAATATATTTACACAAGATTTTCAGAATTGTTCTTAAAACATGTTTGTTTTAAGGTGCAGCCTTACAGTGATGATTAATTTGCAGAATTATCCATGATTTTGACCTCTTTTGGTTATGGATTTAGACAGAAACTCTTGTGTCATCAGATTCGGCTCAAATTACTCTGATGGAGGGTTTTTTTTTTTAATGACCCTGCAAAATATTGAAATTTTAAATACAGACAAGCAGAAATACCAATGGCATGGAAAATCCATTTAAACATCCTTCTGGGAAGGGGCTGGAGTAAATTGTCAGCACATGTGACATAGCGGAAGAAAAAATAGTGCTGTGTTGGATTTGGTTGTAAATCATATGAAAGCTGGTTGTTTAGAATACCCTGCCAGAAAAAGCAGCTTTGTGTAACGTTTGTCAAAGCATCAGTGCAGGATTTAAGTTGTGAGCTGTGCAATTTTTGTATGTGGTTTTGAATTATGCACAGCTTTAGCATTCATCTGCAAGTCTGTCTGTGGAAAGTATAACAGGTAACTGCTGCAGCTGCCCGATGAATTGACATGAACACTTAAGAAGGCAGGATCCATGTTAACATGGTAACTTCACATGGATAAAATTATGATGCCCTTGTGTGGTAATTTTTACCATTTTTATCACTGGTGAGTAATTGCAGTTCTGACTTTTTGCCAACACGGTTAAAGGCTTCATGGCAGCTTTAAGAGCACTGACAGATATGATGAAGGAGCAAGGATTAGTCCCAGTGAGTGAGCCGTACACCTGGAGAGGTGTGCGGTCTGTAGGAAGTTGTAGAGTTATGGTTTCAGGTGCATCACAGGCTGTCCTGTTGTGGGCCAGCTGCTCTTGGCAAGTATGTGAAAGCAAGGTGTTTATTTGGCCAGATGAGATTTGTCATACAGCATCACGGAGAGAGTGACCACCACCTAAGGAGTCAACTGTGATACCTGGAGTGAACTTGCAAGGTGCTCCTGCCCAGGCTCCAAAGGAACCAGCTCCTTCCTGTGTGAAATGATGTTCGCTCAAACTTGTTTCACAATCACATGCCTTGTTTCTAATGGAGATACTCAAGATACTGATGGCTGGGTTGTGATGTGAAGCTTGAGACCACTCATCTTGCCTTAGAGTTTGCAGTTTTCTTTACTAGATGGTAACAAATGGGGCCATGAGGACTTCTCTTCTTACCAAGCAAAGTCCTGCCTGATTTTGACCTCAGTTGGCTTCAGGCGATGTGTTTGGCTGTTACCACACAAAATTAGAACCACCGGCTCTTTTCAGCAGTGATAGGATCCTGCTTTCAAAGTAACTAATAGAAGCAAAAGAAATACCTCTTCTCCCTGGTGTAAACATGTTCTCAGTAAAATTTTTTTTTAGGAGTAAATGGTCTGTTCTCCTTAAAAAAAGCTGTTCCTGCAGAATTCTCGGGGGGGATTCCCTGATATACCAGTTTGTTTTAGGGTTGCAGTTTTGTTCAGGTAAACACATTTCTTGAATTTGAGCTGCTGTGAAGGGGAAAAAAAATCTGACTAATTTAATTTAGGCATTTGTATTAAAGATGTCAATATACATATATTTACAGATAATTTTCAATGTTAATGCATTTTTTTATATATGGTCAAAATGGTGGCATCTGTAGAGGTAAAGCAAGACGTTTAATGGCTTGATCAAAACAAAATGTTTCAGCCTTATCAAAATCAAACACATTAGTCTGAAGAGAATTTTTTCAAAATTTCAATTTTATAACAAATATTAAAATATTATCTTTGTATTCCAGTGCAGACATGTGCTGGGTGAGAAAAACATTTGACTGATTAAATATACTGGAATTGCCATTATAGGTTGAAAAAGTTACAGGCTTGCTCAAGTCAAGATTAACTCTTTCTTTGCAAGTAGCTATATGCTGCAATTTTAGCATTTGATAATTACAGATTATTCTTAAAATTATAGAAATGTTGGAAAAGACCTCTGTGGTAATTGACTCCAGCTGTTACTTCAACACTGCCAACTCCACCACTAAAATTTTCCCTAAGTTCTGCACGTACATATTCTTTAAATACCTCCACAGGTGGTGTCTCAACCACCTCCCTGGGTAGCGTGTTCCACCCCTTTTGGTGAAGAAATTTTTCCTAATATCTAATTTAAACCTCCATTGGCACTTTGAGCTGATCTAATGCTTGTTGCATGGGAGAAGAGACCAAACCCTGCCTGGCTACAGCCTCCTTTCAGGAAGTTGTAGAGAGCAATCAGGTCTCCCCTGAGCCTCCTTTTCTCCACACTTAACAATCCCAGGGTCCCCCAGCTGCTCCTCACAGGACTTGATCTCTAGACAATTCCTTTAGTGGCTATACTAAAGAAAAAGCTTTGATTGTGGAAATTCACACCCTTTAGCTGGTAAGACATACAAATATTTCCAATGTTAAAGTAATTTCACAGTAATATAGGTAGTTGAATGTGATGCATGTGTGTAAGCTTGAAAAGTGCTTTTTACACTGAAATGTGGGGTTGGGAAATCCAGTAAGCTTTTAACTAAAAATGCAAATGGCTGGTAATGAGTTAATATGAGTAGTAGCTAAGTAAGATTAAAAAAGTGATTAGGTAGGTTCCTCTATGCTAGATTTAAAAGGCAGTACTATGTATGATAACCTTTAGTTTTTTATACAAAGTTATGTTTTTAACATATTTATGTAAATATGTGTTTTGTTTATTTTCTAAAAGTGCTCAGAAAATTAAATGTGAAGCCTATGAGAATGTAAATGGCATATTGGACTGTGTGAACAAATTTGAGTGATGTGCTTGTGCTTCTATTTCAGTGTTTGTGATTAAAGGTGCATCTGATGTTTCCTAGGTGCACGTCAACAGAGTGAGCTCTGCAATGAATCTCTCATGTTAGAAAAGTTGCCTGCCTGTGGAAAATCCTTTGAAGAGATGATGAAGAGAGTGGACTCAAAAAAGTGGTGCAACCTTACAGAATTTATCATGTAAGAGTTAGTTTTGGTTTTAATATTTCTCCCCTAATGTATATAAAATATTTATGTTCCAGAATATAGAAAACCTTCTGTATTTTGTTGCCCCTTGCAGAGGGCTAAGCTGTCACTCTTTAGCCCTGCAGTGAGGCCATGTGCACACAGAGACACCTGGCTCTTAACTCAGTGTGCAAAATAGTCTACTTTAATGAAAACTAACCAATGGGCTATTTAATACTAGCTGCTATTGCATTACCTCAGACAATTGTGTTTACATTTAATCTATATTTCTGTGCCTTTTAAGCAAATGTTCTGTAACTAATCTCTTCTGTGAAACCACTAAAGCAATAATGCTTTTAGAATCATGCTGTTCTCTTGACAGGAATGCAGTTCCCTCTTCTGATTTCCTTTTCTTCAGTAAGATGACATTCTTTCAGTAATTCACCTCATGTGAAATTATCCAAATTTAAAGTGATTTGTCCTATTGAACCTGCTGTCATATACTTCTTTGCCTGCCAGCTAGCATGGAGAAAGCAAGCACCACCCATTCTGTTTGGATGTCTAAAATACTGCAAGACTGACAGTCGTGAGGGTGGCATTATTATTCTCTAATCTCTTTTTCCTGTTCCAAAGTTATGGGAAGTATTTAAACATTTCTCTATAAAGCTGCACACTTCAAATTTGGATCTCGAAAAAGCTCACAGGGTTTGTGAAATTGGTGGCATTTTTGGCTTTGTGGAACATCTGCTTCTTAATACCATGTCTGCTCATGCATAATGCCTGGTTATCGGAAGTGCTGAGTACCCTCCACACCAACTGAAATTAGAAGAAGCTGCAGGTGTTCAGCACTTCAGAAAACAAACCTCAAGTGAACTAGACCTGGTATGGTATGAGCCAGCCTGAAGCAGAACACTTCCTGCATTTAAAGCTGTGCTGGTGCTGTTTCTGGAGTCTGCTGTGGAGGCAGAGTAGCCTCAAGCCAGCTGTCACCACACCTGTTAGAGTGTCATTGAGCCCCAGATGTGTCCTGGTAGGATAATGGTCTTGTGTCCTGTTTAGTGTTGTGTCATGTGATGCAGACTTTAACTTGCTGATCACCAACAGACTGGACAGATAATGTAAATGTTGGACTGCAGTGCTGTGTTGCATCAGTTCCCCATGACTCCCTTAGCACCAACACCTGTGTTGAAATGCCCCAGCTGTTAATAATGTTTCATAATCTGACATTAATTTAGATGCTATTCCTTCTTAGAACATTTATTCACACACTTTGATGACTTTAAAATCTTGCAATCTGTGGAAAGGTAGATTCTTAAATCTTATGGTACTGGAGTGAAAGATGCACTTATGCAGCTCTCTCCAGCTGTGGGGAAGAGTAAGAGAAGGTTAGCTCTTCTAAACCAGCTTGCAGAAATTGCAGTCAAATCTGACAGAGAAGTGTGTGAATACTAGATGTTTTATTTATTTATATTTATTTTTTATTTATAATTTTGCTCCATTTTATCTTCATTATAATTGTTTTAGAAAAACAAGATTTCTTCTATGAAATGTTACTTGAATCAATAAGTGACCTCAGCTAATGGGATTACTTGCAGCAGTGAAAAGTCCCTATAGGATTCAAAATACTAGACTGTACCTCTGTTAATGCAGATGAAAAAACATGCAGCTTTTGGAGAGACTTCTGCTAAAATTAATTCAAGATTTTACATATTGTGTGCAAGAATTTTTCAAGGTTTGGAGGTGATTGAAGTCTCTTGAGTTTTCCTGACTTTTAATTAGAGTTAAGAATCCACCTTGATTTTATCCTTTCCAGTTGTGCTCACTGTTTGGTGTCGTTTTCATTGCCTGTACAATAAAATTTTTCTGAAGAAGTTGGTCAGTCTGAGGCTTTGCTCATTTTTCCTCAAAAGCAGTACCAGAAGAATTCAAGGCTCTTAGAGACTAAAAATCTTACATTTTTAACATAATATATATTGTCTAAAAAACCTTGTTTTAGATGTTTCACGTTCTTCTTTAGAAATGAGTAGCAGGAGGAATTTGTTGTCAAATTTATCTCTTGAATCAAGCGTTAATCAAGCATTAGAAGTCTGATTACTAATTTATCATAAGGGTTCATTGCACTGAAGAGGCAGGAAATGCGCATCTACCTTTAAGATATTTACTTTTTTGAGAATAGACATTGTTATTTGGTGTCATACATTCTATAAGAAGCATATATAATCACAGAATGGCCTGGGTTTGAAGTGTCTGTAAAGATCCTCTTGTTCCAACACCTCTGCTGTGAGCAGGGACACATAGAGATTAATTTGTTCCAGCTCAGTGAAAGAACCCTGAGAGATGGGACAGAAGGACTTTTTTCTTTGGAGTAATCTGACAAATTAATAAAAAACTTATCTGAATTTTAAGTGCTCATGGACAGATATATATTTAAATGTAGTAATATTAGTTTGTGCTGATTTTGCATCTAGCCTCCAGCAGTAACAATCAGTCTGGATCAGATAGCGGGTTAAAACTGTGAGTTTTATGTAAAAGAAACTGTTTCTTCATGCAGTAATTTCTACATGGCACTTTTCACTTTGAAATAAATCTTTGTAACTTATATTAAAATGTAACAGTTAATGGAAATCTGCTAATTTTCTAAATTCCTTGTTTTGTGGAGGAGTTTTACCTCTTCAGTGTCAATGGCTGTCCTTTGGTTATGGGATTGTAAATAGCAATTATCTGTAGTGCTTCAGCATTTGGCTAAACATTTGTGAGAGAATTTGCAGTGACTCCAATTTGCTGTAATCTAATTAACCTGTAAGTTTTTCTGACATCTCTGACATTCTTAACAAACGTGTGTTCTTTAAAAAGCAGCCTTTTCACTGATTTTGAACCGACGAGGCTGCTGTGGCAGCTGATACTGCAAACCAATATGAGAGTTTTAGCTTCCACAGCTGATATTGATCTTGCTGGAAATGTAAGATGATCACGTATAGACAGTAAATTCTCAGGTAAAGTTTTACAGAAGCACTGTTAGATGAAAGTTTCCCAATTAATTTTTGCATATTTCTGTGAGAATTCACAGTTAGTTAGGAATACAAGTACTCTGGGTCAAATTGCCCTAAAGTATTTGAAAGCTTAAATACGATGAGGGATCACAGTGAGATTTTAACATATTTTAAGTCATTTAGATGTGGTGGATTTTAGTGGTTCTAGCTTGGACATCAGAATATGAAGGCTAACCACAAACAGCTTACAAAAAAAGGTTAAACCTTCAATACACAGCCAGAGGTGTTCATTGACAGAAGAGAAGGAGTTTGCCTAGTTGCAGTTTTGCTGAGGCCTTTAGATTATTGAGAGAGAGCTCTGAAGATGAAAGTACAACAAGGTTGTTTAAAAGACTCAAAATTATGGTACATGGAAGGTGAATAAGCAGAGACTAAAGTGTAGGTGAAAGCTGTATGAGGAATTAACGAAAGCAAATACACTTTTCATTTGCCAGAAGACTGGAAATTGCAGGAAGGTTTTTATTTTTCATGTGTAGTATTTCTTTTATGCCTACTTATAGTAACACCTATGTTAATAGTGCTGCATTATATATAATAAGTATGTATTGTATTTCCTCATTGTCTTCTTAATATTTAGCAATTACAGCTGAATATGTAAAATCAACTACTGTCCACATGCCAAAATTCATTATTAACAGTCATACTTTTTTTTGTGTGCTGTGATAAATCCTGGTGTAGGACTACAGTTGAGAGGCCAGGTATGACTAATTCCTGAAGCAAGTGGCCAGATGAAGATGGAAATGCCCAGAGCTGTTTTACATGAACCTGAAAAAATGTTCCTTATTGTAATTGCTTAGATTACTTTCTATTCTTAACTCATGAAACAGTTTTTCAAATGCTTCTGACTGGATCCTGGAAACAATTTACCTAGAACAAACAGTCTCTAAACAAATCTGTATGTGTCTCCTAGGCCTAATCCCTAAGGAAATGTGAGACCAAAATGTACTAAAGAAGATTTTCA
Organism: Melospiza melodia melodia; assembly: GCF_035770615.1. Classification (NCBI taxonomy): domain Eukaryota; kingdom Metazoa; phylum Chordata; class Aves; order Passeriformes; family Passerellidae; genus Melospiza; species Melospiza melodia. The sequence continues at coordinate 57,351,303 of NC_086194.1, forward strand.
GTGGTTTGTTAAGCTTTTGGCCTGCTCCCACGTACCAGTTTTCTCTCTTCTGCATCACCATTTTCCAAATACTTCTGAGTGTAGTTACCAGCATCTCAGTAATTTTGAGGCCAGAGAGATGGCTGTGGCCATGTCTGCACTGTTGCATAATACAGGCCACACAATCTGCCCAATAATCAGCATTCTAAGCCCTGTGAGAGTGACTATAGTATGGAAAGGCATCAACTCTTCATTTAAAAGATTACTATTGATCCATTACATCTATAAACAGATTGCGTCATCTGTTACAAGTGAGGCATTCTCTTATTTCAAGCCAATACCATTATTGCAGCACTCATCCCACAGGTTGCTAGGGTTGCATGCCTGCTGCTTTGGGAGCTCCCAGTCAGTCATTCTGTGTTTACCAGCCATTGGGTTTAGAGTCCAAGGGTGAAATAGCAACTTGTGTTTTGGAGGAGAGTTCTATCAAAGTAGTGCATGTAACACAGATCTGATCTGGATGTTGTGTTTGAGAAAAAGAATGGATTGTAACAAACTTCTTCCTCCAATCTCTGCATTTCTTTTCACAGCTCTAGAAGTCCCTGATTTGCTGTGAAACAGTGGCTCTGTGACATTGCTTTACAGTACCTGGAAGATGTTAAAAATCTAATTTTTCTGATGTTTTAAATTTCAGTTCATAGCAGAATAGAAGAGGGCAATTTTTTTCTTTAACTGTGCATCTGAAGCAGATTTGTTGCAGGTATGTGTGTACGTGATGAAATTCTCTGTTTTACTCTGTGCATGGTCCAAGGTCTGTGCCTACTGTAAATAACTATTCTTTTTCCTGTACAGCCTTAGTGTAGTTTTCCCACAACACTTCACATGAAATGTTAATTCTATAAACAGTTTCAGTCCCATTGAAGATGATGAGGGAGTCCACCCATGTTCTATACAGATGCCAAGGATTTGTAAAAAGAATTAAGGAAAAAAAAATCTGTATTACTACATTTGATGTAATTTGGAAAACTAATTCTGTTGCACAATTTTTAAGTCAGTGAGAGTTTTGCCTGTTAAAACTTGGCCCAACTAAGCTAGCTGTAAAAGTGCCTAGTTTTCAAAGAAACTTAGTAAAAATTACATGAAAGAAAGCCAGATCACATGAAGATCAATGGGAAGGCAAACTCTGTGAGAAACATGTGCAGCCCAAAATGAAATGACAGGCCCACCCTTCCTAAAGCTCGGAGCTAAGAACCTCTGCTGTGTATGTAAGAACCCTCCAAACTCAGTAATTTTCTTGGTTGGTTATCTAAGTTTTTTCATCTTCCCCACTGACTGCTGCACAAAGCCTGATGTAGACACCAATCAGCGATTGCATCCAGCTGCTAATGACAAAACCTCTACAGAAGAGGAATGTACTGTGAAAACCATAGAATTGATGAATGGTTTGGGTTGGAAGGGACCTTAATGATCATTTGGTTCCAAGCTGTGGACAGGGACATCTTTCACTACACCAGATTGCTCAAAGCCTCATCCAACCTGTCCCTGAACACTTCCAGAGATGGAGTATTGTCCTGGTTCAGGGGAAATTTTGGAGAGAACCCCCATAGAGGCTCCTCTAGGAAAGCAAATTCAATTTGCCCCTCACCCCTAATCAGTCCAGGAGAAAACAACTCTTTAGAAAAAAGTGGAAAAAATCTGTTTATTAAACAATAAAACCTAAACAGTATTAAACAATAAAATCCCTTGCTACTTCAAAAGAGATGACAGACTCAGAAAGTCCTCTCCCTGGGTTGCAGCTCAGCTCACTCAGTCTCTCATCAGTGCTGGAAATGCTGCAGGCCAGGCCCGGCCTGGTGGGCCACTGGTGTGAGCTGCTGGTGCTCCTCTGGGTGTTCAGTCCATGTTGTAATCACAGAGCAGGTTTAAACAGGCCCAAAGAAAAGGGAATAAACAGATAAAAAAATCACAGTCCAGGGAACTTCTTTGCCTCAGCTAGCTAAACTAACTAAAAGCAAAGGAGAGCTCTGTCCCACTGTCTGTCCATCCACAGACAACACAGTCCAAGAGCAGGAATGTGGAGGAGTGAGAGCAGTGTCTGAAAACAAACTGCACGCTTCTTCTCTCCCCCCTTCACTCTCAGAACCAGTCTTAAAGGTGCAAAACTTATTATTCAGCATAAACAGAACAAGATGACTGGGGACAAAAGCATCAACCTAGGACAAACATCCACAGCTTTTCTGGGCAAGCTGTTTTAGACAATAACAAATTTCTTTCTAATATCTAATCCAAACTTACTCTCTTTCTGTTTAAAGCTTTTGCCCGTGTTCTGTCACTGCTGTCTCTCTTGCCTCTCTTTAGTCCCCTTCAGGTACTGCAAGGTGCTGTAAGGGCTTCACAAAGCCTCTTCTACAGGCTTAACAGCCCTAAATATCTTAGCCTGTCTTTAGGGGAGAGGTGCTCCTTTTAATTTTCCTTTTTAAAAATGAGGGTTGTTTCCTCTTTTCCCATTGGAACTTCACCAAACTGCTGTGACTTCTCTAATGTGATGGATGACTTAGCTGCTTCCTCTGCCAGTTCATTCAGGACCTTCAAATGCCTCTCATCAGGTCCTGTGGACCTTTTGGTTCCTTACATATTTTTGAACCTGATCTTCTCCTACTGTGGGTAGTTCTTCATTCTCCAAATTCCCGCCTTGCCTTCTGCAAGTGACTGCAAAAACTCCCTGGAGTTTTTGCCAGGGAAGACCAAGGCAAAAGTGTAATTAGAGTACCTCAGCCTTCTCATTTCCTGGGTATATACCTCTTCTGTTTCCTTCCAGGTAGGCTTGACATATTCCTTTATATCAAATCTCAGTACAGATCCCTAGTGAAAATCTCAGACAAACCACTGGGTTTGTTTTGCAGCTGAGGTGAGCCAGTGATTCATGTGAACTAATATGTTCCCATGGTATTGGTCTCACAATTAGAAAGCCAACACCTTTGGTTCATTCTTTTAAATATTATCAGAAAAGTCTTGAATCTGGAGTTTTGCGTGTGATTTTCTCGCATGAAAGGCAACCTGGGGCTGCTGGAAACTGGATGTTTGAGTGACCAACACATATCATTTTAGATCCAGAACAGTACTGATTGAAGGAAGTCCCACTTCCTCATTTGTGTCATGTTAGGAGGGAGTACTCTGTATTTGTGTTGGGATTCATATGCCTGTAGACAGACAAGTACATTGGTTATGGTTTACCTTGAGCAAAGTCATGATGAAAATGCTGCAAATAACAAATGTGCTTGCACAACAAAAGGCCATTGTATTGCCTGGTGTCTGGATAATTTTCTGCAATTTTGTTGCCTCAAGTTCTGTATGTATCTGAAGAGTACTGTCTTCTTTTCCCCTGAAGATCTAACTGTGAAGAGGGACCAAAATCCCTTATTTAGCCAGCTGCAAGTCCTCCCAGATTTGTTAGTCCAGATTTTGTAGAAGAAAATACTATTTGTCATCTCAGTGTCTCTGTGATGGAAGGTTGAGTAAACCTGCACTTTGCGTGGCCTCATGTCAGTGTAGCTGATTTAGCATTTAGTGTTCAGTTGGGTATAGGAAAAGGACTGGTGTGGTAGATGCCAGCATTTGGTCTTCTTTGGTAGGATTGTCTTCCTTTGAGCTTCTCATACAGATGCAGTTGCTGCTTTTTTTCAGCTCTCAGTGAAATGAAGATGATACTGATATTTAATATTTTTTACCTGTGTATTTCTTTCACCTCTTTACCTATCAAAAGTTACAGTAGTTTTGTACTAAAAAAGCCATCTAAAACTCATGGCAGCAATGGCAAAACCAGGCTGGTAATTGTTATCCCAAGAACATATTATTTTTCTTCTGTGACTCATGCCTTTCTTTTTAAAACAAAAGCAAAGCAGCTAATAAATCAGTTAGGTGTGAGGAAGTAAAACAATCGAGAAGAACATCGTGTTTGAGCACTTGTGTTGCCATCATGCTGGTAGCTGACAATAGCAATTTTTCATTGCAGAAATAATAATGCTTGCCATCTATTATTTAAAACATTGGGAATAAAAGAAACCTAAAGTTTATAAAATCTCAGGTCCAGGGCTGTGATGAGAATGTGTACAATCGTGTGCTGTTTTGGGATCAGCCCTCCTAGTTGCTGTGAGGTTAATGCAAAGGCACAGTGGGTCCCTTAATGGGGGTATAAAAGAGTAACTTCCATAGGACCTCAATTTCAGATCATACTTTCATGTGAAATGTATTTGCTTTATTTTGTATTGCGTAGATAAGAATATGTCCCGATGAATAGAAATAAAGTGGTTAGTTTGAATTCAGACATCAGGGCTCGACATGAGACAGGAATACATCATTCCCATATAACTGCTTTCATCCTGATAGACGCAGAGGCTGAAATATGGTTCTTTAGTGCATTATAGTTTTCACCTTTGCTATAAAGGAGAGGCACAGTCATTTTATATAATGCATGGCTGTGAAAATAAAGTCTGTATTTGATAATTCCAGGTAAGGTATTGGAAGGGCGTTGAATACTCATTTCTAATACTTTTTCTCTCTTTAGTGGAGATTTACAGCAATGCTTTTCTAACACTGTGTTTTCTGTGGCTGTCTTACATGATGCAGAAGGGTGGTGAAAAACATTAATGAATGTTGAATGTTTTAGTGAATTACTCTGACTTCTGAATTATAATGCTATAATAAGAACAGTGACGTTTCTAAATTCTGTGGTGACCTGCAGACCACTTTGCTTATAAATTCCAAGCCATGATTTTGTTCTGCAGCACGTTATAGACATAGCTATGCTACAAACTAGCAAAGCCTTACCAGTTTTTACCTGATTAGATTTATTGTGTTTTCATTTTAGACACTGAAAAATCTTGCTTTTTGCAAACAAAACCTTGCTTTGCAGAGCTCACTTGAAACCAGTAAAGGGGTTTATTGTAGAGGATAAAGAGAAATTTGCCAATATTTTGGGAGGCTGCTGAATTAAATACACTCACTACCAAGAACTCAGATTTGGTGAAGTAAAACTATATAATTGTTATTTATACCACAATACATGTTGTAATCATAGTCTACAAAAGCCACCATTCAAGGATACCAGTGGAGTGGAATGGGGAGGAGAGAAAACAACTGGAATTTCTTATTCATCAGGGATAACTGTTTCTGTCTTTGTTAAATCATGGGAGACATTGGGTCTTCCATTAAAAAACATATAATGACTGTATCATGCCAGAATAACGTGCTTTTTCAGCCCATTATCCATATTTTCAAGGTTTTTAAGGGCTCAAATATTTCTGTTCTTCAGTTTATCAATAATTTTGCAAATCTTTGTGAAAGTTCTCTTGGTATGAAAAAAGAGAAGGATCTTCTGAGCCTGCTGCTAAGTAGGAATCATTATCAAGAGCTGAAAACTTTTCAGTTTTTAATGTCAGATTTCAGTTTTTCAAGAGCTTTTTTTCAGCAAGTTTTAACGCCTGTTACATTTATTTGTCCTGAGTATTTTTTTTTTCAACAAGGGAGTGAAATCTAGCATTTTTCAAGAGGTCAGTGATATAAATATCAGTATTTTCTTGAAGTTCTAAAAGAATTTTCAACATTGAAGTCAATGTCACCTGAAGACCCCAGTAACAATATTTTAGCAAGGATGCTGTGGGTCAAATTGATGTGTACTTCAGTAGGTGCCTTGGACTAATGGTGGTAGCTTACACTCACAAGGTGGCATCAGTATGTCAGTGCTGATATTTCTGAGTCAACTGACAAATAGTTCAAGATATAAGAATATTTTAATTCCAAGTCACTTGGAAAAAATAATGTAAGTAACTTAGAGGTGATGATAGAAAGCAGTTCTGCTGTCAAATCTCAGGACTGACAGCTGATATGCCTTTCAATAGCTTTCATGACCTTTTGAATTTTATTGTGATCAGTAATTTTATTGTGAATTTTATTTTGATCAGTAATCAAAACCAGTCTTCATGGAGTTTATTATTAAGGGCTGTATTTAATAAAAACCATTGCGTAAGATTTCTGTGTAAAATTGCTTGGTGGTAAAATAGTATGGTATAACTTGATGGACTGAGTATTTTGTATTATGCAATGCATAATACAAAATACTGCACAGCATATTTTTAGAGAAAATATACTGGACAGTATATTTTTAGAGGCAGTTAAAATGAATATATAAATATATTATGAAAAGGAAAAGTTAATGCAAACTTTACTGCTACTTCTGGTTTGCAAAACAATTTCTGCATTCTTGTTTTCTAAATGCATCAACCATGAAAATACAATAATGGAGATTAACTCAGCAGAGACAAAGAGACCAAAAAAAATAGATTTTCTTGCTCCAGGCTACATGTGGTATTAGTCATGTGGTTAACTGCTGACAACACAATAGGTATGAATTAATACTACTGTGTTTTGTATTCAGAGTCTTGTTTCAATTACAGAAGTTTTTTATGTAACAATACTTAAAAAAATGTATTTTACATGGTTAATTGCCAGCGCTCTGGCATTTCTATTTATCTTTACAGAATAGTAGTAATTATATATTGGAAAGTAGTTTCAAGACATGAAGTGCAGTCTTCTACACTCTTAAGAAGATAAGTCACTTTCTTCAGCCTGTAGTGTAATCTACAAAAGGCAGACATATTTTTCTGGCTGCATTGACAAACTTGAAGGTAATGTATGAAATGCCTGTAGTGCTTATAAAAATAATAGAGAAATGGCAGCTTTGTGAAATTAAAAATTTTCTCTAAGATAAGTGCTGAGTATAGAAGGAGTGGAAATCAAAGGTTGTCAAGGCAATAGTGCATTGATGAACAACTATGAGCACAGCTTTTTGCAGCTCTCAAAAAATTGATGTTTTGCATTTCTCTCAGATATAAGATATCTTTCATACATTTCACTGCTACATTTCATATTAAGGTGTCATTATAAAATAAACATAGAAATATTCAAATGAGAGTTCTGGCATCTAAAAGTGGGTTCTATGTCTTCCTATGGAACTGGGAGTTATCAGTGAGGTCCTGAGTCCAGTTTTTATCTGCAGGAAGGGGGCTTAAGAAGCATAATGATCTTAAGTTGGTTCTGTATTATGTATAACTTACCATGTTGCACTGTAATCTATAATGGACTTTTGCTTCCTGTTACTGGGGAGTATATCTGATTCATGTCTAGGCTGATTCATAGTATGCAGGGATAAGGTATTAGTATTACTACTTACAAAAAGTAAGTGCAAAAATATAAAGTTCTTTCTGGTGTTGGCTGTTTCTGTGCAGGGAAACAGATTGATTTTTAACCGTCACTATGAAAATAAGTCATTGTTTTCATCAGCCAAAGAGGAATTGGATAAAGCTTCAGAAAATACCCTACTACTTGGTTACTCACAGTGCTTAAATATTTTCAGACCCCATAACAGCTTTCTTACCTCAAGGGTTTGTCACATTTCACTGTTGATGTGTGCCGTGTTACATTGTTCTTCCTCAAACTGAGATAGAGTTTAGCTGGGCCCAAGATGAAGTTAAATAGACTTAGCAGATCCAGGAGCTACGAAACTGCTACCTTTCCCAGGTGACAGAAAGATGCTGGGTCCCTCTGCTTCTAATCTACCAACAGTCTAGGTGGACCTTATCCAGAATCCTCTGACATACTGTTTTTTGCAGCTGCTTAGGAGGTTGCTGGCTTACCCTTAAGCAACTCCAGGGAATGTTGCAACACTCAAATCTTTCATACCCAGTTGTGGATAAGGAGTAAGGCCCTTTGGGTCCACCATTTGCTTCTGTTGTGTGTGTGAGATGTTGGAACAGTCTTGGAAAGCCACAAGGCACAAGAAGTAGTTACATAAGGAGAGGGAATGTCTTTTCCACCACAAGTAAGAGGGGAGGACATAAGAAAGGAAAAAACCCACATTCAATGGTGAACATGCTGTGCTGTCAAAGTCATGCTAAATCATAATGATGTATTTGAATAGTAAATAAGCAGAACTTTCTATATTAGGCTTCTTCCCTAACAGTCTTTATACTTAATTTTAAATAAATTTCTAATGTTCTTACCATTCCTCTGATTTTATGGTTACTTTTACATCAGTTTTGGTCTCGTTTGTGAGCTGTCCATGCCTAGATTGTGATTTCACATAATTCATTTATTATGCAAGACTGCAAAAAGGATTTATTCTTTAACTAGTCCAGTAGCTGACATAATCTGAAGCTTAAGATGTGTAATTAGTCGACCGATTTTTAACTCCCATTATTTGTGCTCTGCTTGGAGCGGAACATAACAGCCACTCTCTGCCCAAAGCAAGTGGCTTTTGTAATTACAGGAATTTTTAAAAGTTTATATAAAACCCATCTTCCATAAATAATCAGGAGAAGTGTACATTCTTTACATGCTCATAAAAATTATGTGAGGCGGGCTATGAAAATGATGATGAAAAGTTCAACTTAGTAACAGATTATGTGTTGATTTTTTTTTTAATTAAAAAGAAAATTTTCATCTGTGGAGCTCCTACAGTGGGTGTTCCTCAAAATCTAAGCCTGATTGACTGATGATTTCTGTTTCACAGCTGCATATTAGCAGATATTTCTCTCCCCTCTTTCCACTTGAAAAAATAGAGCTGTGGTATTATAAAAGGCTTGTGCTACTTTGGACTAAGTGGAATCTAATAACAGCTTCCACTCAGCAGGTGACACTTTAATACTTTTTAATATCCTCATAAAAATGGAATATGAAACAGTTGTTTGTAGATATAAGCTGGAATGAAAAAGAAAGGCCCTTCTGTTATTTCTTTCTTTGTGAGTTTTTGTCTGTTGGTCAGAAAAATTTTTATCTTCATGGTGGCTTGTTTTGAGTGGCTGTCCTGGATGCTCACCTGTGGAGCACAAGTCTGAATTCAAGCCACATTTTCTCTGCTCACCTGTCAGCTTGGTTCGTCTAGATGGAAAGAAAAGCCTTGAACTCCTGAAAATGTGGCATGAGCTCAGAGTGGTTCTGGGCTAGCAACTTCCCTCCTGACTCTGGCTCCTCCCCAGGTGTTGGATGATGTGATTGAAGCTGGCTGAGCGTTTAGTTTTGGAAGCAGTGCTGGAATGATGGTTTTATCATGCAGTTGGAACACTCTGAGAAGAGTGGAGACAAATAAGCTGTTAATTGCAGCAAACTTTCCAAGGTGAATGAACAAAGTGACTGATGTATTTGGGAGAAAGCAGAAGCACCTCAGGAGGTGGCTGTGTCAGTGGCTGACCCAAATACCTGCTTGCAGCGGGAGCACTCGCATTCACACTGACTGGAGTGAGGATTGTGCCAATCTGTGGTGACTCAGGTGGAAATGCTTTTGGGGAGGAGTTGAGCGAGAAAGATACAAGGATAGCATGCTGCTTACATGTCTCTCCATCACTACAGTGGCAGATTTGAGTGTAATTCTCTAGTAGCTTGCTTTTTTTTACTGAGGCTTTTTTTTTTGCTAGGCACAACAGGTATGGGACTCATCTCTCCAAAGTACTGGTTGTCCTGGGCTCCCTTCCTTGGCAGAGGAAGCATCAAAGAAGCTGTATTGTGCATCATGCCCTACAATTATACCAGTCTTTGACCGACTGTAAAGGCAACATAGTTTTGAAGTATGCAGAAGTTTGATTTGAAATTGTACATGACATTCCTACTATTGTACCTGTACAATATGGAATGTGCCTTCAAACTCTGTTACTGGCTTTTCAGGGCTCTCATCTCTGTCATGCTTGGCATTTGAAAGGGGATATGTGCCAAAAAATGCTAATGGTTTTCCTAATGACACTTGAGGGGAGATGCATAGCTGATAGGAAAGAAAATAATCCTGATCTTAGTTAGGTATTGCCTTTGCCCTGTCATTTTGAAGTACTTTGAATTAAATAGAGAAAAAACTGACTATAATAGAGAGAAAGCAGATGAGGTAGCAGAGATAGTGCATCTGCCATTTTCAGTGCTGAGAAGTGTTTACTGGAGATCAGAAGATGGTCTGATAATTTGGATCTGGATTTTGGAATGCTTCCTGCTTCCATTCACATGTTCTAGTACAAGGTTTAAAATTTTAACTGTAAAATTATTGATGTACACAAAGACAGTGCTTGCCCCTAGAAACATGCTGTCTCCTTTGGTGAGAAGCCAAAAAAAATGAAGGCTTGCACTAGTTGACCAACTCAAGTTTAAATTTGATCCATAAATAAGAGGTTTTAAAATTTGCATTTACCTGACAGAATCACAAGCCTGATGTGTTTGACTGTAAGGAGTAGATATGTAATGATTATATTCATGCTATTAAGGACATCTTCCACATATCATCAGTGATGGCTACTTATGAGATATTGTGCTTATAAGAAGTTGGATATGTATGCTTCAGTGTTTGTGGGACTAGGATTTGCCTTCACTTACTCTTTTGATTTCTGTCTAACTCAAGGGAGTTATGGGATTAGCTTCTGAGGACATGATAAAGTAATGGCTTCAGAGACTACTTCTCCTCTTACTGGGTGTTCTCCAAAAATGGGCTGAGTGTACAATTAAGTAGTCATTAAAATCTAGTCAGGAGTGGTGGAAAGTAAAGCCTGTTTGCCAGTTGAAGTTTTTGGCTTGGTAAAATTCTGGTGCTACTGAATATTTGATCTGAATAATGCAGTACCGTATGTCAGGCCGCATTTACCTCCTTGTTCTACATTTGCTTAATATAGTAGTTTCTGCTTGTTCTAGGTTGACTGTATGATGCTTTTATCGTCAATTGTCTTGTTCTGTTTGTAATGAATAATAAGTTTTGCACCTTTAAGACTTCTTCCAGAGAGTGAAGTGGGGGAGAGAAGAAGTGCACAGTTTGTTTTCAGACACTGCACTCACTCCTCCACATTCCTGCTCCTGGACTGTGTTGTCTGTGGGTGGACAGACAGCAGGACAGAGCTCTCCTTTGCTTTTAGTTAGTTTAGCTAGCTGAGGCAAAGAAGTTCCCTGGACTGTGTTTTTTTTCCTTTTCTTTGGACCTCTTGAAACCTGCTCTGGACTGAACACCCAGGGGAGCACCGGCAGCTGCAGCTGTGGCCCACCGGGCCGGGCCTGGCCTGCGACAATTCCAGCACCGGAGGGACTGATCAGAGACTGAGTGAGCTCAGCTGCAACCCGGGGACGGGGTTTTCTCAGTTTGTCATCTCTTTTGGAGCAGCAAGGGGTTTTATTGTTTACTACTGTTTGGGTATTATTGTTTAATAAACAGCTTTTTTCCACTTCTCTCCAAGGAGGTATTTTCTCCTGGACTGCTCGGGGGGAGGGGCTGATTGAATCTGCTTTCCTAGAGGAGCCTCTTTGGGGGTTCTCTCCCAAATTTCCCCTGAACCAGGATACTGCTGCTCATTAGAAATGGCTTTTAGGTGTATAAAGTAACTGCTTACATCTGTAGTTGCTCTTTATATTTACATTTTCTGGCTTTTTCTTTAGGGAGTTAGCAGCAATTCAGTAATAGTTGTGCATTTCTGGGGTTTTAGTTCAGTTTATTTTGAATTTTCCCGACAGCTGTTGATGTGAAACTAAGGGTGGAGATCTGTAATTACTTCAAAGAATACCAGAATCTGTTTATTATTTTCAACCCGAGTGAGTAAATCTGTCACAATGTCCATTATTTAGTGGTGTGAGAGTAAACAGTACTTTATAATTTTTTCATTAAATCCGTTTTTCCCCACCCCCATTAATTTCCTTCCTTGTGTTTTTGTAGCACATCATTTTCTTGAGGCTGAATTCTGTATTGGAACTGCACAACAGTGATCTGATCTGGTTAGGGAGGTAAAAATGAGGATACTCATCTTGGCAGAAGATATATGATTAAAGGAATGGTGAGACACAGACACAAATTGTTTGGAGGGATGTTGATTGAGAAAATCTTGGAAATATTCCACCATATTTACAGGCTCCTAACTCTGTATAAAATTAAATATGTCCTTCTAGTATGGTGGTGAAACCTCAGGAAATGATCATCTTAAGGTTTGGACCCTTATTTAAAGTTCATCCAGGCTGCTATGCCCTGAAGTTCTGTACAGTCTGTCTGCATCTCACATAAGAATAGACTTTTTATTTTTGTGAGGTTTTTTTGCTATTTCCTGCATCCCCTTCATCTGGAAATGCTGCAAGAAAAGCTTTTCTCATCATATGATGTTTCTTGTTAATGTTTTTACATTTCAGAGTTTTGTATACCAGTCTGGGCGGAGGTTACAAGGATGATAATTCAATTTAATATGTGATTGTGTATAAAGAAATTTTTGGCTGAATAATCTAGGAGAGCATAAATAGTTTTAAAGCATCTTTATTAAAATACACCACATGACTTGTAGTGTCCTGGAACAGTGCCTCTACATTGCTGTCTGGGATTGTAGAGTAGCAGGAGTGAGTGTCCCTGGTGTATCTGTTACCTGGTTTGCATCAAGACTCAGTTATGGCTGAAAGATTTTTCACTGTATTCTGTGTACTTAGTGGACTCAAAATAACAAAAAATTACTCACAATGTATATATATATATCTTGTAACACCCTTCTATAATCATATCAGGAAGCATGAAATGAAGTTATTTAAAATGGGGTAGTGGAAATGTGGTGTTTTGCTTTTTAATCCTTGGCCCTCCTCATTAAGCAACTGCAAAACATTCCTGACTGCTTATGTGCTGAGTGTCTCTGTGGTGATCTGTCCATAAATGCTGGAGAGGTGGAAAGATTCTTCTATTGGAACTGACAGTGGGTCTACTGGCTGCAGCCAGAAAATGCCCTCAAATGTTTGTCTTAAGTAATATATATATATTGTATTCAGCTTTTTGATAATTGTTTGTGATTCTTTGAAATAACAGTTTTGCATTGGAAAATGCTTATTTGTTAAAACTCTTAGTTAAACAATCTATTTGTTTTCTTAGTCTCACAAAAATGTGGGGGAGGGGACTGTGGGGCTTGTGTTTTTGTAAACCATTCATCTCTGCAGTTTTCCTGTGCAGGGATATTGAGGAAGAAAGAGCAAGAATTTACCACGTTCCTCCCTGGAAGTGAGGGAAACTACAGATGGGAGTCAAGCCCCATTTAGACTGAGAAGTGCCCTGAGAGGCAACTGTGTACCCTAAGATAGATTAGATGGAATAAACCTAGCTCTGTGTTTAAATAGTTTCAGTGGACACTCCATGAAACACTGTCCCATTAAGGCAAATGTGTACACTACCATTCCTCATAATAACTTCCTCCTGTCAAGGTTCTTAGTTATAGGTAACATGTAAAAATATATTTTCTCATGGATAAAGTACAAAATAAAGTACTGCACAGTTTAAACAAAAAAACCTCAGTGACACCGTTGTTATTATCTGGTTTAGTGAAAACCTGAGAACAGGAGAAAAAATTTGTGTGCTCTGAAAATGAGGTATTGTTCTAGAATATTGAAAATTATCTTTCATGACAAATGTGTTATAGTCCAGAGATTGCTTTGAAAGGAATTATTTTTTGTGTTCTCTGAAAGTATTTTCAATAATGTGCAATTTGACGAAGGAGTTGGTTCCTCAACAGAACCTACAGTTGTCCTGAGCATATCAGGGCAAAGCACGTCTTTATGTGAATTTTGCTGCTCAGACTGTGCTTAGATTTTGGGGTTTTTGTATTGGACTACTTAGCTGAGTTGAAACTCATAATTTTTGTGACCTGGCTCCCTGTGAATATCCCTTTCCTATGTACTACCTAGGTCCCTTTTAGCTAGCTAGAGATGAAAACGTGTCTCAGCACAAAGAATGTTCCCACACCCTCTTATAATCTGAAAAGTGATGGAGTTTGAGCTCCAGTGTGCTCTCCAGTTATTTCTTTGGGGAATAAGTAGAAACTATAAATTCTTGTTCCTTCCTTTCACAAGTTTTGGAACATTAATGCACTTCTGCTTGAAGTATCTCCAGAGGCCAGGACATCTTTTGTCGTAGCCATTTTATTGTACAGAATGGAAAGGTTTCCTATTCCAGCCTTTACAATTTGAATGCAGAGAATTATGTAAGACATGAAAGGATTAGGCATAGGAGAATTGAACTGAAATTAAATATCTATTAACCCCCAATCCCCCTCTTAAAAATCCCAACTTGCAAACCAATTGATCAACTACGAAAACACCCATGCTCTAGTAATGAGGATGCAGGTGCTCCCCTCTGAGGCAGCTGTTCCACAGTGCTATGCAGAGAGGATCTTTTTTTTTTTTTTGTATGAACTTTCTGTTGCAGTGCATAAACTCTAAATTACAAAACTACATAAATATTTAAGTGATTTCAGCTTTACTGGCAGACATGCAATTTCCCAGTAGCTGAGATTTTCCTTTATCTACATTCTCACAGTTGTGTGAACTAAGAGTTATAGTGCAGGTAGTTTTTTTCCACCCCTTTTTTATTCATGACAGAAGGTTTTAAGGAAAAATTGTAAGGTATTCCAACTATTACAATAACCTTTTATTCTACTTTGGCCCTTAGGATTCAGTGTTTCAAATACAATTTATCTCCCAAGTTATTTTTATCTGGCCTTTTGGCAACACTTAACCAACTTTTTCTAGCTATGTTGTATTTACAATCAAAAATCAGTGGAAGTATTTTTGTTTACACCATCTAACATTTAAGAAAAAAATCTAAAGAATTCTTTGTAGAAACACTGAATTTTCTATAGGATTTTTAACACAGAGGAAAAAAAAATTACATCAACACATCTTTGAGCTTAGGGCACTTCTGTGCTGAAATCACCTGGATTTATTGTTGATTTTCTTATTGAGGTGGCTGTAACAGCGCCATTGATGGAACAAAGGTGCCCATGAGAGCATGGCCCAGAGCAGGCGGGAGCAGAGTCCAGCATTCTGGAGTGTCTGTGCCAGGTGGAGCACTGACCTGTCTGGGCAGATGGATGCTCCTTCATCTCTGCATTGTGGCCTGCTGAACCTTGTAGCCTTGCCTTCAGACCTGTTGCTCTTCAGATCCTCTGGGACTGCATCTCCCACATTCAGCTAGACATCTCCAGCTCCTAATTTAGTCCAAGGATGTAAAGAATGGATGCCACCAGGTCATTAAAATGACACTATTAAAATAGCAAGCAGCTGATATTTGTATTTTATTTTTAGCTTATTTCCTGTTGTTTTCCTGTGGTCGCTGATGTCACAAAAGCTTCCTTTCCAGTCACTTTGCTTAAAATACATGTACATTGTGCGTATATGCATCTTCGTGCCGGTGCTTAGCGTTAGATTGTCCAGTGTGTTTGCTTATGATTGGAGCAATATTGGCTCAAACTCCATGAGAATGAGAACTACAAGGAACTTGCAGAACGCTCTTTCTGAGATGCTTTTTCTTCTTCTGTGAACACAGCCCTGAGAATTTAGATGTTCAGCAGGCTGTGTTCCCAACCTGTGTGGTTGCAGCACGGCAGGCAGACATTTCCTCTAACAGACATACAGTAGACAGTAGACTTCAGTCTTGGCCCAAACGCTGAATGTCTCTTCTCCTTTAGTTTACAGCAAAGCATTGAGTCAACATTAGTCTTCTATAGGACTTAATGTCAGAACAAATCAATCATCAGGAGTCCATATTTATATGGAATGTAAGGGAGAGTAGGGTCGTCAGATGCTGTAATAGGATGCTGTCCCTGGAGGTGTCATGTGGGTTTTTGCTCTCTCCTTTCTATTTTTACTTCCCCTTTGAAATGAGTTTATTGAGTCACGCAGGGCTAAAATAAATGCAACAGACAATAATTCAGCTTCCTTATTTCTTGCCCTATTAATGCACTGACCAGACACTGTTCATAATTTCCGATCTCCTCCCCCATATCCATTCACTTCCTGAATTTCTTTGGCCTATAATAACACCACAAAACTCATTTAGGCTTATTTTTGCCTTTTTTTTCCCCAAGGGGTAGCCAATTCTCATAAATATAAGTTATTTCTGGACAGGTAAATTTAAGTACATGCAGCATCAAAATCACATCTTGGTATTACAAGGAATTCCCAGCCTTTCATAAGCAAACATGTAATTAGAATTTATGTCTTTATTTATTCCCTGCTGGGCATTTGCTGGAGTTGGAAAGAAGGGGAATTTTGTCAAAAGCTAACTTTCTGTGTGTTTATTTTCCTATTATTTTCTTATATCAGAGTGCAACAGAACCAAAATTTTTACAACACTGCATGTTGTGGTTCAGTCCTCGTGCCACATCGTAATTTTCACGACAACATCGTGTCTAGTGGCAGTTGAGGCATGAAATATCCATACTTTGTTCAACATGTCCTATTCTTGGCACATTTGTGTGCATGTTTTTTAAAGAATCTGTAGATATCTCTAGTGAGGGAGTTCTATTTGTACTTAAGTGGCATTAGGAGGTCCTGGCTGCAGTCAAGGTTTGATTATTGTCCATCTGGGATCTCAGAACTTCACTTGAAATCTCTCAGTTGCATTAGTACATGTGAGTCAGTTCTTCTTCTGCCTCGCTGTGCCACAGCTTCCATTGGAGGTCCTTCAGCAGAAAATCTACATGATAGACACACTCTTAGAGATGTCTTATGGTGCCCTCTGTAGCTTTCTCAAAGTGTAATATCTATATACATTCTATTTCAACTTCTCTTATTTTTCTTCTACTCCCAGGTATTACGACAACTTTACCCAGTGCACAGAACGTGAAGCCAACAATGCAAGTTGCTTTTGGCCAAACCCCCTTGCAGAAGGCTTTATCACTGGAATTCATAAACAATTCTTTTCAAACTGTACTTCAGAAAAGGTTCACTGGGAAGATCCACCAGATGAAATTCTCATAACACTGATCTTGATCCCGGTCTTGTTGACATGTGCCATGATAACACTGGTAGTATGGTGCAGCAAAAGAAGTGATATCTTAGTGTAAGTTCTTCCTCTGGGCTTTCTTTTTCTTCATTTCTTTCTTCCCTAAACACTAAGAAAGGACCATGAAGAGAGGAACATGGCATAAAGATTTCAGATCTGCTGAAACAGAACCAGTGAGATACTGAGGTGCTCCTGTGAATGAAGAGCTGCCTGCTGCTGCTGCGACACTGCTTCTGGCTTGACCATGAGTATTTTCTGGTGGAAAGCTCTACTTCCATCAGGCCTCGTCAGCATGGAATTCACAGGCAGCCCCCAGAAACAGGAGGGTTTCCATGGACCCCATGTCTGCAATAAGAGTGAAATTACTTTCCTGTGGGCAAAGGTGGCTGGTAGAATTTTCCAGAGCTGTATGTGCGTAATACTTACTGCGGGGGAAGTGATATCTCTTGAAGTTTCGTGCAGGACACTCAAGGTTTTCATCTGTGAACTCTGTGACTTGGAGAGATCCCTGGCACTGGAATCGATTATGGATATAACCAGGTGGCAGCTTTTCTTAGAAGCTAGTCAAAATCATCATTATCAAAACTGGGAAGTATTGTTCTGGCAAAGAAATAACTTCTGTGTCCAGTGACTATCTGCACAGGGAAATTATCCTGCCACATTATAAAATAGTTCAGAAAATTCCTTTAAGCATGGCTGCTTGGAATCGTATGTCTTGCAAACAAACTTTGGGAGGATACGTAAGTCCTACTTTACAGAGCCGGAAAATGTGAAAGGAAATTGGTTGATTATAAATACACTAAGGAGTAATGAAGAAACACCAGACTTTTCATACACCAGACTCTTTATTTTTCCTCTTTTATAATTATTATTCTTGATGACTTGTGTTCACTGTATACTCCCCACTCTCACTCCAATTTGTGCAAGTGATATTCAACAAATAAATATAAAGGTGGCATGTTGATTGAGGTGCCTTTCAGAGTATTGTACATAAATAATTCTTTGTCCTGTGAAGAGTATGGGAATTAAAGTATGAACATCAAAACTTGGAATAGTAGTAGGAGGAAAGAGAAAAATTCAACTCAGAAATCTTATTCTATAAAGTTATGTAATAGTTGAAATAAAGATCATATGCTCAAAACAAAAGAACTACTCTGTTGCAAACCTTCTTTTCACAACATGCCTTTCAGTTCAGTGCTCTTCTATGACTGTGCAATGTCTGTTACAAGTGACTTTTCATTTTCCCATACCTTATGCACACAAATAAAATACAGTTGAATGGCCGAGTAATTGTGCTTTATATATTTTATAGTTAGATTTTCTCCTGTGAGGTTCTGGCTCCATTTTTGAGACTTAGGTCTATGATTATGAAAAGCATTTCCATGCTTAAATCAAATTAGAAGTGCTCAATTTACTAGATTATTTATCTACATACATTGTGTAAAGATAAATAAATAACCCTTATAAGCTGTACTGGTTTGTTTTCACATCTTTTCACAAGGGTTGAAGGCACCAACTTGTTTATTCATTACTCTGATATTGGAATGATTCAGTTTTGAAAGTGTTTCCTGTGTGTTTTTCCAAAGACTCTTCATCATTCTCTAGATGCTAGCAGGAGTTGCTCTTTGTAAAATAGAAGAATGAAATAATGTATTAAGCAATTCTGTTTCATTTTCTATTGAACTTTTATTTTCTATATTAAAATGCATTGGACCACCAAAACTAGTGGTCAGTTAAGACACCCAACCCATTCATTTTATCCAAAATATTGTTTGGTTAAGCATTTTGTGTGGCCAAACCAAGCAATTTTATATTCTGCACGGAGTTTCATTTTAATTCTCATTTACTTAAACTTCAGCAAGTTTCAAGGCAAGTTTCAAAACTTTGGTTTGGAAACCACATAGCAAAAATTTTTACTTTTAAAAAACCACATTCATTTCAACCTAATTGTCATGTTTGGGGCAAATTATGGACAGTTTCTGACTCATTTGAAATCATGTTCACCTAATGAACAGGTCGACTGAGAGATATCAGTCAGCTTAATTCATAAGCCTAATTTATAAAATGGATTGGCCTGGGTACTAAGTGAGGAAGAAAGCATGATGAATTCATACCACCAGATGTGTACTGTGGTCTTTAAAAGAATGCCATGTTTAAAATCTCTGGTTCAAAGAGTCTTTTAAAATATAAGATTCAAAGGAACAGGAATAGTAGGTTTTAATTCATGTGCTGTAGAGTAGGGGTAGAGGATGCTGACACTAGTCTGTGCTTTGGAGGTGAAAATTTAATCATTGTTGTGTGTCTTCCTCATCCAAGTGTGATCTTCTGTTACTTTTTATATGGCTGCAGAAGGCCAGGGAAGTTGAAAGAGTGCCTGGGAAACAACACAGATTATTCAGTGTAGTCTCAGTGTTTTAAATCTGAGAAATGTTTTTAGTGTTTTTAAGAAAAATACAGCTGCAGTAGTTAGTTCTTAACAGTTGTGTACATTAACAGAGACCCAGAACGATAATTGTTGAATCTTTTGACATAGGTTGTACTATGTGTTGATGAGAGTGCATTTTAGGACCTTTTTATGTCTCCCCCAAGCCTATTTCCATTGGCAAGAAAATCACATCTGGTACCAAGAACCTGGCTCATTTATTAATTGCAGATTAATTTGATATCACAACAGAGTCTCAGGAATAATGATATTTAAAAAGAAATAACTTGTTCAGAATCCTTCCTAGAACTGCAACTATGGTTGATCCACAGCAATATTAGGCCAAAAGAGAAGTGCCAGCTGGCTGACATTGCTAATTGCTGTGAGTTATGGGATTTTTTGCATTTAGTAGCAACTGTGGAAGTGGTATTTCTGTGGGATATAAGAGCTTCAGCAAAGAGTTAACAGAAGATGATGACTAGCAGGACCAAGGTAAAGGCCAAGAGGGCTGTCATCTCTTTCAAGAAACATAGCAGGAGGCCAAAGGAAGAGTTCCTTCAGGGCAAGCACAAAAATGGTCAAGTACACAAAAAAATGTGGTACTTTCTTCCAGGATATGACCTCAACATAAGCAGGTTATTAGCAAATGTCTCGTGGGGCATTGGTAGGGAATGGTGAGGAAATCCTGCATGCTGTCTGCTTCTGTCCAGCATTCATGCGAAGGGAATCAACAGCCTCTCATTTCTGGCATCCCCACAATTAAATGAATGTATATGGTGTAAATTCCCTTCTACAGGGACTCGGCTTCCAGATGAATTTACAGGAATGCTCAGCAGGTGTGCCCCTTTTTTGACTGGTGTAGGTGGTGTCTCTTCCTGCCTAAATGTCCTTTGTGCATCCTGGCAGCAGATGTCCACCTGTTCCAATACATTGGCTCTTTTGGAAGCTGAAGCAAAGTATGAATTTTGCAAGGCAGCAAGATGTAATGCAGCAGTGCTGGATATTATTTTTCTTAAGCCTTGATCATCAAAAGTATGAGGGTATTTCAGAAAATGAAAGGTCCTGAGCTGTATTTCCAAAGCCTGAGTTCCATAGGAGGAAAAGAAAACTTTCTGTTTTTTAACTCAGGGGTGGTTTGGAAGGATAAGGACAATTAGTGACTGTTGTTGCTTCTGAATACAAGAATTATGGAGCTCTCTATGTGCTTTGATGGAAATGCAATGGTGTCTTAATACTCAGAAGAGGACATAGAAAAAGCTATTGAATTTTAGTTAAAGAGTCTGTGTTTCTGCTATTCTAACAGAATTTTGAAATAAGAAACTGAGATCCTCAAATAGCTCTGTGGATTTGATAAGAAAAGGAAATTTTCTGGACAGTAGGAAATCTGGGGAGTGTTGAGGCTAGTACCTTGTCTTTGAACTCTCAGCAGAACACTTTGAAAGAATACAAATAGTAATGGTGAATAATAGGCATAATCTGTCAACATCAACTGTGCCAAAGCCCTTGGGCAGTGGAGGCAGAGCCAGGTGATCACAGGCAGTATGGAGATGCTGCCCTGCTTAGAGCTGGCTGGGAGAGCTAACTCTGCTCGGAATTGTCGGGAAACACATCAACGCAGTGCTGTACTCAGCTTTGAGGGATGTGCCCTCTGCCTTATGCAGAAAACATCCCTAACGTGATGGCCTGGCTGCTGGAGTGGGGACAGCTTCAAATGAGTTTGTAGATGTGCCTTTGTAGAGTTTCCTGGGAGTGTGCATATACAGACAAGACTTCCAGGGTACTAGGGGTTTATTTGGAACGTGCAGGGATGGCAGCAGCATAGTTGGAATTACTCCTTAAGGTTTGACATTCTGATATAAGTTGAGTTCTGTCTAAATCCTTCATGGTGGGGTATTTTTTTCTTTACTAGTTTTTATGTCTAGGGTGTAGATGTCTGCATGAGAACAGGGTCTCACACTTTGTTTTCATCACGCTCTAAGGGACACTCTTGGTTTTCATGAGATAAATGGTCAGAAATGCTCTCAAAGAACCATTAAATGTCAGTTTCACTGTAGCTTCAGCTACAATGTGGTAGATATCCAAATTATAGAGGATGTTAATCATGCTCCCGGGTACCTTAGACGTCTGTTCTTCAGTGCCCCATCTGAGTAGGGAATAATTTCAGAAGGATGTTATGAGCATAAGAAGGTGAAAGATCACAAGTTGCTCAAAGATTATTGAGTTGTGGAAGCTACTTACAACAATCTAATGATTCAAAATGACAGCAATTAGAAAACCAATAGGAAATACCGGCAGGGAGAATTTTCGTGATTCAGTCAATTTGGCTAATTGTTTTTCTTGGTTATAATTTTTTATTTTCAGTTTTTATTTTTTAAAATTAATGGGCTAGAAGGGGGAAATAAGGAGCCTGTGCCTGTTAAAGCAGAGCTCTAAGTTTCTGAAAAATGCCATTATATTTCTCATCTATGGTTAACATTAACATGGCTCTTCTGTCATCTTCATTCTCCTGCTGCTCAGAAAAGGAGGAGAATGCAATTTTTGCCTGACAGTTTCAATACCATTAAAGATTCAGAATGACAACAGTGGAAGCTTTTTAGCACATAGCTGCTTAAAAGTGAAATATGTTGAGTGACTTGGAAACTAACTGAACTATTCTTGGAGAGCACACCAGGGAGCTGCATAGGTGCAGAGGGAGTGAGTGGGAACACAGATAATTCCACTAACAAAAATCTCTTTAAATCCTAGGAAATTATGGTACATATAATTGCTCACCTCATAAAAACAACCTTAGTTTGTAATTCAAAAACAACTGGGGAAAACCTAATTATGTATGTAAATATGTACCTTATTTCTCCATACTCTTCAACAGGACTGTAACATAACTGCAGGGGAAATGTGCTCCTATTTTCCAGCTATATTTATACACAGCATGCAGATGGAGAGGATCCAGTGATCAATCACCATATTGTTGACATTATGGAGAGTGTGAGTGATGTATCTGCTCAACATTTGATGCATAAAGAAGTTCTCTATAAACCAGAAAATGTTATGTGGGTGCCTGTCACTGTAAAGAGGAGATCCCACTGGTTTATGTTCATGAGAAACCATTGGAGGCACCTATAAGCACAGTGCCAAACTTCATTAGAACCAAGGCACTTGGGGAGACCAACTGATATCAGCCTTGGAGCACACCTGTGTCTGATCAGACTCCTGTAACACCAAAATATTCAGATTTTGATAGACAATAGTGGCTAATTGTTGTAAAAGCAGAGATGCATATTTTATGAGAATTGAACGAACAGGTTGTTTTGTTAGGAACTTGGATAGGAACTAAATTTGAAAGCAATTGCACATTCAGTCATTCTTATTTCAAATTACTGTAATGAGGCTTGGATTTGAGTGAGCCTTAATGTTTGGCTAATTAAACTAAATATTCACTTATAGATAAAATAATGCATGCAAAGTTGCACTTTGATTTTTAAGTTGGTCTCTGTCCTATGAATGAATTTTAACCTGAATGAAGAGAGAAGAGTAAGGAAATTAAACAAATTTTTTTCTGAAGTATAAGAATTTTGATAATTTATTTAAATAAATTATTTGTTTTTATTGCTCTGGTTTAGTTTGCAATTTTGACTTTGTATAAAAGTACATTAATTTCTTTAAGGTCAGCGTGGATACTTTTTCAAAGACATGAAGGTATTAATACTGACAACTGTTGCCTTGCTTTCTGTTTTATTTTTGATGAAAATACTGCCAGGGTCACAGCAGACCTGAAGGAATAGCCAAGTCAGATTATAAAGGAAACCTTCTCAACCCTAGTGGGGCACTGTAGTAGAGTGCTCCTTGGGGCTATCTGGAGACACTCTTCAGACCGAAAAGCCTCACTTGGAAAGACTTGAGTTTGCTGTCTTTTGATAAAGGAAATAATTTTTAAGGACAACTATTAGTAATTGAGGTTACAGTTTATAGAAACTTTATAGGATCAGCATCTTAGAGACCTGTGCGCTGGGATCCCCATGCTGGGATTTTGAATAAGTGCATTCCCATGAGTTTCAATCTCTAAGGAGAGATATTTGCTTAGAGTATAACATTTATGAGGTGGTTGCAATGAATTTTCCTGTCAGCAGAGAGTGAATCCCAGTTCTCTTGGATGCCTAATTTGTCCCAGTTTATTTTAAAGTGAAGAGCTCTGCCAGTGAATTTTACCCTTTTTAGGAATTAATCTAGGCATTAAAACTACTTTTTAAAACATTTGGAGAAACACCAGTATTTGACAATCACATTGGCAGAATATCTGCAGGCTATCTGATTTTTTTCTGTCTTTCAACGATTTGGTTTTGCTAGCAAAAATAACATGATTTAGGAGTACTTTTCTTTAGCAGACTAGCAGAACTAGTAGTCCTTTTTAATTACTAAAGCCTTAATACTCAACACAAAATACTCTCATAAATCTACTACATACACTTTGATTTTCTTATGCTCTTTTCAAGAAAAGAAACCATTAAGCATAATTTCAGGACTTAAGATGTGGTAATTGAGCACTGGATCCTCTCCATCTGCATGCTGTATATAATCTGAAATAATTATGAAATGATTTTATTTAAACATGAAGGAAAATGCTTCTGGCTCTGTCTGCATACTTTGGTAGCTTATAAGACTGAAGGAAATGCTGTTTTGTGTAATATGCAGTATTGTCAATGCATACTCTAGGGTAACAGTTTAGAAATACAAATCAAGGGCAGCAATAGGTCACAAATACTTCTAATACTGCAGAAGTGTACTAATTAAGCAGGAGGTTTTTGCTGAGGAAAAATCAACATGATAGTATTTGCTTACATGAAGGGTCCAATACGATAGTTTATGATGTTAGTTGAAGCTTTCATTAAAAAATGAAACCCTAACCCTAGTAACGAGCAGGGATACAGTTAGATGAATGCTTGGAAGAGCAAAGACCTAGATCTGCATCAGCTACTGAAGTTTCCCAAATGTAAACAGTGTTTGATTTGAGTCTGTCAAATGTTTTTGCCCTGCTATGGATTGCTATGCTTACTTGTTCTGGGTTCCAGAAGTTTTAAGAACATTAAGTTTAAGAGAAGAAACAAAGTTAATCAAGTAAAATTTAAAAAACAGTGCAACTTAAGTAATGTGTGTATTCCAGAGACCACAATGCATTCAATTCTACATTGAAAAACCCACATTGCTCATCAGTTTTTCTTTTTTCATCACTTTAGGCTCGCAAATATGAAAGTTTTGATTTCACTTGCTTAGAGATGGGTTAATTTTATGGGTCCAAACTCTATTTTACATTCTCTAATTGTATGGTATTTATAGAGTGTTATGAACATGCTAATTTTCTGCCAATGTACTTTATGGTAAATCAGAGTTGGATTCCCTTGCTCTCAGAGGAGTAACCAAAAGGGTCAGCTCTCTGTTTGGAGACACTAGATGTCCTTTGCAATTAGTATCACTCCAATTGCCATGATGAGGAATTTCAGGGAGAAGTGTGGTAAGAAGTACAGCAGTGCATCCTTTCTGTTAGTCTCAAATTCCTTTGAAGAGAAGTGAATTCAAAGAACAAGAACTTTCCTTTCAGACCACAGCATGTGCCTGTCTTAACAGTCTCCTATAATAAGGTTAACCTTCATTTTAGCTCAATGGCTTTAAACAAATGTCAGTCAAGCATTATCTCCACCACTGCATGTCTTAATTCTCTTTCATTCATAGTGCAGTCTCAAGAGTCTTAAAATTTTTTACCCTTCAGAAATACACTAAGCAGCATTCAAGATTCTTTAAAATCTTGCTGATGTTTATAAATGTTATCAAATGGAAAATATTACCTATTCCCCTTTATCTTCTAGATAGGTTAGAAAGATGTATAGAAGGAGAAGTAAAAGGCAACAGACATATTGTCTTGAGTGAAAAATGACGAAGTTTCCTGGTGATGTAAAACTTGACATATATTTTACAGTTCCTGTAACAAGTGTGGTGTCAAAAATCATATAATCAATATAAGTATTCATTTAAATTTTTATTGTATTTGTAAAATTAAGTTTTGCAGAAGTTACAGACAGTTTTCCCTTGTTTCCAAATTTCCCTAGTATATTAAAGTACATTGTATATTGTACAGAGGTTTGTAACAAGTCAGGACACGTAGGATGAATTTTTCATACTCATATTCTGTTGTGCCCAAAGCTATTATTAAAATCAAAGTGTTCATAGAAGAAAGGCTAATGCACTATCCAATTGGACCACCCAGCTCATAGACAAAAATAGAGCATCATTCTCTGTTTTGAATATATGCTATTCTTGCTCATGGGAATACAGAGTTGAAAGGAAAAATGTGGCTGTTGTTCTTCCTAACGTTTGTTATAAATGGAATGCACCATTTATTACCCTTGTGTAAAGTACTATCCAAAGTAAAAGTCTTGGAATAAAGAAAAGAAAAATACAGTTCATGGTGTCTCTTTTGAAGCATTATTTCAGTGTTCAAGGATATAGGCAAGGGAATTGATGCCTGTCTGGTGGAATTTGAAAATAACCAGACAATACAGTGTGATGAGCAACCAACAAAAGTTGGCTCTGTTTTGCCCTTGTGCAGTGCACTTTATAGAGAATGAATCTGCTTCTTAGGGCAGGTGGTTGTCATGTGTAACTCATGCACTAGGTTTTCCAAGTCGTTTTATAAAGTATGACTTCTGGGAAGTGTCACATTTCACTGTGATAGCCAGGCTAGAGAATATATATCCTTGATGAAAACCAAGTATGACATTAAGAGCAAAGTTTTCTCTAGAAGATTTTTCCTGACACCATGGCTTGCCAGCCAGGTCACATTCCAGGCATATCCCTGCAGCCTGGTGAGTCCGTGCCATCACATCCCATTATGTGCCACAGGGATGAGGATGCACTGCCCTGCCCTTGCTCCCTGACATCTGGACACCAGGGAAACACTGATTAACTTATTGTATACACTTTGCTGCCCCAAAAGGGCATGACATCGTTCTCACAAGCTTGTGATTGCCAACAACGGTGAGATGCTTCTGTCCCCTTCCATTCCATGAAATAAACCCCTACAAATCTGAGTGAAAGAATGCATTAGCAGCATGTAACATAAGAGCGTCTCCAGGGCAAATGTCACAATGTTTATAAGTTAATGGTAATAAGAGCAGTAGACCTAAATTGCCTGGTTAACCTGGGAGTGTTTTAATTGAACAGAAGCCAGAAGGCAAACTTGCATGAAAGAACAATCTATTACATGCAATCCACCAGTCAGTACTCCTACTGACTATAATCCCTGATCTGGGAAGCTGTTTATTTTTGCTCAAAATTTTGTGTCTTTGATGGATTCAGTTGCTTGTAAGCTTGTACATTTCCATGGCATTTTCCTGACCTTTTATTAAATGACTTCAGAATCTACTCATGCACCAGTGAAGTCAGTTGAGTTGGTCTGCTGACCTGCCTTTGGCTGGATCATGCCAGAACTATGACATGTATAGAGAAAAATTTGGATCCAGCTCTGAAACCGATGGAAGAGAAAGAGGAATGCCAAAATAGGGTTTGACTTTGATTGATGATGAGTTTTTGATTCAAAGCAACCCAAACTTGGTCTTTTGAGTGCCATCACAAATTCAGCCCCAAATATTGTGAGGAAATTTTGCCCTTTTTGGTGACTGAAGGAATTAAAAGGCAAGGGAACATTTCCAGCTACAGAAGAACTTTCAAGCAGATATCTTCTTCTTGCATTAGTCATCAGTTGCTGTGGGAATTTTAGTCTGTGTTGGTAGTCATTATGTAGACATTAGTCTGTTAAGAAGTTTTGGTTTTTAAGGAAAAAAATACATGAGATTTAAAAGTAATAGTAAAAAAAGGGCTGAAGAAATTAACTGCAACTGTATTGTCCCTTACCATATCTTGTCTTACAGCTTAACAGAATGTTACAGAAAATACACCTGAAATCACAGAAATCTGTGTCAAACATTTCCCATTTTTTTGAAAACCGAATACAAGTTCTTGTTAAATTCTCCCACTAAACATGATGTTTCGGAGACAACCACAGGCCTCCCAAAACTGAAGATTGCTTTTCATGGTAAACCATATATTAGACCAGCA
Organism: Melospiza melodia melodia; assembly: GCF_035770615.1. Taxonomy (NCBI): domain Eukaryota; kingdom Metazoa; phylum Chordata; class Aves; order Passeriformes; family Passerellidae; genus Melospiza; species Melospiza melodia. Next base: position 57,378,620 of record NC_086194.1, read on the forward strand.
GCAGTAAATATGAGACATGCTGCAAGCCACAGATTTCCTGGGACCGATGATCAAGACAAAAAGTTAATGACTGCTGACAATGTCACCAGTGCATACTGTTCCTTAGGATCCTACCAAAGACTGTTCATATCAGAGCAATCATTTCAGTTCTCCCAGGGTCATATGATCAGCTTCCTCAATTTTATTTCCACTCTCTGGGGTGAAAAGAGTGCCTGAGAAAAAAAGAAAATAGAAGTATTTATAGCTTTGTGTTGTGTGTTTCTCTCTTAAGAAACTACTGGGTTCCTGGCTGCTGCAGTGGATGGAAGTGTGCAATAACTGCTCTCTATTTATAGTCCTTCCTTGAGACTGGGGTTAGATTGACAAGAAGTCAAGGATTTAACAAGGACAATGCAGTTCATAAGAAGCCTACATGATGGCAGAGGGTCACTTTTACTGCAGCTGGCTTATAATGTAATTCAGAAGAAAATTTAAAATTTTAATTCAATTGGCTTGTGTTTTGGGGGAGGTTCCAAAGAAGAGGAAGAATCCCAGGCAAGTTCACTCTGACCACATCATGCATAAGAGACTCGACTAATACTTAATGTGTCTTTCCTTGGTGTGGATTCTTTGCAATGATGTTTGAGTGCAAACCAGGCACTCTCCAGATTTCCCATGCATCAGTTTGTCCATGTGGACCCGGACAGAAGATTAGCTCAGTGGATATGCTTGACCCTTTATTCACTGTGGTGCCTGAAAACCATTTTCCTTTAAGGTGTGTAATATAACTATTGAGTTCAGGGGAGTGATTTGATCCCTTCTCTCTAAGGTACCATGCTTTGGATCTCTGTCAATGCAGTCAGTGTCAAGGACATGAGGGATGGCACAAAGGTTATAAACCCATTGCAAATGATTAGAGTAGAGGAGCCTGCCTCTTTCTATTGGCTTTATTGGTCTGGGCAGTGGGAGTCCTGCATCTGTACATATCTCATTAGAGCCACACAAGTTTCTCTTGGATGCTCTGGGAAGATAACTGGTTATATACTGTATATATAACCAGTTATATATATATATACTGTATATATCCCTGGTTATATACTCTTCCAAAATTATTACTTACATAAGGGAAAGAAAAGTGGCCACAGAACATTGATCATGCTTACCTGCTTTCACATCATATGTATAAACTGGCATGGCTACTGCAAAGCATATACTGCTATTTTTTAGCTGAATACCATGGCCAAAAATTAGAGTAGTAGAGTCCTGCTGTGCTATATGTGTGTGTGTATGTGTGTGTGTGCAACAATCTCATAGTTATGAATACTGGAGAATTTTGAGATGAACTAAGAAAATCCATTAATGAAACACAGCTCTAAGGGGATGAAAATTTGCATCAAAACTTTCTAAAATAATAAATTAATTATTTGTGTGCCAATGATAATTATTTTAAAATAAAAGTCTGCAGAAGTAACTTGCCACTTACCAAATACATAAGCAATATTACCAGACATGGTACAGTAAAATGACACAGAAATTTTTTTTCTTTTGTTTTTGGCTTTGTTTTTGGTTTTTTTTTTTTTGGGGGGGGGGGGGTTGGGTTGTTTGTTTGTTTGTTTGTTTGTTTGTTTGTTTTCCTGGGGAATGTTAATCGGTGATCAAAAAATGAGAATTACACAGTCATAGTCTTTGGGAATTAGCCTTTATGAGTTATGAGGATGTCACAGATCAGTAAGCTTAGCTGAATGGATCAAAAGCACACAGTAGATTTGGCAGTAATTAGTCATAATTTGCTTGATTTTGTTGAAAACAAAGTTATTTCCAGTTAGAAGGAAGTATATTCATATTATTGGTAGATAAAAAATCTCCATTCATGTTCCTGCCCAAGTTTTTTTAAAGCACTGATGACAGAGTGGTGCCAAAGAATCCAGATTTTGAATGAAATCCAGTAGATGCTGCAAAGAGTCTTCAGTTTTCCAATTAGCTTTTTCTATTAACTACGATTTCCCTGGTGCGTAACATAGGGTCTGGAAATATTAAATAGATTTAATAGGTACAAAATTCAAATCTAGTGGGCTTCTTCACACAAAATATGATTAAACTGTGGAACTTATTGGCCCAGGGATTTGTTGAGATAGATAAGATAGCAGCAGCAAAAACTAAATTGTCTGACTGTATGGAAATCAGGAATATTAATGTTGCCAAAGCATACAGGAGTCATTGGCAATTCTGGAGTCCAGGTAGGTTTCTGCCTCAAAATTGAAATAAAAAAATTATATACAATGCAGAGAGTGATTTTGAAATCAAAGCAAATGTGTGAATGCTTCTTGTAATTCATGTATAAATTTCAACTTTCATTTGGTCTCTTTAATACACAATATATTTGGGCTCTTTTACCTAGTCAAGTAAATACATTGACTGCTGGAGATTGAGAAGGTATTTAAGAAGGAGAAGTACTAGCTTTCCTGAGTGTGACCTCAGAGAAGAGAGTAATAAACTGTCATTAAATGTAGAGAAAAGTATCTGAAACTGATGTGAAATTTTCCCCAAAGGAGCTCTTTTAGCTCATTTGCCATAGCAGATTTCTGCGAGGGTGAAAGGAAGCATTAAAGAAGGGGAAAAGAGTTCTTAACAAATACATCCTCAAACATTCCCCTGCTTTTCCAAAAGAAAAGCTACTCACAGTAAAAGAAAAAATAAAATAAAAATCTGGACACTCCAAGCCTTGTCTTGCTTGTGACTGTGAAGTAGCTTGCTGAGGTATTTTAGTGTTAACTCTGCTTTGCCAGACATTTAATGCTTATTTTTACAGAACAAGCAGGCTACAAGTGAGCTAATTTCAAGAAACATTTTACATGTTTGCGGTTTATGTGATGTGCCAGCAATCTTAGAATGGGAATGGGATGGCTCTGGTGACCAGTAGTTACTGCTCACTTAGATCTGTAAATCTGAAGTACTTTCTGCATTAAGCAATATCCTTCATTCTCTGCAAACAAAAATGTGTTTTGGTCTTTGAAATTATATGTAAGGCAAGTTGGTTTAGATTGAATATAAGGAAGAGATTTTTGTGGTGAGGGTGGTGGAATCCTAGAACAGGTTGCCCAGAGGAATTGTGCATGCCCCATCATTGGAAGTTTTCAATGTCCAGTTAGATGGGGCTTATAGCAACTGGATTTAGTATGAGATAGTCCTTCACCTGGCAAGGGAATGAGACTCAATGATCTTTGATGGCCCCTTCCAACCCAAACCATCCTGTGATTCTGTGTTCTATGTCTTTTCGGACATAACTATTTTCAATATTTTTTTTTTAAATTTTTTTTTTTTTTTTTTTTTTGTGAATCAAGTAGTTTGATGATTTTGTATTTATGTTCTTGGACTGCAATGGTTTAACAGACTCCCAAATTCCCCAAGATATTTATGCTGATACTCTGTTATGTGAAACAATATTTACAAAAGTAATGTACTTAGGACTTTAGAAGAGTGCAAAGCCTGTAGAACTGTGGATCAGGTATTGACTTTCCTTTTAAGCTTTTTATTTTTTATTTACCATTTTCAAAACCTTTCAGTAAGACAACTGATTTTTTTTTTTTTTTGTCATGAATTGTGAGGATTGTTTCTTTGCTGCCTGGTCACAGTCTTGCTTACATAACCTAATTTACATGATTCTCATTTCCCATTATATTAATACCTGCCTAAATTTCCTTGTGATTTTTCTTCTAAATCATTATGCAAATTATAGGGAAAACCAAGGTCAAAAATTGATTGCTGCAGTGATTTTATAAGCAGTTGCCATTTCACTGGCCACAAATAACCTGAAATTATCAAAGGCTAAGAGTTTGATTCATCATCACAATATGCCAGTTTTATTCTGCAGTAAATCCACTGATTTGACTGAGCAACTCCAAAATAAAGATTAGTGGTAATGAATTATGTTTGGGTTTTTAAAAAAATTTCTGAATATAAAAATTTTATAGTAAACAAAGTCTGCTCTTCACAGAGTTGTTGTGTGGAGAAACATGCTTTCTGTGAATGTAAAAGGTGCAAACCTGGCAGCATTAAAAGAAAAGCATTAGAATGTAGAGGGTTGGATTGAATGGCTCAGTTCATGATTTGCTTTGCAGTACTGCTGTTGATGTTCCTGCATCTTTCAGGATTCCTTGGGAAAGAGGTGCATGGAGCAGAGCTAGGGAAGGCATTATACTTTAATAAATTCAGAACTATATCTTGGGTATACTTTGTTCTCATAAGCAAAGAGGGAACTTCAGAATCAACTGATGTGGTTTGTGATTTCCTATTACCTTAAACTGGCCAACCTCTCAGAGTCTGGACACTCAGTACTTCCTAAAACCAGCCTCCTTTAAGGCTAATGGTAGAATAAAGCCCTCTGAACTTAGTTCTGGTGCCCTGTCCCCTGGAACATCTGTCTGTGCCTGTTCATTGTGTATGCTAATTAATTTTTCAACTCTGCAAATTTTTACCCTGTTGTACTACTTCCAATGCTTTCATTCCCTCTTGGATGCAGACGTTCTTTATGTTCTAATTCAGCTTCCTCTTGTGAATATGTTTTCAATTGGAAAACTAATTTTATTTTGCAAATAAACTTAGGACAATTGACTCTTGCTGACTTTATGTGTCTAATAACTGAAATGCTCTTTTGGCTGCTGCTTTGCTTACCCAAAGAGCACACTGTCATTTTGTAGGCCTCTCTACTGAGGTGGTCCCCCAAATGAGAACAGCTGTACTTTACTAGTCGGCTGTATGGATTCAGTTATGCAAGGAACATAAAAATTCCCTTGGACTGTTAACAAACAGTGCTACATTATTAAAAGAAAAAAAGTAATATGTTCATGGTTTTAACAAAACATTGTCTTCTTCGCCATAGGCATATATGAGGAAGAACCCTGTGATATGTCCTACCTCACCAATGTAGTCTTCTGACTTAAGCTAATGGTGCCAGATAATTAATGACAAGTGATGTGTACAGGTAACAACAGTTATGATGACTTGGATGGACAATTCAATAGATATTTTCCATTGCTATACATAGAGCTGCTAACATCCACATTCATGTTGCAAACTGTACAAGGAAAAATATTAGTGTCTTGTGTCAAAAATTAAAAATGTAAGTCTTACAGGGCATACATCCTGTTCTTGTATTAATTTTTAGGCTACAATATGCCCCCTTCTGTTGCATGCTGAATGTTTTTGTAGGTTTGTTCATGTTCCAGTTCTTTCCAGTATTTTAGTTACCTGTTGAGAAACCCATACTTTGGCATTTTATACTTGTGTGTGGTGCATAATCCTGATATTCACAGTTTGCAGTCTGCAGCAGAACTGAATTTTGTCTTCCCTGGGAGGAGAGTTTAGGGTTGCAAGCCTTTTCCTGACAAGGACACAGACATCATCTTCTTCTACATCACTAAAGACATATAATCCAAAACTCTATGCCCCTCAAAGTAAATAAACCAGTAACTCTCCTGTGCATAGTTAGTCTGCAAGAAATTCTTCAATAATCAAGAAAAGCTAAGTGATGAACAAAGACAGGGCAGTGATATATACATTTCTTGAAATGTTGATTTACCAGAGAAGAGCCCTTGTTTGGAAAATTTGGAGATATATTACAACAATTTCTTATTGAAGGTGAGCCTATGGTTTGAGAAATTATGAAGTTGAAGAGAATAGTGAAGAAAAGTGAAGCTGTTATTGCCACTCTTATCACTGGTGGTACCAAACTGAAGTAAATTTGGATATTCATGAGCAAAAGTATTTAAAGGACTTTGAATAAAGCAGATCTTGCAGGGATCTGAGGTCTTCCACTTACAATAATCTTGATACATTTTTGATCTAAGTGCCTGACAACGTAATTGGGATTTTAGCACATGACTTGGCTAACTACTGTAACTGGTGCAATGAATTCTCCAACAACAAAATACGATTTTTCTGAATCTGTGAAGTCAACAGTAGAGCAATCTTTGAAAAAGATTCATCCCATATCTGGATTTTGGTTTATTAAATGAAACATATTATTTGGTATGTCTGAAGGATATCACATTAATAAAAAAATACCGTATTTCTTTTGTAAAATAGTAATTAAAACATCCCTGGAAAGTAATGATCACTTTGTGAATTAGAGTAAGATTTTGAATGAGTGTGAGAGAGAGAAATAAGGATGAAGAAAAAATCAATAATAACTTTCTTTTTTTTTTAGTTTTCTTTTCATAAAAAAAACAAAAACCCTCTCTGGACCACTTAGATCACATCTCATTGAAACATTTAGTTTCCATCTGCAAACTATAGTTTCCTATGGGATTTGTAATGGAAAAGCTGGATCCAAATGTAATTTGACTATGTCACACTGTTCTCAGGGAGTTTACAGTATCTTTGCTTTGGAAACCATTCTCTTTTAGAAAATGCTACAGAACAGCTGTTTTATTTTTTCAGTTCATAGCTGGGCACAAGTAGCTGTAAAATAAGCTTTAAATCCTGTACTTGAACTGCTGCATGGGGATAGCAAAACTGCTGTATAGATCAACTTTAATTTTGTCATAGAGTCTGCAAGGAACAACATTACATTCTGGAAAGGTTTTCGGTGGCTTGCTGAGTGTATGGATCCAAGCATGATGTTTGGCTTTGGGTTCTGTTCATTTTATGTGAAACTGCAGAGCCCAAGTGCAGTTCTTAGCCATCACATGGGGAGTGGAAATGTTGCACTTTTGTTGTTTATGAATAACATCCTGGTTTTCCAGAAACAGGAAAATATTTCATTTTTTAAAATTCACAGTCAAAGGCTGAATGTAGAAATCATAAATTTAGGGTAAGATCTGGCTTAAAGATTAGTTCTGTGAACTAATGAGTTATCTCAACTTCATCTGACTTTAGAAAAACATTCTACTACCTGGCATCTACTAAAGCACAGCATTTTACAAGGTAAAGTTGGGAAAAAAGATCTAAAGCATTAGTATCAAGCAATTGCAGGATTAAAATGTATCTGACTGGATCAGTCAATAAAAATGATTGAGTTTTTTTTACTTGAGTGATACTTAGGTGTTCTAGAATAATGTCTTTTTGCTTTCTCATTGTATTACTACATGAATATTAATCTTTCAGCAGGTCAGTCTAGAACTGATTACCTCTGTGGTTCCCTGAGGAGTAGATATTAAGTCAGAACAGATGAAGAGGGCACAGACATATGTACATATCATGAATTCCTGTCTCTCTGCTTTAGAATAAATTTTTCTAATCAAAATCAAACGATTCAGCAACATAAAAGGAATGGGTAATGTTTGGTTGCATTGCAAATGTATAGGTATGAGTGATGAAACTATCATAGTTAATACACATTCAAAGAATACTGCCATATTTGAAGAGCAGTGGAAACAGCCCAAGTTAAAAACAGCTACAGAAACCAAAATAAAACCCATTGGATTATAGAGGTAGTAAAAAACACATTACATGCCATCACATTATGAAGTATAAGACCATCTGGCAACAATGTAAAAGCAATGAAACAATATAGTAAAGAAGAAAGGTGAAGTATTGCAATTTACCGAAGCGTACAATGTCAATAAAATTAGAATTGTCTCAGTAGGTTGCAGGAAGTCTCACAATGATCCCAAATACAAAAGTCTCACAATGATCCCAAATAGGACAGTTTCTACTTTAGATTTCCCTTATCTAAGGGACAAAGTGTTTTTAAATAACTGAAGAACTTGATTGTATGAAAATACTTTATATTTACTGCATGAGAAGATGTTGATCCGGTTATGTAAATACAGAGTGGTGATCTCTGATCCCTCTGAACCTGAGTCTACTTGAGTTGTTTAGTTTTGTTCCCAAAAGGAGATATGCTCATACATTTGCCCATGTCAACCTTCCAGACTTTCTGAATGCACTGCACTCTAGCACATGAACAGACTGTGTCCTATAGTTATTTAGCCCCTTTAGGGACTGTGGGGGTTGAACAACAAATGTTTATTACTGACCTATTAATCCCAGGGGTGCAGAACACTAGCACAGGAAAATTCTTATGTTTAGTGGTACAACAGCATTGCCGCAATACATTTCCAATGGGTTTTATTAAAATGGAAAGGACAGCTTTATGGTTGCAAGGAAACTTTTCAAAAAAAGAAGAAAATCAGTATTTCTTTGGTGAGTAGCAAACTTAGGTGTTTTCTTTTAGCACTAAGTTAGAAAAGAAACAAGATCCCTATCTCAGTATGAAACTAATTCCAAAGGGATTAAACCTTCAGCAAAATTGAATCATTTTAGTATCTTTAGTTGTACAGATAAGGATAGCAACACCCTGTTTGATTGAATCCCTGTTTGAAATACTCAGTTCCTCTGTATGTCTGATAACCTGGTATCTTCAAAAAGCCAGACTTGCTGTTGGCGCTGGAGCCTATGCTAGTTTATTACTAGGGAAGGTTTACATTCTAATTGAATTAGCAGGGAAGTAAGGAAACAAAAGAAACACTATATCTCCTTCATCAGCCTCAAACAACTACTTTCTATTTTAGTGCTCCCTCCAGTATAACCAAGTTAGATAGAGCATGAAGTACCTCCAAGACCATTGTTCTTTTGAACAAACGTCGCAAAGATAAACAATTGTCATGCTGTTGTTCTGTTTAAACAAGCATGCAAACAAGAACAAATTCTTCTGAACTAAATAAATATTTAAATCATAGACTGTATAAAATCATTCTTTATCAAACAGCACTGGATATGGAATAATGTAGTGATGTAATGACTACATTCCTGTTGTAACGTGTTACAGAGAATTATGGTTATTGCTTTTACTGCTGGAAGCAAAGCAATGCCACGCACATATGTATTCTGTGTCTCTCTTTTTCTTTAAATACACAATCTCCTTGCAAAACAGGAGGTGAAATGTGAATGGGAGAACTAGTGAAAGAAAATACTTGTAGGCAAGAGGGTGTTTCCTTTTTACTGAAGGAAAAGTGCTGATCACTTTATTTACAGGAGGTGATCAGCAAAGAACAGTATACAAAAGACCAAATTTCATTTTGATAATTTGGCCCAGACCCTCAGAACAAGCTGACTTATTCTGAGTTAGGTGAAGAGCAGGCTGTATAAGAAGATTCAATTCACTTTCTTACAGTACAAACCCCTATACATCTAGCTACATCTCTAGAGGTTTCCATCCTGTTTCCTCCTAAGTAGCATGATTTAATATGGCTGCACTTGCCATCCTTTTTGGGTTTTTTCCTTTTTCCGATAGAACTGTGACAGCGTAAATTTATTTTGCTGTAGGTGAAAACAGATTTTACAGGAAATGTGGAGGTTCCAGAATATCATTAGAGTCTGTAGTGGTTCCAACCTGATAGAACTTTTAGAACTTTTCAGATTAGCCTTCTTTTAGCAGTATATGGTGTCAGCTCCTTGTACCAAAACATATAGCACATTCAAAACAAGGCTATTTTGAGGCCTTCTTTTTTAGAATCTACATACATTGTTCGCTGGAGAGAATGGAAGATTGTATATCCTGATCTTAGATGGCTGCTATTACTTAAGATTAGTACAAAAATAAATTGGAATAGGATGACTCCTCTTTTCCTGAGTAGGAAGTGATCCAAGTGTATGTTCTGTCTAAATTACATAGTCTCTCCTAATCAAGGAGTTGGCTAGATTTGTTGCATTTATTGTTTATAGCTCCAAATTTCGTCTTTAAAATTAGAACCAGGCTTCCAGCTCCTCCATGGCTTTATTGAACCACTGCTGTAAGCAATGCTTACTCTTTCAGAAGTGCATGAAGAGTGCTTTTGGCAGTTCTGTGCACAAGTACAGCACTCCTGCTATTGCCATAGCCTGGGTATACATGCTACAAAACACAATAAAGTGTGTTGTTTTTCTTTTTGACATACAAAATATGTATAAATGACACTTTTTTTTGACATTTCTTTTGACATAGAAAATGTGTATAAATGCGATCCAATTAAAGAAGAGGAATATGTTGTGGATTAATAGATTGATTTAGCCTATGGATGCCTTAATTTAGCCTTAATTCTCTGTGGTGAGAATAACCTGTTTTTATGATTGTCAGCAAATATACGGGCATGAGTATAATCTGGCAATGAAAATAAATACAGATTCTCTCCTGTTTGCACCTTGAAGCTTGGCTCATGTGTTTGGTAAAACAAAATCATAGCCACATTAAAAGCTGGTTTTAATATGGAAACGTAATTTTTAAATGCAAGGAATCTCGACTATTTACTTTGTGCTTTCCAGTTAGTACTTCTTGAACATTCATATATTCCATTTAAGAACTGTGGTGACTATTAAAAGTAAAACAAATTCCTATTTTCAGTATCCATGTTTTAATTTCAGGATTTTACTTTTTAAAAAAGCTCAGCTTTATAGCTGTAAATTCTGTTCTGTTGTTAATCAAGACTTTCAAATAACTACAACTAAACAGTTATCAAACAATCAGATTATGTACTTGGTCCTCAGTAACATGCTGATCAAGTTTTGAACCAAAAGTTTGGACCAGAGAGTATCCAGAGGTACCTTCCAACCATGGTGATGCACTGGTTCTTTGATTCTACTCATTTTAATTGTAAGCTTTCACTTAAATTCTGATACATGAAAATAGTGTAGCTATCTCCCAATTAGATTTTTTTAGGAAAAATCTGGAATTAAATTAATTGGTTAATTTTATCTTTCTTCAGGTTTTGTTTATAGAGCTATAAAAAAGAAAAATCATCAGCAATGTAGGAAAAAATGATTATTTAGGAAAAGAAAACCTAAACTTCTTAAATATAATTGAAGAAATTTGTGTTGGTATAGAATACCTATGAAACTAGTTCATATGTAGTGCAGTCACATTATACCTTTACCTGCCTCTAAAATAGGTATGTTGAACATTTGAGAATTTTTTCAAATACTTGACTCTTCTGTTACTTTGTAGAAATTACCTGCTTTCCTCCAGTAAGAAGACCTTTCACTTATATCTTCCTCCTCAGTCACATCTATGTAAGTTATTCAAGGAACAATTTAATAAAGACCAGAATTTCTCTAATTTTCTGTGATCTAGGAAGTGTTAGAATTGAGTGAAATATGCCTTGCAATTGCTCACAAACCCAGAATCAGTCTTGTTAGAAGAATGCAGTTGAATCATTAACATAATTACAAAGTCTGTCTAAGAATTAGAGCACCATTTGCATCTGTACTGCACATTTCATGTTTGAAGTTCAGCTTTAACTCCCTCTTTATGGTCTTGCTCCAGTAAAATGTTTTCTCTCAGAAAATCCAGATCCAAAGGTAATGTGGTTATTTCCCTTTGAGAATATTTAACATCTGGCTTGGGTCAAATACTAACACTGCCAAAAACTAAAACTTCAAAACATAAAAGGGAAAGATTATTTCAATTCTAATGCTTTCAGGAGGTATTCACAGTTAGAGTCCTCATAAAATCATGCTCACTCATGGTCAACAAGTCCTCAAGGATGGGGAGACCTATTTCAAAGGCACCTGACAGTCCCTGCAGGTGTGCTGGTGTAAGTCATTGCATCTATGGGTGTTGAGATATGACAGCAAATGTGGAAGAAAACTAAGGAGTTGCAAGGCTGGCTAAAATTTGTCTGCAGTGCTAGCAAAGACAAATATTTCAGAGCGAAAACTGTTGGACTACTATGAGACTGGGGCATGGGTGCTGTGATACACGTAAGGGAAAGGCCAGAGCCAAAATGGAAACCTGTCCAAACATCCTGAAGAGCTAAATGCAGTGTTCTCACTACTATGGGGAGAAAAATTTGGTGTGGAGAAGTAACCGCTGGTCTTGGAGTAGGAAGCGCTTAAGTCCAAAGTACCTGTTCTCTTAAATATGTACATTCTTTTGGAGCTTTGTAAATGGCAAAATGGGCAGAAGAGCCACACTGCGATTTTTCCCACCATATATAGAAGCTACCTGTCTCTCTAGCTGTATTTAATAGCAATTTACCTGAATATGAGCCCTGAGACAAATGTAAATTATACTCATCAGATAAAATTTGCTTTACAATTACAGATTAATGCAAATTATTTTGTTTCTGTATCTGTGATTGAGACCAGCAAGTATTTTAGATTAGCTGAAAAATAATCCTAGCATCTATTTTAAACAGAAACTACTTGGAGAATTAATCTTGACAGCATAGAATATCTGTAACCTTTTTGAATCTAGGTAGCTGTTAGGACCACAGAGTATTAAGCTATGATGCTGCAGAATGTTAAGTACTGGTTCCTGTCTTGAAGATGTCACTTAAGTAGGCAAATCTTAAGTAGGCAAAACCAGTGAGAGACAGACTCTTAAAGGACACAAAGAGCCTCAGAAGGAAAGTTCATAGTAATGATGAAAATAGAAAGAACTTTTAATTTTTTGCAAAATATTGCAGTCTTATCACCTCAAATTGTTCTACAGACATTAAGCAACTTATGAAGTGGATCTTTTTTTCACAAAGTGAGATTTATTTCTAAGTCTACAACTATGTCCAAATGAAACTTTCAGCATGCATCTTATTTGCAGATTCTCAGCTTTCTGCCCATAGACTGTGTACCTTTCATTCTTAGTAGTCCTGAGCATTTGAATTGTGACTGACAAATGAGAGGATATGTTTTATGTGAACATATCCTGAGCTTTTTTTCTGGATGAAAACCAATGGAAGCCATTGATATCAGTAGCTGATAATGTGAAGAACAGGTACTTTGCTGATCATAATTTTGCTTTGCTTCATAATCCAGAGGGAAAGGTTTTAAACATGAACTGAACAATGTTTCCAATGCAGATCTTAGCTGATTCAAATTATTTACAAGGATTTACAGCTGCTGATGACTTGTTCCAAATTGTGATGCTGAGTTTTGAACACCCCTTGTTTCAGCTAGTGCTTTGTCTGGGTGTGTGCTGAATTGCCTACAGTAGATTATGGTGGCTTTTCCACCTAACGCTGAAAGTCTTACATTTTTTTGCCTTGATAGATAAAAAGCTAAAAAATATTTTTATGAAATTTTTGTTAATTAGGTGTATAAGAGATTGTAGTCATAACAAGAGAGACCAAACTGGAGAACATCTTTGTAATCTTCAGGGTATACTAGAATTGTGTATTTACATATTTGGTTTTATGTAACTCAAAGCACTTGCAATCCATGCTTCCTTCCAAGCAATTCATAGACAATAATAAAAATAAAAGCTCAAAAATAGGAAGCCTAGCAAATCTCAAAGCAAAGCATGATGTTTTTCCTCATATCTACTGCTCCTTATAGAGATGTCCTTTTCAGAATTGTTTTGGAACACACTGAGGAGGAAAAATTATATATCTGTTAGTTAGGAAGTGAGACTTTCCCTCATCAATGTCAGATGCCCTTCCCAAAAAAGTTTTAAGTGTTCATTATTCTTATTATAAAAAAAATAGCAGTTTAACATGGGACCTTATATACTTCCAAAGTGAATAATGGATGTATTGAAAAATATGCTAAGGAAATAGCACTGCATTACAGTATCAGTGCTGAACTGATTAACAAATTAATAACCTGGGGGTTTTGTGCTGCCTGTTGCTTACATATATGGGAACTCTTCTTTCTTCTCTGTAATGCAGTCTCAGGAAGGTTTGCAATGTTCATAAGGAGTAATTTGCTAATGATTAGGGATTGAGGGTGTTGGTGGGTCTCAAGTGTCTTGTACCTTTCCAATGCTACACCTTTCCTGTTTCATCCGTTTCCATTTTGTTGCCTGCTTGGAATTTGAAGGATTCTCTTTGTTCAGCTGACTGTGTTTACATGATGTTGGCTCAAAGTTATGCATGTAGTAAACTGACTTTGAAATAGCAAAAGAGGGAAATTATCTCTCTCTGTCCCTTTTCCACTGAACAGAATTTGAAAAACTAGATCCTCTGATCCAGACTTGCAATGTGATGGGACTTTCCATATCTGATAAAATCAAGTTTCTAGAGGCTTACAGAAAGGAACAACTTCCACAGCTGGTGACTTAGCTAGTGTATTTGCATGTACCTCTTTATTGCCTATGCAAAGTACATCAGTACATCCCTTTACCAGGAGTTATAATTTCTCATAGTTTTTTTTTCTTCTTGTCTGCAGTACATAATATTTTAATGACTGAAGTGAATACACGGAGACCAAATACATCCATTATGTAACTCTTCAGAACAGTTTGTACTCCATGCTGCTCTCTGATTCACTGAGCTACTAGGTAACCTCTGACATTTAGTACTTTTAGAAAAGAAAGGACAGAAGTGATAAACAATCTGTGAGTTTCCAGTACCTAAAGGGAGCCAACAACAAAGATGTAGAAAGACTACAAGACTATGTAGTAGACAGGACAAAAAGGTATGGCTTGAAGCTAAAAGATAATAGGTTTAGATCAGATATTAGGAAAAAACTGTAAGTGGGAGGATGGTGAGGCACAGGTTGCCCAGAGAAGTTGTGCGTGACCCATCCCAGGCCAGGTTGGATGGGACTCTGAGCAGCCTTGTCTGGTGCATGGTATCCCTGGTTGGAATGAGATGATCTTTAAGTCCCTTCCAACCCAAATCATTCTGTGATTCTATGGGTCCTTTATCTGGGCTTCAGGTTTTTCCAAGACACAATCCATATGTCATCTTGTCTTTGGAAGAATGTGCTCCATGTTTTTGAAATTACTTTCATGTGGCACTCATGTAAGTGGCCCCTTAAAATGTGCCAGAACTCTTATAAGTAAATTAAGTTGTGCCTGTTGCAGTTTTGTAACAGTTTTCTTGAAACATAATCTTCTACCCCTTTGGTCATTTCTTTTAAGTTTCATTTTCTTCAAGCATGTACAGCAACTGACAAAACCAGCATATATACATTGTAGCCTTTCTTTGTTACCATTAGCATTTTCTCATTAGCATTTTCTCATAGCATTCTCTGTTTACATGCACAACTATTTATTGGTGATACACTGGTCGGGACAATCTGTGTTTCGGGACTTCAATATTTGGTACAATTCTTCTGCTTCTTTGACATTTTGTAACCTTCAGATATGTAGTTTTCCTAATATTTGTGTTACTTTTTTAGTGGATGGAAAGGGTTGGCATTTGGCATGAACAAGTTATTAATACACTTGCATTTGTATTTAATTTATATTTAATCTTTTTATTTATGTAACTAGGTAAAGACTTCTGCAGTTTAGACTTGCTGATTACCATGGTTATTGATTGCCAGCATAGTGTGGGATTAGCTTATTTTTTAATTCCGTAGTATAAAAATCTGACTACTTTTTTTTTTTTTATAAGTACTAACAGTAAAGTTATTAAATGGTTAATGACTAAATTAAGACATTATAAATCCTGAAAAATTATAGCTATGCCACATACATGAGTAGCTGATGATTACAAAAGAGTTTTCCTGTGTTTTTCTTGTGGGGAAGAATAAAACCTTACTGATGATGTATTCCTCAATGCCAAGAGAAAATTAATTTTCTTCATATAGTTGAGCAGTTTTGTGTCAGTTATTCTGCTCCACAACTTCTCCTTTATAAAAAAAAAAAAACCTACCATATATGATGGTTTAGTTCATTGTTTGCTGTTGCATATAGGTAAAACCTTACAAAAGGAAGGCCTTGTAAAACGACGTCTGAGGCCCATTACTTTGGCTAAGGAGAAAAGGACTGTGGGAAGGTGAGGCAGCTGAATTAGAGGTAAATCAACAAGTTCTAGAACTATCGTGTGTTCACAGCATGATGTATGGTTGTTGGTTGAATTGTGTTTGTTACGATTTAAAGCTATGTAACTGATAAAGGCCTGTGTGCTTCAAAAGCCTGGTTTTTGCAATAAAGGAGCTCTCCTTTGCACCTGCCTGGGGACTCTGTCACTGTGGATCCTCACTCCCAGTTTGCCTTATCTCCTACCTGCCTCTTACGCCAGTGGATTCTTTGTAGCCCTTCATATGAATTTCAGCAAGAACTCTTTTTCCTCCATCTTTTTCATCTGCGTGTCTTTTGAATCAGAAGAGGATTAGAGTGGAAAAATCAACAGTTCAATGTGGACTAATGTTATCTTAGTGTGACAGTCCCAATTTGTGGCCTATTATATATGCTATGCTATAATCATATGGTATGTTTATAAATTTAAACATAGCTTCATCAGGTACATTCATTAATAATGGTGTTTTCCCTACTTTGGATATCAGATACTTAGTTTACAGAATTACTTGTTCTCATGTGGCAAATATTAGCTATTAATTTCTGAACTTTTGGTTTCTATTCCATATTCTCAATTGAGAATAAGTTAATGATAACCACAGTTTGTAATAATCTTGATGTTCCATCCATAGACGTTGCGTTGATTTGAAGCGTGAATGCTGAAAATTGTCCTTCCATCCCCCAGCAAATAAACATGTGGCATTCAAAAATAAGACTGTTGTTATGAAAAAAAGCATATTCAAAGCCGACATTGGAACAAACTGAAATCACCACATCAAACTGCAGCAATTAACACCTAGGATTTTCAGAAGTAGGTGGTATCACTGAGTATTGCATTTGTTTGGTGGATCCTGTGTAAGAACTTTAAAAAAATATTTCACCTTCTGTGGCTCAGTGCTAGGCAAATTAAAAGAAACTTGCACTTAGAAATCCCAGCTTCACAAGTAGCCTAGGTAGCACTACTAATTGTATAATTTCTTCCTTCAACACCTTTATTCTTTTGCATCTATATTCTTTAGATGTATTCCATTTATATGTCTCAGATTGATAAAAGAAAAATGTCTGCCAAATTTCCTTTTGCATTTCTAGTAAAATGTTGGTCAAAAGTAGATGTAATATGAGGAAAAGGAGGATAAAAATAGTTTCCAGCTTCTGGCATGAAGATTCAGACATTGTAAAATCCATCACATATCCTAGATGAAAGCACATTATGGAGGTGAGGTATGACACATCCTGTATGAGGAACTTTTTAAATATCAAAGACTAGTAATTAATTGCTTTGGGAATCTTTGAACAAGCTGTGCTAAAACCAGACAGAAACCTGTTTTCAACCGTTGGAAACTACTAATATATAAGACAGCTGGAAAGAAACCCTAGGACTCTGTTCATGATTGATCAAAGGCAGACACTTAGAACAAGGAAACAAATCTAAATTTGATGTTAGGTAAGTTTTGGGTATTAACAATTCAATTTAGTTAGAACTTAGCATATGTCTCTAAATAACCACAGAAAGCCATATGAAACTGGGCTGTAAAACAAGACTTCCTAAATGTCTAAGGTTTGTGATTGTACAGTCAATTACAGAATTTTACTTGAAAATGGATTAGAACAAGATCTGATTGCACCTTCAAATAAATATTTTTTAAATAGTTTTACCAGTTTGAATTCTGGGAACATGGAAGTGCTTTCCTGTGTGTAGAGATCAGAAGTAAATTATGTTAGCACATCACATTAGCTGTAGGGAAATATGCAGTGTTAGGGAATAACCAGCACAGAATAAGTTAGCTTAATTTATGACTTTGAAAAGGAAGATTTATTGTCTTTTTAATAACACATATCTAAATACATAAATACATAAATCTAACTACAAATGCTGACATCATTTACCCAAATAAGACTTACCCAAATGTTAATCTTTTTTCATAAGCTTTCCCAAAATGTAGATGCAGTGATATCTTGAGGCAATAAATTTCACTTAATTAACATGTAGAGTGCAGTACCTTCTCCTTACTTGTTGACTTCTACTATAAGTGTCTTGGCTCTGAACTGCATACGAGGGAGCGGTCCTCAGTGAATACTCTACCATCCCAATACTAGCTATTATATCTGCTCTGTCTGTTCTTATTTATCTCATCCTAAAACTGTAGTCTCTATTAGAGCCTTAAGTCTCTCCTCATATGGAGTCATTTTATCCCTCTTACCATTTTTCTTATACAGATCTGACTTTTCTCTTTCTACTATAAAATATGAGTATATTTGCAAAGCTGTTCTAGCCAGATACCACATTTTTTCTGAAGCTGACACAGATAGGTGCTATCTAGGCTATTGCACCGCAAGCAATCAATAATGGTCCCTTTTTTGGGTGGAAGGAAGCAGTTATGTGACACATCCTCTGAGAGAGAGAATTCCAAAGCAGTGTCAGGAAAGTCACATTTCATCCTTATTAGTGTAGCTGGAGGTTTATATCTGAGCTGAAGATCTGCATAAAGTGTAGAGTCTTTTTGGGAGAGAAGCATCTCATTGCCCTAGGTGAGTGAATTGTACATGATTCCTATACCTCTTTGATGCCATGTGTGCAAGGAAGCATATGGACAGATCTAAATATCAATGAAGTTCCTCATGAAGGACCTAAATTGTACCTTTCCCACCGACGACTTGATATGTTGGGGAATTTTCAGAGAACTAGAATTAGCTTTATCTCAGCATCTACACAGAAGTACCTAGAAATAAAAGACCAGCAAAGCTTTTGTGGTTTCCAAATGAAGTAATGGAATGTCCCAAACAGGTTTTAATGAAAAGACTTAGAAGATGAGTGGTGGAAATAAATTATTTCTTTTCTTTTAACTTAAGAAGACGAAGAGTTTTGCTAGATGTGTTAAAGCTGATAGAAAACATCCAACGTCCTCTACACACAGGTGGCCCAGCACTAGAAGTGTAGCTAAAGTTACCATTGAGATGGTGTCAGTTAGTCACTCAGGGAGTGAGGTTCTCAGTGGCCTCCCCTGTGACCAACACTGTACCTATCAAAACAAAAGGTTGCAGGAGCAGGGTAACAATTGGGAGAAATCCACATCAATTTTTAGAACGCAGCTAAGGTCTGAGTGCTTTGAATTGCATCAGTTTTATGTTGCTACCACTCTGCTAGCTTGAATAGAACTATTTCAAAATGTATAAATATAATCTCAGTGTATGTGTTCATTGGGAAGAGTAAACTTGCTGTGTTTTTACACAGAAGTTGTTTGGCTAATCATGTTAGTGTTCTGGTTTAGAAAATCATCATTCCCAGGCTGAAAAATAGTTTTCTAAACCAATGAATGATTAGTTCAATTACCTGAAAATCAAAAATTTAGCATAAGCCTTAAGAATGAGATTTTTTGGGTCTTTTTAAATGTAGAATTTGGGGAAGAGAACTTAATTGACATTAACTGGTTTATTGATGTTGCCCGTTGATGATATTATTTGATTGCTGTTTCTACAGATTCGGTATTATGACCTTTTTAGATTCTTAATAATGAAACTCTGTCTTCTTGAAACTCAATGTCACCCAAAAGTAAAGCCAAGTCACTTACAAACTGTTTGATATGCAAGTGAGCAAATTACAGCCGAGTGATCCCTACATGTGTCCCTAAAATTGCATGCAGGTTTCACCAAAATTGGACATCATCCGAGTCATCAAGAAAAGTTACAGCAAAGACTATGAACACAAAAGCCAGGTCCTTAAACTAAGAAAGCCTCTCCCCAGATTTGACAACTCAAGTTGAATGTTGCCATCTTGTATGGACCAGTCACAATGGGAAACAAATTCCCTGCAATATTTGTTGCTTTGAAGCCAGCCTCATGAGCTACTTGTTTTGTTTCTGTGGATACAGGGATAAGAATACAAAGCTACAGCTTTGAGAACACTGATTTACCTTCTGAGGTTGTAAACAATGGTGTCTTATCATCGCCTCATCATAAGGGAGGGTACTTAATACTGACACAAGGGGCTTCACCATTTTTACTACAACATCAAAGTATGGACAGACTTGTGAAAGAAGTGAGAAAAAAGCTGAATTTCTGCTGCTCTTCCAGGTCTTCAATAGGGGAATTCACTCCCTTGGGATCAACCCTCCAGTAAGAATACTAACACACAACAAAGGCAATGTCGTGCCTACACTGTGTTTTGGGAACTGGAAGCTTTGGGGTTTCCCATGAAATTAAGGAAACAAAGCCTGTTTTTCCTCCAATAGTTTTTGGTTTTTTTGCGGGGGATTTGTGGGTGTGTGTGTGCGACAAACCCAACTGAAGTATGTAAAATTAAACACTGGAACATAGGGACCTGAAAAAAGAGATCTAAAACTGTTGTAAGGCTGTTATAAACTGATTTATGGTTCCTGAGTTCCCTAGGAAACTTGGTTCCCTGCCTAATAGTAGGGCAGGTTTTGTCAATCAGCTACAGAGCCTCTGTAATGATGCAGTTTGAATGGAAACAGCAAAGGCCTAGAACATTTGAGTCATCTTGGGCCATGACCTCCCAGATGAGGTGCATACACCATCATACCTGGGTGGCAATGACTGAGCAGCACTATCTAGTGGGACAAATGGGACAACTATCTGGCCTTTTTTCTTCTAAAAAGATAGAAAAGTGAGTATATCTGAATGGAAAATTGATTGCTTAACTCTCCATCCCAGCCTATTTTCAAAGTATTTTGGCAGAAAAGCAAAAGCAGATGGAAGTATGTACTGAATATCCAGCAAAAAGATATTTTCTAGCTAGCTCTATCAGGAATATCAGTAGCTGCTTCACCTAACAAGCATGTTGTAGATTTAAGGAGTTACTTTGTCAAAGAATGTTGGCCTTTCAGACTTAACCTTAACATTAAGCCTGTTATTTCTCATAGTCTGGAAAAAAATGACTTCAGAGAAAAAAAAAAAAACTTCAGAGAAGAAGTTAGTAAAGGGAATTTAGGTGGAGTAGACAGAAGACCAGAACTAACACTGAGTCAGATAAAATGGAAAGTTTCCTTGAGATGTGGGTATTGCAAGCAGATAATGATTTCTGTTGAACAACACTCTCACTCAGTTGCAGAAATCAAGCCCCTATCCCTCTAATGCTGTTCATCCTGGCAGCTTAGACCCAGGCAGACAGAAGACTTAATAAAACCACTTGATGTGGCAAAGTTCTGGCTGGCAGGTTGGCCCCTGTAGGACACACCCTTTCAAATGTTGTCAGGTGTGTTTCTCCTCTTCTTCTCATCCCTCCCCATGGGTTTTCTATTCCCACTGTTTATTACTTTCTATACTGTACTGTTGACACAAGCTGCAAATTGCACCCCTAACTACACAGTTCCAGGACAATTTCTTTGATTTTCTCCATATACAAAATCAATGAGAAATGTCACTTGAGATCTCTATCAGGTTCTGTTCTCCCACTTAAAGTGCATCAGGAAATAGGTCTATAGCTGTAGCTGACTGAAAAGTTCATGCATTTCTTCAGTTTTCTGGCTGGTTCTAGATTCTTCCCAGTTAGAACTGGGCAAATGCAATTAAAGTGTCATTTACCTTAGCAGTTCTTTAAGACTGTCTTCAACTTAGGACGGAAATAAATTAAATAAATATTTCTATATTACTTCTCATCTCTGGTATGTGGAGCTAAAAGCTTGCTTAAGCAAACACCTTTTTCCCACATAACTCCAAACAACAGCACAGATGTTGTCTTAGTGTCCTCAAGTGCTGGCTGAGTACCCTTGGCAGACCTGGCCGTTGGCACACAGGAGTTGCTACCTCCTGGTAGCCTCTCTATTTATCTTCCAGATGCTGTGTGTTGTATTAAACTTTTAACAAGCAAAGTTTGAAGGTATTAAAGTGTTCAATGTTATAGTAATAAAATAATTCAAAATGGTGTGGCTGCCAGATGGGACGTTCTGTAAAATTAATTTTGTTTTATCACAACAGTAAAGTGACAGAGGGGAAATTCCACTGGGGGCTCGTTAATGAAAATGTTTTTCTGTCAGAGCTAAATATTTATTCAAATAGATATATATTGTTGCAGGTAGCTGGACATAGCTTGTTCAAGGTTTCAGCTGAGACCTATTTGTCCTCTGGAACTACAGCAAAAACCCATTGCAGGAGACACCAGAGGCTGTGGCCAGGAAAGTTACCATAATGAAAGCAATTAAGGATTACTCTGATGTGGTGGGGGATTTTTGTTTGTTTGTGGCTTTTTGTTGGGATTTTTTTGGTATGTGGGGTTTCTTGTTGTTTGTGGTGGAGGTTTTTTGTTATTGGGGATGGTTTCTTTGGTTTGGTTTGGTTTTGCAAAATTTTAGAGAAAAGCCCTATTAGGCAGCTGAGTAGATATTTGGCAAACTGTAGAATCAGATTAGCAAGTCCTCTGAATTTTGTAATTGTTTGTATCAAGAAAATGTTTTAAATGGCATGGATACATACATAGAGGGAATACTCTCCTGCACATGGAGGAAGTGCATTTAGGTGTGATGGCAGATGACAAACACAGATGAAGGGACCAAATACATGATGCTTTTGGAGAAAGTATGGGATCAAATCAGGCATCACTTCTGAGTCATTCCAAACCTCCACTTTGGCATTTCCTGGTTCTGTTCCCAAGTGAAAAGCTCTCACGGGAAGACTGATTCTTCCATTATTTCTGGAGACAGACTTTAGCTGTCTGATTTTGAGCTTTCAACAAAGTATGGGAACCCCTCAGCCTCTCACACTTCCTACTTAGAACTCAGGTTCAAAAAGAACTTGAGTTTTAATTTAAGTATATATTTAGGATGAACTTTTTAAAAGATAACAAAGCCATAAGTAGGGTTTGAGCTAACAAATCCCTTGGGTTCACAAAAAATCACAAACTTGGGCTGTAGTCCTCTAAGCAATTAAATAAGTGGTTAAATCAATTTAATTGGATTATATCCTGGAAAATCTGCATTTCCATGTAAAATTAGGAACACACTTGTCTGAAAGCTTGGGGATGGAATTCACTAAGGACTTTTGCAGTCCAGGTGGACATGTTTTTGCAAATAACAAGTATTTGCACATTCGTTCTTTCTTTGAGTAATTTCTTTTCTGTAGGCTTCCGTTCTTGACATACTTCCATGTACTGGGCACCTTTATTGTATTCAATTATTTGCTTCCTGCTTTTTTTAATTTGAAAAATTACCTCAGATCTGTGCAGTTTCTCTAAGGAGAAACACTGTGCTTTTCTGCTCATTAACAGTTTTTTATTGTTAGTTAAAGTATGGGTGTTTCCATCCTGTGTTCCAAATGAGACAATGCAGTACCTAACTCACCATTCCCAGAGACTCTGACAAGGGTGAGCTTGTTTGGTGGAGCTCTGCAGCAGTCAAAATGTTTCTGACGGACAGTTTTCCTACAAATTATTCTACTCTCCTCTAAAATAAATTTTCCATATCAACGTGACAACATTATATTTAGGGAAAAAGCTCACCTTTCAGCCATATAAAAATAATTTCTTTTTCTTTTTGTACTGAAATTACTTTCACACTTTTACAGATTACAACATCATGTAAAATAAGGAAAAATGAGAATAGAATGATTCAAGTATTTCTAGCCATATGAAGGATATTTTTTTCTGGAAACTTTTCTTGACATGTTTTCTTGCTCCAAAACAAAAATTCATTCCTTAGCAGAAGTTTTTGTTTGAGATTAGCTCAGATGTGTGATGATTAGCTCATATGTGTGCTGACATTGCTGTTGATTGTTTTGTCATATGAGAATTTCAAAATGGTACCCCATAGTTAAGGGCTTTCAGAATTATAGTATTATTTAAGGACTTCTGGTTTCTTAAAGTTCATATTAGCACATTTGAGGTGCTATTTTTAAATCACTGTGTAAAAAGAGCTGGCTGAAAACAAGAAGTTCTGGTCTTCCTTTGAGAAGTGCAGGGCAGACAGGGATAAAAGGAAGAAAGGAGTAGAAAGCTATCGGGAATCGGCTTGAAAACAAATAAATTTTACGAAGGCTCTGGGATTGCTTTGATGAGAACTAGAGGAAGGAGCGA
Source organism: Melospiza melodia melodia (assembly GCF_035770615.1). Taxonomy (NCBI): domain Eukaryota; kingdom Metazoa; phylum Chordata; class Aves; order Passeriformes; family Passerellidae; genus Melospiza; species Melospiza melodia. The sequence goes on from NC_086194.1 coordinate 57,402,283, forward strand.
CAGAGTAAGACTGTGGTCTTCAAGGTGGGAGGGGATTGCTTGTGCATTCAAGCTGATTAAAAATACCCAAGACAATGTGTTCCCTAGTGTGGTGGAAGTCACCTCTTGGTTTATTGAGTTCCTCACATAAAAGAGGAAAGAGGAAAAACATGCCTAGCAAGAGTAAAGGATAGAATTTCCAGTTTTTGTTATTTTTAATACACCTAACTTGAAGATCTACTAATCTTATATGAATGTAAGAGAACCTAGTAGTCCCTAGAAATTAAAACCCTAACTGTTTCTAACTGGTGCTGCTGTTCCACAGAAAAAGCTTTTCTGGTCTTACTCTAGCCGATGAGTAAAAATTCAGGCAAATGAGCATGTGACTACAAAATGTCAGCTAAACTCTATTTTAAAATCACATCTTCTAAGGTTTTTCATGTGGTAGCTTAAAACGTGGGGTCTGCAACCCTGCAAATGTTTCATAAGACACAGAATGGGCTGTTGTCACATAAAAATCTTTCTTTTTAAAATGGCTCTTTTAAAGCTGGTGAAATCCCTTTAGGTAAGATGCTTTCAAAGGAAAGCCTTTTTTATTTAGAAAGGAGACAGTACCTCCTGTTTGTAGTGGACAAACAATCACACAGTCAGACTTTGAATGCAATGCACATGTTTTATGGAGGTGACAGAAAGCTCCCTGCAGGGTCAGTAGGGTGGGACCAGCCTCACTGAGGTTTGTGTGTAATAAGACCTAAGCTGCAGGTCCGATAAGGAAACACTGGCAGTACAAATACGTCCAGGATTAAAGGTTTTAACATTCTTTTTTGGAGTAAATTTGACAAAAAACTCTCTGAAAGGAGGAAGAAATGAACTGGGAAACTGGGGAAATAGAAACCATGTGTTAAGAAATGTTCAAAAGTGAACCTGTGGGAATGACTTGGGAAAGCCAGGGCAGAAAAGCATATGGCTCACTGCATAAGGCTCAGTCATTTTATCACTCCAGCTGACAATTAAGTACCATGCAGAAGCATGCTCACTCCCCGTCCTGGCAGGGAGGAAAACTGAAGGGAAAAAGACTATACCTCATGGACTGAGTTAAGAACAGTTAAATAATTGAAACAAAATAAAGCATAATAATAGCACTAATAATACTAATGGTAATACCAATAATAATGAAAAGGAGAGAAAAAGAGAAATAAAACCCCAGAGAAATAAGTGATGTACAATCAAGCTGCTCACCACACACTGACCGATACTCAGCTTGTCCTGCAGTAGAAATCAGCCCCACCCAGCCAACTCCCCCTGTTTAATTACTGTATATAATGCTCTGTGATCTGGAATATCCCTTTGGTCAGTTTGGGTCAGCTGTCCTGGCCATGCTCCCTCCCAGGTCCTTGTGCAGCTCCTCACTGGCAGAGCACAGGAACCTGAAATGTCCTTGGTTCAGGGTGAACACTGCTGAGCAAGAACTGAGCCATCAGTGTGTTATCAACATCAGTCTCACATTGAATCCAAAGCACAGCCCTGTAGCAGCTACTAAGAACAAAGAAGTTAATACTACCTCAATCAAAACAAGGACAGACAGGCTGTCTGCTCCAGAGGGTGTGAGGCCACCCAAATCCAGGTCAATTCACAGTCCTCCAGTTCTGCAGGGTCATTGGTAAATCTGAAACAATGAATACTTGTGGGAAGCAAGTGAAAAGGAGTGAAGTAGGTAAGCAATGTAAAAGAGGGCTAGAATGAAAAGATATATGGGAAGCTCTGGGGGTAAAACTGCAAGGAGTGGATAGAAAGAGAGGGAAAAAGAAAGCTATGCTATGCAAAATTGAGTGGTTTGGAAAGGCAAGATATGAGGGAGTATGAGAGCATTGTTGTTAGGTTTTCACTTTTCTTCTTTCCCAAGCTGTCCGATCACGTTCTCTGTGTCCCTTCTTAAAGTTCCTCACTTTGTGTTCTTCCCAGAGGTCCTCAGGTCTTGCTTTCTTTAGTCTCCAGTTGACAGGCTCCTTTGGTACCTCCCTTCTAGCCTGTGTAACATGCAACAACATTCCCCACTTTCTTCTATGTGCCAGGAATACGTCCAGCCCTATGTTTACTGAACACATTTCTGTGCATGGAGCCTGATACTCTTTACACACACACACAGACACACACACACAGAGGTATGCTATTTAGAAAGGCATCTTACCCATGGGCAAGACAAAGTCCCAGCATAGTTATCAGTCCTTGTTCTGAAAAGGTGGCAGGATACCGCTGACTTTGTGAACACATCTCAGCTGACACTACCAATTTACTTTGTAAAGAAGAGTGTAAAATCCCTGTGTTACATGCCATCAATGGCTAAAATTTTATTTCTTTCCTCAAGAAGTAAGGATGAGCCATTAATAGTAGTCACAGGCTTTGGGAGGAAGTGGCTCTGTATCACACTCTGGAGGATTTAAATATTGGATGACGTTGGTAGCTGCCAAGTTCTTGCAGTTGAACTAATTTTTGTACAATATTTCATAGAATACCAGATTGGAAGAGGATGTCCAGGATCATCAGGTCCAACCTTTGTTCACAAAAGCATGGTCTAGACAAAATGGCCCAGCATCCTGTCCAATGAGAGTTACTGTAAAAGGTATTTGCAGTAGACTGATTCCAGGCACCTTGGAGAGGCGTGTAACACTCCTGAGATAAGTGTATGACATACCAGAGTTCTGCAATATCTTTCCAAATAAGACACTGAGAATTGCTTCTGTGGGTAACTGAGTAGAACAGCATTAGCTTTTTAATGATTAGAATGTAGATCAAAAAATGTTATCAATCCTGTATAAAGAGTGTTATTCATATATACATGGACAAAAAAAAAAAAAAAACAAAGCAACAGGTAAAACAAGGTGAACTGGAAATCATATTAGGTTTTTTTTGTTTCTTCTTGAGATATGCCTGACAAAGCAAGAGTTACACAGCAAATAAAATGCTCTATTGTGTGTACTTCCCTTTTCATTTGCCTGGCTCCCTAGAAAATTCTGGGAATTAAAGCATTGCACTTGCAACTCCCTTCATTAAATCACAATGAGGAAAGACTGAAGACAGGGTGAACACTGCTGGTTTCAGTTTGATAACATTTCCTGAACTAACTGGCCGGTTTTCTTAGACATTTCCAGTAGGATTGTGTGAACCTAGTCATATTAAAAGGATTGTCTTGAGCAGAGAAAACTTTTGTTTCCCAAAAGGGATCCCTTAAAAGGGTGTGGTGTATTTTCTTACTGTTTGCATATGTATCCACAAAGGCTGACTTATTAGGTGGGTTAGAAATGAAACAATGATCTGTATGAATTATCGGTATGTTAGTTCCACTGCACACCAGCAGGCATGTGATCAGACCTGCTGCATGTCCAAAAAAGTATAACTCTGCATAGTACCTAATAATTTCACAAACCCTACAGGCCTGAGGGTGGATCAGGTTTCATCAGGAGAGTACAGCATGGCCAGAGTGGTCATAAAGGAGAAAAATTTAAGTAAGAGAGATCATAAGGAAAAAGTACTTGAAGTTACAGAAAGGATCTTTAAATTCTGCTTTCATGTGACAAAATTTCCTTAAAATTATCATGTAAAAATAGCAGACGATAGGCTTGTTTGTATTGTGTATATTTATGCAATTGTATGAAAAGATGTTGGAAAAGAAATTTATCCAAGAGCTGCTTCCTTTCTAGACAATTTCTAAAAACAATTTGTGGAGGGGAGGAGAGTAGAAAAATCTACATCTGCTTGTAATGCCTCTGGAATATGACTACTGTTTTTTTCTGTTTCTCTTTTAGTTGTGAGCAACCGATCTTTTTATTGTAAGTGAAAAGAAGCATTTTAGGTATTATTAGGTGTATTTGGATGCCATTTCCATAATTCAGAAAGACCCAGCAGTATTCTATCATGCACATTTCCTCTGAGCATGTGTCAAAATGAAAGGTTGATGATTGGAGAACTGATCTGAGTAGCAATAATGGAATATGCAATTACAGAAAAGAAGGAAAACATTAGAAGTTGTTACAGTAACCTGGAATGTTAGAAACATTTCTGCTGCACCACAAATACCTGGATAATTTGAAATAAATCTTTTAGACCTCAGTTACTCAGTTGTGAGTATATTCAATACCTTAGAAACTATTGTCTTGATGGAGACTTTGGAACCCTGGTGATAGCAGCAATATAATGTTGATAGACATTTCTTGCATTCCTTCTGTTCTGGAAGAGCAAGCCAACATACACATCAGTCGTGTATTCTAATTAACTCTCATTAAACTAAACAAAACCCAATTTTGCTGCCTACTTGAGTATATCCAATCACACCCAAGAGTCCACATCTCTCCATGGTTCTTGAAACCTTCAGTTCCAAATGGAAGCACAGCATCTGGAAGCTCTTACAACACATACAACTGCAGCAATTTATGTCTTGCATTCACTGGTTTTACTCATGACTAAAGCTGGTGTTTTTCAGAAATGTTTTCTTCTCAGGTAATGTCAAAACAGAGAAAAGATGCAAACTTATTTAGCAAAACTGTGATATTCCTAATTAATGTTTTTATGTAGAATAACAGATATTTTTTTTTCATTGCATTACTGGTAGAGATTATTCAACTCTTACCAAATAAAAGCAGTTTTCCTACAGTGACAGTGAAAAAAAATTGTACACTTTACATCTCCTGTTATGCCACTTTTGTGTGAGCCTTTTCTTTTTTCTCTACTGAATTCCATGCTGTACCATACCAGCTTGCTTTGATTGCTTTGTCTTGGTTTTCTTTTTGACTTGCTTTAGGAGATAGCTTCCAGCCTTCTCTAACGACAGTTAGGGTATTAGGCATGAGGGCACCTTCAATAGCTTTTTTATAGTTTGTTCCAAAAATTTTTTTTCAATCAGTGGATTAGGAGAACAAAAGAACACAAGTGATGCAGTGAATAATGTTGTCAGAGACATGAGGCTTCAATCAGTTATAGATTTGATTCAAAGTTCTCACTGGTAAAACTTCAGCTGGCAAAGCTGAGTGTTATCACCATTAAGGCCAGGATGGCTCAAGTTACTGAAGGAGCAAATTTAGGTTTTGCAGTGAATGAAAACATTACTTTTTCAGAGATTGCTGTCCCTAGGTAGCTCTGATTATTGGAATCAATCATCCAGCCTTAGAGAAAAGGGGTTTGATACAGATGCCTGAGAGGCAGCATCTGCTCTGCAGCTTTCCCCAGTCTTGCCAAGACGTGCCATTACCTCTGAGATACCCAGTTTATAGCTCTCTTGGGAAGCAGAGAATAGCTCAGCTCTTCCTTCCTGCTCTCCAGAGGCTCCCATGCCTGCATGGGGGCAATGCAGACTATTTAGAAAGACAGCCTGAGAAAGCAAGGGAGGCAAATTTGCCTTCATGTGAGAGAGAAACTGGAGCACACAGAGCTCTGCCTGGCAATAGATGATGACCCACCTGAGAGTATATGAGAAAGGGAAAAAGCAGACCAGTGGAGGTGATGTAGTAGATGTCTGCTATGAGCTGCCTGACCAAGTTTTCTGGTTTGAAAGCAAAACCAGTGAGGGACTCCAAGTCAGAAATACAATACATTAGGAAAAGGGAAAAAACCCCAAATACATGCAATGATACAAAAGAAAAACCACTGACAGAGTCAGAATACAACCTGACATCCTGCTAGTTAGGGTGGTGGTAGCAATCCAGATGAAATGTTCTTGTTGAAGTGGTGATCCTGTAGAAATGGTCTGGTAGCTCTTGTCCTCTGGAACCCAGTGGGTAAGGGCAGCCGTTCCTCTGGGAATCCAGCGGAAAGATTGCTTGTGGTGTACCAAAACCCAGATTATATCCAGATGGGGATGCTTAGCTCCTCCCCCCTGGGTGGAGCATCTCACAATGTGCTGATATCGTTCTGAGTCATGCTGTGGGTCCTTGCTTTCCCCTTAAACAGAAATGGCTCCCGGAGGGAGTTATCTCTGAGTCAAGAGTCAAGATGTTGATGGGCTCATTAACAGGAGATAAGGAAAAAACTATGCCCCTCCTGGTTTCAGCAGCTCATGAGGATGGGAATAGAATATATTTTTATGTTATAACCTAGGACACCAGAAAGAAGTCTCCAACAGAGAACCAGATGCAGCTTTCCATTCTCTTCTTAGAGGGGATTTGAAACACACCAATATCTGTTGAGAGGACAGCACAGAAGGCCATACATGACTGGTCTTGGAAAGGACTGATGAGAAGTGGCTCATATGAAAGAGGAGCCAATGAGGAGAGGGTGTTGCTGGACCTTATACTCAATAACAAGGAGGATTTTGTTCAGGATGATAAGAAACTTGAAACTATGAAATAGTGAAGTTCAGGATTCTGTAGGCAGGGAATAGGGCAGAAAGCAAAGTCACAATGCTAGACTTCAGGAGAGTAGATTTTGACCTCTTCAAATGTCTGCTTAGAAGAGTCTCATGGGATGATGCCTTGGAGAGAAAAATGGCCCAAGATAGCTGGTTAATATTCAGGGATCACCTTCTCCAAACTGAAAGAGAAGTCTATCCTAGTGAGTAGAAGGTCAGGTGCAAATGGTGGGAAGTCTATGTGGATGAACAAGAAAATCCTGGCCAAACTTAAACACAAAAATGGAAGCATACAAAGGGTAAAACTGGGACAGGTAACCTAGAAGGAATACAGAGACACTATACAAGCATGCAGACATATGATTAGCAAAGCTAAATCCCTACTGGGACTTAATCTGGTGAGATACATCAAAGACAACAAAAATGGCTTCTCTAAGTACATAGGTGATGAAAGTAAGCCAGAGATCTTGCTGCTGACACATGACTTGGAAGGGTGGCTGATACACCAGAGGGTCATGCTGCCATTTGGAATGACCTCAGTGTGCTACAGAAATGGGCTGACAAAAACCTCATGAAATTCAACAAGGAGAAGTATAAAGTACTGCTGTATGAAAGCAACTACCCCAAGCACTAGGGCCCATGCACCTGGAAAGGAGTGTGGCAGAACAGGGCCTGGGAGGCCTTGCAAAGACCAAGTTGACCATATGCAAGAAATGTGCCCTTGCCACAATGAAGACTGCTGGTACCCTGGGCTGCATTAAGCAAAGTATTTCCAGCAGGTTTAGGGAAATAATCCTTCCCCTCTACTCAGGTGAGGCCTTACTTGGAGTGTTATGACCTGTTCTGAGGTACAGGAGTACAAGAGAGTCAAGAGAGTACAAGAAGTACCAGAGAGACATGGACATGCTGGAGAGAGTCTAGTGAAGTGCCATGAAGGTGATAAAGGGACAGGAGCATCTTTTGGATGAGGAAAAGCTGAGAGACCTGGGACTGTTCAGCCTGGAGAAGGCTCTGGGGGATCTCATAAATTACTATAGATACATGAATGGAGGGTGCAAAGAAGAGAGAGCTGGGCCCTTTCCAGTGGTTGCCTAGAGGCAATGAATGAACTGAAACATGGGAGGTTCTATCTGAACATCAAGAAACACTTTTTCATTCTGAGGATAACCAAAAACTGTCACAGGTTGCTGAGAGAGGTGTTTGAGTGTCCCTCCCTTGAAACATTAAAAAACCATCAAGTCATGGTCCTCTGCAATTGGGTCTCGGTGACCCTGGTTGATCAGGGGACTAGGTGACCTCTGAGGTCCCTTCCAACCTCAGTCATTCTGTGATTCTTCAACATGATCAAAGGCATTGTTCTCCAGTAGGCAAACAAAAAAGCATGAAATGGTGCTTCTGTAGAATTCTAGCTCTCAATAATTGTACGGCAGGATGCCACTTTTGTTTAAATGGGTAAAATAAAATGGAAAAATATTACTACCAGGAATAAACAATGCCTGAATGCCTCTATAGACCAATTAATATTGTGAATGTTCATTTGATTGCTTTTGAGGTAAATGAGTTGATCATTAAAAAACCAAAAAACCAAAAAAAAACAACAAAAAAGAGAAAACCAAGCAACTTCAGGAAAAAAAGGTGCAAACACTTTAGAACTAATGACAGCTAGTCCTCAAGCTGGAAAGGAAGCTAAAATGAATCTCTCTGACAAGCTATTGCAATTCAGAAGAGGAAAATGAGAAAGAGTGATTAGTCAGAAAGGGTCATGCTATAGAAACTATTCAGTTTTCAATCAAGCTGAGAGAACGGCACAAAAGTTTTAAAATGCAGACAGCAAGACATTTCAGAGGAAAAATCTTCATGTTCACTAAACTCTTGAGACATGCCGTCCATGGTCCTGCCATAATCTATCTACATTTGCTGAGTGATCCTATAATCTAGTAGGAAGATATTTCTTCCTACAAGAAGAAATCAACAAATACTTTGATGTCAGTGATGGAAATGACAGGCGTTAATCATATAGGTTCAGAAATCTACCTTCATTCACCAAGGTGGATGAATCCTACAACTATCTTGTAGGATAGTTCTGCTCAGTAAAGTGAGTGGCACTACAGACCCTTCCTGACACAAGACCAGTTTCTCCTCATTAGCCTAAACCTTAGCTTTGTTCCGAGCATTTGGGGTCATTTGGAACAAAGCCTTGTTAAGATGCAGAAATATGTTATGCGAAGATCCTTGTATATGTCCCTCTGGCTGCAGTGGATACATTTTCTGTAGGTATATTCAGGTGACAATGATAAAAATGTTGCACTTAGCCCAGAAATACATTCTTACTGCAAAATAACAGGATACATTGGATTAGATAGCTTGATGCAAATGATTGCATCATTACAGCTTTGATTTATTTTTTAGCCCTGGCATATATTTTAAAAAATAAGCCTAATATTTATTTTAAATGTTGAGTGATGGGTGACACAGAACAGACCACAGCAGGTTGCTGTCCTCAGTCATTAGATTTCTGGAAAAAAATGAAATTAAAATCTGAACTTGACAAGCATCCACCCACATGGCTTTTGTCAGTGCTGGGCTGCAGTGTCACACTGTCAAATCTGTGTTCCGTTTACTGAGATTTAGGCTTCCATATGTTTTTCTTCTTCACTTAGGGTGTTTCTGTGTCTTTCTCTACAAGGCACGTTTCCTCAACCTATAAATGTTCTTCTCCTTCCTCAGAGATATTTTCTGTTTCAAAAACAATTTTGCAGTACTAATTATTGTTCAAAAGTAATAAAGGGAGAAGTTCTCTGTCTCTACACATTATTTTCCCTGTGTATATCAAATATCCTTTTTCTGCAACAATTTCACACTGATGATTTGTATTTAAATAATCAGTAAACATTACTCAAAATATGTAATGTTGCCAACATAGAGGCCTCCTTTTAACTAAAAATTTCCTTTATTTTTCCTATACATGCATAAAATTTCACATATCCTTTTCAGAAAAAGAAATCAGAAATCTTTTCTTGACTGCATTCAATTTCCCAACTGGCTAGAGTCCTTTGGGTGTACAGCTGTCTCATCTGCTCCCTCCATGTGTGTAATTAGTCTTCTTCAGTTTTTGTCTCATACAACCTGTTAGTTACGTAATTATTTTCTATAGTCTTCTTAGTTATGAATTTTAATGTAAAATTGCAGAGAGTCAATACACACAATACAAAATTCACTAGGTCACATCACTTACTCAAGTAACTAGAGCAACTTTTGTAGGTTTTTATCTCCCTTACATATCAGCATAGTTTTTCCTGCCAGGCTCTTGAGCTCCTCTGATGATCAAAACCTGAAAATCAACAACAGTAATTCAGAGAATATGCCAGCATTTTTAAGCTCTTAGATGAGAGGTACTTGGACTTGCTGTGTGAAGAAAGCCTCCTTAAAGTAATAATGTAAAATTTGGAACTGTTGGAATATAAGTGACATTGTATGCTATGAGTGGATCACAGAACACTCATTTCATGTGCACCTCCACCCTTTGTTTAATGTAATTCTCAATTCTGACACTTCCATCTAGTAATGTACCAAAAATGCCTCAATTTTTCTGAACACGCTTAGGCAAAACTAAGTTTCTTGAGTGGGATGGTCTATTTCTCATTTGCAGGCTATTTGTGTAGCTAGAGAAATGATTTTCAATGGTTCTCTAGGATTATTCCCATTTTAATGTTTGAATTCTCTCTGCTGAGTCTTCCAGATCTTTTCTGCTTTCTGCAACTGGCCCTTTAAAGCCTGAAATACACTTAAATACATTTCACATGTCAAGTTTATATATACCTCTTTAGTATTTATTCTGTTTAAAATCAGTAAATCAGATGAAATTGTTAAAATATAAGAATTTATGATTTGTGGAACCAGATTAAACCAGTATGTCATATTAGTTAATCCCATTGATTTGATGTTATTTCAAAGTAAAGTAAGCCGCCAACTAGGTCCCTGAACATCCTCCATGAATCCCTTAAACATAAACACATCTGAGTACTGACACAGCTTTAAAATTTCAAACAAGTGAAGCTCATTGCACAACTGACATTTACAAAATACTTTAAACATCTCACTGAACAAGGGCTTAGACCAACTGCGCAGTGGTATGCAAGGAAGCTTGATTCCTGACCATCACTGAAACACAGCTTGCCAAAAACAAAGGAAATAAACAGAGAAGATGTCGTGCATATGTTGTGCCTGACAGGAGTAATAGGGGTTACTCTGGCACACCAAATAAAGGGGTGATCACAGGAGCAAATTTACTATAACATACAGATAGACATGGTGTGTAACGCTCTATCAGCACCATGAGGTGATATTAAGAATTTTGGTTTTAATATCTTTCACTACAAGGAACCATTCTACAGGAAGGCGAAGAGAGAAAATAAACTTTGTCTTGGTTGGCAAAACTCCTTATTGCATTTCTAGGACACAGAAGCTAGTCTTCTGACCTTTAAATATATTTCAGCAGCTTGATTTGACTCCAATGATTACTCTCTGCAGTCTTCATATTGAGAATGGCAATGATTTTTGTTTGTTTTTTGTTTTTTGTTGTTTTTTTGTTGTTGTTGTTGTTTTTTGGTGGGTTTTTTTGTTTTGTTTTTGTTTTGTTTGTTTTTTGTTTGTTTTTGTTTTTGGGGTTTTTTTGTTAGCTGTTTAGCTAGAAGTTCTGCTGGAAGTCTTTGAGGAAGTTTCCATTGTTTATATTGTGACCAATTCTATTTCAATTATTTCTGAATGCATTTCTGCCAAAATTATCTGCTCAGACCTCAAAGTTTGCTCTACTCTATTGGGATCTACCGACACTGACTCTTGATATCATTTCATGCTCATGTTTCTACAGCAGCATGGCTCCAAGGAAGGAGGTTTCAGTTAGAGTACAAATGTTGACCCAAGACAGGTTTGGACAAAGCTTTTATTCATATGATACTGCTGAGCTGCTGAAGTCAATTTCCTGTAGGAAAAGGCTAGTTTCAACAACTGTTTGTTTACTGTTGAAATACAGGAAAAGACCACACAGATGACTTTTATCTGAAGTTTTGGTTTAGCTTAACTGTTTATTTTTGTGAAATAGAAACACAGCATAACACAACAGCTATTTCACTATTAGTATATCTACTGAGATTTTGGGTTCCCATTCCAAATTAGGGCTAGAAGATTTTCATATTCCTGTGGGACAAAAAACCAGTTTTTCTCTCCCTCATCCAGTCTTGTGCAATCACTGAAGGTTGGAGCAATTATTTGATGAAGCATATTAAAAGGAATGAATTTATATTGGTGACTTCTTAATAATTAAGTAGAGATATAAAAACTATTTGTAAGAATGATAGAGCCACAAATAAATGACTGAAGGGAGTTGGAGGACTTGTCGCTAATAAGAATGCGATGGCATCAGGAAATTAAAACCAGCTTAATAATCAAGCTAAAGTTTCTTGGTGAGATGTAACTCACTAGTAATTTTTTAACAGTTTCACATGAAATCTCTTTCCTTTCAGAGACAGTAAACTGTCAAAAAGAATAGAATCTTCACATTTTTGAATCTCTTGATTGCATTTTCCTAACCCTTGTTCAGCTGCTTTCATCTTTCCGAGTACTCTTGAAATGCAGCTGCCCTTTCATGGCTGTTATGACATTTTTTCAAATTTAACGTTTCATTTCATACTGATGGATTTGTGTGTTATCCACTGACTTGCTGACGCTGCTGAAGCCCAATGTGCTTGGGAAGTCTTTTGAAAGACTTTATAAGTTGCTGATTCTGTTGTATCTGTTGAACAGTTAAAACATTCTAGAAGTTAAATGAACAGAGATAATGGATAATTGGCACTTTCAGCTGTAAGTGCTTTCTTTTGGAAAACTCCCTTAATTCGCCTGGAATTGTTAGTAGAATTGTGCAGACTAGTTCACTTGAAAAGACCTCTCCAGCTAAGTCACAACTGAGGATTCACAACTGCTAAGCAAGGATGTGGAGAACAGAAGACCTCCACACTCTGAGTTGTGTAGGGGGAGAGTGTGATGAAGTTTTTTTACAGTTCCAGGGAATCTCTGGCCACGTGACTGGTCCTGATTTATTTCAGGCTTTTGAAAAAGATGGGATATACAAATAAACAGTCAAATTTAAAAAATATGGATCACCATATTTCTGTCTTTTTAAGCAAATATGGAGGTCAGAGCTCAGATTTTTGTGCAGTGTCAGCTGAAATCATCACCTTCAGCAGGTGCTGCCTGACACTACCAAGGCATCAGATCTTCTAAAAATGCAGCACAGAAAAGCGAAAAAAAGTGTGCAAAGCAAGCTGTCTTCTGAGGGGAAGAACTCTTTTCTAAGAACTCTATTCTAAGATTGAAACCTGCAAAAATGACCAAGAGGATCAAAAGCAATAAAACCTGGAAGGAACAACTGAAGTTATTAGTCTTGAGTCTTTATAACATAAAACTTCCTATTGTAGCTTGGCAGCTCAAGTGAAGATTTTTGGTCTGGTCTCAAACTCAAGTGATTGTCTTTGAACTCATTTCAGTTTTGGATTAGACATCTGCTCATACAGATTTTAGCAGAAAAAAGTGCAAGATTTTATGTAGCAGTTTCATTTCTTAGATTGTTCAGATGCAGATAGAAAAGTAACAACAGCAACATCTGATTTAAAGTAACTTCATGGCATGTGACTTTAATAACTGGTTTTTTCAAGCTTCTTTAGGAAGTACAGGTATGAGAGAAAATCTAGAACAATGTCATGACATGACAAGAACCGAAGATGATCTGTGATTGTCCAGGAATCCATTTTAAAGGGAAAATATATAAAAAATGGTATATTTTGGATTCTTAGACAAAATCTGAACTGGAATAACTGAAAGTCCTGTCAGTATTTATGCTGGGGATTAACTTGGAGCAGTCCCCAAATTGCAACACACCACTCCACACACCCCCACCCTTCTGAAAAAGACAACAGTGAACGCCCTTCACATGGAGCTGCTTATAACTTAGGCCATCTTATGAGAAAAAATGCAGTGGCAAATGGTGAAAACAATTTCACTTCAGGACTTAGTTGAAATACTGGGAGAAAAACTTTTGCAATTTGTTCTCAGGAGTGGTGATGTTTTGCTGGAAGCTTCTCTCTGACCCCTAAGAGAAATTATGCAAGCAACCATTTCCAAAAATTGTATTTCCAAGATTGTCTTCTTATACTTAGTGTTGAAGTTATAGTTCAGAAGTACAGAAATTGGACAAATGCAAATAAAATATGCATACAAATATTTTGACACATGAAACTTTGATTAAATTGGTCTCAAGATCAAATTAACCTTATGTTGTCATGAACAGATGCCATTATGCTTGTAATTGTTATTGAAGGCATGGAAGATTATATCTTGTCTCTGTTTGATTTTCATGTTTTCAATTTTGAGCCTTCTAGGATGTTTACATGACTGGCTTATCTACATGGTATTTTGAAATCTGTGATTACAAAATAAATAAAGTACAAACAGGTCATTATTGTATCTGCAAAGGGATGAGACTGCATACATAGGAAAAGCACAATCAGGTCAGCTGTGCTAATGCAAGTTCTGGCTCTAAATGCCTAATGAATGCCTTTTGTCCAAGATATCTCCCTAGGAGCTGCCAGTGGTGCTTTTACTGCACACATTTAAAAATTAGCCTTTTTTTTCCACATAGCTAATAATTTATTGGTAACAGGGCACTGATGTCAGTTTCCAGAAGTTCCAGTTTTGCAGTTGAATATTCCAAATGAATATTTCAGAATAGATGAGGATTTGGATATTTGCATGAAGATTTGAATGTTTCCAGCATCCCTTTTTTCCCTGCCTGTCATGGTTTGATGCTGGCGCAATGCCACTGCCCTCATGAAAATATATTCTCCCTGGTGTCTGACCTCTTTCATGGACAGAACCCAGGAGAGCTTCCCCCTGGGAGTTCTCTGCTTTTAACCCCCTGTGTTCTCAGAGGTGTATCCATGTTCTCAGTGGCCACACCAGGTGCCAATATTCAAATCTGAGCACCCATTGGTTTGACCACAGCATCCCAAAAACTCACTTCCTTTTCAAACCAGGAGACTGACATACACTGGGTTCTAAATCTGAACTGGTTACATGTCTTTATCTTCCTAGGAAATGTGCAGATTTCCTGCACAATGACAGTGATTGACTCCCCTGTTCCTTGGTGATCTGGATGTGTTTGACTAGGTCAGAACCTGGACAGTGTTCGGTGCTGACAAATCCTACAGGGCATGCTGCAGCCCTGCTGCCATCTCATCACTCTGAGCAGTGGTATTTTGTCTTTGTTTCTTGAGTTTCAGTCCTTGATTGTTAGAGGTGTACAGGAAAATTTTGACATACTGTACATTTCTGTATCTTAAACACTGGGCTGGACTATGGACCTCAGCCCTGGGCAGGCTGCTCTCCTTTGCTTCTCCTGCTTCTTCTGTTACCAGTGTCTTCCACCTCAGCACGTGGACAGGCCAGAGAGCAGACTGACAAGAACATTTTGAAAGTCAGCAGTGACAGATGGAAAGTCCTATCCCTGGTATGAATTAGCACCTTTCAGTCTTACAGACTGAAGACTGCCTGTTTAGGGAGCAACTCTGTGGAAAGGACCCTGGTCTCCAGGCTGAAAGGAGCAGAGGAAATTTGCTGTCATGTAAGGCTGGGGGACCTGGGCTTGTGCAGCCTGGAGAAGGCATAGCTTCATGGAATATGACAGCAGCCCCCTGGGGCTATGGGGATGTCAGGGAGTACATACAGCCAGGCTGATCACAGTGCTGCAGGGCAGGAGAATGTGAAATAACAGGCATAAGTTGAAAGAAGAGAGCTTCACAGCTAAGGAAATTATTTTTCCCACAAGGAGAAACAGGCAGTGGAACAGGTTGCTCAGAGATGCTGCATAATCTTTGTTCTTGGAGGTTTTCCAGATGCGAGTGGACAGAGCCTGGAGCAATCCAATCTGATCTCAGATGTGAGACTGCTGTGAATAAAGGGATGGACATGAGACCTTTCCAACCTAAAATTCCCTGTGATCATATGATTGCCTATTGTCATCTTGTTTTGGGCAGTGGATTCCTGTAATCAGTGTTAGAAAAAGAGAGGTGTTAAAATGTCATAAGTTTAGGAATTATGGCAAGCTCAGAAAAGAGAAATTAAAGATTAAATACTGGGGTGTTGAAAGAAGCTGATTAAGGGGGAATGAAGAAAAAAATGAAGAAGGATAGGGACACATGATCAAAGAGAAAGTAAATGGAGATGGTAAGAGCTGTGATGAAGAAATGAGTGATGCGTAGTGAGATGGGAGGCAGAGTGGTTCAGGAAGACATTGAAGGGAACAGGAAAATGCTAGACATTGTGAAACACTCCATATTCATACTCCAGATATGAGTGCTTAATTGTCAGTTTTTCTTGGAGGTTTTCTCTTCCTAAATATGTATAGTAAAAGTGCCCTATTAGTGCCACCAACAAAATTCAGTGCCTGTGTTAATTGACAATTTTTTCTATCCTTATGGAAAAAATATCATTAGTGCTTTCACATTTTTCTCTCAGGGCTATGGGCCCAACTATTAGTAATGGGTGGCAATATCTCTGGCTCAGAAAGCCTGGATTAGTTCCCAGCTTTGTTGTTATCATGGCATTGTATTGTTTGGCAAAAGGATAAGGCTTTGTACAATACTTAATCTCTGAAAGCAGAAAGTGTGGGAATGTGAAAAAGCAGACATTTTTAGTTTATTAGAAAAAGAAAAAAAATCTATATATTTTAAATATCACTCTTTGTATTAATATATTTACATTAAAACTATGGTACTGGATATTGCTTTGAGAAGCATCTAATATTAGCCTTAGCTTTGGGTTATTTGGGTGTCTGGAAAAGTAAACCTGTCAGAAAAACTTTGTGGGATGTTGCTTGTTCAAGGACCAGGTTTCGTTTCTGTCACTCTTTCCTACTGATGCTTATTCACATTATCAGTGAGGTTTAGTGGTGGTGTACCGTACCACTTTGTAATTGTGAAAAAAATCTGTCCTTTACTCAAATTGCATTGACTTCTACTTTAAATATCACTGCCAATTTGAAAGTCTTTTAGGCTAAAATGAAAAATAGCTGTATTTTAAACTTACTAGCTACTTTGTTTCTCTTTCTCAGGAATCTTACCATATCACTATTTTTGGACCATTTTCAGTGGTCTTGACATCTGTCACTCATATTATTTCCTCATGATACATCACTGTTGTTAAGGAAAAGGAGCACTGAAAATGAAGAACAGATAAGACCTTGTGTAACAGCTGTTACCAACGGCCCCTTAAGCAGACAAAAGAACCCACTTGAGGGTGATACAATATTTCTTTGACAATTTCAAAAGCCTACCAAATTTTCCTATGGTTGATAGTGAAGATATCTTTCAGATATTTAGGAACAGAGATTTTTTGTGATAAATTGTTTGGTTTGCGATTTGTGTGGAGGGGAGTTCTCTAGTTTGTTCCTCATATGATTTCTACTAAGTTAAAAAGTCACAAACAAATGCATTATTCTTTTTTATTTCTGTTTAGCCAAATTTAACTCTTCAACACTTTCTCAAATGCTGAAATTTCTATTTGTAGGTGAGAAAATATCTTCCATCTTGAGAAAGACATCACCTACATCTAGTATTGAACACATACAATCTCATTTTTCTCCATAACTTTGATAATCTGAAGGGAAAGTTAAAACATTCCTTTAAAGCTTTATTTAAGATAATGCTCTATGGGACACTGCAGCCTGGCAGGGATGCAGCCTTGGGAGACTCTGCTTGGATGGCAGCCAGGGATTGGCTTTGGTGAGGGTGCTTTGGGTAGGGTGGGCTGTGTGTTGTCTCCAGTCAAGGACTGCATCCCCTTCAAGCCTGTAGAGCCCAATGCCCAAAGGCTTCTGTGAAATGGCCCACATCTTCCATCCCTTCAGTGTCCACAAGCACTGCCCTTTCTCCCTCACACCTCCCTCACCTCCTCACCTGCCCTTCTGCTCCATGTTACCTCCCACCCAGCCCTGCTGAGCAAACATTTCTCCAACTTCTCCCAGGCCATCCATGGCTGTCAATTGCACTCTTCCTGGCTGTGCTGGCCATCCTGCCTGGGCCAAAGCACCTTACCTGATACGTGTGGCCCAGTAAATGCAGCAGCGCAAGCAGTCTCTGCACTGGGAGACAAGGCTGCTGCCAGATACTGAGCAGAGCAGGCCTGTGGAACAAGCCACACTCCTCTCTGTGTGGTGGCAGTGGTTATTTTGGACCATAAAAATGAAACTTGCCTCTAACAGCTGCTGTGATCAGGACAGCCCCAGCAGCAGGAAGTTGAACAACAAAGAGGAGGAAAACTTCAATGGAGCACACAGTGGTGTCAGGTCCTTGGTTGTGCCCATCCTGTTGCCAATACAGGTACTACCTGTCACTGGAAGTATCGAAGAACGTGGTGTGTGACCTTGGTGTCTGCTGAGTGCTTTGCAAAAGCAGTTTCCTGCCAGAGATGCACCCAGCCACTGGGATGGATGGCACCTGTGAATCCTGTAGTGTCTGTGAGAACTGAATCTTCTACCAGCTGCTCCTGTTCCTGCAGCCACCTCACAGCCATTTTTTCAGGCTGGAGCTGTACACCCTGGGGCAGGTGGTAGAGGAGTGCTCTAGCATCCTTTTGATGCTGGAATGCGGGTGCTCAAAGAAGTAGCTGATGGGGGATTCACTGTTTTTTCCCTCCCCCGTCCTCCAACACACAAGGTGGTGTGGGATCAGAGCTCATCCCTCCTACACACCACACACCCTCTGCACTCCTTCCTGTGAAAGGAGGAAATTTCCTGCTGGGTACAGATTGCTGAGATCTGCCTGCCTCTGTTAGCCTTTAGTGGCACTGCTGGCATCTAAGGGTGCTGCCCTCCTCCCAGTCTGCCCTCCAGGATGCAGATCTGCACTGAACTGGTTTCTGCCGTGCATCATGGCAGCCCAGGCAGATTCCTGATCCTTCAGTAGGCAGCCAGCAGCTTTCCCAGGTCTGAAGTAGCTAATTTTTCTTCTTCACAGCAACTAGGATGAGCATTTCTGTTGTTTAAGGATCAAAATTTATAGGTTTGTAGTCCCTGAAGCTACAAAGTAATTTAGATGGGTATGATATTTTGAGCATTTGAATTTGCATGTTGGTTCTGTTGGGTCACACAATTTGATTGTGGGCAAGCAAATAACAGAAGCTTGATCAAGCTGAACAAAGCTGAACAAATTAACATCCATGGAAGGGGCTTTGACCAAATCAACAGGCACCTGGTGCAGTTGACACGCTGGAGGGAAGGGATGGCATCCAGAGGCACCTTGGCAGGCTTGAGGAGTGGGCCTGTGAAACCTCATGAAGGTCAACAAAACAAAATGCAAGGTCCTGCACCTGGGTTGGAGCAATCCCAAGCACAAATACAGGCTGGTAGATAATTAATTGAGAGCAGTCCTGAGGAGAAGGACTTGTGGAAGGTTGTAGATGAAAAATTCAAAATCAAACATGATCTGGCAATTTCACAGCCCAGAAAGGCAACCACACTTTGGGCTGCATCCAAATCAGCTTGGCCAACATGATGAGGGAGGGGATTCTCCCTCTATTCTGCTCTGGAGAGAGCCCATCCACAGTGCTGCAACCCACTCTGGGGTCCCCAGCACAAGAAAGACATGGACCTGTTGCAATGAGTCTGGAGGAGAGCCACTAAGCTGATCAAAAGGCTTGAGCACCATTTTATGATTCTATGATAAAATGAAGTCCCATTAAATTTTCCTGTAAGTGTTTCTATTTTAATTCTGGCCAAAGTAAAAATGAGATTGAGAGATCTGTAAAATGAGAGTCACCTTATAGTCAGAGTTCTGTGTATTTATTTTTGTCATTAGCTCAGTAACTTAAGAAGGAAGCTTAAATTTTTTTTAATGAAAATCTTTATTTAGGAAACAAAATAAGAGAATCACATTATAAATTCTTCTGAAAATTAGGATATGAATTCAGGATAAAGAAGCCTAAGGCATCTCAGTTGAAAAAGCTTGAAAGAAGGCTAAATATTAATTATTCTAAACAGCATTATTATTTTTATGAGATTTAATATATTTAATATCAGATTAATTTTGATTGACATGAAATTTTAAGTATTATTGATAATTTAGAGATATGTCTTTGTTTGAGTATTTTTTAAAAAATATTGACTATAGACAGTTGCATATATGGAAGATGAAAATTTCAAGTGTATTATGTCTAACTAGAGCCAGCAAACACTGAATTTCTGATTTCTCAGACAGCTTGGCAAATATATTTCCTTTTGATACTATTCTTTAATTAAGCAATGCCATACTGAACACAAAGATGGAAAACTCTTCTTCAGGCTAATCATAAGCAATTTTCTCCTAGCATATAATTGTTGTTCCCACAAGTTTTGTTACAGAAACAACTAAATGTGGACTATGTGGGAGCATTTCAAATTGCGGCATAGTACTTTTGCTAGGATCTGGCAAATTACAAAGGATCGTTGAAGTCTCCACATTTCATTGGCTATTTCTTCGATAGTGTCTCTACGTTATTATGAACAAGCTCTGTGCTTTCATGATGGCACAAGCTCATCCTCAACACTAAATATAGGATTTAAAGCAATTTACAATCATTGGTCATGCGTAATTGTCCCTGAAATCTTCAGTATTTGTGCGAGTTATGGCCTTCAGGGCTTGTTCAAAACTGTTCAAAAATAATGTTTAAGGGTAGAGAGAGGAGCCAGGACTTGTGTCCTGAGCATGAAAATATCTTAGTCATTCTTGATTTATGTAAGGCCAGTGAGAAAAATAGCTGCTGACATTGTTTTTTATAGGCACTAACTTAAACTTTTTCCAAGTGGCCCCTCCTCTCCCTCAGTCAGCTTTCCTGTCCACAAAGTACAGGCATTCCTGGGCTCAGAATTCACACCAACAGTGTATGCCTATAAGTAGCATTCTTTCTTCATCCACTGTTTGCTACTGTCCATCCCCTTTTACCTCTCTGCAGGTATGGAAGTCCTGGCAAAAAGCACCAACTATATGCAACTGAATCCTCATTTTACAGTAGCTCTAAAAGACTTACAGTTTATTCCACAGGCTGGATATATTTAAATATATGTATATAGCCTAAATGATGGAGTCATTATCTTCCTGTTTCTGATCTGAGTTGTGTGCATGGTCTGCAAGTCTCCATTTGCAGAGCTTTTCCACCACCACTGTTTTGTTTAATAAATCTCCAGATCAGGTGTGTTCTGTCCAGCCAAGTGATGTCTGATGGCTTCTTACAAGCTATAATAACAGGACTGCTTAATACCAACAGCTATATCTGAACACATCAGGTGTTATTCCAGTGCATTGAACTCATCTGGCACCAATAAATAAACCCACAATAAATTTTTCCTTTTTTTTGAGAACTGTGTTTATAAGAAACAGTTTTTCAGAAGCAACAGCAGCATTTTCCAAGATGTAAGTTTCCCATTTGGGCTAGAAATTGTCTTTGGGAAATATCATGTGTTATACATAGTGGACAATAAAAGCTGCAGTCTACTCTCTTTTTGAGTTTGTGATATTTGACACACTTCTCACAAGTATTATTCCTTGAAAAGAAGTATTCAGTTAAGCTATATAATTGAACCATGAGTAGACGTTTGATCACTACTGTCCATTTCTGGGTTCTCTGTTTGCATTTCACCTGTCCCCTTTAGTAAGCTGGACAAGAACTTTTATGGACATAGAGAAAATATAAGTAAAATGGAGCAAGAACAACAGAAAGAAATTTATTTTTCTGTTAGATCAGCAGCCTGTACAGTTGACCAGCCAATGATAACAGAACAATGAAGGCACTAGGGAAGAGCAAACAGATTCTGACAGGGAAGGTGTCACCTATCCAGGAACTCCTGTACAAGAAATGCTCATCTGTCTTACATGCCCACCCCCTCCTTCAATTAACATATCTGGCATATGCAAAAAACTGTAACTCAGTTCAGAATTACAGTGGAACAAGCATACAGGTTTTTATGAAGATCTAATGAGAAGAGAATTCTTGTTTGAATTGCAAGAGTGCTTTGTAAACTGTGATTACCACCCAGATTTTGGCTTTGCTGGACTGGACTATATCATTATGCCATTCATTCCTGCTAAAACAACAGTCAGTATTCTCTTAGCAATAATAACTCTTTAACAGAAAAACCCAAAACCAACAAAACAAAAAACAAGCAAAAACCCCCCGCAAAAACCAAAAAAACCCAAAAACCCAAAAAACAAAACAAAACCAAAAACAAAATCAAAACCCCTCCCAAAACCCAAAACCAAACCAAACCCCCCCAAAACCTAAACTAAAACAAAACAAAACAAAACAAAAAAAAAAAAGAAGAAGATGATATTTTATTTGCCCATTGAACAGCTCTGTAATATATACTGTCCTTATATACTGTCCTTACATTTGTTTATCAACAGCTAAGAATTGAAGTTATATTTTGTTTTTCAGTGGCTTTGTGCGTGAATGATGACCAGACAAATTGTGAGCTGAGTGATGATGGCTCAAACATTTAGTAGAATGGTTTATGGGAACCTATTAGATAAAACTAAGGAAAATCTGCATATTTAGATTTTTTAAAAATCAAAGATATACACATATACACCTATACATATATATATATTTAGGGACAACATTCAGGTTGCAAATCTGCAAAACATGATACCTATTGAGACATTAATTTCATAGGAAGTATGCAGATTGTTTTTATAAGGCAAAGACAGTGAGATTTTTGGGAATCAAAAAGTAATATTAACAAATCTAGGTAAAAAGACTAGATTTTCTCAACAAATTTGCTCATTAAAATTGGTAAGTGAAACAGTAAATTTGTGTTTTGATGATCAAAAGCAGGCCATATCCAGAGACTGCTCTTTCCCTGCCTATGTGACTGCAGGAGTTTGTTAGGCTACTAGATTTTTCCTTTTCGTCTTGCAGAAAATACTTCAGGGCATTGCTTCTCTTCTCAAGGCATGAACGTCTACCATCTTCAAGCATTCAAGAGCACTTTCTTGAATTAAGAAGAATTATCTGAAGAATCTACTGAAGAAATATTTGAAGAATTATAGAGACTGAGGAAGGGAGGTAGAAATAGAAATAGAAAATATTTTTAAAATATGACTGATTTGAAGTGACTTTTTCGCAAATGCTAGAAAAGCTGGGAAAGAGATGATGCTACACTGCAAAGCGATGGTGGCTAAGAAGAAAGAAAAAATAGGAGCAATAGGGAAACACAGCAAATACTTCTTTACCATATGTAATTGCTCCAGGGCCACTGTTTTAACCTCTACAAAACCTAGATATACTATTAGCCCATAGCAGAGGTTTTCCATTAGACCTTCCCATGTTTCTACTGTTTCAAATATAAAAGGTTTGATTTTAAATGGAATCCCCGTGTTTGCATATTTTTTAGCAGTGGCTTGTTAACATTTCTTCAGTTTAAATGTCTATAAAGTATTACTAGCCCTTTTTCTCAGGATGTATTTTGTTTTTACCTGAAGTTTTGCCAAGTTTTAGGAATGTAAATATGTGCTAATGTGTTACAATAATTGAACTCAAACAAACTCTAGTCAAAATTCAACATCTAATTAGAAAAGATTTGAAGTTCTGAACTTCTTGTTCACCAGGACAGCAAGAAAACCCTTCAGTGCTCTCTTCAGAATCTCATTTGTACACACAGTGCAATAGGCTCTGCAGCGAGATCCAGTGATCAGGGTAGATGGAGGGATGCTAACCAAAGGTACAGTCTGGCTATCCCAAAGGGGATGAGTATGGGATTGTCTGTTCTCTTTTTAACATGCACTAATATTTTAAATGAGGCATTTAAAAGAGGCATTTTCACAGTGGCTAAAAATTATTCCACTTAACTCTAGGGACCTAAATGGAACAACTTAATCGGAGTGCATTATTTCCCGATTTAGATGCTTCGTTTGGGCCTCGGGGAGAAAGACTTCATGCAAAATATCAAGGAAATGACTCGATTTCAGTTTGCTGAAGTTCTCAGTATGTGGTATGAGCCACTCTTCCATTGTGGTGGTGCTGAAGATGCTGAGTGGTTTTAAGATCTCAGATGTATCATGAGCCCAGACACTAATACATGTAATAGATAAAGAATGGGAAAGTTTCAGTTTGAAATTATAACATGAAAACTAATTCATAACATTATTATCTTGGTAATTTGAGGCCATATACATTACTGTTTAGAATAATATAAGCAATTATCTCTTTTCTCTCATCTCTTGTTTTCTGTAAAAATGCACATTCCTTCCCCCCATCTGTCTGGGCACTCTTCCCATCTGCAATCACCCCTAACTGTAGAAGCAGTGCTGATTGACTGAAGAAGCAAACAATGTCTAAGGGACAGATTTAGTATATTTATATTTTAAGGGGGACATGTTTCTCCCTCATCTCACACTGTATTAATTTCCAACTTTATCCTTTATCCTATATACTATTCTCTATGTAACCTAAATATTAATGGAACAGCATCAATATGCTTCTTGCTTGGTCAGAGGAAATGGACACTTCAATGTCATCCTTCAGCCTCTGTTTTGTGTCTTTGACCTACATCCAACTTAATGAAATTCTTCATGAAATTTTCTCTTAGAGCTACTATCTGTCTGTCAAAGTGTCTGAAAATGGCATACAGTTTCAGATGTTTTCAGTGAAGCTGATGATTAATCAAAAGACTTGAAAACAATGTATTATTATAACATTGGTATAATAAAAGCATTTGTGTATTTCAGACATAAAGCAGCCCAGTATTTATTGCACTGTGATAATTTTTTTTTTACTAGCTCATAGAGACATAAATGCAACATTAAATCACTAGAGAATAATAATCCTTCAAATGGAATTGAAGTGTTTCTTGAAAGAACCATTTGAACCCTGGAAAGACACTATGCTTTTAAATTAAAAAAAAAAAAATCACTCAAAATTCAGAAATCTCACTATGTTCAACAACAAAAGTGAAGAAATCCTCACAATTAACTCTAAGGAACTAATATTGATAGAAAGTCTGTCTTTTCAAAATGAAAATCTGTCTTTTTTATGGCCTAAATTATAGCTCATACTTCATTTTTAATCATATGGGTGATGAGAAAACCTCAAGATCTGGTACAGAAATCATGTTAAGAAATTGACTTTTAAAATTATTCTTGCCAGTATTTCTATATGAAACACCTACTTATGTATATCTTGCAGATACAAATGGCATATTTGATAACACAATAGATACCTGTATAGATATTTTGTAAACCTGTGTATATTTTGATCAATTGGATTGAGTGGTAACTTTTAAGCCTCCAGCTTTGAATAATCCCTAAAATGTGACTGGGAATTATTCCCAGATTCAATACCAAGAAGGAATATGGGAAAACAAATTAATGAAGACAAATGTGCATGAACTTCCAGCTGTTTAATCAGTTTCAATAAAGATGCTTCTCTAAGTGATTTAAAAAGTTGAAAATTTTTGTCTGGTCTAGAAGTCTCAAAATATAAGACTTGTGAGATTTTCAAGAATTTTATTGTGATGAGACTAAGAAGATAAAAGGAAGATGAGATTGGAGACCAAAGAAAGATCAGAACTAAATTTTGCTATTGATTTTGTAAAAATGGGAAAACGGAGCAATAGAGGAGTGCTACAAGACTATTTTGAAACTCTGATGTTTTATGCCTTTGTCATGGCTGCTATGTGTGTTGTGACGTTGTATTTGAGATTCAGCCAAACTTCTGCTAAAAATCATGTGAAACTTGCCTCTTTAAGGTTTCTTAACTGTGTTTGTTAAAAGGGTTGTTAGGGTTCACAAATGTTTTAAGTTAACTTGGGTACACTTGGCTAAAAATCACATGAAACTCATTACTTCATTACTTTAAAAGTTTTGTTTGCAAAGCAAGAAGATCCAAAAAAAAAAAACCCTTTGGCTTTCTAAGCTGACTTTGTTTTTACTTTTTATTCACTGACGATCAATCTCCAGTGGGGAAGTGATATAGATTCAAACCCCAGATGTTATTTTGGAATATCTGTGGAGTGAAAGAGAGAGCTTTGGTACAAGTTTCTCTGTTTTTCTGTTGCTGTTCCTGTATAGAACACATCTGGGTCTCTGCATGTAGGCCCATCTGTGAACTACTGGACAGGATAATTGCCTACCTGCCTGCTTTTAGCGTTCAGGAATCCAGGAGGTGGGGATATTGCAAATAAAAGCTTAAGACAGATGAATTTTTATTTGTTAATTAAGCCCAGCTGATCTATACACAAAAAGGAAAAAAGGACTCAGAATTATTTCAAGGATGATAAGCAAACTGAGCAGCATGCAACTTGAATTTGAAGATTTGTCCAGAGCCATAACTCATTACAATGAGGAAAAAAACCCCTTTGTTTCAGAATTCTTTCCTTTCCAGAGTCAAGAAACTCAGTATGTTGGCCAAGCGATATCAGGGTTTGCTGACTTGTAAGGATATTTGGTTGTGAGGATTATAAGACTGAATGCTAATGCTACATCTTATTCTCTTTCCATCATCTCTAATTTCCCTAAGTCCAGAAGGTCTCCCAACTTCTTGCACAAAGCAATTAGCAGCTGTTGCCAAGCTCAGTTCCTCCTCTTCCATGTCCTCATCTCTTGTCAAAAGACAAAGAAGTAATATTAATACAATAACTTGTAGCTGAATTCTTGGGAGCATTCTTTGAGGGAAATCTGACCTTTACCACTCTATACTACCTTCACTTTTCCTTCTTTAAATCCTCTTTAAATCCACAAGTATCTTGTGGCCTTTTCTCAGTACCTTACTGAAGTAATTTCCATTCCTTCTGCCTTATGCAACGAAAGTATTTAAGCTTATACTTCCTGATTTCTCCCCCTTTCCCCAGTAGCTTTATTTATATATATTTCTTGCACCAAGCAAACAAAAGTTTTCCACTAGTTCTCAAACAGGCTTTGTTTTCTCCTCCTTCCAGGTGTCAGATTTGCTGTTCTCAAGGTACCCTGTTTCTTAAGGTTTGTAACAGGAAGATGTGGAAAACAGAACAAAACCTTTCATAATTTGGAACTACACATACTTCAGGAAATTATTCTTTCTTCGTGGAAAATTTAATTTTCTCTGAATTTTCAGTGGAAGCTTTAGCTGTCAATCATTTCAAGTCTCTCAGATTCTACTGAACATCTTTGCCACTATACTCCATTTAACAGTTGAACTGATCTACTTATTCTAGAGTTGGAATGTTTATCACAGATGATAAGATGATTGAACCAAATACAAAATCACTCTATTCATGGCAGTCCATATTGCTTACTGATTAGTATCTTTGCTTGCAATTTGCTCTCCATGGTTTTCTTTTTGCAGTCCTCATTTATCTTCTTTATCTAAAGTTGAATTTATCCATTAAATCTGCAGGGAATTACATTTGCTTATATCATGAAGAAATTAACTTTGCTGAATGGAGAAATTGTACCCTGATGTTTGTATTATGAAGAATGGTGTAATAAGTTTGGGTGAACTCTGAGTATTTTCAGAATCCACCTAGTAGGGGAAATGGGTGAAGAAAAGCACAACAATCATTTTACCTTATGTAAGAACTGAAAGCAAAGTGATACTCTTAGTGGGGAAAAAGGTCCCAGTGACTACATGCTCAGAATATTCTCTTAAAAATAAAGTTAATTTCTTAGACGGTATCCCATGAAATTTTAATTAGTTGCATTGAATTAGAGTCTAAGGTGGATTATTAAGTGCACTGACAGACATTTTGCATTATAAATATGTTTAATCTAGAATTGGGTCTTTTCACTGGGTGTGCTGCTTGTTTTTCAGCTGAAATCTTTCATGGCAACTCCTTGCCTCAATTAACCTCCTTCTGACAGAGGAACAAGAAGAATTAACTCAATTGTTTCTTAAATTGAGATTAGACTAAAGCAAGCCTTGCTTTGTCATGTGGGAAGGGATAATAAATCTGAAATTTTTTTCCACCTAAGTTCACTAGAGTAGGAGTAGGAACTCGGACTTAGGCAAAAAAATCATATCATCCTGGTGTAGCTGTTAAAAATTTGACTAGTTTGTTAAAAATCAGACAGAAATAAAAGTGCAGTGTTATGCCTGTGTGCAGCACATGTTTTCCATCCTCCCATGGTGCTTCTGCAGCAATCATAAAGCAAATCTTTTCTTCAACACAACAACTTAATCTGCAACTGCCCTGGGCTTTGGGGCCTGGGTAGTACTTCCCTTGTGAATCCTTTTTCCACTTGTTGGAGACCTCCTGGCATAGTGGAACTGCTTCTCCATGCTGTCAGGGTTACTCATGGACAGAGATATGGACTATAAGAGGAGGTTAGAGGATCTCAGGAAGACATGGGAGAGTTTAAAATTGGTGAAAAAAAAAGAACACAGAGGAGGAACAATAGAGATGGAAGGGTTGAGGATAGAGAAGCTAATAAGATGACAAGACAGCAGGGGCTTCTGTGATAAGAACAAGAGACAAAGTAGCTGGAAAATAAGGAGTAATTAAAAGGAGAGATGGAATAATCTGAGAGAGGGTGGAGATTTTTGGAGTCATCACAATTTTAGTATGTGGAAATGAAGCCAAGAACTGCACATTCTAATAATTTCTTTGCTGTTCTTGCTGTGAGATCTCACAGCAAATTAAATGCTTAGTCCAACACGCGGGTCATCCACAACATTTTGCACATAGATTGCAGAGAAAAAGCTGAAATTTTAAGACAACTCAGGCCACTCTGAGTGCCTGAGTTGTCTCATATTTTTAGAAGAGAGCTTTTACAGAACTGTAGGGTGTGAGAGCTTAGAACTCTTGAACATGAGAAATGACAAATAGGGAATCTAGAGGATAAAGAGTTATCACCCGGTGATCCAGCTTGGAAGGGCATTGTGAAAGTGGCTAGCTTGGTGTTTGCTGTGAATTGGTGATAGTATTTCTGAACTCCTTTTAAAATGAGACTGTTCTTACCCCTGTCACCACTCTTCCTGGTTTTAGCAGTCCTATATATCAAACACATCACCAATTAGCAGAAACAGGTTTGTTCGCTCTTAGGGCAAGGAACAGTCTGTCTTGTAGGAAAATCTAAATATGGCAGCTTTTCACTTGAATTGAAAATATCTTGTAACTCAGTTGTCACTGAATGTAACACTGAATATTTTTCTAATTGCGACAATGTGGTTTTTGTGTGTTTATACACAACAGTATGAATGAAGTCTGACTCTTCAACAGGTGTCTATATCATATCCTCCTTGCTGTTTTAGAGTTTGGTACTACATATCCACCTAAGAAATTTTGGTCATAGCTTTTAGTATTTAGTGTTATTTCTTCTTTTGTGTGTCATTAAAGTGGAATAGGAAGATGCGCATGTAACTAGGCTTTTGTATTTCTGGAATTAATGGTGTTGGAGAGGAAAATAGATGTTTTACAAGCATGGAACTGTTCCAGAGAGAATATATTCTGCTGTGTGCTAACAAACTGCTATTCATTACACATTGCATGGATGAAAGGATGAAGAGTAAAGTGCTTTTGGAGAACAGAAATAGCTTCCCCTCATAGAGGAGACTTACTCTCATGGCAGTGTTTGGAACAAAACAGTATGCTGTGTCAGTACTATAGCTATAGATATTTTATAACCTGCAAACACACATCTGCAAATGTAGATATTTATAGATTTGCACTCTCAGTTTGCAAAATCTCCTGTGTAAAGCTCTGTTTGAAGTATAGCAGCTTCTTCTTGGATATGTAATATCATAAAAAAAGTTTGAAGATGTAATTTCACTTTTGTATTTATTTTCTTTAGCTCAAACACAGTCAAGAAATTTAATAATGAGTATTTGTATGTACTGGTAGTCCTCTACCCTTTACAATTTGCATGATTTTAGTCAGAGAAGAAGCTGCATGAAGGATAGGAATGTTAACCTACAAGTGTCTGATCACTATTAGGTTCATCATCCTTTGTCAAGATAAGGAAATTCCTGATTGTTGAATAAATCATATAATAAAAACCTTTGTTTTAAAAAATATATGAATACTGTTAACATTTTTCAAGCTCATTGAGGAATATAAATTATCTAGTAGTGGTTTTGAGATAATATAACAAATCTCATTCTGTCTACCAAGCTCCTAAGTGGGCAGCAATCTATTCACTGGTGAATATTTTCTTTTAAAAATGACTTAATGATTAAAGGAATTATGCATTTGTTTTTAACATTGAAGATACCTTTATGAAATTGTACATGATTTTCTGAAATAATGATATCACTAAACCAAGAAAAAGTTTTATTAGTAACCAGTTAAGGATTTATAAGATTTTCCCCTTTAAGTCATAGGCTGGGTTTTCTCCATTTTGCCCATCACTGTAGCAAGTACAAAACATATTCATGGATATTTTCATGAAATGTATTTCCAGTCCTTTACCTAAAATCCCTTGTAGGACAACCCAGACTTTTAGCTGTTCAAACAAAACTTTTAGTCTGGCACTTTGCTCTGTCCTGCACATTGAGACCAACCAAAATAAACTGACAACACATCATGGCCCTTAGGAGGTGCTGTAAGTGAAGAGATTTTATTATTAAAATTCATTTTGAAAATAAGAGTTTTAAAAACATTTACAGGAACTGAATGGGATGCGGGACAGTAGCATGAAAAGCTGTGAAGCAGGTTGAGGTTACTCTGTGTTTAGAAAGAGCACAACAGACTGTAGATACTTCAAAAATCACCAAAACCAATTGGTTTTGGTAAGTATGTTTGTGATGGTCCTTTTTAAGGATATACACATCTACCTCTCCTCTCTTTCTCTCTTTTTTTTAGCTTTGCATCCACCTAATGAGTAAAACTGCTACCTTTTTAAGTAATTGTTCCTTGGGACAGGTGCGGATCTGCCACTTTATTGAGGTCAACATTAGAGGGTGCTGATCTTTGAAAAAGGACAATTAATAGAGACACTATTGACTATCAAATCAGGTTTCTTTCAGTTTCAGAGCATTTATAGGCTCTCATCTTCAGAAGAACTATCTCTTTATTCTCTATTTCCTTTCTTAAGAAGAAAATATCTGTTATACATTTTGTAAGGATAGTTTCTTTCCTTAGGGCTGCATGTATGCATTACATGTTCTTCCCCTTTTTCCTTCGGGAAGGACTTTTCTTTTTTGTGGAAGGTTTTAAATCCCAAACTAAGGTTTGAATGCCAGACTCCTCAGTCTGGACTTTGAAAGCTGCGACAGACACTTCCTCTGTCCTTGGTTATGTGTTAGAAAGACCATGACAGATTTGTGGGTTACTTGGTCCTTTTGCACAGCGACTCCTTGCCTTTGGAATGGGATTATCAAAAAAACAGTAGATTAATAGCCACAGATCAAGATCACAGCTCAAGAGCAGACCCATTTGTTGGACTGCTGCTGGTGAGTGCTGGCTTTCACACTTCATGGAGAAGTTGCTGGAACAAATTCTTGTCCTTGTTATGCCAACACTTATCAAATGGAGCAGTTGCCTGCTTTGTTGAGGAAAATGCAAAAGCACAGACATTATTCAAATATACATTTACAAAAAATGTGCATACTGTTTCAAACTGTTTCAGTGCAGTGATTGTGTAATGGTAAAACAGATCTGCCCCAGAAAGCCTAAATTCAGAACAGTCTTGTGTCTGAGAACACTAGGTTGCCTCTTGGTCACCATAGAAATGAAACTACAAATGTGTCATTGGATTTAAAGCCTGTGTTATTCTGGGTTACATTTGAGAGAACTTTACTATTTAAGAATATTTATATAATGCTCCCTCAGAAACAGAAAAAAAATCAGTGTTCTTGCCATGACATATTTCAACCATAAATTCTAACTACATTTTTACAATGCAGTATTTGGATAGCTGTCTTAAACAATAAAGCTGGTATATATATCAGGAACAGATGCTGACCTGGGATATACTGCAAAATGAATAAACAGTTTTATCATTCTCCTAAGGCTCTGAATGACCTTCCTGAGCAGAAAGACAAAACAGGCTACCAAATACAAATCTTGTCAGGTTAAATGCATTTTAACTGACTCATAATGCTGGCTTAACTCTCTTATCTAAGCTGATTTATGCCCACGAAAAAATGCAGAATAAAAGAGTATCAATGCAGACAAAAATAAGCATAAATGAAATAATTGAAAGAGAAGATAGAGTAAAATTTAAAAATGAATATGTACAAAAAGAGGATTGCATTTCATCAAGTGAGCACTAAATTGGAATTGGAACCTAGTTAATCCTATCTACAAGAGGTAGTGTATCATAGAGACAGTTTGGAATTTACTGTGAAAACAGTCCTAGAAGGAAATTTTGCTTCTTTTGGAAGTTCATTCTTTCAGTTCAACAAAATTCACATTTGGCACATAACAAAATGCCTCTAGACTTCTTCAACAGCTCACTGTGCTCACTAAGTCTTTCAATCAATGAAAAGACAAACTTATTTTTATGGCTGTTTTTGGATGTTGCTATGAGTTATAGTCAGGTTTAAATATATTTCCCTTTCCTTATGTAGATTTATGCTGAAAGTCTTTGTTTTTTCTCATTGAGGACGATTTTTATTCTCATGACTGTCATGACTAGCCTACCAAATAGTCAGCAGCAGAGTACATAGAAATTACACTGGGAGTATTACTAGTAATGGATTTCTTTAAAATTATTTTCTCTCACCGATTCCCAAACCTTGAATGCTGGAGAGTGAAGCATACACTTGTACTGCCAGGAATAAGAGCCCAAGACTTTAGAATGGTTTATCTGTACCTCTCTGGCAAGCAGTGACAGATTAAAACTACTTAGCTGTCTCACAGCTTTTACTCTTTTGCTGTCTTTTTTAAGCTTAAAAGTACACAGACAAACTCATACTTCTTCACAATTCTCAACATCTGTGCCTGCAGAACTTCTTCAAAGAATGCTTAGTGGTTGGATGGGCAAGAACAAGATGAAACTATACCTGAGCAAGACAATTTTGTAAATGGAACTCTGGCTAGGAATCTGAGTTGTTACTTAGTGCAATGTTTTGGCTGAAAGAATATCTTGAAATAATTTATTTGACTCAGGAGTTCTCAGGAGCACTCAGGAATTTGTATTGCACATCCATTTGCCCAAAGAGGAACTCCTGTTGTCTATCATAGAGACACACCATCACCACCAGGTGAATGACAGTCTTGACTTTATATCAAATTACATTTACTGAAAAACATTTTAAATAACCCTCTGTCACAAAATAAAATCATCTCCTCAACATGATGGTGACTTCAGCTACTGCCTTCTCGGTAGAAATGCTTTGCTGTCAGTGCAGTGAGAGGGTGTGCTGCAGCGTGCTTTGCTTTGGGATGTAGCAGAGCAGTGTAAAAGAAAGGCTTTTGTTGGCCTTGCTGTGGCTACTGCGTGCCTGAACCACTAGGAATCACTGGAGGAAGAGGGGGACCCCAGGAATATTATTATTAATACCACCAAGGGTGGTATTGATTCCTAACATTGTATTTTACTGTGCTTTGCCCAAAAGATCAGAGTACCCTCTCTTTTAAAGGGTTTTCATATTGGTATTTCTAGTCTGAGAAACTGGAATTCCCTATTCCTCTTGGTGGGGTTCATTATGGGAAGAGGCAAAGAGGCAAACAACTGAAAATAAAGCCTTTGGCTGTCCTGCAGTTTCTTCACTCTTGGCTAAATGCTTTTAAAATTGCAAGAGAAAATATATAAATAATTTATGTTTTATTCTTCTAGTAGAATTCAGGAACAATGTATAGGATAGTATAAATGACATCTTTTTCCTTGTGGTTGAGTCTTCTTAAGCTCTCTTTTTTCAACATATATGGAAGAGATGACATTGATGTAATCCACAATTGCTGGGTAAGGATGCCAGGGAAAGAAGAGTTATGCACTGTAATGAGAAAGGGCTTTTCCAAATGTGACCCTGCATGTCCTGAGGAGTAGTAGCCAAATTATTACCCTTGTTTGTTTGGGTCAGTGTTCCCGTTTAACTGAATGCATCTTCCAAAATGATGCTGCTTCTCACTGCCTGAAGGGTTGAATGTGAGTAAGAATGATCACTGAGAACACCTGAGTAAATAAAGAAGTTGAAGAGCACATTAGCTGCACCTTGTTATATTCATTTGGTACTCCTTTCAGGAAAGCACTGCCACTTGTCTTGGTGTTATAAATCCAGTGCAAATATCTTAACCAGTTGTGGTGCTAGAAGAAGCTTTATTTGTTACGACTTTTTCTTTTAGTTTGCCTTGTGAATTAACATTCTCAAACATCTGAGATGTAAGAGTGCAGAATAATAAAGTATTAGGAAATGTAAAAAATATGAGAACTCCATAAAGTATTGCAAAGATTATTCTTCCAGCACAAGCTGCTGAAAGGCTGAAGCAATGCAAACTTTTAAATTGTTTGAATTATGAAGAGATAGGGGAGAATGGGAAAGCATGATGTAGGAAGAGCTAAAGAACACATGAGTGTTAGGAAAGGCAGAAGGAATGTCCCTTGTGATCGTTGTATAGTGGGGGTACGCTTTGGATCACCAACCAGGTGGGCAAGAGGGGAAATACAGATGGCAGCGTTTGCAGTGTGTCCTGAGGCCTTTTTCTGCTAAAATACCCTGTGAAGCCTAGATTTGAAGGCTGGGATCAAGGAGCACTGATCTTTTTGGAAACCACATGAACCTTCAATGCATCTGGCCTGTATCAGGAGCAATGGGTAAATTGAAGGAAGCATCATAAGTCTACGTGACGAATGCAATATTGGAGCTCTGTGGGGAAATTAAGCTGTTCTGATTTTAGATTTGTGACCAAACACATGCCATTAGTTATAGTGTATATGTAGAAATAATATAAATAATTGGCTACAGGGAAAATATTTCCCCTTAGTTGCTGAGATGGTTATATCAGAGGCATGCATTCTTTAACACTTACAGAGATATTTATAAGCCTGCAAGCAGAGAGCATAGACTTGTCTTGCTATGGTACATCATCAGACTGAAAGAAATTTTATTTCTCTATAGGTCTGCTGCAGGGGGAAGGACTGGGGGGAGGAGCATTGAGCAAAAGTTCTTCCTATGGAATGGCTTAAAAAAAAATAAAATTAAAAGGGTGTGGTTCATGAAGCTTGAGATCACTGTGACTAAGAAGGAGTCCAGATGACCCCTGATGCAGAGTCTCACACAAGTTTCAGAGCAGTTTAGTGGTAACTAACTGAACAATGACATTTCAAAGCAGTTACTGGGCAGTAGACTTCAATATATCCATGAAGAGAGACACCAGGAGAGACTGACTTAGACAAGAGGACTAAAAAAACTAACTCTCATTTCTAAGAAGATGTGACTGTCTTTTCTGATTTTGCTTCTGGCAGCTGAATATGAAAACTTGACAATAAATTCTGTCATATTGTTCTCCTTCACAGACCATACTTGTACTAAACAGTGGAAATAGTAAAATAATTGATTTATTGTTAAAAGTAAAAACCAAATAAAATCATTTAACCAGGTAAAAACATTTTACTAACTATATGGGCTGTGTAGTAGTAAACAAGGCTTTAAAAAGGACTATTGTTGCATGTTGG
This sequence comes from Melospiza melodia melodia, assembly GCF_035770615.1. NCBI lineage: Eukaryota > Metazoa > Chordata > Aves > Passeriformes > Passerellidae > Melospiza > Melospiza melodia. The sequence goes on from NC_086194.1 coordinate 57,437,209, forward strand.
GTTTCAGTTTGTTTAATAATTAATTATGTGATTTTTTTCTAAAATATTAAAATCAGATTGAGGTCAGAACTTACCCAAGAGTAAGGTATTGAAATGTAATACCACCAATAAAACATGCTTTAACTACTATTCAGCTTATGTCTTCCAGCTTGTATACATACCCTATTTCATAGAGCCACAGAAAACCAGGTTGGAAGGAAATATTAAGGACCATCTGGTCCAACTTAACTTGTAAAATGCATGGTCTAGATAAGAGGGACTTTGTCCAGCTCAATCTTTAAAGATTCCAGTGTTGAAGAATCCATCACTTCCAGGGGACAATTACTCCAATGGCTGATTTTCTCATAATGAAAAATTATAGCTTTTGTAATTGCTGCTGCTTTGAAGTTTCTATGAAGAGTGTGTTTTTTCCTATTATTATTTTAGTTTGATTTTCATAACCTTTTTGGAAGAAGAATGTGATAAGTTTTTCTAACAGATTTGCCAAATGTCTGCAAGGAACTTCCTCTGAAGTGCAGACAGCACTAAAGACTTCTCAGTTCAGAGTTCAACTGATAATTTATTCTCATCACTCTGTTCCTTCACGTGTTAGCTCTGATGAAAGTTAACTAGAAGTAGCAGTTGCAAAATACTCTAGCAATATTTATTCCTTTGTGTAAATGAACTTACATTCCTCATTTGTATAATTTTTACATCCTCTGTTTATTTAAGCGCTTAGGTTTTGTTGACATGTCTGTTCTTGGAAATGAATTCCTAAGCACCAGCCTACCCTAGCTCAACAGGCTCAACTCTGCACCAGCAATTTCCCTTGTCAGGAATGCTTATTCTTTCTGTTATGGTAATGTCTGCAAACTACCCACTTTACACTGAAAAGTTAAATAGATGGAGGTCAGAAACAAGTTCAGCACTTCCAACAAATCAGTGAATGAACAGCTCAGGTATTGGTAGGCTTCAGTATTTATTTTATACGGTTAAATATAGTTGCAATAGAGGGCAGTGGCAAGGAACAGTGCAGTAAAACATTATTTTTCTAGTATGTTCTCATAATATGTGATAATGACTAGTAACACCAATGAAGATGAGGTAATAAAAAACTTTTTTGTTTGTTTCACAAGCTTTGTTCTTTATTTGATATTCGTTGTGACTCCAAAGCACCTCAGAAATGACTGTTTGTACAATCTCTGATAGCAAGAAAGTAACATCATAAGAAAACCCCTCTGAGTGAGTGAACTTATTTTCTTTCTTTGTGTTGCTTTCTCCTTGGAAGGGAAGAGGGACAAACAAATGTGGCTTGCTATTCAGATTAAACAAAAACATTAATATTTGCACTATTCAGAGATAAGCTTTGGAAAAGACATTCCAAATGCTTAACAGCAGAGGTGAAGGGGCAGCTTTCTGCTTCTGAGAAGCACGTAAGTATTTCTGGAGAGGGACAAGTGCAAGAAGAAGGCATCTGACACTTATTTTTTTACAAGAAGGAGTAGTTGAAGAATAGTAAGCATAAAAAATTACCTACATATTCTGATTCTCAATTTGTTTGGTAAGGACCCTTCCTATGTGCAAGTTGATCTACAGACATCAACTACTTTAGAGATACCTAAAGAAAAGCCGATACCTAAAGAAAAGCTGATGTTCGCCTTACTGAATGCAGCAGCCTGGGATCTAAAATCAAGGAGCAGACCCTTTTCACACTGACTACTTTAATGGACTTTTTGATCTTTTGACTATGGATATGGGAGGTTAGACCTGAGAAACCATGCTGTCTTGTTTCTTTGTGACTGTGCTAGCTGGGAGATAGGGCTGGTATGAGACTTTGTGGTCTCCAAGAAGGCAGTCTTCCCACCAGGCTTTCTGAGAGCAAGAATTGTGGTGCTGTCAGAGCTAGGAATGATGCATGTCCAACTTGGATTTGAAGGATCCTGGTAGCTACTGCGCACTACAGCATAAAAAAAGGTGTTTGTGTTACAGCTAAAGAGATGAAGACACTGTCTAAAGTGGAAAAGTAAGCCTTTCAGCTCCTGTTGAGTAACACATTTTTCTCCTTTGGAAAGTGTTTGGAGGGAAAAAGAGCAGAAAGTCCAACATATGTATTTTGTTGCTATATAAAAAGAAGGTAATTATAAAGGATTATTCATAGTAAATAAAGAAATTTTCACTCTAAAATGCTGTGCATCAGAAAAAACAAAACATTGATATCATTGAAGAGGCAGTCAGGGAAAAGTATTTACTGATGAATGAATGAGCATAAACAAGATTCTGCAATTTTCTCTGCACAATACTTGGAAATGCATTTAAAATTGAAAAACACTTTAGCAAATTAGGTTGATCATTGGAGCATCATCTGAGTGACTTTTAGTTTTGAACCAATTTAGTGAAACCCCTTTAGACTGCTATGAAATGAAATTATAAGAGGAAGTATCCAACAGTATCAAAGACTTGCTTTCTTGATTAATTTGCAGAGATTTATGAGACTAACAATTTTTCTGGTGTTAAATAAAATATGGGAACAATACTTGATTCCTAGTTTCTGAAAATACACAGGAGCTAAAAATATACATATAGCATGAGAAAATCTTTTATATATGTATATATATGTACACTGTAGGCAAGAAAGCACAATTAGGAATACAAGAAGACATTTCCCTCCTTTTGCTGCAGTAAGCAGAGCTGATTGAAAATTTCTGTTTCAATCAGAATATCTGTTTCGCTTGTTTCCCAGAAAGACAAATTGGCTGTGCATAAAAGGAATTTGCTTAGCACTCAATGGTGAATAGATTGAACTGTACATATATTCCAATTCCTAACCTCTTTTAAATGAGTAGCATCAGGGGAGAACAGTTGGCTGAAACATTCCAGTAATCTTCCCTAATCCAGTGGGATGCGAGTTAGAGCCCTTTCAAGACTGACTGCCAGCCTTGATGTGAGAGAGTGTCTTTTTCTGAACAAGTCCTGTCTTGTGCAGCTCAGCTGGATCTGGAATGGATGTCCAGCTACAGTTTTTTCTTAATGTTAACTACTTCTAAACGGCTGCATTTGTTTGCCGTATTCCATCAATAGTCAAGACAAACACTTTCCAGGCACACTTAAGTCACTCCAGCTGTTCCACATTATGTTGATTGCTCATGCAACTCACAGCACTGCTTCTGCTCTTTGATAGTATGACAAAAACATTTAAATAAAAAAAAAACCTACATACATTTTAGTATGTAACTAAAAAATGGCCATTTATTTATTCACAAAATCATTGTTTTGCCAATCATTTAGTGTTTAATCACATTTGTGTAACAAAAAACCCCATAAAATTCCTGATCTTCCATTTCATTTGTAAGGATGTAAATTTAACACAGTTTCATTGCTTCTAAAGGAAATCAGTATAATAATGAATTTGGCTTTGGTTCTGTTGGCATTGAAAGATGTGTTTTAGTTTCACTTGAAACAAATTAGGCATGAGATTGTTAAACTTTTTAATTTTTTTAAAAGTAGAGCAATGAAATAACTAATAAAAATTTAAAGATAAGCCTAAAGTGAACTCTCTTTTACCTTAGGTTGCTGTAAGTTAAGAACAAAACAACTAGCTATAGTATCTGTGTTCTCCTACATAATTTACTTGGAACTGATGCTGGAAATATCCATTTATTCATGGTCAATGGAAGTGGCATTCAATGTAACACTTAAAAACCTTTTTCCTTGAGTGAGATACTGAATTGATATCCAATATAATCAAAGTCATCATTTGTGAAATTTTAATTAGGTCACTATGAATTCAGAACACAAATTGACCCTACCACTATTTACAGATTAGGAGTTTAATGAATGAAAGGGAACAACAGCTTGATTTTTATGCTACCTGAGTTTTGACTTATTTTGATTTTAACAGTGACTGGTGAGGAAGAGACCTTCTTTTACTTTGTTCTTCATGGAATTATTGTACATGCACTTTGAATGTCAACTCACTTCTAAGGGAATAGGAAACATGGAGACAGAAGCTAGTAGAAAAAAGCCATGAAGTTACTCCTAGGGCAAAGGAAGCTAACATTTTAGTTGCAAAGACGAATAACTCCTTCCTCTGGAAATGTTTGCCTGCAGAGGACAGACTTTTGTTTAATAGAAATATCTCTTCCTAATATTGAGCTATGGCAATCCTTAAGCTCAAGTAGCAGGGTCTGTACAGACCTGTGGTTTCTAGCAAGGCTAGACAGCTGTTTATTTCTACAGTTGATATTAATAAAATGTTATGATAAAGTGACTGGGAGCATATTGTTCCCTATCTCTAGGCAAGATGAAGCAGGATTAAAATCCCATCATTAGAGGTAAACATGCCTGGATTTTGCATGGTCTGCTGAGTTGACCTAAGGTGCAATGACCAGTCTTCCACCCAGTTTTAGGTGTGCAGAGGAGATAAGAACAGAAAATAGCAACAGCTGAGTAAGTGGGAAGATGTGGGCAAGATGCAGATATGGTGAGGGATGTGAAGCAACAGTACCATCTCTATGAATTACCTTTTTACAGATATTAAATTCATAACTGGGATCACCTCCTAACATTTCTAAACTGACCTAAGATCATCCATTGAAACTGTCTATGTAACATTATAGTTTAATTACAGTGTAGAAGAAACTCAAACCTAGTGGCCTTCTATGATGGAATGGCTACAACAATGGGCAAAGGAAGGGCTGTGGATGATATTTATCTGGACTTCTGTAAAGCCTTCAATAGAGTTTTCTGTAATACCCCCCTCTCTAAATGGGAGACAGATAGATTTGATGAGCGGACTGTGAGATGGCTAAGAAAGTTGTATGGTCACATCCAAAGGGTAGTGGTCAATGCCTCCGACTCCCAATGGGCATCAGTGTCAGTGGTGTCCCTCCAGGATCCAAATTAGGACCAGCGTTATTTAGCATCTTCATTAATGGAATGGATGATGGAATTGAGTGTACCCTCAGCAAGTCTGAAGATGACACCAAGCTGAGTGGTGTAGTTGCCACACCTGACGGATGTGATGCCATCCTGAGGGAGCTGGACTTGTTTGAGAAGTGACCCCATAGGAATTGCATGAGGCTCTGTAAGACCAAGTGCAAGGTGTTGCACCTGGGGCAAGCCCAGCTGTAAGTACAGTCTGGGTGATGAGCAGAAAGCTGCAAGAGCAGCCCTGCCAAGAAGCATTTAGGGTTGCTGGCAGATGAAAAATGGAATATGAGCCAGTAATACACGCTCACAGCCCAGAAAGCCAATCACATCCTGGGCTGCACCAAAAGCAGTGTGGGCAGCAGAGCAAGGGAAGTGATTCACCCACTCTGCTCTGGTGAGATCCCACCTGCAGTGTGCATTCAGCTCTGCATCCCCAACACCAGCTATCCAGTGTATGAAGGGAGTCTACAAGAAAGATATAGAGGGACTTTTCAGAAGAGCATATGGTGGCTGGACAAGGTGGAATGGTTCTAAACTTACAGAGAATAGCTTTGGATTAGATATTAGGCAGAAATTCTTTGCTAAGAGGGTGGTGAGGCAGCGGAACAGATTGCCTAGAGAAACTGTGGATGCGCCCCTGGTGGTCAAGGCTGGGGTGGATGGAGCTCTGAGCAACCTGGTTTAGTTAAAGTTGTCCCTGCAATTGGCAGCGGGGTTGGAACTAGATGATCTTTTAGATAACTTCCAACCCAGGCCATTCTATGATCCTATGATTTTATGTATAACTAGATAAAGAAAACAGTGAAATGTTCAATTTTTTCCAAAAGTCTTGAATATTTTTGCTACATTACAGTAAAACAATATTTATTTTTAAGAGGCATCTGAGGTGATGATACTTTTTATGGTACCTTTACCTTTATGGTACTTTTTTATGATCCTTAAATTCAAACAAAACAACCAGTCTGGAATTTTTTTACAGTAAACTTGAAGATCCTGAGGCAGATTTCTCAGCTTCTTTAATTATTACGGGATACTACATTATTAATTTCATGCTCAAAGTAGGATAAGTGAAGATGTGCAATGTGACACATTGGCCATGACAGAGGTCTTAAAGAAAGAGGTCCATTACATGGACATAAAGGACTTTCATGGACAAAAAAACCCTGGTTTTCCACTGTGAGGGAAGATTTTCATTACTGTTTGACAGCACTGGTGAGCAAACCTGATGCTAGCAACTTTTTAACTCAGTTTTGAACATCTGATCTCTGTCAGAACACAGAACACATAGTTCCTGAAGTACATTGGCAGCAGTGGGGTCGCAGTCAGGGCCTGCCAGAGGAACTTTAGCAGTTCACTGTTAATGTCCCTGCCAAATCTTTTTATTTTCCAAGTCTCATCTGCAAAGGAAGTAATTTTTGTATTTTCCTTCCTGAAAATTGTGACAGTGTCTGCTTCTCTTCAGCCTACCACCTCGAGCTTACATTGCCATTTAATGAGTGACTATCAGATCTGTCACTAAGACATGATCTATCTCTAGGAAATCTCATGGTATTTTCTAGTGGTCAAATAGTACAGCAGAGATGTCAACAGAAACAGTGCTACTATCCAGGAACCTTTACTCTTTTGTTTTGTTTGAACTCTGACTGTGGGAAGCCATTTACTTTGTGTGGCTTTGGTCACAAGGCACTTGCCTTTTGGCCTGGCTTGGTACAGTTCTGACAGTGGTCTGACTTCTCAGTCACTTCTCATGCCACATAGGCCAGATGTGCGATGCCTGAAATTTTCATCTGTTCTTAATGATATTTAGCATCTTCTAAATTAAGAAATGAAAAAAAATACTGTAATGTGAGTCGAAATTATTTTCATGGTGTATAGCAAGGAGACAGTTAATTCAGGGTTACCATTAATTTTGGAGGGCAAATAAGGGTCACTTTGGAAAACTCCTGATTTTGCAGTGTCTTTGGATGAAGTCTTTGACTGATTTTTGCTTTTTGATTGCACACTACTCTTAAAATACACATAAATGTGTATATATATTACGCAGGCCACATTAGACTCAGACCTGGAGGACAAAATATTAACCTCAGCATTCTTTATTCAAAGCTCCAGTAATACAGAAAACAAAATAATGAATTGAAAAAAATAAATAATTGAAAATACAAAAAAAAAAACAAAAAAAAAAAACTTGAATACAATGACAATGAATTTATATTGGCTTAGCACCACTGTTTTTGGACACTTGACATTTTGTGAATAAAGTTGGTAACATTTATTCTGAGTTATGTGCTCCCATTAAACCTCACCTATCTTGCAGGAGAGAAAATGTGTCATCTACTAAAGTTCTTGCTGCTCACAGTCATTACAATAACACTGTGCCACTGATGTTTCACTAGAGTGAAACTAGAGTGAAGGCTGATATTGGGTGAGTTCACCTACCAGGGAAGGTAAAATAGTAATCCCCACCAGGAAGGCAAGAGTGTAACTAATCTTTAAAACCTGCCACTCTTTGCTCAAGAAATCCAGAATATTAAGAGTTTAGCTAATAGACGCTGTCAACAACTGGTATTTCACTGAGAAATAGGCTATCAAAAACTGTGGCAACTACTTGGTGTCTAAATGCCTGAAAATCTCCCACTCTGCTTTGTATAGGTGCCAGATGATTGAAAATCTGAATTTTCAGTGGTATGAGAAAAGGTAATTGAAGCCATTAGGGATTTTCCTTGTCTTGGGGAAGTGGGTAGGAAAAGAGAATGACAGATTTTGTGGTTTAGAATCAGAATTTCGTGGGTAGGAAAAGAGAATGACAGATTTTGTGGTTTAGAATCAAAATTTAGCTCCTATGCGGTCTCAAGCATTGCAGCCACAAGTGCTTTTTCACTGAAATGTGAAGCATTGATTTCCACATCAGCATTTCTGGATGATTTGTCATTGTAAAAGGTCGCTTCCCTTCCTGCATTTTCTTTCTTCTCTACAGATTTTTACAGGGATGAAGAGAGGGACAGGGGTTTAGCATTTGCCTCCTTATGGTTAAAGCAGCTGGTGGTGTACAGCACTGGACTAGAGGATAAAGTCCTCAGGTTGTATGTTTTGCTTTTTGAAGAATGTGACCACAGAGAAAAGGATGTAGGTTCAAAAACAAAGCAGCTTTGTTTAGATATTTCTTGTTTTCCTTTTTCTATCTCACTCTGTTTGTACCAGTGTGGCTGTTGAGCACGTAAGTATGTTAAACAAACACAGGAATTTACACGGACACTCTTTTGTTCTCAAAATCAAAGCATATAAACAGGACACTTTAAATGTATTCTCTGTCAAGACAGATACAGAGTGTGTTTATTTTGGGTCAGTACTGATAGCCTGAAGAGGGTAAACACTATGAGAACAATCTATTGGGCTGTGCTCTGATATTTTGTATTTAGTATAACCTTTAGTAGCTGGGATGTCAAGAGTCATTAAGAAAGAACTGAGCACTCAGAGTTTGGCCAAACAATTTAAATCATGTATTCCTTGTTGCATTAGGAATTCTTGCATTTAAGATGCTAAATAAAAGGAATTACAAAAAGCAGAAATATAAAAAAAGTATTTTGATAAATAGCTTCCTTATATGAAAGTGCTTTAATAAGTGTAATTTGCTTGATTTATGAACACATTTGGATACAAAAATAATTAGGTCTATTAATAGATGTTAGGAAATAGATGTTAGGAAACACAAGAGCTAATTTTACAGCTGTTTCCTGATATCAGTTACCTTGACATTGCATGTATTGCAACAATTTCACAGAGGTTTTTTGTTGCCATTATTATGAGGAAAATTTTCAAAAGTCAAAGAGAAGGGAAGAGGAATAGAGAAATGAAATTTCCATCTAGATAAATATTTTACCTTTTATTTGTGTACTGTCAGGTGTTTACTCTCCTGTCATGATGGAGCAGGATCAAGAATTGTGGAAGAATGGGATAAACATCAATGAAGTTTGAAAATGAAACAAAATCAAAGTAACCAGGAAAGCAGATGATCCAGGGTGAAGGTTTGGGTGAGAACCTGAAGATAAATGAGGAAAGAATGAAGGCAAAACAGAAAGGGTTGTGAAGGAGAGAGAGAAAAAGAGAAAGGAGCAATACATAGAAAACCCTCAGAAATCCTTTGATCACACTATGGATACAAATGCACAGAATGAGACAATCAGCTACATTAGGCTCAGCCCAAAGAATGCATGGATATCAGACTTTACTAAGAGAGAATCAAAGACACTGCAATTCAGAAGTGCTAAGGAAATATCCAGGAGAGATGGACGGAGCACAAGAGGGATCTCACATATTTGGTTGTTAGGGAGTGCCCCAATGATGTGAACATCATAAGTGTTTGAAATGTTGTATGGTATAGCCATGTAAATACTGGGGGTGTGTGGGAGGCTAGTGGGTTTTGCAACATGAAAGAAAACACATCAAACAGAGTTGATAAGCAGTTGGAGTTCTTACAGCTTGGTCTGCAACCAGGACCCCTCCTTGTCCTTGAAAATGTGTAATGAGAAAAACTTGACCTCTGTGAATTGTGTACAAGGAACATCTGTTCCAAGGAGGTGCTGTTGAGTAGACAGCCTGCTTATGCTACGAATTATTAGAGCTGTCTGCAATATTCCTCTCTCCATTTGTGAATCTTGATCTTAGCATATCAGATTGCCTCTATAAAATTATTCTTGCCTTGGCTTTGTCACGACAGTCCTGAATGAAAACTCACTGGAGTTCTAAGGAACACTTATTTGGTAATTGCATTAAGTAAATTGAGAGTGTAGTAATACCTCTGTATTGTTCTTGTAGCATGTGGAAAGTAAAAGCGAGGAAGATAGTGACATTCAAGCATTTAAATCTCTCAAATGTGGTTCATAAACAAGGAAATCTCATGAACAGAGCTTGCAATTGGAATTAAATCAAGTTTCAGTATTTTCCATAAACCTTGATTAGAGAGACTTGGTCAGTGTTTGTTTCTTTGAGAGCAAAGGGAGTTGCTCTTTTCACCCAAGGACAGATTTCCTTAATCAGCCTCAGAAATGAGAGAACAAGTGGAGGATGAGAGCCCTCTCTTCAGCAAAACTCTAGCCAACTCAAACATACTATTTTTTCCTCTTTTCATTGGCTTTGTGTCCTGCTTGTGTACTGTCCTCCTGCAGTTACAGGATCAGTTGGAGCGTGGTTTATATTCCCAGCTGCTGCCTGCTGAGAACATTTTTCCCATGCATACTCTTTATTTTATTTGTCCCAACTGTGCAGCATGATCCTTCTGTCTTGCAAGGTAACTTGAAGAGCAAGTTCAAGAGGTATAGAAGAGCATAAAAATGAGTCCATCTTTCCTTCCAGGTCCCACCTAGTAGCTGCGTGACTTGTGAGAGAAATACAGAGTTCATCACCAGGGCTGGGGAGAGACTTATGCAATCTCACCACTATACAGTTAATGGCATGGTTTTTTGAACAATACCTCATGCAACATATAATTTTTGAGGAAGAAACCTCTGAAATTTTGATTCTCTTGATAGAGGAAGTAGGCTTCCATTGCTATGTGCTCTGCTTAGCAACACATGATACTCTGCATTCATGCTTGTTTTGGCAGCACACAAAAAGATGTGCAAGTGCATATTTAAGGATCAAAGCAAACACCACAACTTTAATGCTGGAGCAAGATTTTTTTTTTACTGAAAAATCTTATGGTCATTTAATTCAATTTTATTGTTTTGTAACAAATTCAATGCTGTAAAGAAACAGCACTGAAAAACTTGGCAGATTTGTTAGGAAAAAAAGAAGTAGCAAAAAGTCAGTTTAGGGAGGGAGGATTCAAGTTCCCATTATTTTCAAATTTGAAAACAATTAAACTTTCCTTTATAGTTCTCCAAGTCACCCACTCTCATAAACTCAGAAATGTGATCTAAATGCAGCTGTGAAGCAGGAAGGTATTTTTTGCTGATTTATTCAGGAATGCCACCATCCATTTCAGCACAGGAACATTAATTAGGGAGGCAAATTATAATAATGATAATAAGCAAAATAAAAGGAACAATCTATTTTAGTGATTTCAAGTTTTTAAAAGGAAGAATGGCAGGTGAAGAAGCTTCACAAATGAAGCATGAGGGAACCTCATCCTCATCACTGGAAGGCTTTTGCCCCTGAGATTTCAATAGCAACACACAGTGATTGCTCCAGGGGATAATTTTCTGCCTCATAAGGTTTGGCCAAAGCTGGGGTGGCACGAAGCTTTGGATTCAATTCAGTTTAACAAAACCATGTTGACTTCTTCAGGGTCTCAGTACTTCTCCATTATAGGTCCTGCTGCTCTCCCTCTCCTCAGTCTCTCCTTCATCTCTTGTCTTTCTCTGCTCAGGCACATGCGATTTCTGCAGCATCTCCCTGCTGTTCCAGCAGCAGTACAGAGACAAGATTCAAAGGTGATGAGCAGAACAGATGTGGCTGCACTCCTCAGCCCCTGAGAGTTGTTAAGAATTTGGGTAGTGGTCTCCCAAATTCTTCTTTTGTCTCAGACTGAGCATGTACATGTTTCCAGATGGAGGCAATGAAAAGAGTTTCTCTTCTCCTCTGGATGTTCTTCTGGCAGCTTCAGCTAATAGAATAAATTGTATTTTCTTTTAGTGCATAAGATTTTGAATGATATGTAAATAGCTTTCAACAGTTGTCTGAGTTCCTGAGAAAGGAATTATTCAGTCTAAATACTGTCAGAAAGAGAAGTGCTTAGATTCAGAACCTTCCCTGTGTTTAATTTGCAGTACATTTTCATGTCTCAAACTTCACGTGATGTAGAAAAGATGATCAAAGACATTTAGTAGTTTCAGCACAGATACTCTGAGATGGAGGAGTTAGCTCAATCAGCCATTTAACACCTGCTCTAGGCTTCAGTCTTGCTCTTGGCAGAGTATATGTTGTGTTGTTTAAGGGTAATTGTGCTGGGAGGACTGTCTGCCAGCTGGTTGAATTGCTTGTGCTATGGATGTTTTAGATGATGCTATTTCCACCTCTGGGCCACTGGTTAACTCAGGAGTAGAATCCTTGAAGACATGTACCTGTTGCCCTGTCACTTGTATCTATATCCAAAGATTTCCTTTTGGCTGCCTTGCTTGTGCAAGGCATGTGAAATGAACCAAGGATGTCTACGTGCATCCAGCCTATAGAAGGTGTAAGAATTTTAAAAGCATGTGTCTATCTGTCCACAAAAAAAAAGAGAGGAAAATTAACCTTATTTTGGTTGGGTTTATTTGTTTGGTGGAGTTAGGTTGGTTTTTTTGTTGTTGTTGTTGTTGGCTTTTGGTTGTTTTATTTTTCCTAAGAGCATTCTAGGTTGAAAAGGAAAATTATATATGCATGACTTAAAAGCTAGATATTTTGTGACCAAAAAAATACTGCTTCTAGTCAAATCACCATAATTCATGTTCATGGGTGCATTCCCTAGAGCACTGTTTTAGTAAAAGATAAAGTATATGAAAACATTACAGCATTTTTCAATCATAATTATACTTTGATAAAAATATCAACATTTCTAATGATTTCTATGTGCACTTTGTAATGTCTTTCCATTTCTAATGTGTAGGAATATTACAAGAAGTAGAAAGGAGGGCTATTTCAGAAAGTGAAAAGGAAAGGATGAATTTTAGTTTATTATAGCTAGTCAACAAGCTATACAAAATTCAGGAAGGTAATGATTGCTAGGAATCTAGATGGTGACCCTACAGAAACTGATCTAATATTCTCCAGCTGTAAACCAGGTTATGACAAGAGTAGGAACAAGTCAGTTCAACTTCCAGTGTCTGTAAAATAAAAATCTGGAAAATAACGATCCACTTTTATCTCTGATCTATCCTCTTATAGGCAGGATGTAGGTGTCATTAAAAATAAACCATTCTAAATACAGAAAGCTTATACAGTTCAGTTTTGTCTCCCCATCCCCAAACAGTGCCCATAAAAACTCAGTCAAGGATGGATAAATTTCAGTAGTTACTGAAAGCAGGAGAAAGCACAGAAGGTAGACCCCAGAAAAGGGGACATCTATCTAGGACCAAAGTGCTCTGTTGTTGATGTGTAGGAAATATACTGTTGTCTTGCAGGAGAAGAAAATAAAATAATAATTCTCAAGGATGCTACGCAACTGAAACCACCGTGAGATTATGAAACTTTGTATCTCCCATCTCACACTAGGCTGTGTGCTTGAGAATGCATAGCCACAGGTACAAGATAGACTTGGGGTTTTTAACTACAATAGTAAAAACCTATCATGACTGGGAATTTTCCTTTACCAAAACAATTTATATAGCTTTGTAGCCTCGCCTTCTGTGAGTTCTGTACTGTTTGCATCTTCCAACAGGTAGAAGCAAAACTCAGTTGTGCCACAGAATGTCTGATGCCCAGCCTCATTTTGCTGTTCAGATGGTCGAGAACTGTAAGACAGAGGCCAGATACCTCATTGTTGCAATCACATGGGTCTAGTGATCCCCATTCTCTATAACATGGAGGAAAGCATTATAAATTAAATTATTACAGTTTTATGATATTCTGTATCAGTGATCCAAAAAAGAGCCTACTCTCAGTCCACTTCAGTCCAAACTTCAAGGCTCCCTAAATTCCCAGTTTTTTCCCTTTTGTTCCTGTGTCAGAACTGTGCATACTGATCCATTTTTGTCTCTAACATTTATTGTGACTGACCTCTGCAGATATCCTCCTAGGTCATGTGCAGGATGTAACAGTCATGAAAATAAACCATTCTAAACACAGGTCTATAAACTGTACACTGGTAACAATTCCTATTCAATTTATTTATGGATTATTTTCTTGAGTTATTGTACAAAGTTTCACCAATAGCGAAAAAATTCAAGTTATTAACCATTTGCTGCAGAAGTGAAACTTGAAGCTGCCGGCACGGTTAACATTGCTTTAACTGATGTCATTCTCTGCTGGAGATAAAGCTCTTACGTGGCAGCTAGCCCCTTTGTTTACTCTACTTTAAAAGCTACATATACAAACATTTGTTCAGGATGGATTTCTTGCGGCAAAGAGAGGTTCTGCTTTGTCTGAGATATTCTGTCTGGAAAGGAAGGATGTTTTCTGGTCACGTTGGCAAGACTTTGGAGAATGCCATTTGTCTTCTCTGTCCTGTTGCCTGAGCAAAAATAAGGAGCTGCAGGAAAGCAGGTTAAGTAACTTTCTAACTTGTGGATGTGATAGTTTCAAAACACAGATATCTCTTTTATCTGATGAAGCCATGTGCCAGATGCATTTTTTAGGATAAACTAAATTCCCGACAAAGACTGCAGCTTGTTATATTAAGTTCTATATAAATTTCCAGAATGAGATCCTAATCTGTAAAGAACTGTTGAGCCAGATGATTTTTAGCCTAAATAAAAGGGAAAATGTTGTGGTAAATAAAAGTCAAATCACAAAAATATAATTGGCCTTGCCAGGCCTAAACTGTTTTATTGCTAAATAAAAAAGTAGCATTATGCATAAGTCCCTTCCAGGGCATCGGCAAAAAGAGCCTGCTCTCTCAAAGACTCTGAGACAGACAGCAATGTTGTCACACAGCATGACTTTGTGTAGGGACTAAGGTCCTACACATTTTCTTTTCAACTATTGTTGTCTTCACTGCTAGTGGTACTAAACATGAATACAGTTTTCATGCCAAAAATTTTCTATTGTACTAGTAGTGAGTGTTACTTGATGTTAACCATGAGACTATGTTATGCAATCAAACTATTTAATAAATTAACTCTTGTCGTGTATCTTTTTGCAAAACAGTAGAGGTTCTTAGTAACAAACCTGCTACTTGATTAAAGGAAATTGTTGTACAAAATGGTTGATAGAGTTTCTGTCAGACCAAAAATGCTTAAATCCTGTGACTTTCAAGAAGTCAGCAGTAACTATTTGAACTTTATCATTGGAACCAATCTTTATCAGAAACACTTTGCTATTTTTTTAGCTTTAGTACCCAAAACTCATTATTCAAATCCACCAAAGATAATTTCAATTATTTTTCATTTTCATAGAATCATAGAATTTTCTGAGTTGGAAGGGACCCATGAGGCTCATTGAGCCTAACTCCTGGCCCTGCACATGACCCCCCAAGAATCACATCATGTGTTTTGAGAGGGTTGTCCAAACACTTCTTGAACTCTGTCAGGCTTGGTGCTGTGAGCACTTCTCTGGAAAGCCTGTTCCAATGTCCAGCCACCCTCTGGGTGAAAACTTTCTCCTGACATCCCACCTAAATCTACTCTGGGACAGCTTCACACCATTTCCCTGAGTCCTGTCACTGGTCACCACAGAGAAGAGATCAGCACCTGCTTTCCCCTCACAAGGAAGTTGCAGGCTCTGATGGGGTCTCCCCTCAGTCTCCTCTTCTCCAGGTTGAACAGACCAAGTGACTTCAGCTGCTCCTCACACAGCTTCCCCTCAATGTCCTTCACCATCTTCACAGCTCTCCTTTGGACACTCTCTAACAGCTTTATGTCTTTCTTACCTTGTGGTGCCTGAAACTGTCCCCAGGACTTGAGGTGAGGTAGCCCAAATGCAGAGCAGAGCAGGATGATCCCTTCTCTTGTCCAGGGGGTGATGCTGTGCCTGATGCACCACAGGACACGCCTGGCCCTCCTGGCTGGCAGGGCACTGCTGACTCACATTCTGTCAACCAGGACCCCCAGGTCCCTTCCTGCTGGGCTGCTCTCCAGCCTCTTGTTCCCCAGTTCCTGCACACCTCCAGGGCTGCTCCATCCCAGGTGGGAATCCAGCACTTCCCCTTGTTGAATTTCATAGAGTTGGTGATTGCCCATCTCTTTAATTTGTTGAGGTCTCTCTGCAGGGCTTCCTTGCCCTTGAGGGAGCTGATAACTCCTCCCAGTCTAGTGTCATTGGCAAACTTACTTAGTAATTTTGATTAATTACTTTAGTAGTTTAATTTTATTTAATTACAAATTTAGTAGTCAAGTATGATATACAGGCACTCAGAACTTAAAATAAAGCAATCTTAAGAGTATATTCAATGGTTAATCTTTTTTTCCTGTAGCTGTAGAATGCTGCAATAGTGTCTTTACCTATTCAATCCAGTATAATAATGATTAAATTAATATTAAATAAGTACCTCCACCATTGTACCAAAAGGTATTTCTTGTGTGCAAAGGTCTCCAGAAGGTCTCAAATCTCCGGTTATCTCTATTGCAAGTTTTCTGTTTGCTGAGGAAATTGGTGGCCAGAAAGTCTGAATCAATTAAATACCACTGAATAGAATGATAAAGTTATTTCTTCCAGCTTGTAACTGAACTCAGATTTTTGTATTGCCTTTACTTATTTGCTTTAGAAAATGGATTTTTTTTCTTTTATTTAGACATTCCAAACTGTAGTGGGTAGATGTCTTAATAAATGTTTATACAATAGTAATTTTTGTATAAAATTCAATAATAATTTTTTCCTAATAACACTAGTGGAAATTCCAGCTAGAAATATATTCATTCACAGGAAGATTATAGATCTGGGCACTTAAAACCTCTGCATCATCTCCTTTGTAGGGATTACC
The DNA here is from genome assembly GCF_035770615.1 of Melospiza melodia melodia. NCBI lineage: Eukaryota > Metazoa > Chordata > Aves > Passeriformes > Passerellidae > Melospiza > Melospiza melodia. Next base: position 57,453,668 of record NC_086194.1, read on the forward strand.
TGAGACTTTCCACCTAAAATTTTTGGAACTACATTCCATTAGACTCTAAACCATTAAATATAACAGCAGACCATGGAACACTACATCAGAGATGTTTCATGAAAGGTCATTTATTTCTGAGTCATCCAAATAGGTTAACAAAGATCATTTAAGCTTCCATTAAGTAGCAATTTCTTATTAAACTATATTTCAGAATGAATAATGTCCTCAATATTCCTAAACGTCCACAATGATTTTATAAGGGTTATCTGTAATACACTACTGAAAATTCTACAAAAAATAAGCCTCTTCCTTTATTTACCTATCAGATATTCTTCAGATAAGATTAATGAGCATACTAAAATTTGTCAGAACTAATTATTTTGGAGTGCGATTTCACAATTAAATATCAAAAAGTCAGCAAGTCTAAAATGTCAAAAAGTCTAACAAATGTTAAAAGTCTAACATTTATAAATTAAGTAAAGGACAAATTAGGTACCAATTCTATGTTTTTAATGCAAGCTAAAATGTTGCTAAGCAGGATGTAGGTCCAAGGTGTTTGTGACATTCAGATTACTGTGCATCAGAATATCCTTGTGGTACATGTAGCTTGTAGAGAAGTTCCACCTCACAGAACAGTCCCCATGACACTTCAGGCTCTCTGCCTACTCTAAGAAAGGCTATTGCTGATAAGTAGAAATGTACTAGTCTGCAATTTGTCATGATTTTTCAACGGAGTAAAGATATTGAGGAATTATAATAATTAAATGTAATGAATGAGTGCAGAAATGCACTCTTGCAGCAACAAGAGGACAAGAGTGTCTGGGGCTGAGCTAAGATGGGTGCTGCCTGCAGGTCAAAGGAGGTCATCTTCCTGTGCTCTGCACTGGTGAGGCCACACGTAGAGTGCTCTGTCCACTACTAGGCTTCCCAGAACGAGGGAGACATGGATGTCACTCTGGTTTTTAAAAATTTTCTAAGCCTTCTGATGTTGGCATTCTTGTAGTGAACTTTCTCACACCCTTTCTGTAAATAACTCATTGTTTTGCATTCCTTTATGGAGGAAGAGAAAGTTGATAGACTGCTGGTTTGTCCAGTGTCATGGGAGAGGTGGCACTGTCACCCTGCAATCCGCTGTCAGTCTTGGAAAACTATAAATGTTGGAGTCAGAAAATTAACTTCCCTTTTTCTTCACCTTGAGAACAGCGGTGTGCGCTTGTATTCTTTCGTGTCCTATAGCGACACATGGACATACTGGACAGTCCAGTGAAGGGCCCCAAAGATGATGAAGTACCTCCTCCTCCTGAGGAAGAATTTTAAAAAAGGCAAGTATAAACAGTGTTACAAAATTTTACTTATAATAGGGTTAGGGTTAGGGTTAAGTTTAGGGTAGGGGTTAGGGTTAGGGTTAGGGTTAGGGTTAGGGTTAGGGTTAAGGTTAGGGTTAGGGTTAAGGTTGGGTTAGGGTTAGGATTAGGGTTAGGGTTAGGGTTGGGTTAGGGTGAGGGTTAGGGTTAGGGTTAGGTTAGGGTTAGGGTTGAGTTAGGGTTAGAGTTAGGGTTAGGGTCAGGCTTAGGGTTAGGCTTAGGGTTAGGGTTAGGGTTGTATTAGGTTTAGGGTTGGCTTAAGGTTAGGGTTAGGGTTAGGTTTGGCTTAAAGTTAGGCTTAGGCTTAGGCTTGGGGTTCGGGTTGTGTTAGGGTTCGGGTTGGCTTAAGCTTTAGGATTAGGTTTAGGGTTAGGGTTAGGGTTTATTTTAGAGTTAGGGTTAGGGTTAGGGTTTGGTTAAGGGTTAGGGTTAGGGTTAGCGTTAGGGTTTGTGTTAGGGTTAGGGTTAGGGTTAGGGTAAGAGTTAGGGTGTGGGGTTAGGGTTGGGTTATGTTTAGGGTTAGCGTTAGTGTTAGGGGTAGGGTTAGGGTTAGGGTTAGGTTTTGTTTTAGGCTTAAGCTTTATTTTAGGCTTAGTTTTAAGGGTTAGGGTTAGGGTTTGGGTTTAGGATTCAATTTAGGCATTGGGTTTGGTTTAGGTTTAGTATTACATGTAGTATTAGGGTTAGGGTTTGAGCTAGGCTTATGGTTTGGGTTAGGATGCAGTTTAGGGGTGAGGCTTGGTTCAGGTTTTGGATTACGTTTAGGGTTTGGGTTAGGTTTTAGGGTTAGTCTCAGGTTTAGGTTTAGGATTCAGTTTAGGGACTGGGTTTGTTGGAGATTTGGGATTACATTTAAGGTTAGGGTTAGGGTTACGTTTCAGGATAGTTTTAGGGTTATGGTTGGGGTTACGGTTCGGCCTAGGTTTACAGTTTGTCATAGGCTTAGGTTTAGGATTCAGTTTTGGGGTTGTGTTTGATTTAGGTTAAGGATAATTTTTTAGGTTAGGATTAGGATTAGGGTTTGATTTTGGATATAGGTTTAGGTTAAGGTTTAAGATTCAGTTTTGAGATTGGCTTTGGTTTAGGCTTATGGTTACTTTTAGGGTTAGGGTTATCTTTAGTGTTGGGTTTTCAGGTTGGCTTACATTTGGGTTAAGGTTAAGTTAGGGTTTGGGTTGCGGTTTGGTTCAGGGTTAGGTTTAGGTTTAGGGTTAGGGTTTGGGTTAGCGTTAGGTTTATGCTTTGGTTTGAATTTAGGCATTGTCTTTGTGTTAGAGTTAGGGTTAGGGTTAGGTTTAGTGTTACTGTTAGGGGTTTTTTTTCTACATTATTCTTTGAAATATTCTTATTAACTTTTATCAGGCAGATCAGGTAATACTGTATGAACTCAAAGAAGCAGCTATGAAGCCATATTTCCTTGGTTGCACTGCAGTTAGATAACCCGTGCCACTTATCTCTTTTGTACCACAGTGTAGTATCACTGAATCTTCTGTTGTTTAGTGGAACTTTTTTCATCTGGATCTGAGAAAAATGCACTCTTTTATATATCTGTTTTGCAGAAAATAGTAGAATTCCATTAATTTTATATTGTGAAACAGTAGGCTGCTGGAATTAAAAGCATTGTTTATGTTTAAGGAGTGAGGAAACAGAATGCAGGAGAGTTTGCAGAGAAAGATGCTGTTTTCTCAGTTTGTTTGTTTTTTTTTTGTTTTTTTTGTTTTTTTTTTTTTTTTTTTTTTTTAATATGGGTTAGGGTTAGGGTTTCCATTTAGTATGGAAATGCTGTTACTACTATGTCTTTGTCCATTACCTGCAAAATTCTCTTCATTAACTTATTTGATTTCTATTTTTCTCAGAGTCTCATGGATATTTTTGAGACTAAAGTCTCTGTAGTGACCAAGCCCTACATATTGCAGTTAAAATATGTGGCCAAATCAGCACAAGGTATGCTGAACAATGCAAATGTACATTTATTCCCTATCTTGTTCTGCTGATGATCATTTATGAGGAGGCAAATGGCGCAGATGTAAGACCTGATACCTGGCATGGTATTGCTCACCTGTCATATTCCTTCAGAAATATTCAGTCTGGGAAAATGATTCAGCTATTGGATAAAGCAATGAAGAAAAATCTCTCTGACATTAGGACTTTGGAACAGCAGTCTGTCATTCCTGCAGTTATCCATTTGTATACTTGTTAAATCTGTTTAGTATCACCTTTTACAGATAATAGGTTTCCAAAATTGGGCCTTTCAAATTAATTAACTAGATCTCTGAATATCTTGGCACATTTATGTTTCTGCACAGGTTTTGAAGGAGTCAAGGGAATTTTGCTGTGCAGAACACAATCTGATTTGAAAAGGTATATTAATTTAAGGAAACTGTCTTTGCCAATATGTATTACAGAGTCTAACTGTTCCTAGATATCTGAATGTAAAAATATCTACTCATTTCTTTCATGGTGGTAAATATCCACATCCTCACTGGTTTTCCACATGTTGAAAAGATCGTAAAGCTAGTTAGCACTTGCCTGCTTCCACCTAGCTAGCTTTCAGCAAATGCTTTGTGGTATGTTTACTTTCTTGTGAGATTTGCTTAAAATCTTAAAAATGAAAGAAGATAATTTCTTTAGTTGATTCCCTCTCCCTTATTTCCTCCATGCATGTAAAGAACATATTGCAGTAATAAAGTAGAGTTTGAGGAGGAAGAAAAAAATATCTTTAAAATAAATCAGTTAGCTCTACATAGATTGAAGTTTCTAAAAAAGCATTTCAAATTAAGAATCTGATGCATTTCTAGGAATTATTGTCTTTTTCCTCTTACTTGCATGCTGTAAGGAGAGCCTTAGTTGTTGACTTCAGGACTAGAGTGGGGTGGGGCGCGTGTCAGATGACATTCCTGTGGTATGTGGGACATGGAAGAGGTTACCTGCTGCTCTTTGTACATGGGAAAATGTCCTCCCATTTGTAATCTCCAAAAAAAGAGAAGTGAATTCTACTCTTTTTATTGTTTCACAACTTTATAGCTCTCTTACAGGTCTGAATAAAAGGGAACAAGTATGTTTCACCAACTGCTGCAGGCTAGCAGACCTTGAATTGTAGCACTTTAGAAGAAAACTAATTCAGAACACTTCCTCATAATGCTTTTGCAACATTAACAAAAAGGTCTATGTACTTCAGTCTAGAGTAAAATTGAATTATTCAACTTTCTAAACAATATTTTCGTGTCTCTGTAGAAGCTGACAACATATAACTTCCAGTAAACATAGTATCTGTGTTGTTCACATATTTAAGTGACTCTTTTCCTTCTCTTAGAGTAATTAAAAACATAGAATAGAATATTAAAATGGACTGGGTTGGAAAGGATCTTAAAGACCCTCTAGTTTCAATGGTCACCTACTTCTAGTGATGTGGGCAGACATACTTTGCACTAGACCAGGTTGTTCAGCACACAATTTAACCTGGTCTTGAACACTAACAGGGATGGGACTAGCCACTAAAAATCCACTAACAGGGATTTTTCTCTGGAAAATGCATGCAGTGCCTTACCACCCTCACTTCCTAATATCTAATCTAAATCTACCTTCTCTGATCTAAAACCATTACTCCTTGTCCTGTCACTACACTTTCTGATAGAAAGTCCTTTCCCATTTTTCTTGTAGGTCCCCTTTAGGTACTGGAAAGTTTTATAAGGTCTCCCTGAAGTCATCTCTTCTCCATGCTGGACAGCCTAAATTTCTCAGCCTATTTTCATAGGAGAGATGCTCAGCCTTTCTCTGGATTTGTCCAGACAGGTCCACGTCTTTCCTGTGCTCCCAGTATGGACACTGAGGGACAGCACTCATTACTGCTTACCACCCAGATGTTGGGTCATTGGCAGGAATTCTCTGAGTGTGAGGATCTAGACAACTCCTTTTCCACTGAGTGCTCTACCTGTCAGATCCTTGTTTCTCCATTTTAGAGCCAAGGATGTTGTGTGTGACAGTATTGAATGCTCTGCACAAGTCCAGGTAGATTATTTCAGTCACTCCCTCTTATCCATCAATACTGTAATTCCCACTGTAGAAGGTCACAGAATTTGCCAGCCATGGCTTGTTCTTGGTGAAAGCATGTTGGCTGTCACCAATCTCTATTTTCCATGTGCCTTAGAGTAATTTCCAGGGGGAGCTGCTCTGTGATCTTGCCTTACACTGACTGAGCAGCTTATAGTTCTCTGGGTAGGTTTGTGTGTTATATTTTTTCTTTTCCAGTCAGTAGAAAGTTTAGCAGCCTGCCACAACTTTGATCTGATGCATGCATTGTGTATATGACCTGATAGATATCTGTCTTTCTGAAAAAGCACAGAAAAATTCTTTGTGGATATATTGGCAGTTGTACTGATTATTATTATTTAATATAGTGCTTGGGTCAAAATATTGTCAGCACAAAGCATTCAGGTCAGCATCCTTATTAGCTCTATTATGTAAGTAATCAGCATTACCCCTATTTTACAGAGAACAGTGCAGGAAGAATGGGGAGAAAGTTGGCTGACTCTGAAAAGATCAGATTGGCCAGGTGCCAAAGTTAATGTTAGGAAAGCTAGAACTCTGCACTGTATTTAGTTCAGTCCCACCATCCTGAAAAAAAACCTGTGTGTGCTTTTGGAATTAACTTCTCTTTGTCAGACCTCTCTTTTATACTAAAACTATATTTAAGGATGATGATAATCATCTTTTTATCCATGTAGATTTTTCTTTTGTTCCACTACTTTTGTTTTTTCTCCTTGCAATGTAAGAAAAATACAGTTTCAATCCATGTAGCAATGGAAATTTTATACACAAAAGATTATGTAGGAATCTCAGAAAATGTTGTTTCTTCCTTGAAAATATTATGCAAAACAACATGTACTGTGTGTTCCACAATCACACAAATTTGAGTTTTGATTCTGAGCTTCGGCCAATGAAAATTGTACCTAGATAGATTAAACCTGGTAATCAACACTCAGAGTCATTAGCTCTGTTGGCTATTAGTGTACTATTAATTGTACATGTATACATGTGAATAATGTATATAACAAATGTATTAAATGGCTTCTAAGTGTAATTGATATTTCTGCATGTTATAAATAACAACAGAAAATAATCTGTGGCAATTTAATCTTGTTTTAAGAATTATCTGAATTATGAATACTTTATTAAAAATAAACAGCAAAGAATTTGGGCAATTATTTTCAGCATTTGTTACATAAAAGATCCTGATGAAGCTTCTGCTGTTTCTCTGAGCTAGTTTTTGCCCTTGGGAAATTATTTCAAATGGCATGGGAATAATTAATCGTTACACACAGACTGAGAACAAATGTGAAAAAGGCAAACAGGAAGGCAAACATACTATACTGAAAAGATTACACAGATGTTTTGGACTATGGTCAAAGAAAAGAACAAGGCAGAGCTGAAGGGAAACTGGTGTTGCTAGTATGGCATAGCTAAAGATACGAGATCAGACTCTGCAAACAGCAAATTACTGTAACAAAGAATGAAACCAGCCTGAAAAGTATGGTCTCCTTAACTAACAAATGGAACAGGGATTAATTCTCACTGGAGAAAGACCAAGTTAGGGATGACCACAGTAGCTCACCTGGGTCTTCCTAGCAGTCTGACTCATGTTTAAACTGTTCACCATGTCATCCTTACTTACTAACATTCTAGCTCATGTGAATCTCTCACTAAAAATTAGGGACCACAACTGGGTCCCTCCAGTAAATCACTTGTTTGAGGCCTGCGGGAAGTATTTAATGCAGTAAGAGTGTAAGTTTCTGTTCCACTGCCCTACATCAATCATCTTAGTAGCAGCTTGGGTAGGTATGGTACCTATAGCTGTCACCAGTGATGAAATATGAGCCAGATGAGGAATGTGAGGAGCCAGGAACAAAGTATATACAGCTTACATTTACATCTCATCTATATATGTGTGTATATTCATATATATATGTGTGTGCATATATATATATATATATATATATATATATATATAGTTCAGCAGTTTGTAGACTTGTAGCTTGCCCTTAACAAACTAAGCTGGGTATCAGGAACAATTTAGCTGCATTTACACATCTATGGTTCTCTCTGAACTGTCTTGTTCAGAGGTAGATCAGGCTTCCCTGTGCCATATGACAATATACTATGAAAATATATTCTTTAAGGTAAATAAAATTATGGTAGACATTTTTTCATCCATGGAAAAACAAGGGGGAAAAAAAGCAAAGATAAAATCAAAGATACACAATGAAAAAAATTACAAGAGTAATACAATGATTTGTCATCTAACAAATGATAACATGTACTGTGAATGGAGATAAAAATGCTGGTTGCCAAAGCTGAAGAGAAAAAGAGCAGGGAAGTGACAAAAGAGTTCTGCGGAACACCCACAGAATGAAGATAAAAGAATGAAAATTACCATCACAGAACAGTTTGAAAAGTGAGTCAAACCATAAAATATCAACCATTGGAGTAATGAGTGTAAGATACATTAGCAGTTTGCTGTAAATCACAGATAAAGAGGTATCTGCAGGATAGAAAGCAGCTGAATACTCAGAGAACAATAAGAGGATGAATCAGGGCCTTCACAGGTCACCTGAGGTAAGTCATTATTAATGAGAAGACCCAAAAAAGGAAATCACGCTGGAAAAGGTCTGTGCAATGTGATAGGCATGGATAGGATACTATGCAACAGGATATATCCCTATGTCAAGACTTCAAGAAATGTGGAGAGAGGGAAAGATGATAGTAATTTAATGGAATGAAGGTTGAAATCACGTGGAATTTTCTAACATGGGAATTGTCTCTCATTTTGACCTCAGAACCTGCATGAAAAATGAGATGTGAGAGGCAATTGTAGAAAGAAGGAAAAGAGAAACTTGATGTAAAACCCAACAAAAAAGCACACAGCAGATAAATTAAATAGGGGGGTAGATAAGAGTAGAAGGGAGACAGAGATCTTTGTTATTGCACTCAGAGAAGGAAATGACAATTCTCTGTCTTGGTCATTCAAGAGCAAAAACTGTAGTTGTTACAGGTGTGTGCAAAGAGCAAGCTGCAGGATTTCCTTAGTTGTGGGTGCTACAGATGTTCTGAACTTCTCATCCTCAGACTCCTGTTTTTACTTCATCTGATTATCCTGCAACTTGATTGGAGCCAAATGATAGGCTTCAGTAAGAGCTGTATTTTTATTTTTTTTTTTCTATTACATTACATGGTTTCTCATTTGTGCCACACAGTGTAATGTGAAAACTTCTAAATTACATACTTGTGACTGTGGCTTCTATGGAGTGAATTATTAAAAAGCATGTTTCCAAGACTGATGTTCCCAGAATTGCAGACAATTATCAATGCCTATAGTCATGCAGGGAGGACTTGTCCCAGGCTATATTGTTTTCTTTTTATAGTCCCTGGTGACTTGTAATTCTTGATTTTTTTTACTTCCACACGCTTCGCTTTCCCCACACTCATGGGAAAGAAAGTGTGTTTTGTTGTGTTGGGAATTGACATAAAATGCACTAACTCCTGCCTTCCTCTGAAATTGTTTTATGCCATATTCCCTGCACTATAAAGGCATATATTTTTGTGCCACAATCATCTCTTTAGGAGTAGGCTCAAAGAAATTCTAGATTATTCTGCAGCAGGACTCTTAAGGTGGGCTCTCTAGTGTGGCCCTCTCCAAGAGCCAGTGGAGTGATTGCTTGCGCCCCCTCTCAAAGGAGCTGTACTGCTGTACAACAGCTATATGTGTGTCCAGGGAGTGGTCTTTTGGGGATGACTCACAGCTGAGAGAAAATTGTCTGGTATGTCAGTGCTCAGGTTTGATCCTAAATCACTGTGAAACTCCAGATGTAGGACTGTGGAACCATAAGCTGAGTCTGTACCTTTGGGAGCTCTTTAGCAGTGATTTACAGTGCAGTCCAGTTTGAACAGAATCAAGCCAAGCTTAGCTGACAAAGAAGCTGCATTTCTTAGGTAAACCCAAACTGTTGCTTACTGCTATTCAGCTGAGAGAGGAGCTCACTGCTGGTTCTCTGCTCACTTTGTGGCTGGGAAACTATAGGCTTCAGCTGAAGAAAGGAAGAGATTCCATTCATAAATACCTTCTAGAAACAGGCTAGAAAGAGAACATATGTATGTCTGGGCTCGCATTTTTCTGAAGTCTGGGAGATGAGGCTTTGATTCCAGTGATGAAGATACTTCTGACACCTGCACTGCTGGGCTCAGGCCAGCCCTGCAGGAGGCAGAGGCAGGCCCTCCAGTCTCTGCTGGCAGTGACACTACTGGCTGAGTGTTGTGTCAGTGACAACAGCTGCCACAGGTGATAAAACTCAGACCTCAAACTAAGGTGTTCTTAAGGGTTTAAGGTTGTGTATACACTGCAGTACAAGGCCTGGACAGGTACTGAACACCAAGTAAAAATTATAGTGACCATCTTGTCCTTGCTGCAGTGAATAGATGATTGAGAATTTGGTCATCAGTGAGTTTCAACTCCCATCTTCTGTGCTCTATGCTGAGATGCTCAGATCCCTCATTATCTTCACAGTACCTAAATGAGATGGACTGCTGTATCTGTTATGATCATCCAAATAGGTACATCCTCTATCCACACAAACACAGTTTATTAGAGCTACACAGGGTTTCCAAACTGACTTTTCCTGTTTATAGGTGTATCTGAAGGTATTTTGCATTGTTTCTTAGTCCATGACAAAAAGTAAATCACCACCTGTGCATTTGAGTTGTTTCTTATGACTATATACATAACGTATAGAAGGTCTGGTAACAAAAGCTATGACACTGCATATATTTTTCATCTGCATCTTAGAGTTTGATTTATCAGTCCTTTGAAGTACTGGTGAGCCTTTTACAGTTCATGTAACAAATCACATATTATTGTTAGTTGGAGTTAATTTTTCAGTAATGTGTTACAAGCAACGCATGAAGATCTTTATCCCTTCACTAAACTTTGTCTTTCAAGGCTATTTTTGTTCTATTTGTATTGCAGTTTGATCAAGAGATGTGTTCTATCTTTATTTATTCTTAAAAACAGGTTAGTATAATTTGTAGTGTCAGATTCCTTGAAGTTGTATTTCATCTGTTTATAAGGCTTTTTTTCCCTGTGGCTTACAGTACTGTTATGCATTTGATTCTACACTTGAAGGATGTTAATTGCTTGCATAGTTGAGTTTCTCATTTGTGGTTGTATTCATAAAAAAGAATGGTACTAGATTATTTTTCCAGTTTTCTAAACAATGCTTGGTTTATTTTATTTTAATTTTTAATAAATTTGTTTTAGTTCGATTATACTGGCCTAATGAACAGTGGCATGGAGGTGGGAGGCAGGAATTTTGGCTTACATTACACCCTAGGGCCACATAAGGTTTTTATCGTACAAAATTTAGCTCTTAATAGCCACAGTATTTACAGATTCTTACTTAAATACATTTCATCCAGAACCCTTAAAATCTGACTCTCTCCATTATATACGCACTTAGTCTGTCTTATCTAATTCTTAGCCCTCTGTCTTCTTTTCTAGTTCAATACCTGGCAAGATGCAGATTCATTTTCAGAGAGAGTAGATGTTTGTTTTCAGGTGGAGCAAAGGCATTCCAAATAACTTCACTTTTTGGATCTCTTGTTAACACACAAAAGAAAAAAAAATCCACGCACTCAGGTGAGCTGTAAATGGTTCATTTTTCCTCATGGACTACAGTGATAATAGTATTTAAACTATTCTGCTGTATTAAACTGGGATTGGTCACAGTTGGTTTAGCTCAGCTGAGCCCAGTGAGCTTATAGGAAAGCAAGGTCAGGACAATTTCCAGCCAGGGACTGACTTGAAGATAACAGCAAATATGCCTGGGCGGAACAGCTTGTGCTCCTGTATAGTAAAGTCTTGTAAATTCAGGAGGAGAAGTTAGTGAGCACGAATGTCACTTTTTGAAGGGTGATCATAGTAGTCCTACCCATTTAATCCTTTTTCTTTGACTGCTTCTTCATAGCTAGGACTTAAATATTTGATTTTATTACTGATGTTATAAAGTTCTTGTTATGTTTGAAGAGTATTTCCAGTAAGAATTTAGTTGGCATTTTCTGTGGCAAAACTTCTATCAGAGATTTAATGAATCTTGACTAATTTAGCCAATTTTTGATTGAAAGTGTTAACAATCAAAAGTGATTTTCTAACATTATTAGTAAATAATCATTTTTTCTTAATAGAGTGATTGTCATCTATAAGGAAATAAATTTCACTTACCATTCATATTATTTACATAGCTTTTTAAAAGCTTTAATAAGTTTTTCCTTGGATCACTTCAGTAATATAGGCATGCATAGTTATGTTCTTACTCCTTCTTCTCTTTAAATGAATAAAGACAGACTGAATAACTGATTTAATTGTTGAAAGATGTAGATAGGTATCTGATAAAGTTTAGACTCATTTATATGAGACGGATACCTAGCCCAATTAACTGTTTTCAAAGCTTCCAGCAAAAGTCACACAGAAACCATCTATGCATCAGTGTTCTATTTGAATCACAAAATACGATCGTGACAATCTCCCTTTCTTACAAGAAATATCCTGTTTGTATCTCAGGGTTGACTCTTTGTATTCTTTGTAAATGAGAAGTTGTTATTCTGGGTTTGGGAAGAGGCATAATTGGAACCAAAGGGAGCTGCTCCTTGTCTAGTTTATGCCCAAGCCTGATCTGTGTTTAGAAATGGTGTTCCTTGGCAAACATCATCATCAGCACAGGCAAAAACCATTCTCCTGAACAAGAGTGCAGCTGCTTCCCTCTCCTCCATTGACTCTGCTTTTCAAAACAATAGGGAAGGAAGTAAAGGTCATGCATTTTGTAAAAATACTTGCAAATTAAAGGATGTGAGAGACTCGGGTTTAGTTCTCTCTGTAACCTTCTCACTTGCCTAGGGAGCAGGCTGTGCACCAAGACCCCAGCCTGGCTGCCAGGAGAGCTTCGGCCCAAGGCTGCAGCTTTGCTTGGGAAAGAAGTGAGGGTTTGTCAGGCTTCAGAGGGTAAGTGACCACGAGAAGAAATGGAGTGTAAATTCTTCCAGACCCTTTTTTGGTTTGATAGTAGCTGCGTCCCACAATGGGTATCCATCCAGGGAAAGTATTACTATTACTCCCTTCCATTCAGCTGCATTTTTAGGTCACCCAAAATGACTTTTAAAGCAGAAACCAGGGGCACTTATCTTTAGCAGAGCTCTAGAGATTCCCTCACACCTAGATAGTATTGTTAAGCTAGACGCCAGGAGACGACCAAATTAAACACATGGCCATGGAATGCATTTAGATCTGCTAGTGGGACTAGGGATGTCTCCTCCTTGTACACAGCACTGGTGAGCCTGCACCTTGAATCCTGTGCTCAGTTTTTGCCCCTCACTACAAGAAAGACATTGGGGTGCTGAAGCATATCCAGAGAAGGGAAAACTAATCTGGTGAAGGATCTGCAGCAGCAAGTTGGATGAGGAACAGTTGAGGGAGCTGGAGGTGTTTGGCTTTTGAGAAAAGGAGGCTCAAGTGGGACTTTATTGCTTTTTACAAGTGCACGAAAAGAGGGTTTAGCAAGGTAAGCAGTGGCAGGACAGGAAGAAATTGCTTTAAGTTGCACCAGGGGAGGTTTAGATTGCATATTAGGAAACATTTGTTCACTGAAAGCATTGTGAAACCCTGGAGCAGACTATATGAGGAGTTGAGTCACCATCCCTGGAGATATTTAAGGGATATGTTGATTTGGTGCTTTGGGACATAGTTTAGTGGTGGATTTGGCCGTGTTAGGTTAATGGTTGGACTCAATGACCTTAGAGGTCTTTTTCAAACTAAATGTTTCTATGATTCTATGGTTAGCTCTAGCAAGATTCCCACTAAGGTGAGGTTATTGTTATTCCTGTCTCAGGTACTCCTCTTTTTATTTTTAAGGTAGAATCTTCATCTCATTCAGGAATCCAGAATGGCTAGGTCAGCACCAGGCTGCAAAAATTCAGACCTCAACTGTTTACCTGATGTTACCTCAGGTACTATGGAGCAGCCTGTGTGGCCTATAGCCAGAGGGATACAGATGTCCAGGAAGTGTTATGTCACACATATTTGCCAGCCCATGTGGTGTAGCCCATGGATGCCCATGGATGAGCATAGAGCCCATGGATGCTCTAAGTAGTGCCAAAAAGCACTGTATGCCTGGGAATAGGCAACCTGAATCTCTCCCATAGACATCTCTGCAAATCTGTCTTTTCTATATCCTGGTACAGATTTGTGTAGAAAGTCCTCTGCAGAGCAAAATGTTACTCTCCTGCTTTTTCCAAATTCCTGTTGCTCAACCTTTGGAATATATTTTGTCCCTTGAGAAAGAGAGATGGAAGTATTTGCTTCTCTTGGGGTATTGAGGTTTCACTCTGCAAGGATCTCCAGTTGCACAAGGACGCAGGCTAGTCAGCAGAAATAAAGTATAAGTGCCCCAGCTCAGCTGAATAGAGGCTTGTGCTTATTTCTTGAGTTTGTTCTCAAGTGCCAGATGGGTTGAGTGAGATTCAGACACATACTATATTGAAGATCTGCACAATTCACCCCCCAGAAAAGAAATATCCATATCAGTTTTTCTGCTTTGAAAAACCCTTTAGCTAAACTTAAGGATTTGGTTACATTCATCAGATATTACCAATTTAAAATGTGATTTGGAAAATATCTTGGAGTTAATGAAAAGTGCATAGGGAATTACAAGGAGAAGAATCTGACCTTTGATATTTCACACAATATGAAAGCTGCCCACAATCAGTCAGATGAAAATATAAAGGGCATCAATGCAGTATACCAAGGAACAAAACTTTTGACTTATGAATATCACGCAACCAAGAGACTTCCAGCTTTCCTAAGGAAACTGTAATAATTGCAAATTTTTTCCTCCCAAGGTGTTTTAAGAAATTTCTTTGCTCTTTATCTTCAAGGTATTATAACTGAGTGCACATGCTGAACTACATGACCTTCAGTCTGTTCAGGATTGGGAATCTACAACAATTTTATTTTTTCTTTTTCTTTTTTTTTCCTTTTTTTTCAGTATGATTGTGTCTAAAGATCTTGTAATGGCGGTGATTAATCTCTATCAACAAAAATCTTCTGAAGGGATTTGTCATGTCAAGCTGGAGACATGCATTGATGAGCATGCAACCCTATGTATGAGAAATCTTTCTTTGCACAGTTTGCAATATTGCTTAAATGAAGAGTTATTTTCCTGCTGCTACAACCACATCATCTTCTTTACAGACATTTTCTGTTCTGAAAATAGTCCATGACCTGTGTTTCCCCACACCTTTCTGCTTCATTGCAACAAGTTTGTGAGCAAGGTCTCCAAGTTACTCCAAGGAGAAGTATCTTGAAGATGTCCTTTGCATGTCTTCCTGAGCCAGAGTGTTTTTTTTACACTGAAGCCTGAAGTCTGTAGAGGCTTTGGCTCTCCTATTTCACCCTTAAGGAGTTTTTTCCTTAGGACTGTTTTTAAAAACCTCACCTTCTTAGTCCATATAAAAACCACGCTGATCTGCGCTTAGTGAAGTGGCACTTGTCTTCTTCTCCCAGTGAGACATTCCCCTTTGAATCTACACAAAATAATTTCTGTGCACTATTTCACTGCTTATTTTCTTAGAAGAGAAAAGCCAAATATTCTACAGAACCTGCCTTCCTTTTCTTCCTAAATGGTAGAATTGGTATCTGCTCTCTAGTCTGTTTCTCAGACTTTTGAATTTGTGGGAGTAGTTGATTGTAGCTTTTCATTTCAGCTAAGAGATATTTTATTCTGGTCGCATGTTGGAAATCTTTTTCCAAAATGGTTATAAATGTTTGAGGGGTACACCATTCCAATGCCAAAAATTTTGAAGGAATCTTAGTCTTATATATTTATGATTTATTTGATGAAAGACAGTCTAGGTTCAAAATATGCATGATGTGTATAATCGCTGTCTCTGAGCGAAGATTTTCTAGGCTCACTTGGGAGCTGGCCTCTTAGCTTGCTTTAGTCCTTCCTGCTTTGGGAGCTGGACAGGTGGGAAAGATCTGTCATGGAAATTTTGTAGCACTGAAATTTTGGATTTAGTACAGAATCCAAAAGAATTTTTCTCTCACATGGAACTGCTTAGATCTGGGATTTACAGGTGAACTTTGGTCTTAATGTCTCATCTGCCCAGTGGGTGAGATTTTCAGAGTTTGCAGCTCTTGGACAGGACTCATACACTTCCTGCAACTATTTTCCTACATTGTCCCTTCTCAACAGCCTAGGCAGCTTCAGAATCCACAAAGCTTGTAGCCCATTTGAGTTCATCAGTAAGTCCTTGACATTGATTGCAAAGAGCACATTTCACTTGGGAAAGAGAGCTGTATCTGAGAAGAACCACTGCTGGATTTCAGATCTGGGCATAAAAAAATTCTTATATGTCAACTTTTTTGTCAAAATTTTCTATTATTTTCTCTCCCTCATCTCAGTTGAGGCCACCACTCAGCAGCAATTATTTTATTTATTCAATATTTCTAAACATGTGTTTTGAATGCTTTTCCCTGACTCTTCTCACCCCATGAAAATAGAGATGTTCAAATTCATTAGCTGGAACTTTTTGTTTGCAATCATGTCTTACCTTTTCAGGTTTTCTGAAAAGCCAATGATATACTACTCCTGTACTGCATAGAGAAGGTGTATTTGCAGATAAAACTTTCAGAAAACTAACCAGGCTGCTAGTTTAAAAATACTGGCTTTGTCAGGAATATAGTGTGGATCTCATCACTATGCAACTGCTGTGTAGTCTGTAAAAATGTACAGGTGATTTTTGATAGGATATACTGTGGTTAAGTAACTTCAAGAGCAAGTGGTATTCCACAATAAAACCTGATCTGCAATGATGTGAGAGCACACAACAGAGGTCCAGATGGGGAAAAGGATGTTTGAAAGTGGCATTTTTCCAAGTTTGGTGGTTGCTATGGCTGTCCATTCTCCGTGCAAATCAAAACAATGAATAGTGCAGGCCTCTCCTGCATAACTCCATTCTCAAGAGATTTACTTTGAGTTATTGAGAAGCAGTCTGTACACTGCCTGCATTTGATCTGCCTATGCATCTCCTGTATTTATGCCACTAACAGCAAAGTTTCTGTCTATAATGATATGATGCAACAAATTAAGGCTGAGGTTTTCTTTGCTGTTGAAGGTAAGAGATGGGTGGTTTGAGAAGCAATTATGATCGTGGGGAGGGGAGAACATGCAGGTCTGTGGTTCTCTGCCTTGGTGATGGTCATTTGACTAATCTTATTGTAGCAGTAGTTTGTTCCTTGGTGGAGAAGGTGTTGGGGTATTTTTTGGAACAATATTCTCTTGCTAGGAAAACAGTTTGTTTTGATAACTATTACTATTGCACTTCTGTTAAAACAAAAAATAAACCTTTTAATTTCCCTAGATAAAAACCCAAAATATTGTGATGATGGAGGAAGAAGACTCAATTTCAGTTCTCTAAAACCAAAGCAACTTCAAGATGATGAAAAAATTCACAAGAAATCATCTTCAAATAGCCCTGATCTAGTCAACCTTCTCCCAGCAGCAAGGAGCCCATAAGCAGGGTGAAACTGTGCATCTCCTGTTTCCTGGGCTCTCTTGGATGTAATTCTGCAGATGCTCTGGTGGCTGACCACCATGGGTGTTCCCCTATCAGGGAGGATGAGGATTTTCTCCCCTTGATTCTGCAGCTTCCGTCTTTTCAGAATAGCTGGTCCCAGAACTGAAAGGAAGAAAAGCAGATGAACACAACCATTTTTTGCTTGTTTTATAGGTCTGGGTTGAGAGTAGTTATGTGTGGTTTCTCACTCAGCTGTTAACTTGAAGAGAGTTGACAACCAGAAAAACATGGAACAGAATCTAGCTGAAAATATTCACAGTAACCTTAAGGATTTAATGAGAAAAAGAATGTCATGTTATCTATTCTTCTGTTTGTTGTAGTTCTTTTATTGCATTTTATTGCAACTACACTGGCATTATTAGGACAAATAAATATTTTTAAAAGTGCTTCTGGTTTTCTGGTTTTGTTTATTTTTTCTCCATCCCTCCTGCCATGTCAACAAATTAGCTACCCTGCTGCGAATGGATGAAAATAGCTCAATCTATCCATCTGAAAAGCAAATAAATTCTAAGACGAAAGAGTAAGATTTTTATATACAAACCTAGAAGAACACAGTGAGATCAGACTCTACTAATGCTTTTCACACAGGATTGGAAGTCAAGCTCCTCTTTATGGTGTCTCTTTCTTTGTAACATCATCACAAATTTTCTTTATATTTAGCAGCCTGTCTTGTTTGATCAATTGAATATTACAAGCTCCAAGTTACCTTTTTTTAACATCCTAAATTCAAGCTACTGATCTTTAGTGTGTCGCCTGTATCTGTGCTTTCCAATTGTCATCCAGAAAATATTTCAAATTCAGTTCTCAAGTCAAGTGAAGCCAGCCTCTGCAAACTGTTGGGCTGCAAAAACTATAAGCATTCTCCTGCCAAATTTCCAATAATTTATTGTTTTCCTGGTCAGATTGATACCTCCTCCTGTCTATCATAGGCATCTAGGCCTGCAAAACAGGAGTAATTTCTGAAGGCTCTGGTAATGTTTGCAGCCAAGACATATAGTGATGCTTAATGAATCCATAAAGGACTTGTGTTCAAACCCTAGCCAGCCACTAACTACCATGCAGCTGCTAGCTCACTCCCTCTCTTCATTACTGGCTTGGGCAGGAGAATCAGAAAAAAGATGAAACATATGGGTTGAGATAAGAGTTTAATAGTTGAGATAAAGTAAAATATAAAACCACTGCTAATAATACTAACAGTAATAATAAACATCACTACCAATAATAATTGTAATGAAAAGCAGAAAGAGAAATAAAACAGAAGCGAAAGTAGTGATGCACTACTAGTACTGAAAGTAGTGAAGCAGTACCACTGCTCACTGCCTAGTGATGGATGCCCAGCCAATCTCTCAGCAGCAATCAGTCCCTCCCAGTCCAAGTCCCCCCAGTTTATGTGCTGGGCATGGCATTGTATGGTCTGGAATATCCATTTGGTCAGTTTGGGTCAGCTGTTCTGGCCATGCTCCCTCCCAGGTCCTTGTGCAGCTCCTCACTGACAGAGCACAGGAACCTGAAAAGCCCCTGGCTCAGGGTGAACACTGCTGAGCAACAGCCGAGCCATCGGTGTGTTATCAACATCAGTCTCACACTGAATTCTAAACACAGCACTGTGGGATAGGATTGGGGTTGAGTGTTATTGGTTATGGATTAGAAATAGTAGGAAGAAAATTACCTCTATCCCAGCTGTAACCATTGAATGTAACAGTGGCAGTCATATGACAGCTGTGCAAATAAGAGAAATATTTCTTAATGTAGACAGTTACATGTCTTTTAGGTGCCATTGATGATAATTTAGATGAAGTTTAGGACAGAGGAAATAAAATTTAGACTAAAAATTTCCATGTGGTTCCTGAAATCTCTTTGCCGCCTTTCAGTAAATAAAGGAATGCTGAAAGAGAATATGAGAAATTAAAAATTAAATCTGTCCATAATGCATATTTACTGAAAATTTTCAAAGCTTATGTATCTTTATGCAGAGGCTTTGTTCATCCCTTTGACTAGTCCCTTTGACTAATGTTGTTTTTTCTTAGAGTTTGTTTAGAAAGGCTTAACTTCAGTAAGGGAGCAGTAGAGAGAGATACACAGAAGTTTTTTCCTCAGGTGATCTTAATGCCTTGTTCCTATTCAGTTTCCAACAATTGGAATACACAACTTGTAAATGTTTAGCAACCATATGGAAACAAGAATGCTTGAGGAAAAAACCTGGTACAGTTAGGGTAAAATTAATAAGATTGGGAAGAACCAAGTACCTTAGCAGAGATGAATGAAAGCTTGTCCTCCAGGTTGTTGTGTTATCTGCAGTGGCTGAAGCAACTCCAGTCACAGGAGGTAAGGAGTGCTTGAAAATACCACTGCTCCTTCAGTGCATTTTTTTCATCTCAGGAGATTTTCCCTGTTGTGTTACTGGTGTGAAGTCCCATGGGCTATATTTTTCTGGTGTGAATTTTGTGTGAGTGATGCTTGTTTCTGCTGAACTTAGGCATTGGAAGGTACTGAGCTGTTGCGTGTGCCCTCGGTGGTGGCAGCAGCACTCCCTGGTGACTGAATTGAATAAAACTGCTGTTTCACAGACATTTATTTCAGAAGAGTTAATGCCATGTAAAGACATAAAAGCCGTGTGTGGCTGTTCCATGTTAACTTGCTTGAGCAGCACATTGTGACTTTCTGAATGGAGGTGATTCTTCAGCAACATTTGACTGTGGTATTCTGCTAATGTGATTTTGCATTTCATTTCCCTGTGAAAAGCCGGATATTGAATAGAGATATTACTATTATTATGGTAATAGCAGCTGCATTTTGTTTCTGAAAAGTATGCACAGCAATTATGGGTGAAATATTCCTTTTGTGCTCTTTACTGCCCGTGAGGAAGCTATATCTTATAGTTATAATTTAGAGCAAGTGCTACAGCATCACAACTGATATTTTAGTGCCTTACACCTAGAGACAGGCGTAGACAGAGCTTTTACTTTTTTTGCACTACTCTAGTGACTTGTTGATGTTCCTCCCTGACATACTGAAAACATTCCTCTGAGGCTCCAGCTAAGCTGGAAAAATACAAAAAATTGATGTCTTGTGTAGAGTATGAATGTATTTTAGGATGGAAGAAAGATTAATTTACTTGTGAAGTCTAATCCATGCATCCTTCTCTCTTAAATCACTTATTGGTGTAAGTCTCAGTCAGAAACGGGCTGTAAATAGTATAGTATATGTATTTATATCTGGTAGAGAAAAGGCAAGGCAAGGTATTTTTTCTTCTTAGAAGAGAGGAGTATTTAATGTAGTTGTATTGTAGATTTGTACACTTCAGAAATTCCCAATTTATTGGGACTAAACATACACACAATACCTATATGTTTTATTGTTGTATAGAGGTAATGTGTAGTTGTAAACATTTTTCAAGTCTTTAAATAAATGAGACCAAGGATTTTTTTAACAGAGGTGTTTCTGAAAAACTTAGTTGTAGCTTGCCATCCTTAATTTAATGTAACCTCACATATAAAGGACTATAATACAGACATGAGTGTGTTATAGGAGTTTGCTATACCAGTATTATCCTGAGAAAGCTCAATGCTGCTAAAAAACCTCTAGATGCTTCAGTCATTGAAACCTTCTGAGGTCTTGCTTTTCCAGGCAATTTGTTAATAAATTTACTTACTAGTCTTTTGTATCTGTTTTGTGTAGGAAAACATCACATTATAACTTCCTAGTCAGAGGTATAATGATTTTACCTAATCCAAATTCCTTCCCAAATTAGAAACTATTACACTAATTACTGTTGTGGTTTGCATATTTAGTTTTATACTAATTTGTTTTATTATTTATTTATTTATATAGTAGTGATTTTATTATTTATTTGTTTTATTTATCTGTTTGGACAAGTTCAAACAGAACTCTTTAATATCATCTTGTCACTCTGGTTAGTAGTTTTCCTTTTCCTTGTTTTTATTTATTTTTTTTGATTATACTGGATAATTGACATTCCTACCTTTTGTTTCTTTGGTGAAAGGTTTAGGAAATAAAAAAGTAAAGTATTTGTATCAATTTTTTAAATCTCCTTTGTTATGTTACCTGTAATTAAACATAGGCATGGGGACAAATCACTTGGCATTTCCCTTGTAAGTTCACACACAGATGCTGCACCAAAATCCAAGAGTTTTGACTACTAGTTATAAAAAGATTGCACATCCCACCCCAGCTTGTCATTGTCAGGATTTAGTTCTGCTTCTCAGAAGGGAAATTGTTATTTCTTTCTACTTTAATAAATATCTTTGACCATCAACTTGCTGATAACCAACAGCATGTGGATGAAGTTTCTTTTGAAAAACAGATAAGAAGAGCAAAATATTGCTGTTGGCTTATGTTCACTTTAGGGTGATCCAAGGCACCATTAGAACATTTTTAGAGTTGCTGAAAGACAACTTTGAAGATTTTAATTATCCATTTCCAGCTATTGGCATCTGAGTTAAAATTCCTATTATTTGTAAGTTAAAATAATAACACTATAATGAACTTTTTCATAAAAGAATACAATTAATAAGATTATAATAAAGACTATAATTAAGAGTATAATGAATTTTTTAAAGTATGTAAACATCTTTTCTTACTAAGGCATCCTATGATTCTGTGAACTTTGAGATTCATTTCTACTGTACATGTTCTGTTCTGCCTTAAGTGGTACACTTCAGCAGGTGCTTCAAATAGACTTAATTTAAATGTTTTCTGCACTTAAAACATTTCATTATGTAGTTTTTCATTATTATTAAACCATTTTGGTTTAATGCCTTCCATCATTATATAATTTTGTTGATACCCTGTCCTCCTCTTTAAAAGAAAAAAGTTGTGATTATGTTTTGATGCATTTGATCCAAAACAGGCATTTACTACTAAGTGTTTGAGTGGAAAAACTAAGACATTGACTCTAGTTTCTAAGAAGTGAGGCTTCTGGAATTCCTGTTTATAGGGATAATTTATGAGCTTCATTGCTTCAGTTGAAATTTAGAGTGTCTTTGGTGAAAGATGTATTTTTAAGTTGCAAAAGGAAAGTTTTTTGGTCTGAATTACTTGTTCAATGAAGTAATTTATTGGCTTCAAAAACCCAAACATGAATGAATGAATAAATACGTTGATTTTTAATCACCTCTTCTTTGAAAGCCAGTGAGTAAATTGATGTATTCTAAGCTGAATACAAAAGTTACCACAAATTGTTCTTAAAATACATGCGGATGTCTCTGAGGTTTTTAGTACTGGGTAGTAATAATTTGCCTTTTGGGGAGATTGTGTCACCTAAAACACAGCTTTTCATTACTTTCTTAAAAAGTGAGAATTAAGCCTACTAGCAGATATGAGTGAGTACACAAGTAAAAGAACTTCCTAAGGACACAGCAAATGTCTTTGTAAAAGACAAGGTTAGATGCCTTGTTTATTTTGCCTGAAGATAGTGCTTGAGCAAAGGAATCATGACCCTCTTGATCATTGTCTGAAGTACTTGTGAATACTTAAACTCACAGCCACAGTGTTCATGCCCATCATCAGTATATTTTCTAGATAAACAGTGCCTAAGCATCGCATTACTCACTGCCTTTATTTTTAAATTCAGTCCTGAGGAAATTATAATTTCCCATCCCAAATACCATTTTATTTTTCTTCTAAAGTTCATCTTCAACTGCCTCTGGAGAAGTGATTTAATTTCATATTAATAGGAAACAAGTGGAGCAATCTTGTTTAAGTGTGTCCCTGCAGGCAACTCCACAGTTCCACTCCTCGTCCATTGGGCTCTGATGCCTTGGACTGCAGTCAACTGCATGTTGTGACCATGTCAAAAGGATGGCACATTAGCATGCAGGACCCTTGTGCTTTCCTGCTCCAGCAGATATGCAGTCTGACTCCAAGCTGAGGCTCAAAACAACTAGTTGTAGTAAAAGCCAAGCCTGGAGGATTTGTTTGTGGGCTGGAGTAAACTACATATGAAAGAAACCCAAGATGTGCCCTCTAAAAGCTAGTCTGCTCTCTTAAGCAGAGAGTTTACTTTATCTTTACTGTTATACTGAGATACAAAGAAAAGATTTTTAAACTTCTGAATGCCAAATTTATCAAATGAGACTGGGGATAATCCATGCAGGCTTTGCTCTTGCAAGTAAGAATTTGCCTCCTGCCAATTCAGTGTCTTAGACTTAGTTTCCTTTAGTCACAAAAAAGTTATTCTTTGGACGTTTCGAAGGCCTGTCTGGGACCTTCGTACCAATTCAACAGATTTTTCCTTTCTCTGCATGAACTGCAGCTTCCAGATCTATACTGTAACTCTGGACTTGCTGCACCCCATCAGCTTTTTGGCCATCAGTCTTACCAGCATATACAGGGGAAGGAATGCTGCTCCTCATTTTACTACCAGCCTCATCTAGTTTTCATAATGGATTTTAATAGGGTTGTGCACAAAATAAAAGTACCAAAATCAAACCCAAATGCTTTTCATCACATTTCCTCCACCTTCTTTTGAGTAGTATATTTCTATCCAGGCTACTAGTTTATTAGCAATTTCTGCTCTGCAATCACTCCAAATTATCAATTTTGGTAATTTAAATTGCTCATGCAGACATTAAAAAAAATCTGAATAATGTTCCATAACTGGGATTTCTAGGGTTATGCAGTATAAGATGCAGTGTGTCAAAGGGAGCTGGAAACAAACAGTACATAATGTGTGTATTTAAAACAATTCAAACACAATAGGAGTAAAGACTACTCAAATGGAAAATTAAAACAGTGTATTCTAAGGTGTTCAACCACAATTCAGCTCATACAATGAGTTGAGTGAATCTTGGCTGTGATTCACATTTTGCAGACACTTCACCTAAGATAATGCTTATCATTAACTAAGTCTTGAACATTGTCATCTCTTAAAGAGAAAGGTCTCCTTCCTTTCATCTTCTTTCACTCATCTTTGCTATATGTGCAGAACAATTCTTTCCCATTTCAAACTTGAGGTGATAGTAAGTAGTGAGATATCATCTTAAGGCTTTTTCTTCATTTTCCCCCAACAGTGTAGGTTAATTCTCAAGCAGCCCACATTTCATATAACTTTTAAAAAAGTTTTTGCCTTTCTATAGCAAAGTCAGATGACTTAAGAACAAGCTTATGTTTCAGTTTGAATAATGTCAAAGTGGGCTGGAACAAATCAATACCAGGATACAAATAACAGTCTTTCCTGCAATATGGCAATAATAAGGCAATGTGAAATCATCCTACCTTAATCATAAAAAAAAAAACCATAAAGAAAAAGAACAAATATTGCTTCAGTGTTCATTAGCAATCAGTGCAAACAGGACTTCTTTTGGTTTAAAATATTTTTTTTGATGTTGTGTTGTTTTGGTTTTTTGTTTGTTTGTTTGTTTTTAATAATTAGGCACATACCCAGTAAGAATCTTCTGTCTGAATGTCTGTCTAATAGCTCTTACACTTTAGGAAGTTGTTGATTTTTGAGCTACTTTTTCATTCTAACTTCATTTGGAGTAGAAGCAATGTATTGTACAATAAAGAATTCCCTGAAACAAAGCAAATTTTTGAGATTGAATCGTCAGAGGACTCTTGAACCAAGATGCCTGTAATATTCAAAATACACCAACTCAATCTATTGAATGAAAATGTAAATTATTTATAATTTATATGAGGAGGAAAAGAAATACAAACAGAATAAACTAAAAATGGAACCTCTAATTGCTGTACAAACTCATGCATCATCCACTACACTTTAGTGTTGTATTGTCACTAGACTTGAAAGGAACTTTTCAATGAAACTGGAACATTATGTGGGAAATTAATTCTGCTGCAGCTAGTGGGTGGCTTCTTAGCCTCGGGGTAATATTCCTAACTCAAAGGGAAGAGTGAGACTTGTCCCAGAATTGACAGTATTCTTGTACTCATTTCCTGCAGATGTGGAAAAACTACCTTGAAGTGTAAGATTTGGGCACTGCAATGCTAGCCTTATATGAAGGTCATAGTTCATTTATCAGTCACTGTTTCAGAGCACAGTGCTTTTCTGAGACCAGATCCAGTGCTACATTCTTCTTGACAATGGTGGACATCTAGGGAAATAATGAAACAGGCAGATGCTGATGATAGGTACAATCTCAGGTCCAATGATTTCCTGAGTAGCATTCCGCATGTGTGTGTAAACAACTCAATTTCATCCATTCTTTTATTTGTTATCTTTGCCTTTTGTTTAAAAATTGAAAAGATGTTAAGTTTCACTGTTGGAAAGGGAGAGATTCAAAATACTGTTTTTCTGCTCACAGAAATGGCTTCCTGCCAAACACTGATTAACATTGTATTATAGACTAATGAAAATAATGAAGGCAGAAGTCCACTTCATACAACTGCTCCAAGGGTAATCCCTATGAATATTCTGAGCTTAGAAAGACTAGTGAAAATGTTCAGTCTGGGATTCTGTTTATAACAAATGCTTGAGCAACATAACTCATAGATGGTGTAGGGTGTATAGTGATGTAAGAATTGTAACATTTTCTTATACAGCTGCAGGATGTTTGTTACTCAAAATGTCCACTGATTGTTAGTTTTCAAAACATGGTTGAAGACATGCACATTGATCAGCTAGTGCTTTTGCACACTTGAAATAGTTATTTTATTAACTAAAGGTACTGCCAAAAGCTGTCCCAAAATGAAGGAAACAAAGCAAACTTTCTGGATTCTTTTGTCACAGCCTGAAGGAAATATACTCAGGACACAAGGAGCTGTGATGCTGCAATAAAATACTGGTTAGGTTCTTAAAGACAATAACAGTAAAAAAGGTCATAATATTAGACGGTTTCTCTATATAAGTAAGGTGAAAGCAATTGGGACTCCTTAGTCATCCAAATTAAACCGGACTCTACAAAGAATATGTGGAAAGAATTTTTCTTTTCTGCAGATGATGATATTCGGAAATGTATATTCAGACACGTAGATTTTGTGCAGAAAATAAGGCATTTCAATGAGTTTCCTGTCTTAACATTAAAAGTGCTATTTTTAACAAAAAAAGGAATGACTTTTTTTTTTTTCGAAGCACAAATTAATGAAAATATTAAAAATGTTTTCAAGATACTTTTCTATTTTTTCTATTACTGTCTGCTAACTTCTTTGCTTGAAATTTCAGTGAAGTCAGAGGCACTGATGGAACAGGTTGGTGGCTGAAATATCACAGAGCTGTTCAATTATGGTAAGAGAAGGATAATCCTCTAACTAGCTTTACACATACCAAAACCAATTAATATTGATGGAGAGTAAAAATTCACTTGCAACATAACACATCTAATTTTTATTGTGCATGATCTATGAAAAACAGTTGAATGTAGGGAGAACTTACAATATAGAAGTACCTCTGATATAGAAAAAGTGAGAAATATTAGCTACAGGCTAAAAAAAAAAGAAAAAAACTTCTTGGTAGCCCTCATATTTATCAATGGGGGAGAAAGGCACATTTGTATTTTAATACACTACATTAAAGCAGGACTTTTTTCTTTTTAAGACTGATGCACATAAAAGAAATAAAAACAACCTCCACCCTAAGCCTGAATTCTCACATTCAGACTTCCATACATGGAACTCTAATTCCAGGTAGATGAAAGACTCAGCAGTAAATAAAAAATCAAATTCCAAACCATGAGAGCTGGAAAAATTAGCCAAATTCTCCAGTCCCCAGTATTTCTACTTGGGCTCATTTGCAGTGAGAACATGAAGTGGATGAAGAGAGAATCACCCACTCCTGTTAGAAGTTTTTCATGTTTTTCCTTCTTGTTTTGGGCTGGGTATTTTTGCCTTTGTAATGAGGTAAGAGCTAGGCTAGCCAGTTGTTTCAACATCTTTGTGTGGACTCATTAGAACTCTGTGATTAAGAGGCATGAGGATTTCTCAGCAAGTCTCTTTCGGAACTTGCTCTCTTTCACAAAGCCTCGTGCAGACACCATGCCCTCATACATTAAGGTTTCATTTGTGTGTCCTCTGCATGGGCAACCAGCCTGCAGTGATCTGGAGTTCCTGCACTCTGGCACTTATGTTTTGGATTCTGTTAAATCAGAATTACAAAATCTAGAACCTGCAGGTTTACATGTGCCTGCCCCTTCTCTTTTTAGAGCTACCTGAAGCTGGCTTCCCAACATTTACTGCAGCTAAGCCAGTCTATGAGCAGGGCCCAGACCTTCTTGCCTTCGCTCCACACCTCAGCCCTAAAGTGATACTGGCCCATAGATACCATGAACTCAGGGAGTGAAAGCCTCCCCACCCAATTTATAGGTGATGAGGTTTAGGAATGGTATTCTCCAATTTAACGCTATCACTAAAACCACATGCTGCTTGGTGCCCCTCCCCTTAGTGGCAGCTGGAGAGGAGAATTGGAGGCACAAGAGGACCAAGATAATGGATTGAGATGAGAACAATTTACTTGAAATAGCAATGAATAAGAAGAAACAATAACAATGACAGATACAGCAACAATACTAATGACAGATGGTACAAGAAAGAAGCTATTTATCCGGAACCCCCCCAACAATAGGCAATATTGGATGGCTCCTTCTTCCACTATGGGACTAGAAGGGACCCCTTCTCCTGCCCCTGCTGATGATACAAGATGGTACAGAATAACCTCTGGGTCCTAGCCATGTTGCCTCCACAACAAAAATTAACTCCTGGCTGGAACCCGACAATAGGCTTTCTTCTTGAGGTCATATAAAATGGCCAGCTGGTGGTGTGAAATACAGGGAACATCTTGAGCACTGCTGATTGCTAAAATGATGATAATTGTGGTGTGAGCAGAGGACTGCCAGATCAGATCCAGACAGATGGCAGGTGGTGATGGTGAAGTAGATGTAAAAAAACTGGGACAGAACAAAATCTTTAACTAGTACAAATGTTCTGACTGTTCCACTTGAACTTTGCTTTATTTTTTGGATGACAAACACACTACATAGAGTCATTCTTTTTTCTTGGTAGCCAATTCTTATTGTGAGTGGTTTTTGCCAGGCAACTAGAAAATACTTGATAAGCCTGTTTCTGCTTGGAAATTTCAGAGGTCTGCAGAATTACAATGTTTCTTTGAATCTCTTGGATATACAGTTGCCCTTCCCTGACAGAATGTCCCAGCACTAGTTTGCAACTTGCATGGTATTTTTGACATCATCGATCAGTCCTAGTGCTTGTGTGCTGTGACTGCAGAAAAACACCAGACCTACATGCTGTAATGTCTGAGACTCTTACTGCTGGAAGGACAGAACGTACACCTGTGATATGATTGTCCTGATAATTTCCTTTGCTCTATGCAGGTGGAAGAGCATTGATAAGTGCTCTGAAATCTCTAAGCCTCTCTGATAGACTTGCCTTGTTGCTTAAATCTCCTATATTTTATCATGCAGTGGGAATGCATGAGAAATCATTAATTCTATCATAAGAAATTTTTAATGCTCTCATCTGGCACTATCTGACAGCTTGCTAGCATAGTTTCCTGAAGGTGAAAGGTCTTTTGCTCACATTTATGAGTAAAAGATTTTTGCTGACTTTGACTCCTGTCCCAAGAAATGGCAAAACACTTCAGAGATTTTCTTGGTGAATTCAGCAATGGAAGAGAAGGAAAAGTTACTTTCCTAGTTTAATGGTAAAGACAGTTTTTGTGATAAATGGGTGTTCAATTTCAAAATGCTGGAGCTTTGTAGCTCTTTCTGGCTGCTGATGGATCATATTTTTGAGTGTAACTCCATGTTCTTTTTGGATGCATCCTCTCTGAGAACTAAGTGCCCTTGTTTTACAGTGTTACTCTAAACTTAGTGTCATTCACTCTGTCATTAATTTTCTGTGGTGTTGCAACAGACTTGATGGAAAATGTTAGTTTGCAGGACTAAGGCAGGCTTCCATTAATTTAAAACTGCATAGTCAATTTTTCATATCTATACTTCAAATTATGGAAATACCTACCTTAGATTATTTTAGAATTATTCAATAAGGGTTTTTCCCAAGCCTTAAACACAGAAAATTTGTCTGTCCTTCATTATTGAATTGTGGATTTCTGGTAGCAAAGGGACTGAAATAGCTTTAATGAAACAGAACAAGATGAAACTTGGGGAATGTAAAAAACTGCTGCCCGTTGCTTGGGCTTACTAGGAGGAACTGCAGGTGCCTTTCATTTAGTAAAGTGAGTCATTTGTTCCTAATCATAACTAATAAAGATTAACAGATGAATGAAGTATTTTCAGGAACATGTAATGTGTTAGTGAGATAGAGTTTGAAAGAAAGTCCTCATTGCTCCTACTTTGTCTAGTTGTACTAACATTTATAGAAGTAATAACAAAATTTTTCATTTTTTAAATGCTGGTATTTATTTTATATACACTTATAATGACAGACAGTGAGATGTTCTTGGCTTTCAACCAGTGAACATGATTTTGAGAAGCCTCTGAATTTTTTAAGGGAGTGAAAAATTTCCCTTTGACATATGCTGGATTTGGATAAAATAATTTAGTCTGGAATAAAAAATGTTGCTTGGTTTATCAGAAATTGATACATGTCTTCCTGCTTGGAAGCAATGGAATTTTCTTGTTACATAGGTAGAAGATTGGTGTTATGTAAGTAGAAGATTGGAGCTGGAATAGATTTCCCAATGCCTAGGCTTAGAGTCTCAGATAATGTAGAAGAGTTTCATTAGGTCACTGCAACCACTGTTCAGGAAGCTTCAGGACCCAGTGCTGCTTAAACTAGATCTCTTTGAAACATGGGTGTTTTTATGCAATTGTAAGAATATTTAAACAATAAAATTTTAAATTAGAGTTCTCATGATCTCTTGCTATAAGAACAAATTGTGGAGAGAAGCAATATCCCTCATCATAAAAAACTCATATGCTTAAAAACACCCCAGCAAACAGATTAACATTCAAACTGAACTTCTTAAATTCATTCTGAGGCTCCACAAATGATCTATTTTACTGTATTTGTCATTCTTATAGAATTCTTGCCTTATTACCATACAAGTACTATAATAGTGTTTTAAATTTATGCTGTTTAAATATCATATATGAGACTGTAGATTAATGTCACAAATAATGTGTTTATTGAAACTATCTAGAGAATTAAAAAATTAGTGAGGAATATTTGAACCATGAATCATTTTAATTAGGCTACAAAATTAGAGATTATACTGAATAGAAAATGGTAAAGGTAGACTACAGCTTCAGCATTGTGCACATAATCTGAATTTATGAATACTCCTTGAAAGATTTAGACCAAATTTTGAGATTGATAAAAAATGATGGAGCTGAGGAGCATAAGCAGAAAATGTGAGGAAAATGTGGCATGAGTTGTGTTGAAGAAGGCTGCTTTTTATCATGCTCTGATAAAACAGCTGTGTTGCTTTTTTTCAGACTTAAAAATGTGATGGACCCAACATCTCTAGAGCTCACTGCTGGACAATATGCCCAGCGCAGGCATATTCCTCAGTCAATGAGCAGCTGCAGTGCCAGTTGCAGGTTGTGCCCTGGCTGGGGGGAAATGGCTGGAGCCCCAGCCATGAGCTGAGACCTGGCACCAACCCTTTGCCAACAAAGGGCACAGGGACCTGTGGGGCTGGACAGCCAGTCACCCACAGACTCTGCAGAACCTTTCTGCTTCCTGGATGCTTGCTGAGAGAAGTGCCTTAAAAATGTACGGAAGGCAGTTTTCAGAGTCCCGTTGCTGATTTTTCTTTTGAAACATGAAAGTAGAAATAATTTCTTCCAGGTTTCTCATCAAAGAGAGCAATGTTTTTGAGCAGGTTGTCCTTTTGACTGCAGCTGAAGCACGATTTCATGTATTATGTAGGAAAATATTTAGGTTCAATCAACCACTTGAAAATCTTAATGCAACTTATTTTTTTACACTTCTCTTTTCTTTTTAAATTTTGCTTTATTTTGTCAGTACTTCTCATTTTCCACTTACTCATGAGGTGTCTCAGGGCTGTCCTAAAATATCTAGCAGTGCTGCTGCATACATGTTATTACATTCTACTTCTATTAACACATAGTAATTGTACATGATCTATTAAAAGTCATAGAACTAGGCTTCTGCTGAAAATATTTTTTCTGCTTTTATGAATTTTTAACATTTGTGCATAAAATACCTCATGGTATTTTGGTGTATGTAGTAATGACTTTAAAAATGTTAAATGCATGAGAAACTGTACATGTATCTGTTCTTAAAACATTTCTCCTTTGTATGGAACAGAGAAATACTTATTTAATTTGAAAAGAATCTCTTATCCTATGTAGAAGTACTCAGTAGAACATCTTGGCCCTTTTTATATACAGATAAAATAAAATAAATAATATTTAAACCAAAAAGTGTAAAGAATAAAAGTGTAGTGCATTAGCTCTGCTAGTTTTTTTGGCTTTATTTTTTTTCCTTTTATTCTCTTCTGAAGTAAAATGAAGGACAACCTTTTCTGCTGTGGAAAGCTGTTTATAAAGTCACTAGTTGCTTGAATAACATACCTAAGTTTTATACTAGTACATAAAATTTAAATAACGTGAGCACTTCTCAGTCATGAAGTTGTTCTGGGAGGTAAAGTGAGTTACCATTTGAGGAGCACAAGAAGGCAGGGATGGTGTAGGCAGTAAGCAGGAAAAAGCTTCAGTCTCTGGGTAAAGAAAGGAACAAGCAGTGGTTTAAAGACCAGAGTGGAGACCAGTGAGGTGATAAGGCGGCAAGAGGAAAGAGCACTATGAGCAGTTTTGGGAAGTGCTGCTCTAAGCTGTGGCCCCTGTAAATCAAACTGTGTCAAGGCCCTGAGCAGTCACAGAATCACAGAATAAATTAGGTTGGAAGAGACCTTTGAGATCATCTAGTGCAACCTGTGACCTAACACCTCCTCATAAACCAAACTGCAGCACTGAATGCCCTGTCCAGTCTTGTTCTAAACATGTCCAGGGATGATGACTCCACCACCTCCCTGGGCAGACGATTCCAGTGTCCCATCACTCTTCCCGAGAAGGATTTTTTCCTGATGTCTAACCTAAACTTCCCCTGGCATAGCTTAAGACTGTGTCTTCTCGTTCTGTCAGTTGTTGCCTGGGAGAAGAGACCAACCCCCGCCTGTCCACAGTCACATTTCAAGTAATTGTAGAGAGTGATCAGGTCTCCCCTGAGCCTCTTCTTTTTCTGGCTAAAGAACCCCATATGTGTCATAATGCTGATTTTAGAATTGCAGGCAAGAGTGTAAAAAGATGGTGTTTCAGACATGTCATCTCTAGCTAGGAGAACATCAGATTATGTGCTATTTTTAATAATGTTAAGTGGTACCATATATTTGTAATCCAGGATCTAAAATTAGCTGCAACTTTATGGAGTAGAAGGTATCCTTGTTTGTGAAGTTTATAAAGTTTATAAGACTTGGGGAGCGGATAATGAATGTTCTGAGCCTGAACAGAGATAATGGCTTATGACTAACAAGTAGAAAGAGCATCTCCAGTTAAGATTTAGAGGTGATAAGTAAGCCTTGAAACTACTCAAAGCTTCTTTCTAAATAGGAATTTTAACCTGAAATGACATGGCTGAGAAGTGTTTACTCCAAGAAAAAAATTGTGATTATCTCTGAAGCATGTCATGTTTTATTATATGGTTTTATTTCAGGAGTTCTTCATTTGCATGACAAAGCAGGGTCTCAAGGAGCTGTAGCATTTTTGAATTTTACTATGACAAAAATAGTAGCAAATTAATGCAGCAGAACAGAGTTAAAAGGTTAGAAGAGGGCAGATAAATGTGTCTGCAAAACTCTGCCTGTGGGTTTTTGCTTCACATGAGGCGTGTTACTACTTTCTCCAAAAAGGGCATTAATTTTTTTCCTGTCTTTTCAAAGTAGGGCATTAGATATATATTAATTATATTTGTGTAATTTCACAAAATCACAGTAAATTATGCTCTTTTCACTCTGAGAAAAGGCAAAGAATATTTGTTTTAATTTGTTGTTTGCTGAAATTTCTTGGAAGTTATCTGCAGTAGTGAATCATAGAATCATAAAATATCCTGAGTTGCAAGGGAAACACAGGAATCATTGATGTCCACTCCGTGGCCTCCACAGCAAAACCCCAAGATTATCCCCATGTGCCTGAGGACATTTTCCAAAGAAGTCATCCTTCAGAAAAACTGAAGAGCCTTGATTATGGCTGTGAATGCATGCCTATTGCTATCAGTAAAACCTCACCTAATGCATTCTAGCAAGTATATTCTTTTCTCGTGACTACTTTATTTTGGTAGCTTATACTTTACCTTGGCTAATCAATAAATGCAAATCCGTGCCCTCTGCAGTTATTTCCTGAATGTTACTGTTTGTAAGACTCTATCTAATCTCTTGATAAGAAGGTTTGAATTTCATAAAATTGAACATTCAGTGTGCCTTACTCACCTCCTCCAAGTCCTTTAATTCTTATACTGCTCTCGTCTTTTTCTGTGTTATCAGTGATTTCTCGCTTGCATATGATTAGCACTTGCCCTTTATTTTGGCAGAGCTGTTAGGGAAAATGGTAGGTAACATTCATCTCAAAACAAGCTATTGAATTATTCAGCTGATGTGATTTTCTCCAGTTTCATACTTTTCCTTCTAGTACATTATTTACTTAGAGAAAGTTTGTAATTTATTTGTCCTAGAATCCCTTTGTGATTCTGGTATTTTTCATTTTTACTAGTAAGACCCCATGCTGTGGAAAAACAATGACTTCACCACAGGTGACTTTTTCGCTTGCCTAGAAAGCATATTCTCCTATACTAGTATTCTCCCAGAATTTTAACCTGAGAGAATCCTCTCAAACCATCACTTCCATTTTACTTCACCAAAGTTTTGACTTTTAAACCTTGCAGAGATCTGAAACTTGTGGGCTTGTCTTGATACACAGAAAGCTCAAGCGCTTTACAGAGTGCTTTAATAAAAGTAGCTGTATTTCTAAATCTTAATACAGCTTAAGAATTTGTTTTTCATCTTGGCAGCACTCCCACTGGTAGGACTTAAAATTTCTAAAATTGCTGATGCTTCTGTAAAAATAGTAAAAAAAAATTCTAAATGTCCCAAATATGGTGAAAAATATTGGGAAATAAGGTCTGAAATTCAAACAGCTTGTAAAAGTTGAGCTGCATTTAGATTTTCACTACCACTGTTTCCTTTTTAAAGAAGGATGCCATGACTATCAGGATTAACAAGCAACGACGCTGTGTTTAAAAGATAAAACACTTTTTCTCCTCCAGAAAACGAGCAACTTGTTCTGCTCAAGTCTATTCTGTCTCAGGGTCTTTACCTGATTGTATTCCTTGATGCTTGTAGATCACTAGCTGCAAGCTTTGCTTAGGCTGATTTGTGCTGTTCCATTGACCATTCCTTGACATTTTCTTCCCTGTGATGAAATGTCAACCAAGAGAAATTCACAGTGGGTTTTACCAATGAAACTTCTCCTGTAACAGCAATGCTAAATATCATAATGTAATGGATTTGTAGCTAGACCTATTAACCTATGGTGCAGTAATATGATAATATTCTAGTTCTGTATTATATTTATCTCTGAATTTTTGACTTTGACATCCTAAGAGGCTCTGACAGGATTTCAGTGCCAGATTTATGAGAAAAATAGGCCAAAGGATACCTGCTTTTGGTATCTTTATCCACAGATTTTCATTAATGGAGGTAAATGCAAGTATGGATTGCTGGGTTTTGTCTTTTGGGACTGAAGGGCTCAAGGGCTGAGGGGGTGTGCTGGGGCTGCTGGAATTGGCTGTGCCTGGCTTGGGGCAACCTGAGCCTCTTCTCTCACTGAGGCAGTAAGTTCTCTGTTCTTGATGTGCTCTCTCTGTCCTGTGAATTTACCTGGAGTCATTCTGCTGGCCTCAGCACCCTGAGGAGGGCTGCAGGTAACAGGAAGACCTTAATTACAGGAGCTGTACACCACAGTAATGCTGGAGCTTGCAAAGCCATTTTTCTGTCTTAAAAGGTCAACAAAGATTTCTTTTGTAGGTGTGCCTAGTTTCTAGACTATCGTGTTTTATTTTGTACCTCATGTTTTATTTTGTTTAACTTATTAATGAATTTCTGTTCTGTAA
Source organism: Melospiza melodia melodia (assembly GCF_035770615.1). Taxonomy (NCBI): domain Eukaryota; kingdom Metazoa; phylum Chordata; class Aves; order Passeriformes; family Passerellidae; genus Melospiza; species Melospiza melodia. The sequence continues at coordinate 57,488,767 of NC_086194.1, forward strand.
TTAATTATTTCTGTCATAGATAATCCTTTGTCAGCAGTTTCTGGTCACTTTAGAATGAGACACCATGTATGTCACCTACTTGTTGATCCAGTGAAATATCAGGAGAACATTATTATACCTGTCGTATCTATACATGTTCTTCCACCAAGCTTGCATGGCTTACTAATGCCTTCCAAGAATTAAAAACAGCATTTGCAAAGGAAGAGCTGTTCTAAGAACATTTTAACACAGAGACTTTCTGAAGACAGGGATAGTTTGCAGATTCTGTCTCTATCTTCCATAAATTAATTTGTACTTTTAGGCTGAAGTTTAAAATAAGGCTCTCATGTCAGCAGAAGTACTGGGGTTTGAATGTCACTGATAGCAGTCTTAGAGTGATGGATAAAAAAATCCAGAAAATGTTTTCCATGCATGGAAATGTTGCTCCTTACCTGGTATCTAAAATATTTCTACAAAATATACCTTTATGCATATGTAGTATACAGGCTGTCCCAAGAAGCATCTTCAGAAGTATCTATAACCCATACTTCCCTTTCCCTCTGGCCAATTGTACATATGATATCTGGCCTATTGCACAAATAAAATTTGCAATAACTGTGATTTCTCTGACTTGTCAGAGCATTCAGTTGCATGGATGTTTGCAGCTGAATTGGGTTATAAGAACAAACTACACTATGGTAATTCACTTGTGGGGTATTTTGGAAGGAATTTGAGATGGGATCTCAGAATTGCTTTTGATTATGAGGTATATTTTTCTTATCTTCCATGTAGGTAGGAAGTGGGTCACATTGTTACAGCATGGTTCAGAATGTCACAAGACCTTTAGTTACTCCTTTTAAGGAGTTATTGATCAATAAAATCTGCTAACAAAGATATTTATGTTTTTGACCTAATCCTTAAATATTTCGTCGTATGGACTTATGCTACAGTGTAAGCTTTCTTAGCCAATCATGTTACGACACACAAACTTACAGTAAACTCCTTGCTGAGCTCTGTAGCTACTTTTATTTTTTCTATAACTTAAACTCTAAAACTCTAAACTTTCCTTTACTTAGCTTAACATGTCTCTGCTTTAAACTATAAATCCACATTCTCACGTCTAGCACCTAAGTTTGGAAACCTTTTCCAAGGTTTCAGATCAAACCCTGTGTTTAACTCTGAGCTTTGGCTTACAGGCCCAAAGTTCTGAGAGCTCCTCTCATTTCAGGTTCCAACATACACTCTTTTGCTTTTGGGTACAACAAACAATATGACAACTTTCCTGTGTCATTTTCTTAAATGCTTATTTGACCAGCACAAGGGAAATTTTTGTAGCTTGGTGTGTTTAAAATTTATCACCAGCTCCAACTATCAACACTTGTGTCAAAGAAAAACTGTTTTCTTACATACAGAAAGAGGAAGGAGAAAGAACGGAGCATGTAACTTTTCTCAGAAGCAGAGAGGGAAATTGTAACAATCCTATGTGCAGTTAGCTATGGAGAGAATATACAACCACAAATATTGAATTCTGGATGTTGTTTAAAGGGCTTCCTGGAAGTGCCTGAAAAAAACCCAAACCCTATCACCTATAAATTAGGGTCAATATTAAAGGTAAGCCTGGGTATAGTATGAAATCAGTTTTATGCGTGGATGAACCAAGATTTGGTATCTGTTCTCAGATACTTCCCTTTGCTTCACACACTCAAATAGATATGCTTGGCTTTTACTTCAGATTTATGGGTATGGACCCTGAAACTCTGGCCAAAGTCTAAACAAGCAAGTAACCACAATTATCTCTCTCCCTGTCTTCTTTTTAACTGCACTATAGGATTGTAGCTATAGTAGTTTCAGAATATATATCCAACATATCTGAAATTCTGGCTCATTTAATACTTATCAAGCAGACAGACCTAAATTGCAATTTTTTTTGCCATTTCCCAGGAATTTGTCCTTTCCTTCCTAATTTTTTTTATCCAGCAGATAGAATATTTCATACTACATAACTCCTAACAGCAGTTCAGTTTCGAACCTCTGAAGTCCCTAATGAACTTGCAACAGCACTTTAACACATTGTAGTAAATGTTTCTACTCCTCAAATATTTGGAAGATGCAATTTTTTCTGTTCAACTGAGTTGCAGGACCACGTTCAATTTGCTGCCTTGCTGCAGGCAGACAGACAATTACTGATTTCTCCTGTCAAGACAGTGCTGGGTAATCTCTTCTCTCCCTGAGCTAAGAGACCTGCCTTCCCATGCAGCCAACTGGGAGAAAGCAGAGCCAACTTCTCTCTCCCTGCAATGTTGGCTCTGGCTCCCTCATGCAAACTGTATAACATCCTGTCATGTCATAACCCCCAGCTCACTGCTTTTTTTTATATAGTGGAAAGAAAATCTACCACAAAGACTTATTGTGACCTAAAAATGTGGTCCTAGACAGGCAATTTTTCCCATTAAAGAATAAGAAAATGATGCATTCTAACACTATTTCAGAATTGAAATAGTTGAGTCTTGGAGTTTTGCATAGTCATTTTACTCCTGTTTATTAACAAAATTAAAAGGAAAAAAAATCCTTTATGAAATTTTTGGTCAGCTCCTATTCTGATTGAGTGATCACTCTTCCCTCACTGTGAGCTATATTGTTTTTCAGAGTATAACTCACAGTGAATAATTTGAATTATTAGTCCCTGTAAAGATAGTTTTATTGGGTGTAAATATAGCATTAATTCAGGTTACCATTTTTACTGTTGACCTCAGCATGGTGGAAAAACTGGAGAATAGCTTTGCAGAGAAGGACTTGTCTGCTGTTGTGGGGCCTTGAGTTGACCGTGAGCCAGTGCTGTGCACTAAGAGCAAATATGGCCTTACAGATTATCACTGATACTGTCATTATCTTTCTCAGGGAGAAGAATTTTTGGAGAATAGTGTGGTAGATGAAGAAGGTGTCTTGATCTGTAGATCCTGTAATCCTTTTATTCTATATTAGCACTGCATAGCAAATAAGTATTTTTTGCATCTTGCTTTCAGCAATACTGTTAAGGTTATAGATCATGCAAAAAATTAGGGTTCATGTATAAAGCATTAATTTTGAGTTGATTCAAATATATAGTAGAAGTGTCTTATCATCTCTGTCTTTACCCAAGCCTATTGCATTTTTCCACAAGGAGTTTTGAACTAGAGCAATTTGACCTAGCACTCCTGGCACTTTTTTGTAAGTGCAAAAAAAAGCAAGGCTGCCTACCTTTTGCATTTAGGTCTGGAACAATTTTGGTTTATGCTTTTACAACACCTGACCCTAAAACACTTGCTGTCATGAAACAGATTAGAGAATCATAGTGTCAGATGACATGTTATCCTGGATCTTGAGTCTTATTTATTTTTAAACAAATTTTAATTTTTAAAACACTGCACTAAAACTTTCTGACAAATCTATAATATAATTAAGATTCCTTACATTGTTCAGGCTTTAGTAGAAAGTATTGGGAACCACTGTTTTTTATAATTGTCTTATTTTCTGACATGTTATGACAAGTTAAAAATGTCAAGGTAAATTTTCTAGTTTATCATATCCAGCTTCTTTTTTAGAAACTGTACCTCATACTGCCAATTTCCTTGTGCATTTGAAATTTGCACATGCAGCAGTTTGGAAACTGAGGTGCAGCAGTCTAAAAGCCATAGTGAATAAAGTCATCTTCCTAGAATGCCTTCTTTGCATTCTCTTCCATTCAATAACACATCAAATTATCCTTTTGACAAGAATTTTAAGAGACTGAAATGGCTACGATAGGTGATTAACCTGAGGGTCAACTTAAATGAGAATTAATTTTTGCTTAGGCATTTGGAACATGAAAACATCATAAATTTGTTTTTAGAGAGTCCTTACAAAATTAGATATTCATAATAGATAAACGAGCCTTACTCAGTATGCTTCCTCTCTGCTGCTTTTCAAGTTCCTAAAATGGATCCCAATGGATGCATAAAAATTAGCTGCTACAACTTTGCTTTGATTAAAATACAGATAAGCAATTTTATTTTGCACTTTCTTGAGGATATTTGCAAAATGTAATTATAAAAGGATATATATTTAATACATGCTTTTTATCAAAACCTAAGGTAAATGGACAAGGTTTTGAGTTTACTCTAAGGTAAATTTTGGCCAAAAAACTTTATGTTAAAGAATCAAATCCTCAAGTACCTATCCTCATCAGAGAGTAAATTAGGAAGGAAAGTGCACCTAGGTCTTCTTGAACCCTAAGCAGGCTCTTTTATCTTCCCCTGAGATTAATGAAAAAAAAAAGACAACCTGATGTTATGATAATGTAGCATGATAAAAGCCCTGGATGTATTAATTCTGATTTTATAGCATGGAAACTAAAACAGATTAATTTAGAAGAATTCAGGTGCCTCTCTAATTTAGTGTGTCGCATGTAAGGGTAAAATGTTAGCAAGAAGGCTTACTATTACCCAGTGGAGAAAAGTTTTACCTAACTAAGTGTGTTGATTAAGTCATTATTTAGGAATAAAATGAACTGTCTCAGGTGAGTGGTGGGAGGAATATAAAGTGAAAAAATGAAAGTGTGGAACGTAATTAGAAGTTGTGCTAGAAATATATGAATTAAAGTTTTATTAAAGTTTTCCTGATAAAAGAAGAGCTGTTTCTGTGGAACTTCAGGGATGCCGTCTAAATCCTTCATTACAAATGCATAAACCCCTGGGGTTTTTTTATTTATCTGAAATGTAAGGAGTCCTCCACAAGTCAGACTATGGAGTATGTTGCCCTTATATTTAAGTGCTTGTCAGAAGACTGGTGGTATAAGATGAAACAGGAGAAAGTGCAGGAGGGTAAAGGGGAAGTGTTAAGGTAATAAAAATGTAGAGGGCATTGTGGAGGTAATGGAGGAATATTTTTCAAACGTGTCTTCAAATGCATATGGCAGGCTGGAATTTGGTAGTAAGGTTGTAATTGGATGATGCTGATGATGTCTGCAACATAAAACCAGAAATGTGGTGGACTCTGGAGGTCTTTCTCAATTGCAAGTGCTGTAAGTAGTGATGATGGCTGGACAGCTTATACCTTGGCTTAGATTGCTAGGGCAATAATTATTTTGAAATGAGAAAATTATTTTTAATGTATTTTAAAATAATGTTTATTATTTTTAATGTAAGGTGTTTTTCAAATTAATTTCCCTTTTTCTGATTGTACTGTTAAACTGAAAGTTTCTAAACTTGGCACACGCAGGCACTAGTTTAATAATTATAATTACCTGGTTTTGCATAATAATTGAGATCGCTGTAAACCTTGAGTATTTTCAGAACTATGATGATTTCCCTGTAGAATTTCAGACACTTTTTTAGTTTCTATTCTGCTGATGTAAAAGGCAGGGGTAAAACAAAATTCCATTCTAGAGAAAGATGAACATGAATGAGTTCAAATCATTAAATTTTCTTTCTGAGTAGTCCTTTGTCTCTTTTGCAGATACAACGTTTTGGGGTTTTTTTTCTTCAAATGATTGGCATTTCAGCACAGTAATATTTCTGCGTGCAAAGGAGAATCTGCATCTCTGTTCCTGTCAATAATCATCTCAGCTAAGAGATGACACAAGTCATAAACAGGTGCACATGCAGAGGATTTTAAAATGTAACAGAACACACAAATGTATTGTTTATGTACAATTCTTTGAAAATGTAATGATGACTGAATGGCAAAGAAAAGTTTATACAAGTTTCAAGTGTTACTTTTTCTCTGTTTCATTCTGAAATCCTAATGGGAGATTCTATTAAAATTTCTACAGTACATATTTATTTGTCATGCTGAGCTTTCTTAGTTGAAGCAATTTTCTCTTGTATTCATCATTTGGAAGTGAGCAGCTGCCCTCAGACTTTCTCAGTTGGAAACTGAACAGTAGTGCAAACTCAATTACACCTTCAACTTTTTTCTTTGAACTAGTACACAGACCCAAGGGAAAAGGTGAGAATGGAAAAATAGCTCATTTTTTGAAAGACAACTGGATCTCTAAACTCCTGTTTTATGCCATACTCTTGTTGCACTGAATCACTCATCTAATGAACAGAGGCAACTGCGAAAGCACTAGTATCACTGCTGTCAGTCTCAGGAATAAACTGGGAACTTCTGTAGGAGAGTGAATCTGACTCTCTTAAACTAGGACCTTGTGTTGCTAACTGCGCACATCTGCAGGGGCCACACTCCCCATGGTACTCCTGGGCGCCTGAGTTGACATCTCCTCCGCGCAGGATATGCACTCTTGCCCTGTTGAGGCACCACCCCTTTGATAGTATCCTGGGTGAAAAGATGGTGCTCACATCATGAGCTGCCAGTGCCCTTTATCCATAGGGTGGAAAAGCTGGGTACATTCTGACAGCAGCTTGCAGGGCAGTGCTGTCAAGGCTTACAGGACCTGCAGAGGAATGGGCTTATTCCCCTGTGCTGGTCAGAGGCAGGCCTGCGCCACTGCCACAAGGCTCCGTGCTGGTCCCAGTGGGTGGAGACACGTGTCAATCTCAGACCCTGGTGTGGGTGATGGTTGGCTGTAGTCCATTCCACACCAATCATGGCACTTGGACTTCAGTGGTATGATGGACTAATGGTATCCTTCTGTCCCTCAGCAGGCTGAGGGATTCAATCCTTGCCCTCTCCTCAGCCCTGGTGAGGCCACACATGGAGTGTGTTCTGGGCCCCCAGTACGAGAGAGACATGGACATAGTGGAAAAAGTCCAGTGAAGAGTCACAAAGGGACTGGAGCATTTCTCCAATGAGCTAAGGCTGAAAGAGCTGGGACCATTCAGCCTGGAGAAGTGAATGGTGCTGGTGGGATGGATCTCATCAGTGCGTATAAAACAGAAGTAAAAGAGGGAGCCATGCTCTCTTCAGTGATTCCTAGTGACAGGACAAGAGGTGAACTGTACAAACTGAAAAACAAATGGTTCATTCTACCCAAACCATAGCCCCATACAAATTACTAGAAAATTAACTATCTCTGCCAACACCAGCATACCCTTGGAACATGCAGAGTTTCCCTTTTTTGTGATATTTAAAAGCCATCTGGACATGTTCCTGGGCCACCAGGTCTAGGTGGTCCTTCTCGAGCAAAGGGGTTGGACCAGATGGCCTCCTGAGGTCCCTTTCAACCTCAGCATTCTGTGATTTCACTATCAGCTGAGACACACTGTGAAGGTATATCCTTTACTCATTCCACCACACTGGTTTATAATGTAGCTACACCCTTAGAAAACTTGAGCCTCATTGATTTGCTAGAGTCTGCTCAATGTGGATGCAACTCGTTCTTCTGATTGTGCAATAACTACAGTGAATAGTAATTATTGACTGAACACAGGAGGTGGATAAATACAATAAACTTGTATAGACTGACAGGAAAATGCTGTCACAATTTCTAGCAGAATATGTTTAATGGCATTGAAGGACAAGAATCTAAGTCTCTAAGTCACTGTATTAACATGTGCATCTAATTTTTATGGGTCAGGATTATGTATCTATAAGCAATCCAGTTGTGAGGGATTAATATGATATTAAATAGAGGTAAATTTTTAGCTCCTCTGCAGAAATGAGAAGTCTGGTCTCCCTACTAAGGAGAATTTTATGAATAAAGATTTATGAAATTTAGGTGTTTCAGGTCCATGGTTCATAATATACATTAGAATATTGTAAAGCCCAAGAGAGAGAACTTTTGGAACACTGTCCTCCTTGTTGCCTGCATAGCTGTCCAATTACAGAACCTTTGTGAAAGCTTCTGAAACAGAAAAATATTGAAGAAAAATAGTACGAAGAATTTTAACCAAGGAAAAAAGTTCAATATAACCTCATCTTAAATATTTGCCGTACAAAGACAAAAGTAATACCATTATGCAACTTTTATGAGACGCTAATCCCATTCCCTGGTTAGTCAGACTGCTCTAGCATAGCTTGCTGCATTATGACCTCATAAAACATGACAATATTGCATATTCTTATGCAGTACCTAGAGCTCTGCCGTGCATTACAATCGTCTACAGAGGCCAAGAAATGTGATGCCACTATCAAGGCCTGAATATTATGTTAAATTGAATAGATTTCAGGAAATTGCAATGTTTCAAGTGTCTGGGTTGAGGTTGTAAAATGTGAAATTTATTTTTAAAAAGCTCTAAAATTGTTACTTTTTAGGAATGTTGATATTATAAGAGAGATGAAAGTGGTGGAAAGGGCTCTGACAGTAGCTGTTTTTTCCCCTTAGATCATGCTGCTGCTCTGGGTACAGAAGAATTTCAAGTGAATGTATATATCCATCCATTTACTCTGGTTTTCTGCATTGGCATTTTGCATGAAATCGGTGTTCTAGATCTTTGAGACTGCTTCTACAAGAACTTAAACCCATTATCAGCACATCTGACCAGAGACTGGTAAGTATGTTATGACAAAGACTGGTAAGTGTTTTATGACAAAGCCTGACACTGGCTTTTCTCCTGCACCAGAATAGTGAAGCGAGCATCTTCTATGGGAATAGCCAGAAGGGAGCACTCTCTGGCCAGGCTGTCCGACCTTTGGTGCAGTTCCTACTGGTCTATGTGCCACAACCAGCATAGAAACATTCTGTGAAACTAAATCATAATAAATTTTTAATGTTCCTGTCAAATCTGAGCATTCCTGCTGGTTCAAGCAGTGTGTAGGTTTAGCTGCTGGGAAGGAGCACCGAGGGCTGTGCAAAGCTGTTCTAGCCAGGAGGAAAACTGGCCCTGACAATTTAGGAGAAGTAAACTCCATGTGTCAAGCAATAACAATGTATTAATGATGCCCCGTTGTAGGATATGGGGCTATAATTGTTAAAATGGTTATGGCTTACGCTCACCAGAAGGCCCTGTTGGAAAGGCACAGCTGCCGGCTGGATGGCTGGGAGTTGGTTGGCGGTGAGAGGTACTTAGGAGTGAGGAGAGAGTCAGTTGGAAGGGAGATTGTGATTGGCTGGAGGAACGCGCGGACAGCGCAGGAAGCTGATTGGATGGCAGGCCGCGTTGACAGCAGCACTGCAGCCAATGGGTGCCCACTTTCTGTTAAGTTCTGTTTAGCCTCGGCCTGGTTTCAGTTATGTCAGATTAAAGGTGTAAAAAAGGGGCGATTTCTGTAATAAAGGGATCTCCTTTGGATGCACAAGGGGGCAAGAGGTCTGTGTCACTTTGTTCCCCATTGATACACCCCTTGACATGAATTACTTCAAAATAATCTTTAGGAGAGCAGCAAGTACGCGTACCACATTACATGTTACCTGTAAAGCATCTAGTATGCCTTCTAGTAGCCTTATTTGTCAGAATCACAGCTTCACATGTTTCCTATCCAAAATTTGTAAGACTACTATCACATGGCAAAGCTCTTATTGTGCGCAGTCTGATGCACATTTAAGAAATTGCACTTACTATTACGTGATAAAATGCTACCTAAGAGATGTTAGTTTAACAAGTAGCCTTTGCAAGGCTATGGTAAATGAGAAAGCATGGTCACTGAAAGAAATCATCAATTTGTCTTATGATTTAGATTTTGGCTATCAGAAAGCACGACTGAACCTCCCTACATCATGAAGCCAAAGTCCTAGTAATCACAGTGATTCTGAAAGATGTGAGTTAATAATTTTAATTGGAGCCTTCCTGTAGCTGCTCAAATTGCTTGAAATTAAGAAGTATAAATATGCTTGCTATTTTATTTTCTCATCTATGAATGTTATGAATATGTGACACATGGTATCTCATTTGTTCTCATAATGATGCATTTGTTTGGTTTTTTTGGTTTTTTTTACAAGTCCACACTTTTGATCAAACCTCAGAAACAGCTGCCCAGCTTCATCCTTTCCAAATCTCTATGATAATAAAGTTTTAAAGATAATTATTTATGGGCAATATTCATGCCATAATTACGGACTCTCTGCAGTGTCATTCTGTGAAAGTGACTTGATGGCAAAAACGTTGATGAGAAATAATTACCTAATTTTGGTTGTTGCCATGTGCTTCATTATTTGTTACCCTAGCTATGTTGAAATTATTTTCTGGTTTCTATTACTGTCTTAAAATACTTGCAAAAGATAACTGACTATAATTCTGCTGTTAGACAGGAGTTTTTTGGTTTATATAGATGGGCCTCTTTGTAAGGGCAAATGAGGTGTGGAATAGCTGATAAGAATATGTTAAACTCCAGCCTGCTCTTGTCAAATGCCGAACATTTGCGCTGGAATGCAAGATGACATAAGGAATCCTAAGGATGTTGCACTGATGAAAGATTATGTTTTATCTTGTATTTTACATTGTGATGTGCTTTATAACACACAGTTATCAGAAAAAAATGCAGTTTTCATTTTGCATTGCTTGAAAAAATCATTCTGAGCTGAATTGGAAACAGAATTATTTCTTTTAAATTATATCCAGATTTTCATGTTCTACTGCCGAAGGAGCTTGTCTAAAATATGTGTGTGCATGCTTTATTTCGTGCATTGTTTAAAAAAAATTAATATCTTATCTAGTGTAAGAAAAACTAGAAAACGGAAGAATAACCAAGCTGGTATTGAAGAGTGTGTTTCTTTTAAGGTCGGCAATAAAATACAGTATTTGGTTTAATGAAGTTGCCTCTCCCAGTGCAGGTAAGAAATCAACCCCTCATTATATTTTGGTACAAAATCACCAAATACTGGCAAGGACAGTGAAGATACTTTTCTGATGATTGCACCAGATGAGCCGAATTTGAAGATCTTGAAAGACTTTGCAGCCTGAAAGAGATTCATAACAGAGCATATATCTATTTACTTGTATCTTGTAGCTTTGAATCTTGGTGAATACCTATGGGATTTGGAAGTAATTGCTCTATTCATACATTTTGTGTCTTCGGCCAGTACTTATAGTATTCCATGTACAGGGTATTGAAATGACTCTTTAGGATTTGTGTTTTGATTTTTTTAAATTTCAGCAAAGAAAAGATCTTAATGCTCAATTTATGTATGTCTTTCTTTTACGGCCTGTATAACTGTCCCATAAACCAAGCAGCTGTGAACAACTAAGGAATTTATTGTTTAAGTGAATTTATAGTAGTGTAGGATTAACATGCTTATCTGATGCATATTTCTGCCTGCTTTTAAAAGCTATTGTGAACTGTGAAACAGTAAGCAGATTTCACTTCTTTTTTTCCCATTGAGGGCTGACCAAAACATCTGTAATGATATCTGTAATGTTAATTTGTGTAACAATTTGTTCGATCTTGCCTGATCCAGCTTTCAAGACTGATTCTACTTATCCCATAAAAGTAATAGGAATGGAAGTTCTTTCTGTTTCTCCCTTCCAAATGCATTCTTAATTTTTTTCAATGTCTTCCATAAGCATTGAAGCTGAACTTAATGAGCAGGAGTCTATTAATCAGTGTTGCTCTGATGAAACATTGTGTTGGCTTTGAAACAGAGGTCAAGACATTGTGAGTGTAATACTCATTATGGAGAGTGGTTTATTTTTAATGAATGTTAGACCTTTAGTGGTAATCTCTCTCAATGGTCACAGCTATCAGTGTCTAGTTTTGATTGTGATTCTTCTGTAAGTAAACTTTATATTTTTAAAGAATGTGAAACAATAAAAACTTATCTCAAAGGAGTATTGTTTTGCATTAAAAAGCATCCACATTAGGGAAGACGCCTCCCTTTATTTATTTATGGTGATTTACACCAAGGGGGAACACTGGAGGAACCTTGACAAGATCTCATCTCAGACTGAGAAATCCTGTGCAGAAGTGTGACATTTTTCAGAAAACTTATGAGAAATAGCACATAAGCATAAGATCCTAAGATACAATTAATCACTCTGACACAGGAAGATTTATTTATTTTTTAACTGTGCTTTGAGTTAAGCTGCTTTTTTAATGCAGTTGAAAAGAATCAAGAATAAAGCCTGCAATAGAAAAAATGCATGCAAAGCTGTCAACTGAACCCCGGGTTTCTTTGATAGGACAGGTATATAAACAAATATATAACTCTTTTGTACAAGGAGTCATCAGGACGTGACATTTATGGGTTACAGTAATTTTGAATAAGGTGTATACTTAGTGATTGAATATCTTCTCAGTGGTCAAGCTGTATTTGAGAGAATGACAGTTGTAATTGGAGAATACAACCTTGAGATCTCCTGACAGTCAGCTGTGAATTGATAGTGACAGCAAGTCCAAAGTTATTGTTATTGCCTGCTAAAATGTTCCCTTTAAGCATACAGCAGGCCACATTTCTTTGTTAACTTCTGTTCTCAGACATAAACTCACTTAGAAAAGGTTACCAAGAAATAAAATAGTGCTTGGAGTTGTTTATACATGCTAATGTGGGTTTGAGCTGGGGATATATATGGCAAGATCAATCCTGCAGTTCTTCTGTATACTGAACTTCAATTAATGGCATGCAGTGTGCTGTGGGGAGTAGAGGGCAGTAATCTCAAGATAAATCACTTCTGAAGAACAGGGAAATGAATGAGTTCCATGATGATTTGTGTTGTTCTGGCTGATTCTGGGGTCTTCTGTGGATGGAGGTCATTAAATCTGTCAAATTAAAGCAAAATAACTATATACTGATGTCTCAGTCTGGTTCACATCAGAATAACTACACAGTAACTATACTCTGGTTAGACAGTAAATTCAATGTGCAAAATTAGTAAAATTCTGAATTGTCTTATCCTTTGACAACCACACAGTCAGCTTTGAAATTCCAGATCTGTTTCTCACGTGAAAAGATATTTGCACTAAGAATTTTATCTGAGATTACTCTGTTAAAATATGGATACCTTGTGCTTTTTAAAGCATTCTCACATCTCCTTCTCTCATGAGTAGGAAGTTCTAATGCAGCTGAGTAGCTCTAATCTTATATTTTAGTCCAGAAAAGCTGACATGGCACAGGATGTCTGCAAAAGTTAGAATTTTTCCCACTACCTGAAGAGACCAGAATCTCCTCTGGAGTTGAGCAGCCTGGAGAGGACAGCAGAAGAGGATAAGCTAAGGCACCATGTCTGGAGGCTATTCATTTTGCAACAGTTTTCAACTACCAGTGGTAAGGAAGCATCCCTTTGGCTGTAGTTTGAGATTTTGTTTGATTTTATTCTCCTTTCAATAATGGAGACCACAGGAATAAAAATCTCTGTTCAGTATGACTTAGAACCTTTTATCCTACTTTTTTTTGGATATGTGCTTGGGAAACAAAAGTGTTAAAACTTTTTTCAAACTGTCTTTGAAAACAATTTTCCAATGATCAGTGTAGAAGAACACATAGCTACACTATTTTTTCTGAAAAGCTTGATTCAATTTTTCACAACTCATATTTCTGATGAAAAGTCTAAGCAATTTAACAGTCTTCAAATCTCTGCTTTATTGCCCATTCTTTATAAAAGCAAAATAATGACACTTAGTAGTTAATTTGATGATCACACAAGAATTTATCTTTGAGGCATTTTTTCCCTCTTAAGCTACACCTTTTTTTTTTTTTTTTTTGAAATAGTTAGCATGAGTATACCTTAACTGCAGATACAATGAGAAAATAGCTCAAGCCCTTGACTTCTGCTTTTCATATGTACATTCCCAGTGTTACTTCTGGTTCTTGGCAAACATAAAAGATTTTTACAGGAAATATCTTTCTCATGATTGAACAATGTATTCCTGAGTTTTGACGAGGCACAGAAATTTTTTTTTTTCTGTGTGTGACTTCTAAACTGTTCATCCAAGCCTGATTATACAGAGTCGTCTCTGCATACTGATTTATTAAAATGAGCACTAAACTAAGTTTCTTTGCCTGACAGATTTCTCTTTCTGGTTTACTAAGAAATGTGACACTTTTGTCAAGATTATAGTAAGCATAGTAAACTTTCCCATGCAAAATATAAACAGTATAACTTTAGATGGAAAAAGCAGACAGCTTATGAAGACAAAATAAGGAAATATGCACTGTAGTTGCATAATATTTTCTTGACTAATAGATTCATCCCAAGTTCTAGTAGTATTCAGACCTGTGAGAAAGGAAATTCTAGGATTTAGAGTTTTACAAAGGACATGTTGTCCATCACTGTTTATAGACCCGTAGTAGAGTTTTCAGCCTGTCTCAGAATTATTGTGCTGGTACAGAACACTTGGGAAAGCATCACCTGTGTTCAGCATCTTCTGTACAGAGAATGACAAGATTTATTTATTATGTGTGTGAATTTTAAATGCAGTTTTAATTAACAACTGCATTTTTGGTGTATCTGTAAGCATGCTTACAGTGGCAGAAGCAACCTCTAAATGGCTGGAAACGTACCCTGTGCCTCATGTTGCTGCCTGTAGCAGCATCCTGGGCCTTGAAAAGCAAGTCCTGTGGAGACATGCCACCCCAGAATGAAGCGAGTAGGACAAGGGGACTCATTTCAAAAATAACCTCACAGACACCTGAGCCAGACAGCACAGTACTAAGTGGGTGTATCGTATTCTGTACCATGCACCAGCCTCTGGAAAAACTGAACATTACAGTGCACTGTGAAAAAACAGACTAAAAGCAATGGGTGGTGGGACCTTCAAACACTGGGATATAGTGAAGGCCACTGGGCTAGTTTAACACTAGAACTCTACCAATTGAGCTGGCCCTGCCCAATCAAATCCTCCATGTACTGTGGAAGGGGATAAAGTCTCCATGGTAAGCATGAGAAATATGTAGGGGAGACAGTTTGAATTAGTCCTGCCTCAAGCAAAGGCAAACCCATCCATGGGGTTGTTTTTGTTCAAGAATCTGTGTGCACTTGGTGAGCAAAGCAGAGGGACAGAGAAACATGATGTATACCTCAAAGGGAATTTGATTTTGGGGTGAGAACAGTCAGTAACATTAAATTGTATAATGTTTGTTGCTGAATGACTGCCAGTGGTGTATGTCACACCTGCCATGAACAGTGAGAATGGACTGCTCCAGATACACCACTCATGAGGTCCTGATGAAGCTTGCAACCACCCAAAAGCCCAACAGCACACCAGCCCTTTTGCCCTAGAAGACACCTAGAACAGTTGGAAGTCACAGTCCTGAACTGAGTGAACTCAGCAGACAGCTTGGAGGGAAGGCCATTGATTATGGAAAAGATGCTTATTGCTTGTCTGTGTATATATATTTATGATCTGGGCATGATATGGATGATATAGAATAAGGGGTGGATAATGTGCTGGTCCCAACCACAACAGAAAATTATTTCTGCAGTAAGCAGAGGAAGTGGCATGGCCATGACCTGGAGGTTATGGTACACCACCTCTCATCATTGCTGGGGACAGGGGGAAGGGAGTCTCTTCCAGGAAGAAGAGGTTCCTTCTAACTGGGAAAGCATGGTGGAGGGAGTGTTCTGATGGCACTGATTCTGAGCCTGTGGAAGGGATTGGGTAATGCCTATTCCATTCTCAGAGGGAGCAGTCATGGTGGCGTGACAGCTGTTGGGTTGAGCTCTCCAGAGAGCATGTTGAATGAGAATCGCTCCCTCTTTTGTACACTTTTGCTAATAATATTGTTGCCATTACTATTTGTTTTCTTATGTCATTCCAGTAAATTGTTCTTATCTCAGCCTGTGATCTTTACCTTTTTTTACCTCCATTTTTTCCCTCACAGGGGAGAATGGGGAGAGGGAGAGGGAGAGTGGCATGTGGTTTGGAGTCTCAGTGGGAGCACTTAATTGAGGAGTACTAGTCCTAAACTTGACATACACGAAATAATATGTGTAGTTTCACTTTTTAAAATTTCAAATGGATGTATTTAGTACAGTGTAACAAGACAAATCAGTTTCAAGATGCTGTCTGTGAAAATCATGAAAAATGTTATGATTGTCTCTTATGACCTGTTGCAGGGACTGTGAATGACAGTACTTTTTATCTTGTCTGTCTGATCAGTGAATTTTGAAACAGTTTTCTCTTTTGCTTCTTCAGGCCAAGCACAAGACTAACTTTGTCAAATAGGACAGTCTTGACACTATCTGCTTATGATTAAAAAGAAATGTTTGTACAAAACAAACCAAAATAGAGAAAGTGTTTTGTCATTCCTAATGGCACTGTCAGATTGGGAGGAAACTGGGAATATTTTTCCAAAACTGGAAAAGTATGATGTTTCACTACTGTTTCTATGGAAACTGGTGCTAGTACAGTGTGTACTTTTTGTTCTTCATTTCTTATGCCTAATGTACAGCAGTTACTCATAACAGGACTCTTACACATAATGTCAGCATATCAGAGAAATTTGAAAGCCTGTTATTTGTTATCTTCCTTTTTTCTGAACTGCGATGCAGACATGACAAGACTACTGCTGGTTGTCTGAATTTGCACACAGGCAGTGTGGTTGCACACTGCTGTTTCAAAGAGATGTCAATGGGCAGAAGTTACCTTTGGAGCATTGGTTCTGAAGATACCCACTGTGGTAATAGTCAGTTACATGTTCATTGTTTATTTAAATCGAGTTTTGGAATTGCAGAGACAGCATGGCTATTGCAGAATCACACAAAGCTGTGAAAACTGAGTGAACAGACCAGACAACCAACCTTCCCCAGGAAAACCTGGGATGGATGGATGGATGGATGGATGGATGGATGGATGGATGGATGGATGGATGGATGGATGGATGGATGGATGGATGGATGGATGGAAGGACACAGTGTTGTGAGAATACTTTGCAGTATACATTTGGGAAAAGAAGAGCACAAAATGTTGCATCACTAGTTCTGCTGAAATAAACTTAAGTAGTACAGAACCACTAGTTACATCTGGAACTGATGAAACATGATGTCCTGTGCTGTTATCTCTCATGTAGTTCAGATGTGTGCTGCTGAAATAATCTGTTTACTGGAGTCATCAGCAGGAAGGTATCATTATTTCAGAAATAGAGACACTCATATCCTTTCCAGAAGTGAAAAGACTTTGTCAATCCTCTTGTCACCCCAGGATTATGAGGGGTTGGACCCTTAGCACTGGGAAAAAAAAAACAAAAACAGATGCTATGTTATAACATGTAGTTGCTGATAATGATTACACTTTCCTTGCTAGTGAGGAAATAGTTTCCTGAGTCCAGAAACACAGAAGGGGACCTGCCTAAAGAATAGTGTGCAGTTAATTCTTGATTTGAATAAACAATAAATATGTAATTAATTATTTTCACAGTGGGTATCTTGAGAACCAGTGCTCCAAAGGTGACTTCTTCCCATTGACATCTCTTTGAAATAGCAGTGTCCAACCACACTGCCTATGTGCTAGTTCAGACAACCAGCAGTCTTGACATGAAGAAATTATAAGCATCTGGAAGACATCTCTACATAACTGGCTAATTTTGATTCAGAATCCTAGCAATCTAACCTCTAGTCAAGTCTGATAATAAATACTGTAGCATGCAGAGAACATCAGATAATACTAAGATTAATATCAGAGCAAGAAATCATGGCTACACCAGCATTACACATAAAGTATACCCTGTCCTCTTTCTCAATCATTTAAATCCCTTATGAGGAAGGGACCTGGAGGCCCTTCTAAATGGAGGGCCTGGAGGCCCAAAAAATGTCCTGATAAGCTGCATAGTAGTGGCTGTGAGGGTTAGGTCTGTAGTGTGTTCTGCTGGGCTTGGCATATACTGTTTAGAAAGAGTGGTTGCATAGAGACTTCCAAAGTAGTTTTTTTACAGTTGCACAGTCAGTTGTTACCTTTTTTAATTTTTGTTTTTCCTGCTGATATGGGTGGGTGACCTCTAAGATAGTGTGGTGGGTTCAGTGCTGGCTAAACGCCAGTGCACCCACTAGAATATACCCACTCATTTCCTGCTGTGAGATAGAATTAGGAGAGAGGCAAAGCAGGCTCAAAACTTTAAAAGGGTAGAAAGAAAACTTTATTAACAGTAACTAAAAGAAAGTATAATAATAATAGATTAAAACCTTCAGAACACTTCTCCACCCCTACAACCTTTTCTTTCCCACTAACAAAGTACAGAAAAAAATCAGTCAGTTTATCACTTCTGGAATAGTCTTTCTCCAGTTCACTTAGGGAGAGGAGTCCCTCTTGTCAATTTGGAGACTTCTCCAACTGTGGAGACTTCTCCACAAGAAAGCAGTTTTCTCATGGTTCTTAATTTCCACTAATAACAGCTGCCTGGGTATCTGCAATCATGAAGTCCCTCCCATCTCTTGCAGCTTTCTCACAGCAGTGTTTATGGCCCATGTCAGCTTATGGGGTACTGTTTTAAGGATGAGCTGTTCAAGAGCAATCTCTGAGATCATCTTCATCTCTGAGAACAGAGGTCTTCTTTAGCTGGGGAAAAGGGTCTTCTCTCTTTCTCTGTTCAAGCTTTTCATGGGATCACAGCTACTTCAGCATTTGCTTCACTTACCATAGAGGCTTTTTGCTGATATCTGCAATTTGAACACTTCATCGTCCCATACTTTCAACGAGTTACAGGGGAAAAGAGTCTGATGTATCAATTATATTCTTCTCCATAGCTTTACAAGAGGATTTCAAAACTAAAGGCATCTCCCCATCCCTCCCATGTGGGACTTCACATTTTTACTGACCTTGGTCTTTTATGTTGTTCCCCTATGTGCCTTCACTCTGTCTTTTACTCTCACTTGAGGGAGGATTGAAGTTCTACAAGTCTTATCTGTGCACTGGAAAAGAAAGTATCTCACTCGGGCCTGCAGATGGGCACATGATCCATGCTGGGTGTTGGCCAATGCAGTCACCATGATGGATTTCAGGCTGCACTGGGAGTTGGTCAAAATCTCAGGGGTCCCAGAGTCTCCTGCTGTGCCAGGACAGTCCCTTGGTAGCTTGTGGCCGGAGCTGTTTTACGATGGATGTTTCTTCAGCAGCTGCGCTGGGTGCTTTGTCAGGACCAGTCACGGGGCTGTTTTCTGTGCGGGCTGCAGGGCCGCTTCCATGCTTTTTTTGGCGATCACGCTGGTGGAGGGCCAGGATCTCAGCAGCCAGGCTAGGACTCAGTGGCCAATTGCCTCCCCTCCCTTTTCCTAGCAGCCGCTGGGGCCTGCCCTGGCCAGGACAGGACCAGTGTGCTCCCCAGAAAGGGGCCCAGCCCCATTGCAGGGACCACCCAGCCCGGCCTGGCCCGGCCAAGGGGGAGGCTGGGCCGGCCTTGCTACCTGCTCGAGGCCAGAAGGAAAAGAGAGCTTTTCCCAGGCTTGCTTTGTTTTTAATATGTGTGTTCACAGAGGTGTGTTCGGCTTTCTAGTGGTTTAACAAAGTGTCAATATTCAAAATGAGTGACTGATTGGTTTTATCAGACACAGAGGAAACTCTCAGCAGCTCCTCCCCCCCCAAAAAAATCACTTCTTTGGTGGCTCCAATGCAAAACCAGCACAGATAGCAAGACAGGTAAGAAGTATTTCTGTTTTGTCTGTTTGTTTTGGATAGGGTGTAAACCATTTGGAATTTTTTATTAAGAGGGATTTCAGGAGAGTTTATGAAATGCAATCATTTTCCTAGTTGTTGCACATAATTTGTGATAAGCTGCACACAGTTTTCTAGGTTATCTATGCAAGATAAAATGTAGTCTATGATATATAAAAATTGAACAAAGGATTGCTCAATAGAACACATCTTGTGTCCCTGCATCTTGAATTCAGGGATAATTTGAATTTGAAGGACTTAGCATCTTTAGGTCTTTACAGTATATTTGTATTTACATTCATATTCACTCCCAGTACAAGGCAGCAGTGCTGTTTCCTCTTGTATTTTGCTTTGTTAAGAATTTTGTAAAACTTGTTATTGTCACTATGTGGTTCTTGCTTTGTCACCACAGCAGCAGGTTTATCTCTATTAATCAACTAGGATAGACTAACTTACTTGGATTAGTTACAGTGAATTGACCTGATGGAAACAAATCAGCCAGAACTGAAATGGAAGAAATTTTTAACTATCTTCTACCAATATACTGGAAGATCTTCTCTGATGATTTACAAATGTAAAACCTTTCCTGCTCACCAGCCTTGCAGAGACCTCCCAAAAAAGCTGATCTATCTTATCCATCCCAGAGATGAAGGTGCTTCCTGGAGGGCCAAGAACAGCACTTGCTTAAGTCTCAGAATACTAAGTTCAGCATATTTTGCATGGAATCGTTGAAATATGAAACAGCCTATACTGAAACTGGGACTTCAGAACTCTTTGATAAAAATCAAAACAGAACAATATATATTTTAAGCAGTTTTTAATCTGTAGTGGTGTTTTGGCACCTTAATTCTTAATTATTCTATTTATGTCAGTAATTTTATATTTTCAGAAGTAAGTTTGTTATTAGGTTATTTGTTTGCATCTAATTACTGTTTAATTACAGTTTTATTATCTTTCATGGAATGTTTTGTCTCTCTTGTATACTTTTATATTCCCTGTCTAAGGCACATCCTTGGTTATCGAAGTATGTCTCAAAGCAGTAGAAGGACATTTTCATTAAATTGGACCAGTTAGGATCTTGAAGATACAGCCCTATTGAGTCTTTAATTAATGATCCAGTTGTTGCTACCACTGTCACTTTGCTGCTCCCTTGTACATGTAATTCTCTTGGAAAAAGTTTGGTGATTATTTTGAAAAATCTCTGAGGCAATAAGTAGGGGAAAGTTCACTGCTACACAGCATGTTTTAGACAGCTGGGTAGACTCAAAACTAGGATATTATAATGTGCAAAGTTAAATGTAGCAATGCTAATAGTATGGTGTGCACAGTAAAGCTAAAAAGTTAAATTAAAATATTGTAAGATACTGAGGTAAAAGTATGTAGAAGAAAACCCTTATTCTTTGTGAGGCTAATATTGTCATTGCTACTAAGGTTTTGAATTTTTGAGGGCATATAATTTCCTATATTTTTTCTCTCTTCAAGAGTTCCTTTACATTCTAAGACCTCTTCTGTGGAATGGTATCTGTTGCACTGAATTTTCTAGTTATATGATAACTAACTGTAGGTCTTCCTTGTATTTTAAAATTGAGTATTTTTGATTGTCCCAACCATCTTTTACTGAACTCTTATAAAAAAGAATTAGAATTTTAAAAAGTGAAACACTTAAGAAAAATAGAAAATATCTGTATTTTAGATTCTGAGCAAGCTAAAGAGGCTTGAATAAATGTTCAATTTTTGTTTGTTTGTTTAAAAAAATTAACTCTTCAGATATGAACCTGGAAAAATGTAAATTTATTTATCTAGCTTTTGATTAAAAAATTAATGAGTACTTGGGAAATTAGCATATTCTTTCTCATTCAGGACTGTTATTTGAGACATGCAAAATGTTCACGGAATTGATACTCATTTGTTGATCATAACAATGATTTTGGTCCTTATTTTTGCCAAATTTAACTCTTTTTCCAAAAAAGAATAAACCTTTTATCCAAACACAAAAATGAGTAAGCTGCAGGCACTTTTTGAGTTGAAGGTAGTTCTTCCTGACCTGTAGGATTCTGTAAACAGTTCTGAACCTCTTCAAATATTTTATACCCTACTTGTTTTTTCATGAATCTGAACCCTGTTAAGGTCCCAACTATCTGCTTTATGATTCATTTTTTAATTCAGCAAAGGAATTATAATTTCATGCAAGTTCTGACAAGCTGGTGGCTGAATAAAACAAAAAATCTTCAGATCCGTCCAACAACTTCTTGTGGAAAGCATATTGGAAATAAAATATGAAAGAGAATGTTGTCCTCATCCTGCAGAGGGATGATATCTGGTTGGGATTAGACAGTTGGCTCTATTAAGTAATAAACTCTCAGATTTGTCATATCTGACTTTTTTCCATAAGCTTCCTCTGCTTCAGGCTTGCAATGCAAAGTGTGCAGGGAGCTCCAAATTCTCCAGACAAATACTCATCTCATGGGCATCAATACCAAAACCAAATTAATTCAGTGGGATTTCTTACTTACTTACCTTACTTACTTACCTCCTTCTTTACTTACCTTAAGCAAGAGTGTGTAAAGTACATCAATGTCTGTGAATAGTAATTTTTTGGAACATTTTAGTATTCTAGTACCCATACTGCATGGTAGTATGCATTGAGTACATGTAGGGCAGGGTTGCTACTAAAAGCAACCTCAACATGGTTGAAGACTGCCCTGTGGGAAACTTCATCAAGTCCAAAAATGGCTCAAATAAAATCCTAAAGCTGTTATGGAAAAACCCTGTGCAGTGGCACAAGTTGGGGACCATCTGGCTGGAAAATAACTCTCAGGGGAAAAAGACACAGGGCTGTAGTGGTCAAGTTGAACGTAAGCTAGTAGTGTTGCCTGACAGCAGAAAAAGACAACAGTGGATGTTACTAATAGAGTATCCAGAAGATCCAAGGAAGTGATTCTTCCCATCTGTTTGGCACTGGCGACACCACATCTGGAGTGCTGTGTCTACTTTCTGACTCCCCATACTAGACAGACAGTGACACACTGGAGGAAGTCCAGTATAAACGGGGGCAGGAGGACACAGTACATAAGGAGAAACTGAGAGAACTGGATTAGATCAGACTTGAAGGGAGATTTAATTTCTGACATCAACTCCTGCTGGGAGGGAATACAGTAGACAAACTATTATTGAAGGTGCACAGTGACTGGGGAGAGGCAATAGATGCAAGGTGGAACACTGGAAATCATATTTAGATATTAATTCTAACATGAGTGTGATCAGCTGCTAGAGCAGATTTCCCAGAGTGATTGCAAAATTTCCTGCCTTGGGAAAATTCCAACTGAGTTGGATAAGGTCTTTCATAACAGATCTAAGTTGGCCTTGCTCTAAGTGAGGAACTTGACTAGATCATGTTAAATTGCATTGTGATGATACAGGATGTTCTATGGGATTTTTTATGAAACTAATTATTTTGTATTGCTGCTCTACTTTGTAAGCTGGTAAGTGAAATTAAGAAAACTATAATATGGATAAGAGTACACTTTTCTCTGTATCTGCCATTATTTGCCAGTGATGCAATTTTAAGCCTAAGGGTAAGAACGGGTTAATTTTAAGTTTTTTTGACTGAAAGGTGTCATGCAGGTTGGTATTATATATACACATGTAAATTTATTTTCTAGTCTAACAGTTTAAGTATAGGTAAGTATCAAACTTTTTTATTATTTGTGGAAAAATATAAGTTTTGACTTAGCATCTTTCTATTTCTTGAGAATTAGAATGATAGGAGATGCTATCAACTGTGACTATCAGATTTTAAAATGTGTCACAGCATAATAGAGTGGTTTGAGCTGGAATTGACATTAGAGATCACCTATCCCAACCTTCTTGCCATGAGCAAGGAAACCTTCCACTAGACTAGGTTGCTTAAAGATCCATCCAGCCTGACCTGAAACACATCCAGGGATGGAGCTGAACAAACTGTGCCAGTGTCTCATCACCCCCACAGCAAAGAAGTTCTTCCTGGTACCTAATCTAAAGATTTTCTTTTCCATTTTGAAGCATTCCTCCTTTACATGTTCTTGTAAATGGTCCCTACCCAGCTCTCTTGGTAGCCCCTTTAGGTACTGGAAGTACTGTAGGTCTCCCACCAGACTTCTCATCTTCAAGCTGAACAACCTCAGCTCTACCAGGTGGTCCAGCCCTCTGATCATCTCTGCAGCCCGTCTCTGGAATTGCTGCAACAGGTCCATGGCTTTCCTGTGCAAGAGATCCCAAAGCTGGATAAAGCACTTCAGACAGGATCTCACAAGAGCAGAGACAGTGAGTGCACATTACCTGATCATATTGCTTGTTCATCAACACCCCTAAGTCTGTTCTCAGTCCACTATGCAGTAATATTTCCTTTCAACTACGTACTGATATGAAATTACCACAATGCAGTTGAAACTTTCAATTTTCTAGGTGTTTGCAATCACCTTTACTCAAAGTAGCAACTGAATGGTTTTGTTTTCTACTCAAGCACAATTAATATTAACAAAAACTCAGAATCCAATTGAAAGAAAACCCAGCACAAGATGATATAATGAAATGGTTCTTGCCAGTTTGTAAGTATGCACTTGGAGTCATTAAGTAAACAACATTTCTCATTCTGTATTTTGTTCAGGTTTTCATTATTGTTTTCAGTGAACTTTAAATGTCTCAGTTTTGTTTCTATTCTGAACAAAGACATCTAGGAACACCTGCTTTAAACAATAGATAGAATATCCTCTGGAAAACAGCTGCCTCTAACATCCTCCCTGGTCAAATTAATTTTCAACAGAAACAATGTACTTATGATGACTTGTGCATGATTTACATTGACTGGTTCCCAGAGTAAAAATCCGAATCTTAAAAGTAGGATGCTTTGAAATGTGCAGTTGTTTGGAAATGTTGGTATCTCCATAAAATTTTAATTTGTTAGTTTTGATTTCCATAATGCATAGTGTCAAAAATCAATGTTTTCCATGCTGAAATATTACTACTACTACTACTACTACTACTACTACTACTACTACTACTACTATTATTATTATTATTATTATTATTATTATTATTATTATTATTATTATTATTATTATTATTATTATTATTATTACTATTACTATTATTACTATTATTATCTTCCTCTCTCTAAAATCCTGGTCTGTCAGTTTTTTCTTCATTTTGTTTCCAAAATAAAAATTTATTTTCTAACCACTGTCTCACTAAAGACAATACAAAAAAAGTTGGTGATTTAATTGTCTTTAAAATGTTCAAATCTACATTATAGAGCCTGCAAAATATATGCTGAGTCAGTCCTTGCTGACAGGTGTAACTCATGAGGAATTTGGCACACAAACTGAAGCTAGGTCACAAAGCTGAACACTTTTGCGAAGACCAGTGCTGAACCTGCTCAGGTTCTGGGCTTCAAACTATGTTTATATCACGCTGCTGGATGGTTCAGACTGCAGGTCTGCACATTACCAGCAGTGCCCATGATAGCTCCAAAGTTGGAAGTGGTGTCTGAATTTAAGAAAAGTTGCTGGACATAAATTGTGTCCGAATTGGGAGTTGCAAACAGCTCTGTAGTGTCTATGGAGCAGTTATCTAATTTTCAAACTAGTTTATTTTTCACCTGTGGAATAAAGAGTTTGATTTAAAGAAAACAGCAGGAGTCTTCCATGAAGTTTTGTTCATAGGTAGGGTTAGACTCTTTATTTATTTATTTATTGTCTGGAGGTTGTCTGATTGAGACTTCAGCTTGCTATTTTGAATTTAACAAAAAAATTATATTTTGGAAGGGCATAATGGTTGTGTAGAGTCTTTCTTACTTTTAAAATCAGGAAAGAAATATAACCTTTTCTTTGAAATGTCAGGAAAACCTGTTGTTAGCTAAATCACTGCCATTTCCTGGCATCATTTCCCCCCTCAATGTACCTCAAAGATATGAGTTTATGTACCTCAGGTACACAACATGAAGCATGATCTATTTGTCATACAATTAATTTAGAGCCTCAAATTAAACCTTCTGTTTATTTATTCTCTTTCTAAGACTGAATTTGTTTTAAAAATAGGATTTTAAAAAGACAGGATTCTGCTCTAAGCCTCAGGTTTTCCATTTGTGTAATTTTTCATTATAGTAATTTTTTTCTTTTGATTTGAACACCAATTTTTAAATGCTCAGCGGTAACACAACTAAAATGTACACACTTTCTATTTCAGTTTGAGTTGTTGCTGTAAACTTTAACCCAAGACCTTTGCTACAGAACTATCCTGCACTTTAAACTGATAGCAGAAGAAATCATTACTTGTAAGAAAAGAAAACTTTAAGATATTAGTATGTCTGGTGTTCGTTGGGATCTGTCTTTTGTGCCTTAAAGAATGCGTGTGTTTATATGCACATTGAGTATATGGAAGACATGGTTTTCTCAAGTACCATGTATGTTGTGATTAGTACTTCGAGTATTTAACCAGAAAAATTAGTTTTGACAGCCTTGACATAATGCAGACCTTCGGAATAGAAGGTCATTAGGAGATTCTCCAAACATTTGTGTGTCAACATGGGACATTGCTGAGACAAACTGAACAGTGTGTGGCTTCAGTATATTTTGTTTGTGTGTTTGATATCTAGTATTACGTTAACATTGACTGTTTTCTTTGGTTGGGGAAAAATTATAATGTGAGCTGTTTTGTTTATGTGATATTTCTCAAGTAGCACTTACACACTGCATGAAGCAGAGCTTTGTGAAGTTCCTCACCTTTCAATGCATATGAAAGTGCACTGCCTGGGCTTGCAGCACGGTAGGAAGTGTTCTTGGGAAAATGACACTTCAAATGGGATCTGTTTGCATTTAAAAAGTCAGGAAAATAAGCAAGAGTCTCAGATTGAGAATGATAACACATGGCTAGAGAATCACAGAATCATGATGGCTTGTTCCAAATTCAGAGATCCTTGAAGAAATGTTAGACAATGTCAGCCTAAAACTGATGAGGAAAAAATGGGCTTTCTGGCTGTTCAGAGTTGTTCTATCCACAAGGTCCATCCATCAAAATAATTCTAGTTCATTAACAATTTTTAACAGGCAAACTTGATGGGAATCGTGGGAATCCCTGAATTACAAATAGGAACAGAATGAGCTGTGTTCTCACTGAGAACAGTAAGCAAACCTGATATTATCAAGTAAATTTAATTCAGATTGTTGGTAATGTTTAAAAGGTTTGTAACTATAATAAGGCAAATGGATGTTATATTTAATCCAGAAGTCAAAATTTAGCCGATAAATTGGATTTGATACTTTACAGATATTAACTACGTCTCAGTTTTGAAACTTGTCAACTTAGAATAATAGAGGATCTGAAGAATGATTTTACATATTATAATTAATGGTCAAAATCCTACAAAGGCCAGTGTGGGACTTAATTAACCCACTCTTGTCGGATGCTAATAGAAGCTTTAAATACTCAATGACAATATGCCATGCCAAGCAAACAAGGTTTTGTTTGTTGTGGTTTGAAAGAAATACAGAAATTGATACCCTCTCCTGAGCACTTAATGTCACATCGTATGATATTGAAATAGCACTGCAATCAGTTGATTAGGAACAGGTTAAATGGATTTACAGTTAATTGTCTGTGCCAGATAAGTAGAGAAAATTTATATGCAGATCCTTGAAGGCACATTTTAGTTTCCATATTTTCTTGCCAATAAATTGTATATAGGGGTGGTTAAATTTGCCAGAGACAGAAAGGCCAGAAAATACTGAGAAATTACTTCTGTACCTGGGTGTTTTTACAGAATATTCTGATTATGACATTTCATCAATTTAGCCTATTTGAAAAAAAAAAGTTTACTTGAATGGACAGCAAAGAATGAAGATTGTGTATAAAGGGTAAAAATCCATGTAGTGTAGTCTAGATGCACTAGAATTGTCTTCAGGCAGTGAGTAAAACACAGCAACACTATGCTGTAGGGAAGGAGAACAGTGGTTCTAATTAGGGGGCTATTGAATAGGAACAAGAAGGTATGTTATATCTGTAGATGTAGGTCTTGCCATAATGAAGCTCAGGAAGCTAAAAGCCAAAAATA
The DNA here is from genome assembly GCF_035770615.1 of Melospiza melodia melodia. Taxonomy (NCBI): domain Eukaryota; kingdom Metazoa; phylum Chordata; class Aves; order Passeriformes; family Passerellidae; genus Melospiza; species Melospiza melodia. The sequence continues at coordinate 57,516,203 of NC_086194.1, forward strand.
CTTCAGTGTGAAAATGGTTCTGGAAAAAATGCCTGGATCAATTTGGCCTGTGACAAATAGTTTGTCACAGGCCAAATTGACAATTTATTTTATTTTGGTCAAGAAGAAAAAAAAATACATATTTGGACCTGTGTACACAAGAGATTTTTGAACTTAAGTGAACTTAATTTAACAGAAAAGGCTTGACAAGTTCTTGAAATATTCCCAAAGAGAAAAAAACCCCACAACAATACCAAAATAAAACCATTCACACTGGAAGATAAGAGTCAATGTTTAATCCCAAGGGTGAGGTGGAACTTGAAGTAGAACTGTGTGTGTGAAGCAACTTAGAATCTACTGCATTGTTATGGTTTTGGGTTTTTAAATCTAAAATAAAACCATTAAAACCAAAATAATAGATATTTTCATTTCTATATGAAGCTTTCATGGTGTCATTGCTTGAAAACTATGAAACGTTGGCAAACTAAAGGTTTGCACTAAAATTATTTTCTCCTCAGCTGTTAGCCAGCTACCTTCATTTATCTGCAATCATTGTTTTGAGGCAGTAGATTACTGCACAGACCTAAGGACGGGATTTGGGTAACCTTGGTCTTAGGCCTTGGAAAATATGTGGCATCATAAAATATGTTGGAGAATATTGGTGCTTTTAATCCTCATGTCTTGTTGCCTTGTTCAGCCAACCATAATTTTCCTTTTTGAATTTTTTTTTCCACAAGGGAAAAAATGAGTGAATGTCACATTGTTTTAGGAAATTAGTTACAGAAAGCATTTCTTGAAAAGAAATTGGTTTTAAAGTAAACAATATCCTTTCCCCAGGATTTTATTTTCATGTATATTTTAAGATTAAATATGTTTTCCGGTCTCGTGGATTTTTTTCAAAGAAAACAAATTGGCTCTCGTTTTACATTTCAATACTGTTAAGATAAATTTCACGGTAAGAACACAAAACTTAATTGAATCACTAAACTTTCTATCTTTCTGTCAATAAGGTAGAGACTAAACCCCATGTTTTCACAGTTGTGATGAAAGCATGTTTTCTTTTTTTCTTTTTTTTTTTTCCTTTTCTTTTTTTTTTTTTGGTGGAATTCTTAATGGGATGCTTTATATCAACTCTTTGTTACTCAGGTCTAGAATATTCCTTGTTGAATGTGCTAAGGCCTAGACATGACCGACAGGTGGCTTTTGAGATTCATGAGGCTGGTGAGCAGCTAAGCACTCCTCAAAACCATGGTAACATTAGGCTGCTGGTGAAATAGCTACTTGAGAGGAAAAGCAAGCCATCAGTGCCCAATTCCCAATTAATTCGAACATTTTTACTCTAGTTTGACTCCCTGGGTTTTCCCTGAGGTTTCCCTGAGCCTTTTCACATGCAACATTTGACTGTTCTGTCCTTTCTGCCTCAAAGCCATATTCTAAAATGCTAATACATCATGTAGATCCTATCCATGGTATAAGAGGATAGAAAACTCTCATACTGGAGAGTGGAGTTTGTTGATAAAATCAATGAAAGAAACTTTTCAAATATTTTTCTTTCTTCTTGGGTGAATATATTAGTATCCTGTGGGCTTTCTCAAGCTCTCTATTACCTCATTAGATATAGTCTGCCACCACACAGCAGACTATAAACCTACGTCTGTGAAAGAAAATTTTCCAGTGTTTCAGAAGAAGATTATTATAAGAATAAACAAATAAATAAAGATTATTTTAAGAATAAACACGTTGTTGCAATAGTCCACATATTCACAGAGCTGCTGAGTTCCTATTCAGGAGAACAGACAGATGGTTTCTGTGCAGAAACAAAATACAATTCTTTATATCAGCAGAGGGTGTGGGATGATTCAAGAGCATATTAAGACCTGAAGTCTTGTCAAGTGATGAAAATTGCAGATGATTCCTAAAAGGCTACAGCTTTGATGATGATTGTGAACCAAAACTAATGGAACTTTATTCTGAGAGACAATAATTTGGCAAAGGAATACACAGCCAGATCAAAGGAGGGAAGAAAGTTGTCCACAAACAAACAAACAGAAAATGCAAAATGCCAAGAGCCCCAGATATTTGGAAGCACAAGTTCAATCACCTGTATAATGACTTCTGTACCTGGGAGTTCATAACTAAGTGTTATTAAGAATCAGTTCTAGACCATGAGAATTGATAGCAATTAGAAGTTAAGTGGATTTTTCTCTTCAGGATTAGTGCTGGCTTCTGTGCATACATTAAGGCATGCAATTTGGAAGCAGCTCTGACTGTGTCCGTCACGTAGCCATATGCCATGGCTATTTGAGACATGACTAGTGACTTCCCATAGGTACCCTGTGTGCAAACCTGATAGAATTAAGCAAAACCTAATTCTGTGAATCATGTGTGGAAATAAAAAGGAAATAAAAATGTGAAGATTTTTATTCTTTGAATCTGCTTCTCTGTATTGTACAGATTCCAGTATGACTAATACTCATATTGGTAATGTATTACATCAGTAATACATTAGGGTCTCATAAATCTTGCTGCTTGAATGGAGGCTATTCTTATTAATTTTCTCTGGTCACATCCTGCCTGAGCAACTTACATCTTTCTTGGCCTATAAGACATGATTTTGAGTGCCAGTTGTCCCTATAACAGATTTTGAGCAGTTTCCATATTCATTGTAATAGAATCATTGTGGCCGTCCTGTGGCTGTAGGTTTCTTAAGCCTTGTATCAGGACAAACATTGAGAGAGGGTTGGTTGTTTATCAGTGAAATTCTTAGATTTTGCCCTTTAGCCAGATTTATTTTTTTTAATGTGAGTATTTTAAATATTTATTTGAAGTTTAAATATTTATTTAAAGTTTTATTTATTTAAATATTTTAAATATTTGATTAAAGTTTATTTAAATATTTGTTTAAAGGAGATGTTTAAATATCTGTTAGGGTACCTCCTATGAATTTGAGTTCAAAATGTATTTGCCTACAATTTGAGAATTTTTATTATCAGGATATATGTGAAATTAATTCCCTTCTCTCTGATTGGTGAATGGGGGACTGTTGAGTTCTTTTAGTAATCCTTGAGATTATGCTAGGTAGTTCTCATCAGTTAGATGAAGCTGGCATAATAGTACAGAACAACTGCAAACCTGCCCTTGCGAGTGCTGAACATTTGGGCTTGTTCTGTTAAACCTGCAGAAAGGCTGGTTCATTGCACAGCACCTATGGTGATTACCCTCACAGGCAATGGCCCAGATTCATGTCTTCTCTAAGTTTATTCTTCTGCAGTTCATCTTTCTGCTTAGTATTACTCAGTAATTATTACTTACATAACCCACAAAGATTGTGTGGTGCGTGAAAACAGCTGACCACCACCAGCTCACCAAAGCAGCATGGATTTTTGCTTTACACTTCAAGCACTGAGACCATATTTTTGAGCCAAGATTGATGGCAGCAAAATTCGTGACCCATTCTGAAAACTTCTGGTTGAAAGTCTTTCCTGACTTTGGGAAAAGAGGATAATTGCATGAGTTTAAGCGCAGTGGTGGAGTGCTGTGTTTCTCATAAATACTGTGTGAGTAAGTAGTATGGTGAGTTGATCTCCAAATGCCAGTATCTTGCTATGGGAAATTACATCTTATAATTATGACCAATTTAGTATTTGTATGTAGGTCACTGGGTGCTAATATCCCTTCTACCTTGCTTGCTGCTTTCCCCAGAACACATGACTGTATAGACCAGCCAGGAGTGTGTAACTTCCAAGTCAGGGCCAGTAGCACGTGCCAGTTTCTATAGTGCTATATCCAAGGTTGTGGATGCGCAGCGTAGGAGTTCGGTGGCTGAGGACTGGTGTGTCAACTGCTGTGAGTGGGCAGATCTCCACTGGACTGGTGGAGCTTTGATAATTAACACCAGTTGATGCCCTGCTACAAGGACTCAAGTGTTACAGTTTGCATGTCTCTAACTAGTAACGTTGATAGAATGTGCATTTCCATTATGTTCACTAACGTGATTTGTAATTTTTATTTCCCAAATGTGCAGACTTTTGGATGAAATCATGTTCTTATGTCTTGGACTCAAACATATTCTTTAGTTTTTTCCCAGAAGTAACAGTGTATTGCTTTGTTTGGTTTGCTTTGTTTGGTTGTGTTTTTTTTTTTTTTTTTTGTTTTTTTTTTTTTTTTTTTTTTTGTTTTTTTTTTTTTTCACAAGAGAATAAAAGGTCAGAAGAAAAAGAGCAAGAGGAGGAGATTTTATGGTTTTTTGTGCCTGGAACCAAATGGCAGTATGTTTATGTTGAATAGCCCTTGCTCAGAGATATGTTTCACTGCAATGTTTTCAGCCTTCTGTGTGTGTGGTCTGAGTTCAGAGAGAAGATTTGCTTCTGTTTCCCAGAAGGCTGAGGACAAGCTGAAGATGGAAAATGTCAAAGGAAGAAACACACTGAGACAGGGAAAGAATACAAAAATACTGTGAGTAATTGTGCTGGAGACTGTACAGCAATAGCTCCAGCTTGGTTGGAAAACAAATTTGGCTAGTGAAGCTCAGAGGAAAACTCCCAATACAAATTAAACACTTGTTTATGCTCATTGTAAATTCTGGCCCCAGGGTACAAAAGAAGGTATATTTGAAGCTCAGCACAAATTTATTCAGATTTATTTAAGGATCTGGACTCGGTGCATTTATACTAAGAAGAACCTGTTGCAGGCCCACTGCCTACTATTAAATTATGAGAAAGGCCCTGGTATGTCTTTAGCTTGCATCAAGTCATCAGTATGGTTCTTGAAAGCTGCAAGGCAAAATCCAGGCCAGGTTGGGAGTATTTGTTGCACTTTGTCTGATGTAATTCTATCAGTTGTCCATTCCACCTTATACCCACACTGGACATGCTCTTGGCCATGATGGAAAAACACACACTAATAAGAGATGTATCTTGGTTATTTTCCTCTTTACTTGAACGTGTACTGGTCTTAGAGTGGCCTTACAGTGGGCTATATTGTGCAAGGAGGCAAATGGTTCATTTAAAGGTAGAAGTTCTTGTTGAAAGGGAGCTCTGGAGGTCACCTAGTCCAACTTCCCTATCAAAGGAGGATTGCTGACACCTGTGGCATTGTCCCTCTCGAAAACCTTTAAGCATTTCAAGAGCTGGGGGAAGAAGGAAGGGATGCTGCTGAAGGGTGACCTGGACTTATGAGCTGCCACAGTGGTATGGCCAATTAGTGCTGGGACAAATTTAGGGAACTAAACCTAACCTATGTAAAAAATGTATGGCAGAAAACAGAATGTTTGGTGTCACTGGAGTAATCATTCCAGCCAGGAAATATGACATTAAAAATGTTTCTGCATAGGAATTAATTTGATTTTATTGAAGACATTTAAAGTTTTCTTTTTGAATGTAAGTAGGTAGGAAAACACAGCTTTCGTACTCACTTGCATCAGTCATGTATGACTTAGGATGGAGCCCTGAGAAGACAGTTTAATTTCAGTGAATTGTTAGAATAAAAATCCTGCTATTTGGATTGCAACAAAAAAAGTCCTGGGTGCAAACTGATAGATATTTGTAGGACTCCTTCAGAGGCAACAAAACTAGGATGTGAATACCCTTGACATCTCCCAGCTCTGTGTAGTCCCACACTGAAGTGAGTTCTCACCTCAGCACTATCTTAGATACATGAAGTTATTTCGAATTTTGACATCAGCTTCAGCTCTTGGAATAGGAAGAGAAGTCAGATTCTGTTTTCCTTTCTCTCTCTTCAACATCTGTGGAGAAGATGCATTTCTTTTGAAATGAGATGATCAATTATTTTTCCCCCACCTGATACAGCTTCACATGAGCATACTTGTGCAATGTGTTCTGGTTGTGTATTCATGGGGCTTTTCAGTGTTTACAGTCATGTGGCTGTAGTGGGACCCAAACAAGAAACAAGCAAAATGGGGACTTACAGAGATAGCTTGTTGCAATATCAGATGAAGGAAGAGATGGGAAACTAAAGGAACTTGTGTTATTTAGTCTGGCAAGTCTATGAAGAAAGGATGTGACAGCTGGGTGTTAATATATCTGGGAAGTAACCAACAGGAGGAGGAAAATTCACACGAGAGAGTGGTCATGAGGAAAAATGGTTACAAAATAAACATTGAAAATGGGAGAGGAAAAGTGGGTATAAAGGAAACATTGATAATTATAGTTTGGGAACAGAATAATGCGATTCTTAATTTCCTAAGAGGGCCCTAGAGGCAAAAAATCACATACTTCTGAAGGATGTAAAGATAGGGAGATATACGGAATAGGTAGGGGAAATATTGCATATGAAGGGGCAATGTACATAAGGAGAATTTTAGCTTTTTTCCATTTCTGCTTGATTTAGGGATTAAACAACTAGCATACCAACTCAGTGAATACCGAATTGTGAAATTGTCCACACACTTCCCTGCTCTCAGATGGGTAGCTGCAGCCAACTTAAACATGAACAATCGTTCATGTGGGTATTTTGATAACAATAAAAATGGTAATTTTTTGTCTGGATTTAAGGTGGTGAAGCTTTACTTAAAGCTGTACTTGTAAACTTTAATCTCTGTAAGAAAACTTCCTTTAAACTGATGCCAAGGTGTTCTTTATTGAACAACTTATTTTTTTGTTACATTGTATAAAGTAAATTTTTAATAGATAATGAATGTAACTTTGATAGATTAATTGTAGACTCAGAGATATGTATAAAGTTTAGGAGCCATCTTGAACTCATGTTTGAATCTAGAGCTTGTTTATGAAAGGGCTTGGCTGCAGACATAAGACATTGGATTTTTTGGCTTCGTAAGAAGACCTAAATTCACATACAGGTTCCATAGTAAAAGGCAGTAGTCTTGTTCTGAGAGAATTTTAAATTATGGAAACTCTAAAGCTGGTCGTAAATGCCTCAGTTAAAACTTTTCAACATTTTTGTTTCTGATCCTAAATAATTTCTGTGGCTTAAAGTGTTTTTTATCTTTCTCTGAGAGCATCTGGGAAATCTTTATCATTGTAATGAGACCTCTGCAGGTACTGAATCACTGCTGTAATTGTTTAAAAGTTATTCTGCATCTATAGATACATAGACCTAGAATGGAACAACAAAGAAAGTGTCAAAATGACTGAGTAGGGGAATAGTCCAGAAAGGTGACTGCAAAGGTGTTGTCCATGCATTTTAATAAAAATGACAGCCATACTGAGGGCATATGCTTCTCTTCGACGAGCAGTTTGAAGTACAAGAGTCTTAAGCCACAAAGCAGGAAAAAAAAAATAACCTCAAAAGGCCTTATTATGTATGAGAATGATTGATTTTGGTGACAACATAGTCAGGAAAAATGTGCCAGTAATTTTTGAACTTTTGTGCTTATCAGGATAAATTTTATGTAAAAAAAAAAAAAAAAAAGGAACATAGTTACAAAAAAAATTGTTACAAGATAGATATCAAGGAGAAAGAAGCACTACTTAGGTAAGAGGAAGAAGGCAAGATGGGAATAAATATTGCTTAACTAATTTATTACCTCACTTCTAAGCTACTAATTCACTAGCAAAAGTCAGGCAAAATGAAACTGTCTCAATATGTAAAAGAATTCCACTAAGCAAGTTGAATGTTTTATTCAAACTGTTCTCCATAAAAATCAGCACAAGCATTGCATGTAACTTTATGTAGGGAATGATGCTGACAGTCCTTCTGTGTGTTTTACATATGCAATTCAAAGCCTTCTCTGGATTAACATAGCTATAGTCTGAGCATTTGCCACAAGTAGTAACTCAAATTTGATGAGTGAACAAGTTTATGTGGTATTTTCAATAGTTTTTGAAGTAGAAAACATAATGAAATATATTCCCTATTACACATAAGCGACTCAGAAGATAAATAGCATTTATATCTATCTTTTAATTTTAAATTGACATGATTTTTTCTTGCATGTTTTTGGTGGTTTTGTTGACATTCAAATCAACACTGGATGCTTTCTGGGGCCAAGTTTTAGGTAAGTTAGTTCATGAATTAAGTGGGCTAAATATAAATAGAAATATAATATGATGAAATTAGATTATGAAATTGTGTGACCTGTGATCATTCACAAGAATATAAAACAAAGTTATGTAGATGCCTACTATTTATAGGAGGTGGAAATTTAAGATCTTTTTGAAACACTTTATTTAAAAATTTATTCTGTGGAAATGTGTATTAAACATCACTGCTTTAAACAGAAATTTGACTCTTCCCCTGCAGTGTTCTAAACCAGACTAAAAGCCATAACCATGCACTCGGGTAGCATTAAAGGCAGTAGAATTTCTTCTCTAATGCACTCCAGTGGTCAACTATTTTTCTGGTTTATGTATCAATGAATTTGTCTCTGCAAGAAACAACCTTATATTTTCCATCTTGAAATAATACTTTTATGATCATTCAGGAAGACTTCAGTTTAAGAGTTTCTAGTCTTTGAGTTTTGGACCAAGTGTAGTTGTGGTTTTCCAATCAAAAAATATTTCAGTAGGCCTTGGAGTGACCATATTTGGACAGCCTGAATGCCAACAAAGTTCTGTTATCCAATGTTTTCTTGTATCTGGCTTCAGATTTACAGAAGTGTCATTTGGAAATGGTAGGCTCAGGACATTTCTGATTGCTGGAAACAAGAATTTTCCTTGCAACACCTGATAGGTCACTCTGGATGAGCAAGGCTCACTTGTTGCATCAGGACTTCCTTGGATACTTTATAAAGATCTAAACAGCAAAACATCTCTGAGCAGCCTTCAGAGCTGGTTTCTACTTCTTTTGTTTGACAGTAGCCTTTCAGAGAACTAATAAGGAGCACTTGAAGCAACAATTTCAGTTAACTTAGAAACTTTACATCACTGCTGTTTGTTCTTTCATTACTCACTTTAAAATCATGTTAATGACAGAAAGAAACATGAAAAATGGAGCCATTATCTATCACACACTATGAAAATATAGGCAAGCAGGAATCATCTAACAATTTCTCTCTAATCTGCAAGAGAGCCTAAATCAGTATACAAGAGTATAATGATACGATGATCATTTTGCATGCTATCAAACTACTCAAACACCAACAGTTTAAAAGCACAAAAGTGCAAAATCAGCATCAAATCTGAAGATTATGCCATCTTCTTTGAATAGTTTGTTGGGAAGGTGGACTGAGAGAGAATTAAAAATTCTAGTTGGTAAGTAATGAGATTATATAATGAGATATATAAATAAAAATGTCTGATGTTCACCAGTAGTAGACCCACAGTTTGAGAGCTTTTTATTTTGAATAGCAATATGAAAAACTTACATTTCATATAATAATTTTTTTCTGTGGTATTGAAGATATATGAGCTTAATAATCAGTGGAAGTCAAAATGTGCTTTCTTGGGAGTTCTTAATATTAAATAGTAAACAAAAGCAAAAGTTATTATGTCACTCCAAAAATTTGATAATTCACCTATATTTTTAGCACTATAGATCTGATGTTTATACCCAATTTTGTAAAGGACAATGTATGCCTTTAGGACTATTACAAGAAATGTAAAAATTGAGTAGAAATTGAACTCTGTAAAATAAATAATAATATGTATAAGATCATGGAATGGTGCCATTTGACAGCACAAAATCTAGGAGTATCAAATGAATTATTCAGATACTGAACTTAAAGAAGGTACAGTGACCTTTCCCACAGCAGATGGGCAAGGTTTCATTTGAAAATTCAATTATTTTGAAAAATTATTCAATTCCTTTAAGTATGATTTTTTTTAAAAATCAAAGATAGACTTTGGGAATGAGTGAACTGTATGGCTTTGGTGATTTATTTCACCCCACTGACTAGAACGTAAACCTATGTATGTGCCTGAAATTAATTCTTGGTACCCATTTGAGCTGCCATTTGGTAGACAACTGTATTGGAAAAGAAAAACTCTGAATCTGCTCAGCTCTTGCATTGTTTCTCATAGCTCCTACTTCAGGGCACACCCAGAGACAAGATATCAAACTACCCTCACTTTCTATTGACACAAGCCAGCCTGTCCTTATTTTCTGTTCTTTAAGTTGAAGGGAACAGAAGATCACATCTTTAATCAGGCGTTTTCTTGCAAGAAGTTCTGAAAATTATGAGGTATCAATTTGTAACATTCAGTTTCTCAGGTTTTACACTGAGTGCTTAAGAGAGATTTTGGAGTTACCAATTATTTACACTTAAACAAGATGCGGAAGTTTTCCTGGTACCAGATCGGCAATTCTGAAAAGGAAAACCTCTCCTTTGACCCTGTTGATTACACTGCACAAACCAAAGCTGAGAGCTTTATCTTGAAATATCCAGAGATCTTGCCTTTCCTCTGCAGTTCAGCTGGAGTTGAGAACTGAACAGCATTTCCTTTGAAAACATAAAGCAAGAATATATGAAAGAATACCTTCATTATCAGATAATTAGTTAATTACTAATTACTAGACAGGTTGCTGTGGTCCTCTATGATAATGCATATTGGTTCCATTATAGTAGATTCCTTAACTGTATTGGTCTTAACAATTGTATGTCTCTTGGATTTTCTTTAAATATATTGTCCATAAAAAAATGAGACATATTTTCATGTTGCGGACAGTATAGGATGTGGACACTAAGGACAAATTCTTATTGCATATGGGACTGCAAAAGACAATGAATGTAAATCAACAAATGCTGTAGTGAGAGTTAGTGTTGTCTGTAGTAGAGAACTGTATTTATCTATTTCTCAGCTGTTTTCATGTTTTCTCAGTTTTGTTCATTTTTTAGTTTTAACTGTGTTTATCTAGTTTAAACTAGATTTTGTATGCACTTAAGGGAAGAGAAAGCCATCAACTTTCTAGCATCAGTTACAATATATTTGGAAATTTGAAAATTATTCTATTAGGACAGACATCATGTCAATTGTATTGAAAATCAAAATCTGTAATCCTTAAGTACTCAAGCAAGAAAATCCTCTTTATTCATCTTTACATTTGTCTTGGTACAAATGTGTGTAGCATTTTTTTCCTTACAATTCCTCATCTGTAGAATTGAACTCATCTATGTCTTTGTTGGATTACGTATTGCAGTTATGTAATGGTGTGGTTGCAAATTTAAAATTTCTGATTTCAGAGACATGCCCTTACTACAAATCTAACAAGTTGTGACTTACAAAAGTCAAAATTTGTTCAATATTAGCATCCAAAACTTTAGTTTAATCTGACACAACACATTTCACTCTCATATGGAATCACACAGAATAATCTAAAAAAATGCAGAATATCTGTAAGGATAAGATGTGATGCTGTTTGTCCTCTGGATGCCTGATTTTACTGCCTTAACAGGATTTATGGCTCAGTACAACAATTGAAGCAGAGGGTATAAAGGCTTGATGTATTAGGTAATTTCTTTGCCTGCTCTGGGGGAAAAATTTCCATTCCAGATTTACAGGTATATGTTTGTTTATTTCAATTAGTCAAATAAATTGAGACTAACTGAAAGCACAGATGTAACTCTGCTCACATAATCTAAAATTAATTTCTTAATAAAAGTACTATTTCACTCTTATACAAAGAGTCTTTCTTTATATAACAAAAAGTTTTCACCAATATATGCTTTTCTGGGATACTAAAGCTTGCTGTTTATCAGCACAGGTTTTTGATTTCAGGTCAATAATTTTGAATGATGGCAAACAATCCACTGAACACAAAACCCAGTGCAGTGATCCGTGACATCTGTCAGAATCATTAGACCTCACCTAATTTACTGTAACAGTTCCTTTACTGTGGAAGTGTAAAACTGGTGTAGTTGTGCAACTCTCTGCAAAGCACCTGGAAGAATAATGGGGAAGATCACGCTGAGAACTACTGAAAGACTTTTAAAGAACAGTGAAGTCATCAGACAGTCAATATGAGTTCACGAAGGGAAATTCCTATTTAACTAATTTGATCCTTCAGTAAAGTCATGTTTCTGATGGTTGCTGAGTGTAGTTTTTCTGGGTTTTAATAAGGCTTTTGGAACTGTCCTTCTTCACAGCATCCTTTGGGACAAGTTGTCCAGCTGTGACATAAGCAACTTGATGGTGTTAGGACATCAGAAGGAATTTCTTCAGGCAAGTGTTGTTAAACATTGAAGTAGACTTCCCAGGGAGGTGGTAGAGTCACTATCACTGCGGGTGTTCAAGAAATTACCGGATGTGGAACTTAGTACCATGATATAGTTGACAAGGTGAAAAATCAAAGATTAGACTCAGTGATATCAGAGGTCTTTTTCAACATAAATAATTCTGTGATTCTGTGAAGAGCTGGCTAAAGGACAGAGCTCCAGGGTTATAGTGAATGGTGCAACCTCTGGCTGGCGGCCAGTCACCAGTGGCATTCATCAAGGATGAATTCTAGGACCAGTTCTATGTAAAATACTTATCAGTGATCTGGGTGCAGGAGTTGAATGCACCATTGCCAAGTTTGCTAATGATACCAAACTGCAAGATGCTGTTGACTCTTGAGGGACAAGAGGCTTGTAGAGGGATATTTGTACCTTGAAGCACTTGGCAATCATCAACAGCACAAAACTGAAAATGACCAGTTGCTGGTTTTATCATCTGGGTCAGATTAGCAGTGGGAACAAATCTAAACTGTAAGAGCAGTGTCTGGACAGCAGCCCTGCAGCAGTGGTCTGGGGGTTCCGGCTGGCCGGAGGCTCAAAACAAGACAGTGTGCCTGGGCAGCCCAGAGGGCAAACTGCATCCTGGAGTGCATCAAACACAGCTTCACCAGCTGGGAAACAGGTGGGATTATTCTGCTTTATTGACAATTGTTGTGGCATCACTTTGTGTGGTTCTGGGCACTACCATTTAAAAGGGACGTGAACATACTTAAAGGCATCCAAAGAAAGGTGACAAAGCTGGTGAAGTGACTGGAAGGCATATCCTGTGAGGAGTGGTTGAGAACACCGGGCTTGTTTAGTTTGTAAGAAAAGGAGGCTGAGGGACAACCTTGCTGCTCCCTGCATCTTCCTGAAGAGAGGAGGTAAAGAAGCAAGTGATGATTTCTTCTCCTGGTCCTAGTGCCAGGCCATGTGGAAATGCCTCAAAGATGTATCTGTCAGGGGAAGTTTGGGCTTGACATGAGGAAACTGTTATTTACCAATGGCCAGCAAACCCAGGAACAGTCTTCCTGGAGAAGTGATCAATGCCCCAAGCCTGTCAGTGTTAAAGAAGTATTTGAGCAACAACCTTAAGCTGTGCTTTAAATTTGGTCAGCCTGGAAGTGGTTCTGCAGTTGCGGTCAAAGGTCATTGTAGGTCCCTTTCAATTCAATTCTTCTCTTCTAAGATTTCTCCATCTTAGATATGAAAAAATGTATATAAATAAGCATATTTTCCTAATTAATAATAAACAGTGATGAATAAAATGGCATACGTGCTGCATTGTTCAAGTGCCAAAAGAAGCAAATAGATGGCCTACTGTAAGCAGTACCAGCACAAACAATTTATCACAACCTGCAAGAACATTGAGAAATTTAATGTAGGGTCTTAAGCATGGAACGTTTGTGAAGTACTTCATGGTTATTTTTTAAACTAAAGGTTCCCATGTACAATAAAATTGACCTTTCTTGGAGGTAATAGAAGTGAAAGCCCTTCTTCCTAATTGGAAACTGCATGTAGTTTATTTGGTTTTGCCTTATATGTTGTGGTTGCAGGGCCACAAATCCCAGGAATTAATCTCACTGTAAAAAATCAGCAGCTAAATATAATTCTTAAGCTCTTTTTATGGTTATTGTTTTTTCTTGGTCATTCACTTGTTACTAAATTGGTGCAATATCTTGTGAGCTTTTAGCAGTAGTTTGTGGTTTAGAATATTGTCCTATGAAGTGAACTTTAGATTTAAAATGTAAGTGAGAAGCTTAGTTTACTTGCCCTTTACTTGTGGCCCATTTTCTGCAGTTACTTTTACAATTTGTAGGCATTGCATAGTTTTGTGTAACATATCTGAGCCAAGTGAAAAAGCCTAATCTTTTTAATATACTGTCATGTAGAGAATACTGATATCTAATCAGACATTAAAGATGATGGAAAAATTTTATCTATCAGGAGAAACCATTGTTTATATGTGAAAAATATTCTGTGGAATTCATTTAAGCAGCACAATTTGCTATTTGTGCAGAACTTTGGTAAAAAAACCAAACAGAAGGAATTCAATTCACTGTCTTGCCTATATTCCAATTTTCCATCCTGCTGGCACCTAAAAAAGTGGTAAGAAAAGATAAAGAAAAGTACAGAATGGTTCCATGTGTTCTGGTACTGATCAGGAATTTAGAATGAAATCAAGACCCTCCAAAAGTTTTGGCACAATCGAGAAATGAATTATTACACTTTGGATGTTGAAAGTATAGAATTAAATCTACAGGTCAGGTCAGAAAGAAAAATTATTTTTAACTTGTTTCTTCTCTTCTGTATGACTGTCCTAACAATCAAATTAAAAGATCAGTTTTCTTGCATTGTTAAATGCACATGTGAAATTACTCAGACTTCAGCTAGAGTGGCTTAATTCTGTCATGTTTTTCTATCAGAAATTTACAGTCACTCAGAACTATAAAGTTTTTAACTGTGTATTAAAACTAGTAGCATTAAATGCAAAAAAAATCTTCTCCACCCCCTCCCCCACCCCCCCCCCCAATTTAATTTGAAGTTAACTATTGCATTTCTCACTTGACTGAACTTGGTAAGTGGATCTGAGAAAAAATGCTATGTGCTACTTTGTCTTGAATGGTGACATGAAACTGAATCTGAGTAGAACTGAGAGTAGGAGAGACATGGTTTGGATCTATATTCTCCCTTTGTGGTTGTTTCTGTAGGTTCAGACCAGCAATTAGCTGTTGCATTCATGGTTTTTCAAATGTATTTGGAGTCACTTAAATGTGTCTTAACATACCACATACACTCTTAGCAGTACTGTTCTGACTTGCCCATAATAGTTATTCCAGAACATCTTTGAATATGACTACTTCTGTTGTCTCTATACAGCACAGCATCTCTAAAGAATTGGTTTATGGCACCATAGAGGCTCACCTATTTCTAAGGCCTGGTGATCAATTTGAGAACCAGTTTGAGGAGTCTGGCCTTTCTGCCAAAGATTTGTGAAGTGTACTTAGCTTTGTCGGGAATTTATAGTGTTAGAGTTGCAAAACAGATTATTTTTTTGTGATGATTGTGTAAATACTAGATTCTCCTGGTGATCAAATAGCTATAGCCAGTGCTATCTTCCAAATTTCAACACAGAGGTGCTGACAACATGACCTAAGCAGCTGCTAGTGGTATCAGTGAAATGAATTAGTGAGGGATTTTGTTCTTTCCAGGGTGGACAGATCATATAGCATTTTTGGATACTTCTACTACTACTTCTACTACACATACTACTAACGGAAATTTCACTTGTCAGAATATTGACATGGTTTTTCTTTTGTTTTAGTGTAAAACTTCACATTACTGCAGAGGTTCTAACACAAAAGTTATGTATTTGTATTACAGTCCCATCTCTTGGGACTGTAATACAAATTATATTTTGAGGTTGAAGAGGTTCCTGGACTCTCTATGAGACCAGAAAAGTGGTGTAGCATTTACTCCATCCAAGTAATGTTTAGAGACCCAGACTATGAATTGGACAGAGCAGAAATGTTTTTGCATATTTTTCTTACTTGTATAACTATCCATATTTTAAGACCAAAGGAAAACACAATGAGATGTGGTCTACATTGGTTATTTATGAAGGAGTTAAAAACTTTAGGAGAAAGAGCTTACTTTGCTATTTCATAGCTGGCAAGATGAGAGACAAAATTTGTTTCCAAATGATAGTATTACATGGTTATAATGCAGAAATGAGGAAATTGAATTAGAACCCACATCCTCCTTAACACAGCCTGGTTCTAAAGAGGGAGAAGAAACTGTGTAGTGTTGTGGCTTTCTGATGCTTCTGTGAAACTTGGGGCATATCCTTTAATAAAGGTTCCTTTTGGAATTGTTGGTTTGTATAACTTTTGTTTGAGACCGCTACTACTTTAATATTTAAATTGTTTTCCACTAAATATTTATTCCTTCTTCCAACTTTTAGTCCTTGGATTCCAAAAGCCATATTGGAAGTTGGCTGGTAAAATACATCTTTTTATGTTTCATGGAAGAAGCTGACCTAGTAAATCAGGTCTATTCTGGTGAAAGGTTGGCTGTCTCATTTATGTTCTTTCCAAATTTTGTTTAATGTAAGTCCTTGATTTTCTTATAATTGATCAAAATTGAAGTGGAAGAAGCACTTTGAATTTTACAGTAGGATAAAATGGGCATTACTGCCAAATCTCTCAATTACCATAGTGTCAAAACTCAGCTCTAAGTCTGAATATAAATTTTAGTTGAAAAGATGACTAATACTTTATATCTGAAGTAATTATATCTAGTTGATATAAAAGCAAAAACCAGTGGGATTCTAGCAATACATACCATCAGGGCACCATGCAGCTTATTCGTTATTGCATTTACTCCGGAGCTCTCCAAACTGGATTCATGTTGGTTTCTTTCTCAGTTATAGAGCATAGGCATCCTACTGGACTGTGAGGCACTGAACTGTAATCCAAAAATTTATAAAATTGAAAATCTTTATTGTGTTGTTTTGTACAGTCTATTATCAACTCACTCTTTGTTCTTGTTCATAACTACAAGTTAGTTGAGGAAAAAACTTTTACAATTGAATTTTCATGTGTAGTCCATGGTAAATGCTACTTCCAAAATTGGTGTTGATTTACACTTAATCTTGTTCTTATTTGGCTGAATTTGCATAATAGTATTAATATGAGAGAGGTGCAGAACTGATTATTGGTGAGCTGTAAAAATTTCTTAATCACAGTGTTCACTTGAATGCCCTTCCAAGAGCTCACACAAATGAAAGGCATAAGGACAGAACCTAAAAAAACCGACTCATGTTATTTTTCTTCCACTTAATCTACTTATTCCTAGGTCTTCTTAATTATGCCAAAGAAAGTGATCTATACTTCCATCTAAATTCAATTAATTCAGCAATTAATCAGGAATGCTGTATCTTAATGAGGCTCACCCACACTGTGGCTTTCCACTCACTGCAGTTCTCATGTTAAACTCGGTAATTAGCACAACAATACAGGCTCATGTTTGGTTTTTTGCAAGATGTTCCCTCAAGGATCTGCTTTTAAATGAGCTCTATGGTTCAAAGATTTTCTGCGGTGTCAATAAACTAGAAAAGTCAGGAGGAGTAGAATGTTGCCCACAGATATGATATCTGCATCATGAACAGGATGGAATGAGAATTCTACAGAATTATACAGAAATATAAAAGTAATGTCTCCTTTGGAGCAGTGTGTGAAGGGACAAGCAAAATATATTTGAAACTTAAGGCCTTGTTGAGGTGGGTTGACCCTGGCTGGATGTCAGGCACCCACCAAAGCCACTTAATTACTCTCCTCCACAGGTGGACAGGGGAGAGAAAATATAATTAAAGGTTCATGTGTTGAGATGAGGACAGGGAGAGGTAACTCACTGATTATTGCCATGGAAAAACACAACTATTTTATAAATAGTAAGCAGATAATGAGGAATAAACCAAATCTTTAAAAAATCTGCGTGGCACCTCTCCCTCCTTCCCAGGCTCTGTCTCCTCACCACAGTGGCACAGGAAGACACAGAACAGGGATTATTGCCAGTTCATCACAGTTCCTGCTGCTGCTCAGGGATAGAAGTCCTTGCCCTGCTCCAGTGTGGGATTCATGGAGACAGCCTCCATGAACTTCTCTACCATGAGTCCTTTCCACCAGATGTGAACTTCTTCAACTGCTCCAGTGTGCATCCTTCTCCATGGGGCGCAGTCTGTCAGGCACAACTTGTTCCAGCATAAGGTATCCACAAGGTCACAGGTCCTACCAGGAAACCTGCTCTAGCATGAGCTCTTCTCTTCAAAGATCTGCAGGTCCCTGTCAGGAGCCTGTTCTCGCACAGGTCTCCCACAGGTTCACAGCCTCCTCTCAGGCATCCACCTGCTCCAGCGTGGGTCTCCTCCGTGGGCTCAGGTTGACCTCTGCATCCCTGTGATCCTCCATGGGCTGCAAAGGGACAGCTGCTTCACCATGGTCCTCACCATGGACTGCAGAGGAATCTCAGCTCCCATGCCCCAAAGCAACTCCGCTCCCGCCTTCTCTACTGACCTTGTTGTCTGCAGAATTGTTCCTCTCAAGTGTTCTCACCCAGCTCTTCTTTTGCCACAATTTTATCTGTGCAAAAAAAAATTTTCCTTCTTAAATATGTTATCACAGAGGTGTTACTGCCATTCCTGGTTGGCCCAGCCTTGGCCAACAGTGGGTTTCTCTTGGAGCTGGCTGATGTTGGCTTTCAGACATGGGGGAAACTTTTAGCAGTTTCTCATAAAAGCCACTACTGTAACCTCCCCGCTACCAAAACCTGGCCACACAAACCCAATACACGTTAATAAATGAAATGTAAATAATAATGCAAATAAATGAATGTAAAGAACGGATGGCAGCTGCTAAATTCTATCAGTGTTATTGCATCTGAACACCTAGAGCTTCTATGTTTTTACAAGTGGAAGAAAATAGCACTGCCAATGCATTTAGCCAAAGTCACCACACTGTGAGAAGAAATGAAATTCAAGGTTTCCTGCTTGTCAGGTAGTAGTATTCAGCTTTGTAACAGTATGGGGTCCAGAATACAGCTCAGTTGACATGGCTAGAGGGCCCTTGAGCTCTTGGTAAAATGGAGTGTTTAGCGGAGGGATTAAATTGTCATGGAGAACAAAGAACTGAGCTTCCTCGTAGCATGAAAAATGAAGAAATTTTAATGAAATAACCATACTCCTGTTTTCTTCTTCACTCCTAGAGTGAAGTTCATTAGTTCATTACAATCAAACCCCATTGTGAACTACAGGGTTTGCACTGAGTTTCTGATTTGCACTGAGTTTGTGATTTGCTGTGCTCTCATTTGGGAGGTTTAGAAAAAGAAAATCTTCCTTCTTATTATGATTACTATTAATCACATAGGATAAAATGTCAGACCTTAGACATGGGCAAGTGGCTTGGAAAGAGAAACTCCAGGTTTCTTGAATTCAGGTGTTATGATCTTTGGTTTTGGACCTCACTTTTCTGCCAGAGGTTGATACAAAGAGCAGAGAGAATGTCATTCCAGCTGGGTACCCCAGTTTTAGACAGCTGGAAGAAAAAACCAGACAACCAAGTATGAATTAAAAGAGCTGTCTGGTGTTGTGCAAGAGAGCCTTGGTCATGGTGTTTTTCCTTTGCCCTTGCATTGATAACTTCATGCAGCAGTGTCTTGTGAACAGCAACAACATCCTGACATTTACGAAGCTACCTCTGATCATTCATCTGCCCAGATCCCTGATGTAGCTGCTGGTTATGGTGACCCTTAAGTGGCCCAAGATACCACTTGCAATCCTTGAATTGTCTTGCTTTTCCTTCGGACAGAAAATAATGATATCCACCAGAGTACGACTTTGGGGGTGTAGGAGAAAGAGCAGAGTGTGATGTTTCGAGGAGATTTTCTGTTGTGCTATGCTGCTTTTGTACTATCCCTCATAGTGATTGAGAATGGGGTCTGGGTGCTTTGGTTAAGCCACATGATGAAAATTCAACACAGATATTAGCAGCAGAATGTTTGGACCAAAATCTTAAGTGCTTATGAATGTTACCTCAAGAAACCAACTGGCACAATTGGTTAAAACAGACACTAAAACTTGCAAGTTATAGACTGCAGCTATCTTTTTTTGTCCAAAGACAAAAATATTTTACCCAAAGACAAAAAAAAATAGGCTTAACATCACAGACAAATAAAGGCAAAGCTGACTTACTTCTTCTGGCTATGCATTGCAGAGTTGAATTTAGAGGAGCTCTAATTTCTGTATGTCAAGCCTTGTAGCTATGCACATAATTACTGCCAGAATTGGAATAACCTCATTTCTGATCCACTTGTGCAAATATATACAAATACTATAAACACAAAAATGTTTTTAGTTCAAAATAAAAGAAGACACTACATCTGACTATGGTACAATGGGACTGATTTATACATGTTAATGTCCACACACCACCAAAACACTTGGACTGTTATCAAATAACCTTAAGTTCCTGGATCAAATAAGTATAAAGATTATTTGAATCCTTCTTCTGTATTGTAGAATGTACATTTATAATGCTTCAGAATCTTTAAAAGACATGCAGTGTTGTATTTGAGTAGGAAAAAGTTCATGCTTATCTATCTTGTAATTAAAGGCACATGATAAAGATGTTTTTTTTAAAAATGAGGGTAATATCCTGGAACTGATGATTTCTAGAGGTCTAAAGGTTTTGCTGCTCATGTGCAATGCATGGACAACTAGAGTGTTGATGATTTAACAGGAAGCTCTTGTGATTATATGGCTATATAACATTAAAGAGAATTTAAAAAAGAAGTAAAATCTATTTTCTTTTAAAGGTGATTTACCAAGCCACTAAGGAGACTGAGTTTGAGAGATTTTTGTACTTTTAACCAAAAATGTTGCTATTATTAGCTTTAATTTTAATTCTGACATAAAATGTAAGACAGGTGATGGACTCAGAGACAACCATTTTTTCAGTGATAGTGATTCAAATATTCAGTATCTGAGCTGAAAGAGTGGACCTGCAATGATTGTTTACTAGCCTGTAATATACTCTTAAATCATATCCCAGCTTATTGGGGAAACACTTAACAAAAGTTAGACTATGATGGTGCTGGTATTGCGAGTTATATTTGAAATAATAAGAAATCTGGTCTTTTTTGGGTAGGCACAAGAAAAGAAAGCAAGAAAATAAATCTTAAGGAGGGCACTTCTTCCCACAGTAGCATTACTAGCAAAATCCCATTAGTATAGAATATATTGTACTCAACCAACAAATAAATATTTCTTCCTCTGGGAGGAAATGAAATGGTTTCTCTTTTAATGCAAGAGGCATGCTAAGGACTTTCAATGTTTTAATTTTTTTCCTGTTAACTTTCCATGAAAGTCAAAGATGCAGAAATAGAAGCTACTGTAGAACTATTGTGAACCTTCTATTTGCATTTAATCACTATCACTCTCCCAGTGGCCATGCGAGTGTTTTGCCAATGGTATAAACTATCTGGCACAAATTTCTCCCCAGCTAAAATGGATCATAGGCATTGTGACAAGTTTTCTTCAACAGCCAAAACACATGGTCTGCTTAATCTCATCCCTTGTGACTACCTTTGTTTTTTGGTTGGTGGTTTGTTTTTTTTTTTTTTGGGGGGGGGGGGTTGGTTTTTTGGGGTTTTTTTTTGTGACTAGATTAGAGAAAACTGTCTCTGAAACAATTATCTTTCTTTTTCACCTCCTCTACCTCATCCTGCATTTGGAATGAGCTCTCAGCTCTTTTGACAACATGACAAACAAAGTGTACAATACTTTCTTTAAATGGTTCTTCTAAAAACTGTGCTTATCACACCAGTGAGTTGAGAGCTCAAAAGAAGGCACTGGAGTAGATGGTGCAAATTCATAGGCTGTTGATCCACGTCCCTCTGGGTGGAAAAAGGCCAAGATGGTTACAAACATCAGTGGACCATGGGAAGACCCCCGTGATAAGAAAAAGATTTTTTTCATTTCCATCCATACCACAAGAAGGGGAAGGCGATACTTAAATGTTTTGTGCTTGAGGCACAGGAGGCAGCTCACAGAATAGTGAGTAGCTGTTGCAGTTGAGCCAGCCAGACACACAAGGTATCATCAGAGGACTTCAAGCATCAGCACTTTATGGTTCTTCAGTACAACTTTTTATACCCTTCATCCTACATGCCTTACACCTGTGCGCCCTGTGTACCCATTTGTCATTGGTCAGTACACCTCAGCACTCCATATCTCATTACTTTCAATGCTGATCAGCTGTCCTGAACAGTTGTAGCCTATTAGGGATGAGGCTCAGCCCCAGCCCTCACTCCCAATTACCACAAACTGTGCCTACAGGTGGATCCTTTTTAGAATCATGAAAATTAGACATCCTCCTCTAGAGCATCCACAAAACTTCACAAAAATAATAAAAATAACACAATATGTTTGGCCTGCAAAAGAATCTTAGAAATGCCTATCTGTCAATTTATGTGTAAATTTGATGTTTCTTGAAATGTTGTTCATGGTTTTCTAACAGGAATTTGCATAATCTTATAGCAGGGAAGATACATCATGGGCATTTCTCAAGAGGTATGATAACATTTTCATCCCATTCATGTATTTTTTGAATAGAATGGGGATTACAGTACTCTAGTTGTACAGTAACAAAACCATCATTTTAAGTTCTTCCAGCGTGGACATGTATTTCCTAAGCACCAATGTCTTAGGTAGTTGGATAGTTCAGAAAATAGAATTTTAACCTTTTTGGTCATTACTTGACTTGAAAAGTAAAGACTTGTTTGTTAGTAGTATTTTCCTACATGCTGTGTATTTTTGTGTGTAGAGAACAGCTCCTGCATAGAGAAGTAGCAATCATTTTAATAAACATTAGTGAGAACTAGGTTATTGACTATTTGCTGTGAAAATTAATGTGCATCATAGGCATGATTATAATTCCTGTTTTGTGTAGTGACAAAATTTTCCTTTTATCTTGACAATGTAACATGGCTTTGCATTAAATGACATTTATAGCACTATCTAATCTGTCAGACAAAGCACACTGACACTACTGTCACTGGTAGAATCTCTCCTCTTGTACTGTATGTTGATTATTTGGAACACTATGTATGTTCTAATACTTAGGCTGGGAGATTGGATTGCTGGATTTTGTTATTGCTGCTGTCTTTGAGCATTGGCAGTGTGAAATTAATTGTAATAATACATTTGAATCCTAATTTTTATCCTTGATTATCTTATGTGTTGGGTGTTTTAGTGAATTTGAGTTATAATTGTTATTTTAGTATGTTAATATGTTAAAACACTTGATCACTCAGAGGAATTCAGAAAACACCTAAGTCCATAAGTGTACTGTGGCAATGCATTCTACTGTTACCCCCAGTAAAAGAATATCTGACTTGTGAGAAACACAAGCCAGGTTACAAGCCAGTGTGGAGGGCACTGACTTCTTGTATTTGCAATCTCATGTTGTATCATGCATCACATGGAAGAGCAAAATGAAAGGCTGTCACATATTCCAAGTGGAAAACACCAGGACATGTGCTCATTGCAAGTTTCCAATTATTTTTTAAATCTTGGCAATTCTTGGAACTTGAATGTGCTTCAGCCTTCTGAAACTTTACCTAAAGGCAATTAATATGTATTATTACTTTTTCTCCATGCTTCAAAAGAAGTGGATTGGCATTTGTAGCTTTTATACTCTGTCATCTTTCAGTACAAATTAATACATTTAATGTCTTGGTGTTTTTATTCTTCCTGTTTATGTTCTTGCTTGTGAGAAATCTAGACACACCTCAACGTTTGTTTAATACATGCTCTTCATTTAAAATACAAGTATCTGGATGAATGAAATCAAAAATATTTAGCAGGGAGTTTGGGGGGGGTTGTGTTGGGTTTTTTCTTCATATATTAAATGACGTTTGACCAAAATGCTGCATTTCATCTAGATTTCCTGCAGAGGTGTTTAAAGAAAAAAAATAACATTTCCCATCTCACTTTTATATTTAGTACACAACTACAGCACAAGATTGTACATCTTATTTGCATGTTTTAGGGTTCTTGAGCACTAAGCAATATTTTGCATGTATTAATACAATTTTTACCATGGTCATATACCCAACTACATTTCTAACTCCATAACTTAATTAATTTTTCTTCTCAGTCCAATTTTCTTATTATTGATGTTGAAATGTTGTTTTCTTCAGATTTAATAATTTGCAGAAGGATCTCTGAGCACATGGATTAATAAAATAAAATTTTTGATTCATTTAATAATGAATATTCATAATTTCAGCTATGGCTCCTACTACTAAAATGTTGCAGTTGGGGTCTATTACTATGTCATTAGACATTTTTAAAGCAATCTGGTATTTCCCCAAAGAGAAATATTTTGGAAAAGTATGGGTAAATCAACTTCAACTTTTTTAAACTTTAAGTAATGTGAAATTACACTGTTTTCTCCATCTGATAGAATCAATAAATGTTGTCTTTACACCACTCTTAATGCTGACACAGTTGAAAGGGGAGCTAGAAAGTAAATTTCTACAATTAAGTGAGTCCATAGGATTTGCAATACAAGATTAAAGAAGAAAAACTTCTACATTTGAGCCTATTGAATTAGATTCACCACAATAAGCCTGATGTTCCTGAGTGTACAGCCTGAATTCAGCAACAACTCTTTCTACAGTCTTGGGAAATAATTTTAGTGGAGTCTGAATAGCTTGATTTTATAGAAACTTCCAGAAAAAAAGAGAATTGTTTTTTTCTTTTCAAACTGATTATTAGAATCAGAAGATCTAGAAGAACAACAGAACTAAAACACCTGACTTTTTAATGCCTCCTTTGAATATAATATGCTGATCTTTCACCCTGTATGTTTAATAAGTTTTTTCACTCGCCTTGAAGAATAATCTACAACTTGGTTAATTTCCTTGCATTCCTAATGTAGGCAATAAATTTGAAGGTAATGAACAAAGAATACTGATGTATAGCAGCTTTGGATTTACTCTTGACTATCATTATAATATCAGTCATTCATGTACTTACTGCTGTTGCTTTGTTTCTTCTGGGCTTAGAGCTACTTGTCCTGACTGCAGCATGACTCTTCAAAGGTAGAACTCAACTTCTCCCTTTCATGGAAGAATATTCTTCAGACAAAACCAGACATATAAACACATTTTTGTACTCCCAACTCATCAAATATCAGTATTTCAAATATTTATCTTTCTAAATATTATGTGTGTGTCAGAACAGTAATATATATACACATTACTATCTTGTGGCCTAGATAGGAAAAAAATCTTTGAAAAATCTTTTTACTTTTGTAAGGAGTTAAATAATGTGTCAACATCACATATAATACTGTAATAGAAAGCATGTCAATTTATACTTATGCATTTGTACCTAAATAATACCATGGAAAGGATATTTTCTTGCTTCTCTTTTTCTTGCAATTAATAAAAAAATTACATTTCTCTTCTCCATATTTTTCCCAGAAGTATTTTGATTTCAATATATCTCTAAGGAGTTTAAGTACTTGTGGTTTTTTGAGGATTTAAAAAAAATCTATTTATAAATCTGGTTCCTGGCAAGTACATAAATGCTGTGTAATGTCCAAATAGAAAAAAAGTTAATTGTTTTAAGTTAATATAACCATTCTATAATTTACTATCCCTGGAAAATTGGAAGCCATCATGAGTAAGATTTTTCTTTATATTCTTTAATAAACATGACTAGGATTTTTAACAATATTTTTATACATGGTATTTGAAAATCTTACTTTTCTAATAGCAGCTTGCTGCTTAACCATAATTTAAGATATACAGGCAGTAAAATAATTTTTATTAACACACGCCTACACCTATCTTTAATTCTTTAAGTAATGGAATTCTTTATATTACTTTTTAACACCAAGAAAAAGAAACAGGTCATATTGGGACATACTGTGGCTCCTGGTAAAGTTGTCATAAAAAAAACCCTAACAAAAACACCAGACAAGATTAGCCACTCTGCTCTCTTACAAAACAAGCTAACAAAAATGTTATCTGCATCTGTGAAATGCTTTGATGATTTAATTGAGAAAATGTTAACATTTCATTTGAGGGAGTGAAAAAGTCTGGCACTTTCCCTTCCTGTGAAAAATTGCCCATAGAGTGCAAGTAGGGATGAATCAGTATAACTTACTGGGCTGCATGGAATTCATCAACTACAGTTTGCTCTTAACTCACTGGCAATGCTTATGACTGCATGAAGTGTTTGGGAAACTGGCCAAAGACAGAGAAATAATCCTCCCTCACTTACCAAGAGCATATACATATCCAGTCCTTACCTTGCACATAAAGCAGTGGTATCCAGATTGCCTGTGCATGTATGTTTACATCTGTTAGAACTTTTAAACACAAATGGCTTGAATCAGGCTTAAGAAAAATATCTGGGTTTTGGGTGGGGCACCTTTGTTTTCAGGTTTTTTAGGGGTTTGGCTGCTTTTAAAAAAAGAAATTTAAATAGGCCCTTGGATGTGTGCCACAGCTTTAACCAAGACAGATTTAAATGTTCTGTTAATTGATAAGTTTCCAGGGGTGGGTCTCATATTCACATCATATTTTCTGTAGTGCAACGTTGCTAAGGTTGGAGTTTTGCTCAGTAAAAAAAAAATCTCCTTGCTTTAGCGCCAGGGAACTGAAGTAGACTTTGAAGTTTTAGATATATTTGCAGAATAGGGACAATAGGCAACAACAGGTTTTTTCTTTCCCACAGAGCCTCGCTAAACCATCTCAATTCCTTTGTAAAGAGATCATTCACAGCCCTAAAGTGGTCTTTTAGTCTTTCTGCTGATGCAGCAATCTGGCAGGCAGGGAATAGGTTTGTGAATGTGCAGGAGGGGTGTGCAGGAACAAGGATCCTCAGCTGCTTTCACAGTCCCCTTGGCTTTGACACCTGATGCCCTCTGATGTTAGGCTCCTGTTTCACATCCATGACGTGAAATTCTGGCTTTCCTCCTGCTTTAGGACCCATCATGGACAGCACTGGGATCAGGGTGAAGAAGAGACCTGAGGCTTCATTAGGGGGAAGTCCTACAGGGCTGGCTCTTGGAAAGAGATGTGGGGCATGAATCCCAAGTCAATTGGCAACATTGGGTGTGATTTATAGTGACTAAATGGGTTTTGGAGATGAACTCTTGGGTTTAAAGTGGTGCATATCCCTTGAGACAAGCAAATGGTTATGTGCAAAACAGGTGTAGTAATATTACAAAAACTTGGTGCCAATTTACACAGAGGATTATGCATATACTACACCTGCACATCGACATACCTGCATGCATGTCCAGTGCTGATCTGCCACATTTCTGTGAGACAGTGAGGAACATTGTGTGATCAGCTGCTCTACAGCCTGGGGAGGCCAGAGCATGACCAAATCTGCAGAATTGCCCATGATGCCTGTTATGCTATGCATTTTGGAAGTCAACTCTTGTAATAAAATTTGACTTGCCCTTGAACATCTTTAGCATTTTTGAGCCTCGGTGTATTGAGCTGTAAAACACAGATAGAGGTCACTAATCTCCTAAGAAGCAGAGTTTATTTTTCTACAGATTAATATTTTGAAGTGGTAAAATGGATTTAGAAGTGAGGAGTATACTACTTAAATTAATACTACTAAGTAATTGTTAATGCCAAAAGTACAGGAGTTCAGAATAACAACCTTTAATTGCTATTGCAGACTTAATTACTACATAGCAAATGCAGCCTAAAAAAACCTCTTATCACTCTCTATAGAAGCACTGCAAGGATTGTACACAAAAATGTGATACCAGTTAATCAAATGCGATGTAGAGAAACCCCAGTTAAAAAATTCCACACAAAAATTCTTAATATTTATAATCTTCATGTTCTACTTTCACTGAAACATCTGCAGTTCTGCTGTCTTCCATAATACTGTTCAATTTTAAATCAGAGGATTTTTTATCAGTATTATTTTTGGTTGGTGCAGTCTTCATAGGTTATGGTTTATAATTTTCTGGTTTCTGGATTTGCAAATTCTGGAGGAAAAAATCTCTTTTAGATAGGAAGACATGGTGTCTATGATGCCCTGTCTATCTGGATAATATCCCACAAACACAGCTTCTATACATTTTTTAAGTCCTGCGAAGCCTCTTAAGGAAAAAAAAAAGATGTTGGAAGTAAAGACTGTCCACATGGTTTTGAGAAAATAGCCATCAGTAATAGTCAGTTTTGGTTAAAGACAGAGCTGAAGTTCCCCAGAGTAACTCAACTGCTGTTAATTTACATTAGGAATTAGGTTTGGAGCCAGCAAAGTCAGTGGTCATCTCTTAGCCTAGGTAGGAGGCATAGAAATAGCTGAGACACCAGGGGAGTCAGTGAAGAACTCTACAAAGGCCTGCAGTAAATACCAGATGGTATATTATGAATGTTGAAGAGCAAATTAAATTGGGCTAATTTTTTCATCACATCTTATTATGGGGAAATATTTTCAAAGGGCTCTGCTGTCTTTGGAGAAATGCACTAATTTTAGATCCTGAATGTTTTTCCCTTGAACTATGAGCAGTTGGCCTTGAGTGGCAGAGGAAATGGTAAAGGGCAGACGCCAAGCTGCTGGAAAACAGCTGATGTCTGATTTTTCTGAGCAAAAGTACAGCTGCAAAATGCTTAAAATTGCAGTGTGTTACACAGAGTGATTTGAGCCAGATCCTCAAGATGCAAATCAGTCTGTATCTGTTACTGAAGTGCTGTTCCTCTGAGTTACACCATTGTACAATGTCTAGAAAAAAATAGTCAAAATATCTTTATTGGGTTTTTTTCCCACCCAAAAATCAAGATGCCAAGTCTCCATTAGTTTTACATGAACTGCCAGAGTGTCATTGCCACTACTCTCAACTCCCACTGTTGTGCCCACAAAAAGAAGTAGACCTGTTCATACTGTCTCATTTAAATGATCTTCCTCAATTTTTTTTGGCATTTTGAACGATACTTTCAACCACTGCACTTGGTGTTGCAAAAATGTCAGATAATTTATAAGTGCTCATCTTCCCAAGAGGTCACCTGGATGTATAAAAAAAAATAATCTGAATGTAAAAAATAAAAATTTAGTATTTTATAATGTAGTGTAATGGACACATAGATTCCATGGAGTCCAGAAAATAAGCAGAGAAATGAATAGTACCAATGCAAAAAAATTAGCTCAAGATTTAAATTGTTCACTGATTAATGTTCAGCTGTTGAAGCTGCTGCAGCCAGTGATGATAATTAACTTCTGGGACAAAGGAACACAGGTTTTCAATGCAGGGCAGGAAATCAGTGATGCAATGACATCTGTGAGCATATTTGAGAATAGAAATTTGCTAGTGAATGACTTCTATATTCCTAGTTCCCTAGGAAGAATGAGATAGCAAATTCTCTGATGAGTCTCTTTCATACTGTAATTTATTCTTAATGCTTTAGAATCAACTTCCCATCTTGTAATTAAATATTCATCAGGAAAGGATTCTTGGCTCTAGAGCAGAAACTGTTCAAAACCAGAGAAAAGGATCCTTATGTTGGTTGATTTTCCTAGGTTTGTCTCTTTTCCCTGTTTTCAAAATTGTCTCAATATAGAATGGATTTTTTTCTTTCAATTGTAATCTCCAAGTTTCAAAATGTGAAAACAGTTTCTTGGCCAGCTGTTCTTAAGAAAGACTAAATGAGATGAGATCTGTGAAACTGGAAGAAATCATGTTATATCTTGGTTCTTTGGATGTAAGAGCAGGTTTTAGACACCAGTCTGATTTTTTGAGATAAAATTAATTCATTTGCAATAACAGCAAATACCTAAATACAGATTTCAGAAAACTGTAATGTCAGAGAAATAAACCTATGTTAAATCAACATCAGTCACAAGTTTGAAAGTATGGCAGGCTGCTTCCAGCCATGTGTGGTCACTGGAGGTTACCAGTGTGCATTCCAGCTTGATGCAATGCTGCCAACATCTTTTGGAAAATACAAACAAAAGGGAATATTTGTTAAGCATAAAATCAAGTGTTACCCTGACCTCCATGGGGAGGAGAAGCAAATTGCTCTGAGGAAAGCAATAACTCCTCTTTGATATAAAATCATGTCTTTCAATTTGAGGTCATAATTACTTTGTTGATGCTTAAAGCTGTGAAAAACTGAAGTGTTATATATGAAAACTCTCCAAGAGTTAGTCTTTTCATGCTGAATGATCATAAATTCACAATTCGAGCTGTTTTTCTCCAGGAGTAGGATTCAGACAGGATTTATTAGTTCTCTGTGCTGGCTCTTTCCATCTTTTAAGAGACAGACTGACAACCTCTGTCCCCATAAATGCATGTATATACAAAGGGTCAAAATGTAATTTTTAACAACAGCCAATGGAGAATGCCATCTCCCTTAGAAAATAATAATAAAAAATAATTATCAGGTTTAAAAAACACTATCCATCTATTCAGGAAAAATACTATTCATATGTATTTGAATCATTAATTAATATATTAGACTGCAACAATATAAAGAATGACAATGTGAATAGAACTATGAAGAGGAAAAATTAAAACATTTTCTAATATAGGCAGTTAAGACAAGAGTACTCTTTCTACTGACTCTCTTTTATATTATTTTAAATTAATTATTTTTATTATTTAATTATTAATTTTCCATTAAAGTCTATATTTACATATTTCACCTTTTTGTGAGGTTTATCTCTTCTTGGGAAGCAGAAGTAAACTTTAAAACAAACCAAGCCGAATGAAATAAGAAAAAAGTTGAAATCTGCTATGGGAGTGACAAGGCATATCACAGAGTGAAATTCCTTTCTCTCCTTTTTTGCCTAGTTTGCCACACTATGATCTAGATGTGCTCTGTTTATGACAAATCATTTGTCAACACTCTCTTGCAATTTTCTGTGTGAAAAATTAAGCCATACTGCTGTGGCAAACTGCTTTGCTGCCTCTGCAGCTGCCAGCTTTTCTGGTTTTTTGCTCTTCTTAACAACAAAATACATTTGAAGAGTTTTTGGGTTTTTTTGTTCAAGTGGTTGTGCCAGAATGTTTTTAGTTTTTAGTGATCTTTGTTTACATTTGACATCTTTTATAACAGCATAGCCTGAGTTTTTCCCACGGACTTTAATAAACGTTGACTTTTTTGAACACAGTGCTAATTTATGCAATACAACATCTCTGGGTATTTCTCAAGGTGATTTTTAATCTAAACAAGCTTCTCTGTGTAACCTTGGCTTTTTGTCACACCTGAGAAATATGGATGGTGTGTGGGGGAGAAGAGGCTGCACAGGCTGCTTCCACTGCCAAGAATTTTTTATTTCAGACAATGACCTGAAAAATATCTGCTGCACAGATGACAATAAGCACTCTGGCAATTATTAACGTGCTTCAAGTCTTGTCTTTTCCCATTCCATAAAAGACAAAATGTTTTCTGTATGAGATGTGTCAGCACTCACTGGCAACATTGCAGTCACTGATGTACTGAACATCAGACTAGGGAATTAATTTATCCAAATAATTAGCTCATTTCTCTTCATTGCTTTTGTTTCAGACTATTGGACATCAAATGCTAGTCAGTACCATGTTCACAATAAATGTATGGAAAAATTGTCTTTAAATTTCAAATGGTTAATGTTATGATAGCTATCCTACCTGCCTGGATATAGTCTTCTATTCTAAAATTATCCTAGAGATGAGTTTCACATAACTTTTCCACATCGGCTGCTCTTGCTGTTACTTCTGCAGTATGTGTGCTGAGAAATCAAAGTTCTATGGCTCTAAAGATGTTTCCTCAATCTAGTCTGCGTGTGTGTAAACTTGATTTCAGAGGGGAAAGTTTTGTTGTTTTTTTTTTTTTGCAGTTCACAAAGTCCAGATTTTTTTCTGAAGGGAAGATTCTACTGAGCTTTTCCCCTGAATTTTCCACTTTGGCCTTTCCCAAATGGGGAGACATCTCTTTTCATTTTTACCATGCAGCTCTGCCATATCAGTGCTTTCCCCAGAAACTGGAACTGCATTGGCAATGGGAAACTCTGGGGTCATGTGCTGTGTTTGTTTGTGAGAATGTGAAGAGAAAATTTTCAGAGAGGCTAAGGAGAACATCTGCAAAGAAGCCTCTACAACCCCACCACAGGAGCTGGCCTGTTCCCATGTTTCAAAGCTCTTCCTTAAATACCCTTTGAATTTCTCAAAAGAAGAGGTAAATGGATACCTACCTTCATGTGACAAGCCTCTCATTCTGCCACCATAATGGCTTTCTAGTTTGCTTTCATTAAAGCTACTTCTTCAAATTTCAAGTGTAAAAGATGGTCTGGAATAATGCTGTCTCTAGGCAGGAAAAACTTCAAGTATCAGTACTAGGCAAAGAAAACTAAGGCTAATGGAGGACATCTGTTTAAATTTGATGGTGAATTGCTGGTGATATTTAGCCTCTTTTGTGTGTCAGATGAATGAAGTTGAGGCTGTAAACTGAAAAAAAAGAGGAAAAAAGTAGTTTTTTTACCAGCACAGATTAGACTATTTCTAGACGTATATAAAAAGAAAATGGAAATCACAGGAAGCATCCCCAGTTCATTCCTTGCATATAGTATGACCTAGATTCTTTGCAGCAAAAGTGCATTTGGAAGCAATATTTTTGTTTTGACATCTATCCCCACCTAGTGTCTGTGACCGTTATTTCAAAATAATTAATCTCAATTTTCTCCTTCTGATTGCTTTAATCTCCTCTTTCTCTAGCAGAGCACAGAAAAAAATAATCTGCAGTTTGCATAGCAGTGACTTTGCTGATAAATATGGCCTTTGTAAAGGAACTGCAGTCTTTTTGACTTCTGTGGGAAATACTCCTTTTTCTCTATCCTACAGGAATTAACAGATCTATCTACTGAACAAAAAAATAATCTCTATGAATGAAATCAATTAATGTTAGGCAAATTTTGCTCTCAGCCTCTTGCAACTTCTAATACTATGAACCTTGAATTATGTACAGCTACAAAACTCAAGGTTCATAGTATTAGAAGTTGCAAGAGACTGAGGGCAGAATTTACCTATATGAAAACCTATATTCAGTGGGTTTCATATCAGTATTTTGTATTTGTAAACTTACTAGCAAATGAACTGGCATCAAATATTTTCATCTCCTAGTATTTTTCCTTTTAATTCTTAAATGTTTGTAAAAGTAATAATTAGTATGTTTCAACTGCACTCCAACTAGCGTTTATCTGTTCTTAAATTATCAGACAGAATGAATATTTTCTCTGTGTTGCAGAGGATGAAAAATTTTCCTTTGACTTTATATGTTGTCAATGACCTTAATGAAATTGAAATTATAAGCAAAGAAGAAGCAGTTTACCTTTTTTAAACTGTAAATGTTCACAAGTCAGGGAACAAAAACTCACAACATTTTTTAGCCCAAATGACCTCACAAGTAACACATGAAAATAAAAAAGAAAAAGAAAGAGATTTTTAATAGCTGTAATAAACCAAATTACTTGAAAGAGACATGATTCTTTCATTTTTTGTAAGCTTACTTGAAAAGAAAATGAAATTGACATTAATAAATATGAGTAAGTAATGAAAGGAAAGCTAATAACATTTTGGCTTCCAAATGTATGTACTGGTATAGAAGCAGAAAGTGTTCTGGTCTGTTATTTTCACTCAGAAATTCTGTAGTATCTGAGGTGCTCTGGGTCACTCTGCCTGACTCCAGCTAGCATCCATAAGGAGAAAAGGACACAGACCTGTCAGTGTTACAATTTGAAGAGGCAATTATAAATCTGATGACAGAGTCACATGGTGATGAGTTCTTCAGCAACCTCAGCAGTGATTTTCCTTTAAGTAGTTCTGAGAAGACTGACAGATTTCCAGTAAAATCTCAGTATGTTGGGTTATTTTAATGAGAGAGACAATATTTATTTGTGGGAGAAAAATGCTGTTACACAGACTCTGACTTGTTCAACTTTCATCATACAATGAGGTAGGTGATGTAAGAGATTTGAAGATTTCCCCACACATGCAGTTTATCTAACTTTAGGAAAAGACCTTATTAAAATCTGTACCTCGAGGAATTATGTGGCAGCTATAACAGAACTTGTTTTCTTTGATACCACTCTTACACTGAAACGTCTTCAATTCAACTCCAAGATGGTGCAGAAAATATTAGAATTGTGTTTTCCCAGTTAACATTTTAAGTTCTTCCACCTAAAATTTGGACAGAGTACCAGATATCTTTTTTGCTAAAGCCAAAAGTTGAGAGTATGTAACTTTTTTCAAAACTTCAAATGTAGCAAATATCTATGTTAAAACAGACATATTATACAAAATTTAGACATCCATAAAATCTCATTCCATTATGCACTCAGTAACATATAGAAAATTGAAAGGGACATAAGTTGCATTAATAGAAACAAAGTAATTTAAAAAATTAGAATTAAAAAAGATAAAATTAAAAATTAGACCTATGGCTTGCACAACATTTCTGTATAATGCAAGAGCAAGGGGCTTATGAGGAAGAGTTGCAATTAGAATGTATTTTTGGTGTAAATGAAACTGATAGAGTAGCACTCCAAAACTAACATAGCAATGTATTATAGGATGAACATTTTCAGTAGAAATGATGTCTTGCGCTTTAGGCATTATGCAGCTATCATGTATTTTTAGATTTTCAGAATGAAATATTCTGGTGGTCACTAATTAAGTAATTTCAAATTGCCTTCTGAAAGGTTAATGTATTGCTTCTGGTATTGTTTGTCAGCTTGAATGTTGAAGAATGAGATATATATGAGAGCAGGGTATTTTAGTTATCTGAATATTGGCAAATTGTGAGAGTTGTCCACCTATACAATCCAGATTGATATGCAGGATTAAAGGATTATTTGTTTAATATTTCTACTAGAAAAATAAAAAAAGAAGAAATATTCCCTGGCAGCTAAGAATGAAAGAAAAATATGACACTATATATGAATTATATATTATATACTGGGAAGTTAATTTAAGTATTTTGTATTATTTTCATTGTGCTCATAATAATTAAATCATAGGTCAAATAGTAGGTGTAAATTTACAGATACATAATGATAAATCAAAGATCATAAAATATATGTGCTGTGGGAGAAATACAGCATATCTGTATCTATGGGGAAAAAACCACTCTGCTAGATCATTCAGCTTGACAGGACAATTCAGGACTGATACAAGCCTTCCCCAAATATTGTGGAATATCATGTATTACATCTTTTTGGTCTAATTTTAGCATTCTAAGAAATATGTATGGTGGCCCTTCATGTTGTCTTGCACCTACATTTGTATTACAGGAAAGGTGAAAGCTTAAAGGCAGGACAAAGGAAGTTCCTTTTTGGATGAAGGATCATTGCCACTGCAGCAACACCAGCCCTTGCTGCAGCTTTGTTTGACTCAGTTCACATGTCTGCGAGAGTGAGTTCCTGCAGGGACTGATGTACATAAAGCCACCCAAGACATTATGAACTGAGCTCAGGGTATTACCACGTATATACCAGTTATCACCATTCACCCCAGTGCTTAGAAGAAACAAATTATCTTGTGCTACAGCTGACTCTAACATGCACCATAAGAAGGGTTGCAATTTTCTTTTCTTTCTGGTCATTAAAAGCAAAATTTTCATCTACTAAATAATTGAATTTGAACAATGGAATAACAAACAATGAAAATATAAACTGCATAATTGCATGTGACTTTAGATTGGCTCAAGACTTTTTGCTATTCTTTAATTTTTTTCCCAGCAGGAGATATTTTTATTATTTAATAAGTTTTTTGAGGTTGTTTTTTACCTGCTATAGCTAAGAGGAAGCAAACTGCAATACCTCCCTCTAGTATCTGTTTCTTCTTTTTTGCAAAATTGAAAAATTGATTGCTTCCATTTTATTGCTGATTGCTGTTGCTTTATTTATGATGGTTACTCTGCAATCAATAGGAATTCTGTCACCAACCACTTTTGAAATGTTCTTAAGCCGTGGCATGTTCTAGAGCTTTATGAATACTACAATGTCCCAGTGCTCGGTGAAAATACTAAGTGCAGTTAAAACGCTTAGATGTTTAGAGATTTTTTGAATGTTTAATTTGTGTGTACATGTGATCCAAAATGAATGGTTTTGGCTTGGACAAAATTTTGCTTCTGTGGTGTGTATGGAAATATCACTAAATATAGAAGGCATAAAACAGAGCAATAATTAAATGTCTGGGCTACTGAAGGCATGTTCCCCAACCAGAACTATGTCAAATTAATCTCCAGAATGTGACCATGTTTACATTAATCTGTGTATTCATGAAATCTGTTCACTGTACTGCATTGTTACATGACTAAATTTGCAAACATTTAGGCATATCACAAAACACAGCTAGTTATGTTGATCAAAGACTAAGGAATTAAAATTTTGTCCCTATCTTCTCCAAATATCCTGGCTTTGTTCAGTGTAACTCATGACTTAATAATATCCAACATTGCTTTGGACAAAATGGCATGTATTTTTCATATTATGATTCATTGGTTGTGTGTTGTACCTTGTCACATGCAATATAACCATGTGATTTCAAAATACAAAGGAACAGAGTACAACTGCTAGCCTGCCAAACAGCACTTTAGGTAAAAAAGTCCATAAATATTACTTCATCGAGGGCATTTATTTTCTCTCTCTGTAATTATGGTTTAGCACTTAAAACATGCACTGTTACATCTCAGACATTAATTTATGCAAGTGGTGTAGTTAGTACTGAAAGGAGGAGTTTCAAATATATCACTATTTAGATGTATATCTAGGCATATCTAGTCAGGATTATGACAACACTAACAGTCTCTCTCCCATCACAGAGTGAACTAGCAAATTGTGATTAAAATTTGGAACTTAGAATAAGTCAACTGGATTGATGAAAACTAAAGGATTAGGTCTGAGGGACTTTTTTGTGTGTGTGTTTGATGAGATCTGATTTTAATTAGATTGATAGTAGTGTCACATAATTATGCTGTATACAGTTAGCATAAAAAAGACCCCTGAGCAGAAACTGGGACAAGAACAATGACTTTTGTTAATGAGGAAAGAAAAATGGATACCATTTGATCTTTGTATAATTTAACAGAATACCACCAAACATCAAGTTGTTTTCAAACAAGTTTTCACTAAATGTGCTATGCCCACACACATTCTTGTATGAACATTTTCCACTAGTCACCTTCATATTCTATTTCTTAGTTAGAAATTTCTCCAAAATTGAATTCACTCACTGAAATAATTTCTCATATTAAATGAAAAAATAAAACCAAAAGACCTGATAAACATCTGTTTAACCTCTTTCAATTTCGAAAATAATAAATGAAATTTCCCAGGGAGATCAATTAATCCACAGGAAATATATAGTTCAAAAACTAAGTTGTGAAAGTACTCTTCTAATTAACAACACAGCATGTTTTGTGCCAGTTTCTTTATGCTGAATGAGATAATTTCAAAACTTACTAATGAATCAGGGTCCAACATCAGCTGTATAAATTTTGTTACATACAAACCATTCATTTTTTTTAATAAAGCAAAGAGATTTTTAATAACATGGAGGAAATGTATTACAATTACAAAGCTGGTTTAGTGCATTTAGCTGATATGTAATCCACATGTTTCACTTATGAAAGTTTTTTAAAGTGGTTTCTAGAATATGGATCTCTTCGTAAGGGAGATTGAGTTGTGGTTGAATTCCACCCCTTGATATCTAGTCTGTTTGTCAAGCTCTCTTTGGCTGCTCCAGCCACATTCAAATTAAGTTAATTACCTCATTTGACAAACATAACTTAAAAGTTTTTTAGTGAGGCATCTGGGCACTCTATGCACAATTTAAAAATTAACAAAAAAAAAAAAAAAAACTGGAAAGGAAAACTGCTTCAAAGAATGCTTGGAAGCCTGACTCCAGCTTGGGTGCAAAGCAATGCTTTCCAGACAAACTGACTATGCATTTCTTGACTGCATATGGAGTCTAAGTTGGAAACATCCAACTTTGCAAGCAAAGCTCAGTTCTGTTAATTTCCAGTACCACATTCTGCTCTTGTGTTCTTGTATGTCTCTAACTGAAATCTATATTTAGATAACTAATAGTAAGTGTCTTTAAAAATTCATTAGACATATGTAGTGCTTTAAGATTTCAGGTAGGCTTGATTCTATTAATTGTTTAAATGCACATAAAGGTGTTCTCTGCGTTAGAATATTACTAAGAAAAGTTAATCAGGTAGCTCAGGTGTGGGCTCACTGGGGAGCTCCTTGCTGGGTTTCTCTCACAGCTGGTTCAGCGGCAGTGAACAGGGGGACCACACAGTGGTGGGCCTCGAAATGTAGAAGGCACCAGAGTTTCCCCACTTCCCCTCATACACACTGGTCTGTCTGTAAGAACAAATCCCTTCCAGACACCACCTTTCGTTCCTCTTTAGCTTCTAGAAATTTCCCCCTGTTCTACAGAAGAAAAAAGAAATCCCACATGTCGCAGAGATCTGGTCATACAAATTATAAGCAGATGTATTTGGAACACTGTGAACATATTTGGGAAAGGTTTCTTGCTGTGTAAAACCAGTTTCAGTCCTCAGATCTAGACAGATGAGCAAGTTGTGTTCAGTGTCTTGTCAGCCCATGGCATTAAATGAACACTTTGATTGAAATAATTCGCTATATTTCTAGCCATCTAAAAGTAAAATGTCAAACCTAAAGGCTGGATGTCAAGAATTCTCCAGTCATCATTGAAGGGAAAATGAAACAAGTCATGGAAAACATCACCCTGAAATATATGTCAAAATACATGTATGACAGAAAGGTGATTAGCGACAGCCTACGTGGCATCACTAAATACAAATCATGCTTGATTAACCCAGTGACCTTCTGTGATGGAACAACTGCATCAGCCAACAAGTGAAGTGCCCTCTACCCAGAGTTCTCTAAGTCTTTTGATATGGTGTCCCATAACATTCTTGTTATTATATCAGGAAAATACAAGTTTGGTGGATGGACCATTCGGTGGATAAAAAATTAGTTGGATGGCTGCAGCCAAAGAGGAGTAGTCAATGGCTCAGTGTCCAAGTGGAAAAACAGTAATGGGTGGCATCCCTAAAGACCCTGTACTGGAACTAATACTATTTAGTAGATTTATCAACAACATAGACAGTGGGATTGCCAGCTCAGCAAGTTTGCAGGCAACACCAGCTGAGTGGTCTTCTTGATACTCTGGAGGGAAGGATGACATCCAGAGGGACTTTGCCAGGCTGATTCCATATGAGCATCCATATGAGCATCATGAAGTTAAACAAGGAGAAGTGCAATATCCTGCAGCTAGACCAGGATAAACCTCAGTATCAATACAGGTGATGATATTTGTTGATGAATAGATTGAGAGCAGCCCTGCAGAGAAGTATTTGAGGATGTTGGTGAATAGTAAATTGGACACTATCTGGCAATGTGCACTTGCAGCTCAGAAAGCCAACTGTACCCCTGGCTGCGTCAAAAAGAACTGTGGCCAGCAGGTTGAGGGATATGGCTCTCTCCCTCTGCTTTCATGAGACAGCACCTGCTTCCATCTCTAGGACGCTATAAGAACATGCACTTCTTGGACTGAATCCAGAGGAGGGCCATGAAGATGA
The DNA here is from genome assembly GCF_035770615.1 of Melospiza melodia melodia. Taxonomy (NCBI): domain Eukaryota; kingdom Metazoa; phylum Chordata; class Aves; order Passeriformes; family Passerellidae; genus Melospiza; species Melospiza melodia. The sequence goes on from NC_086194.1 coordinate 57,555,483, forward strand.
TCAGGGATCTGGAGCACTGGTTTTTGAAGATCCCTTCCAACCCAAACAATTGTAGGACCCTGTGATTCTAAAATGTGTCTTTGCACACAGTCATGTATCTCTTCTAAGTCTTTCTATTAGGAAAGCCTGAGAGAGTTGAGGTTCCTCAGCCTGGAGAAGAGAAGGCTGCAGGGAGATGGTATTTCAGCATTTCAGTATAAAAAAGAGACCTATGAGAAAGATGGAGAAAGGCTTTTTACAAGGGTTTGTATTAACAGAACAAGTGGTAGTGGTTTTAAACAGTGAGTAGGTATAGATTGAATATAAGAAACAAGTTTTTTCTCTATGAGGTCAGTGGCCTGGCACGGGTTGCCCAAGTAGTTGTGGGTCATTCATCCTTGGAAGTGATCAAGGTCATGTTTAGAAGGGGCCTTGAGAAACCTGATCTAATGTAGGCTGTCCCTGGCTATGGCAGGGGTGTTAGACTAGATGGTTTTTGAAGATCCCTTCCAACCCAAACAATTGTAGGACCCCGTGATTCTAAAATGTGTCTGTGCACACAGTGATGTATCTCTTCTAAGTCTTTCATTTTAGAAGAGAAACACACTGTCAAGGTGCCTTTCTTCCCTGACTGTACAGCAGATCTAGAAGAACTAACTTAGACTAAATGGTTTAGTTGGATGTTGAATAGTGTTTTGTTTTTTTTGATCTGATGTCCTAATTTTTGGCAGTTTAATCAATTATGTAAATTAGAGACTTTGGGCTCTTTATCTTTACTTGTTCCAGATTTAATACTAGTTAATACTGTTAATACTGTCTAGACCCTTTTAATATCTCCTCTGCAGCACTGAAAAGCAATAAATTGTGACATTTTATTTGTTGGGAGAGACTAAGAAATTGTTTTAAAGCAGATAAAAATTATGGTATATTTTTGTGAACATGCATAAAACAAGTGTTTCTGGTGGTGCATTGAAGAGGAATCTTCATAAATCATAGCTTGTTAAAGTCACCCATAAGAATGGAGCTTTAAGGAATTAAGAGCCATAGAGATGAAATTTAAAGGGGGGCTGAATCTTATGGAAGACATCTTTAATACCTTCTATTTAGACTTTCAATTTGCATAAACAAGAGCTGCTCAATCAAAGAGACTTTGAGAAAGCCTTGTGAAGCACAGGCAGACCACTTCATTTGTGAGTACTGGGAACTCTTCTGAGTTTTCCAATGATTAAATTAAGATATTGCCTTGCCATTAAACCACAAAATCCTTATTCTGTTCAGTAACACACACTAAAAGAAATAATGCATTTTTAACAAAGATTTTCCTTCAGAGTAATAGCAATAGAGAAAATGGAAAAAAAAAAACCAAAAACCCAAAAAAAGATTTGAAGTAATCTTTAAATATTTTGGAATAATTTGCTGATTTTTATTCAACATTTGGTTTATCTTGTTTTCAGATCTACCACTTTGGAAAAAAAAAGGCAAAGTTAACTTCTTGTAACTATTTCTCTGGTGTCAGACTGGCATCCGGTGGTAACCTTCATGCAGAAGATAAACCTCAGGAAACATCCATCTTTCTTGTTTTGGTTATCTTACAGGTGACAGGATCTACAGGGATTAGTTCATTATTTGTAGATGTAGCAACATCCTCCTGTACAGAAATCACAAATGCTTGTGTTGTGTCTAGTATGGAGCAGATTTCCTTCTTCAGATTCAGTTTATAAAGACATTTCTTTAAGTTAATAGAGTGTGAAGTTAAATTGATTAGTGATTTTGCACTGCAGTTCTAGAGTGCTTTCTTGGCCTTAGTCAGGATGTAATTTTTCACTGAAAATATCTTGTCAGCAGGTGCAATGGTGCTTGAAAATGCCAACAGATCTTCATTGTGTCATTTGACATTTTCAGAGTGCCCATGCACATTAATTAAGCCTAATGGATACCACTTGGTTCCAGGTGAAGTTAATCTCACCTGACTATATTATGTCTCAAAACCTGATGCAGAATATTGCAATTTAAAAATGTGTATTTTTTACTGTTGACTGTCAACTGCCTGGCAATACAGCCTGGGCTGTAAAGCTCAAATGGAGAATCTCACATTGCTAGACATAAGGGCAGGAAAGCTGTCCTAGGAAAATATTTTTGAAACCTGTCTGACTGGGCATGTGATGTCTGGTGGGAATCAAGTGGGGACCCATGGGCTCACTGGAGCTGCCCACTGCAAAATGGCTTGAGTCCCATCAGTGAAACTTTGAGGTGGTATGATTTTGATTCCCAGAGTGGCTCCAAAATGGTCGGACAAGAACACTTCATTAATGTTGGAAAGACTGAAGTCTTTATAGGGAAAACCAGCCTTCAGGAGTCTTAGACTCCTGAGGATGTAAGCACATGGTAGGGAAGATCACTCAGCAGTGCAGCTCCTTACTTTGCAAAGAATACTTTCAATTGTATGTGATTTCATTTATGTGTTCCTTTTGTAAGCCATTAATAAAACTAAGTGTTTGAGTTTCTATGCTCTATTACTTGAGTTGTTGAAGTCTGTTTTTGTGTTAAATTACAAGGCTGGCATAAACTATATTGTGAACATTTTGAATACCCACCTCCAGCCTTCTCCCTCTATCTCAGGAGAGAAGTGTTCCTTTTCCCATTTATTTTAATGAAATGTGTAGTGGTTAATTAAAATAACACAATTAAATGTGTAGCATTTTTTTAAATTTGTTTTTTGTTCCCTGTAGAACTGACTAATTGACTTATACCAAAATGCTAACTTTGCAATCATCTTCTTGCTTAACCTGCAATGGGACTGACTTTCAGATTTTTCCTAGATTTACTTACTCCCCTCATTTTGGAATTTGTCCAGCTTTAACACTGAGGCAGTATTTTATGCATAGACATGATTTATTAATCTGTAGGAACAAAAGCCTCATGCATAAATGTGCATGTACCATCAAAGTCAATAAAGGCATGGCCAGGTGAATATTAGTGATCATTTTACATCTGATTACTAAATAATAAATGATCTGTATATATATCTAATGTGTATCTGCATCTAATCTGATACTAAATGATTAGTATTATTTTACATATGCTAGTTATCATCTCTCAGTCAGCATTTTGATGCCATCTTATTGGATCCTATAGGTGGCCATGCTTACAGTCCTGTTCTGTTAAATGTAAAGTAAAACTAGATTAATTTTACCTTCCTTCAACACAGATAAAGTATTTCATTTGAAGAAGAGGTAAAACCTTAAGTGCATGGTAATGAGTGAGTGAAGGATAATGAGGTAAGGCCAAGTGCCTCTGAATAACAAATAATTCATAAATTCAAAGATAAAGCTTCTGAGATCCCTTAAACTTGTCTCAATATTAGATAAAGTCCAGGAACATAGACCTGTCAAAAATGAAACTCTTGACAAAACTTCTGGTGAATGAAGTAAAATTGGAGCCCTGTGGCTCCAGGCAAGTGTTGGCTCTGAGACGACTGGTCATGAGCTCAAAGAGAGGGGCATGTCTGTCACTGGGGCAATGCATTATTACTTTATAATATCTATTAAAGGGATTATGTCCAGACTTACGAGGTTTTCAACGGGTAAACAAATTAAAATTGTACACAAAAATATCTTCAACTATAAAATTGTACAAAAATATCTTCAACTATAAAACCCCCTATGGCAAGCCCCACCACCACAACCAACCTCATCCCAAGACCATAACCAACAACACCCCAGGTTTAACGTATAACACCACCACTTAACACCACAACACCACAACATAACAGCCCCACCACCACGACCAACCTTATCCCAAGACCATAACAACAATTAGCCCAGGCTTCTGGATAGGGGTCCATCGCCAAAGACACTGAATAAACAAACACTACCCATCCCCCCTAAATAAACCATAACGAGCACCAAAGACACAAAAGAGACCCCTAAACTTACTAGTCACACCCTGCAACCGCTGCTACAACCAGCCCCAACACCCCGTAGTAAGGGGAGGGGTTAGATGCAGCTGCCAACCCCCCTAGAACACAACACAACCCTAAAAATAAAACAAATTCTATCATAAATTCCTACCTGGCCTTTCTCTGAGATTTGTGGCCTGAAAAGCCATTGTTACAAAATTTAACTACAGGAATGCCTAGCTATGCCTTTCCTTCCCCCACCTCCCTTCCCCACCCAGCATGTTTTCTTCATGCTTTCACGGTATGTATAACAATGCATCACACTCTGCCCCATCAGACAGCCCATGAAATGTAGGATAATCTGCATCACACCTCATGCCCTTCCATCAAAAACAGTCTCAAAGACTTGAGTGCATGCATGTGCCCCTGATAGTTTCATTCATAAAGGACAGGATATCAGTTAAATACCCTTCATAAACTTTCCTTTTGCCAAGATCTCCCTCCTCCTGACCTTCCTCCCAACCCCTGCCCCTCCTACTTTGATCCCCCACTAAAGAATATATAACAAAGACCAAATTGCCTCTTGTCAGAGGAAGAAGGTAAAAGTGAGGCTGAAGCAAAAAATATAATAAAAGCTGCCTGTGAGATCAAAATAGGTGCTTGGCTCTGAGATAAGAAGCTATCTCTTCACTGTGGATGTCTAGGCTCCCCTCTTCCATGGTGAAAGAGCTTTAGGTGTTTTAATCTAAGCAATGAGAACATACAGATTTTGTTATGTGTGCTACCCCCAAGGCTGCTAATGTCACATGCAAACTGCAATGCATGTTTCCAAAGTAAATAATTATAATAATAACTGCTTGTTTGACTGCTTTAAAAATAATGATTGGTTTATTTCTAAATTTGAAAAAATTTAAAGAGATTTTTACTTCCTGTTGGAAATTTTTTCTTCCTGCACAGAGTAGCTGTATATCATTGATTCAAGACTGGTCTTGGAAGCCTCTGCTACAGAGACTCTTAAATGATGAGCTGTGCCCAAGAATTTCCTCCTGTGTTACTAAGCTATGCCTTGAAACAAATGCTTAATACCTTCTTTTCTTAGAGAAGGCAGGGAGGGAGCGGGACCAACTGTATGTTACATGACTGGTGGCTGAAGGTGTTTTAGATCATACTCCTGCAGTAAAGACCTTGATGTCTGGTAGGATCTTATTTTAAGAGTTTATGTGGATCTAGAGTCTAATTCCTTTTCCTCGCTGTTTCCATCTTGGTAGTAAAGTACTGAGATGAAACAATAAAACCAAAGGATCCAGGATAAGAAGGGCTATTTACAGATATGAGAAAGGCTGATATTCTTACTGCAAATTACACTAGCATTAGAAGAGCTTAATTTCTGATCTGACAAAGGGCAGCTGGGAGAAAATCAGGGAAAGGGCTTATGATAGTTTCAGGCAGATTTCCAGAGTTGCAGCAGAAAGCATTTATGGGATGAGAGAGAGAGCAGGCAAGGCTGTGGCAAAAAAAAAGGTACAGTGGCACTCCAATGGAGGCCAAGACAGAAGACTTCACCTCTTTGTGTGCATGACATTTAAAAATTGCCCAACAAAAATGTGGTGATTTGGAGATAAATCCATATCACCAAACCCTGCTGTGTGTTCTGAGTTGGAAAGGGAGTCCCTAAGATCACTAGGCATCTCTTTGCCTCAGAAAGACATGAGAATGTAAATGTTCTAATTGAAGGAGTTTTACACTCCACTGCCCAAAACTTCAGTATTAATAAATTGTATTAAAATTGTTTTGCACAGATACCTTCAGAAATAATCAAGTGATATTAGCCCACATCAATCTTTGGATAATTTTACAGGCTGGAAAATGTGTCTCAAATTAATATTTGTCCCATGTGTTCTGATGGTCACATTTGGATGTGCCCTGTAGGTTCTATTTCTACAGTTCTTTAATATCTGACTCATTTGAAGTGAGGATATCAGCAATAATAAACTATGAACATAGTTTAAACATGGGCAATAGAGTAAAATTCATAGTGTTTATGTTTTTATGTAAAATTTAATGTTTCTTCTCAGGAGGCTGAACCTGGTATTTTTGTAGCTAATATCTATTTCACTCCTGAGAGACATTAATATATCTTAGCATATGTCAAAAATAAAACACACTAGAATTAGGCTGAAATCAAAAAAGGGCTCGTTAAAATCTCAGTCAAGGCTTCTCACTACCTTAAGTTACTGAAGTGAAATTTTACATGTTTTAGGAAAGGAAAGGTTTAAGACATAGATTTTTCTAAAAGAAATCAACGTGTTATTTCACAGTCTAATCAGCCTCTACTGTTCATTGTAACCTTTTAATAAGCTGTAAAAACTCATTGGAATAATTTTACTACATAATGTTCTCTTTTAAAGTTAAAGGAGAGACTGACTTGCATCACGTATTTTTCAATTTCAGTTTCAATTTTACCAAATTAAACTATATAAAAATCAAAAAATAGGATACCAATTTTCTTTTCCTCACCAAAGCATAGTTTTGAAAAAAGCCATATGTGAAAAATAGTTTTTCCTTACAAATTAAGTTTTCCCATTACTGCTCCTCACAAATCCAATGTTAAATATTCATTGAATCTGATTTTTTCAGTGTTTTCAAAATAACACCTCAGATACAATTTTTTTCACTTTTAAATTTGTAGGTGCTTTCTTACATGTTTTCTGTTTGTTTTGTTTTTTTTTTTTTTTTTTCCCTTGGTGTCTATGGTTTTTAAGATGAGACGTATTCATATGCTCACTTATACTTACTTGGGTATCTGGAGATTTTCCACTACTTAAATTGCCACTTATTCAGTAAAAATTATATGGCTGATCTTGTAGCAGTATTTACTTCAATGCATTGCTTGTCAAAGCAGGTAGAGACTTGTGATTTAGTGTTAGGCCAGCTTACATCACATCTTAGCGTTTTATGTCATCATCTCTGAAAAGGTAATGCTAGAATCACACTTTACTGTGCAAATCTGCTAGCTTTCTTTGTGTTCTTTGAGTTCAAGAGTTCAAGAACTCTTTCTGGAGTTCTTTGTAAATAATTCATATTCATTTTCGTAACAATCTGTGAAGTATATTGAAATTCACAGGTTGTTTTTTTTGGCAGAAGAGATAACACTGCCTAAATGCCTGCTCGTTTGTATGCAGAGTTCTGCATGACTGAAGAAAACCTAATTTTTGAAAGTTTTGATATCTCTTGAAATGCTACCTTTGGAACATTAGACTAGTATATTTGCAGGGTGCCTTCAAAGCTGGCATGGAGGGTCTCAGAAGTCCAAGGTCCTTAGGTTAATTAAATCTCAAATAATGTTTAAACGGGGAAAAGCAAGTAGTTCAGTGCTGCTGGTCTCATTTCTATTTCTGCAAGTCTCTCTTACTAAGCAAATGAAAGCCTCAGTCTTGTGTCTTTGGTTACAGGTACGCCATGCACCTCTGCTGGCTCTCCATCACTTCTGAATTTTAGTTTAAATGCACAAACTGAAGCACATTGCTGCTGTTTTGCCACCACCAGCAGGCCAAAAAAGGATTTCTCTGCATGTAGGATGCAATATGATATAACTGGCTTTTTAGTCTATGCACTTACAGATATCCTGTCTAATGGAAATGCTTCCTATCCAATTATTAATGGAGGAGCACTGAAAATGCCAGAGGAAACCTACCACTTCTCCAGTTTTCTTGATGTTTCTTACATGACCTTCTTGTATACGATCCTCTGTTTCTGACGATTTACATCCCCTTAAAATAAGGGCTTTTAAAAAAGAAGTTATCAAATAACCTGTAACCTTGTCTAACCTTTAGAAAATCAAAGGTTTTTGTGAAGGAAGAGATTTGACCAAAGAGCTACTAAAGTTTAGGGAAAGGCTGAGGCTGCCAGTCAGTGGTCGTTTCTGAAACCTGAAACACAGTGTTCTTTTACTGCTCTCACACAGTTATCATGGTTGAATGAAGCAGAATTTCTTTACATATAGATAACAAAGTATGCATATAGAAATATGATATTGTACTGTGCACTCAGTGTATGCAGGTCTTGGAAAATATACATTTGTACTTTCTATAACATGTGAAACAACAATTTCAAGCTTTAGTATTTGCATATGAACTTTGTGGGAGATAGGTTCTTTTAATATGGATAAAATGTAAAATGATGAAATAAATTTAAAAATTGGGAGAGAGGACAATTTAGAGAAACACCAAATTTCTGATATAATTTGTATATACATCTGTTTATCCTTATTGAACTACCAAAAAAAACCAAACCCACATAAAACGCTAATGGTGGCACCACACATTATTTTATCTTTCAATAATGGATTGCTTAAAAACTGAAGTGAAATCAGATTATTCATTTCTACAATTACCTTTGAAATTAAAAACTAAAACAATTAGAATGCCTGTACTGGTGAAACAAATGGGGGAAATGCTGTAAGTGAACTTCAGTAGAAGAAAGATGGAATATTATACTGAGGATCTTCCTTGTGCTGTCTTCCCTTTTTTGGTCATATGCTTTTGAAAGTAATATTTTGTTTTAACTGGAACTTCCAATATTGCTACTTTCAGTTTCCATAATTTCCATTAATTTTCTCAGGTATATATTTGTCAGCATACACCCAGCTGCAGGCACTGCAGTAGCCCCATGGGGATGGGTCCTGTGAGTTTAAGCATGGTGAAGTTTTCAGAGGATCAAGATGGCACTTAGACAGTAAGTAATTTAGAAATTTAAATGGAGCATTTTGAATGCAAAAGGGAAAAATGTGAAACACAGCACCTCTTTCTAAGTGTTTTTGAGGCTGAAAAACCAGCTGTGATATTAATATATATTTTAATTTGAAGATTTAGTCATAAAGTCATTGAAATCTTTCATATTATTGCCCAGACTGATGTATATAAACTGTTGAGACAAAAGATTAATTATTTGCAGGACAGGTCTCAAGTTACTGAAAACTGAGATAAGCTGAATTCAAATATGTTTCATTGCATTTTAAAGTGTAGAGAAGCATCACTATGAGCAGAACTAAGTTTTCTTATTTTTCTCTATATAGCTATAAACCAAAAATGTGATTTTATAAATTTATAAATTAGGACCTTCATTAATAATTTGTAGTTTTTTTATACATGCAAGCTGTATCTGTCCTTTTATGTGCCACAGAATGAAGATCCCTGTTGCATGCAATTGGCGTATGTGGAAGACAAAAGCTACATTATCTCTCCTCAGTGGAGTGAATGTTTACAATGTTTAATATAGTTAAGTTTTATTTTCCCCATGAGTTATTCAATAATCCATAGCTAAATCTTTTCTCATTCTTCCCTTTTGACAGCTTGAAACCCCAGAGTTTGGGGTTTTTTTCAATGAGGTTTCATTTTTTTTCAGCAGAAGCCACCTGTGAACAGGAATGTTCACCAAGTGAACTGATGCTTATTGAGGGAAGAGCTGAGATGCTTATCAATGTAGGCACAAAGAGCTGACAGGAACCTGAAGTCCAGTTCTGGCTGAACACTGGTAACAGCAATAGAGCTTTAATAAAGAAGGATCCATAGAACATTCCATCTTCACATTCTCACACAATGCAGCTACAGAATGCTTAAAATCAAGCAGACAGAAAGAATAGCAACCCTTGAAATATGCCAGAGAAATAGAACAAGGAAGGTCAGATTTCAATAGGATAGCAAGGAAATTGGAGACACTGGATATGAAATGTAGTCAACACTGGGATCATAAGCCTGATCTATCAATTAAGTCTCTGATGGATCTATCATTTAAAATCTTTTCTCTGTCTGTGAATGATCACCTCAGAAAAGTCTCTTCAAACTCCCATAATTCTCAAAATTATGCATTGAAGGGAGATTGTAAGGAGGAATCCTTTCTGAATGTTGCAGGAAACTGAAAAGCACAGGATTAACATAGTCCAAATATGGTGCAAATGAGCAGTGATTCAGTTTTGGATCTCCTGAGCAATACCCAGATAAAGTGTCTTTAAAAGGAAAAAGCAAGTCCTATATTTGATACAGATCCGGCAAAAAGCAATCTTATGTGATTCAGAAGAATATTACTAGAACCACACTGTTTCAAAATGTTTTGACTAAAGTTAATTAAATTGTAACATTTGCAGTGAAGCCTTTGGTGATGCTGAAAATTTGTTGCCCCTTGGAATGTGCTCCTGCATAAAATTACTTCAGAATCTTTTTGTCCCTAAAGTCATCAAATAAGCCAGTTTTTATGAGGCTGAGTTATATTAGAGGACTTTTTGGACCCAATATTCGGCATCATCTATTAAAAATTATCTTGGAAGTATATTCTATATCAAGGTGTGTTTTCTTTCCTTTAGCAGCTTTATTCTGGTGTCTATGTTAATAATTCTCTGAGGCAAATCTCTCAGGACGTGTCATGCAAAACATTGCGCTCAAGATTTCTTTTCATCTCTGTATTCTCTGCACACCTTGTTTAAAATGAGATACATTGATAGGTCCTGGAAGAAATGGGAGAATTACCATTTCTTTTCCTGAAGGCTGAGATTAAAAATGCTTCCTTTTTTGTTGTTCCTTCCAAAGGCAGGAAGATGTTTTCCTCTGTTGTCTGTGGAAACATTCCTGTGAATATTTATTTCAAAAAATTTTGTAATACTACTTTCTGTTGACAAAATTTTCCCAAGATATTTCAAGGATTATTTGGGTTTTTCCTAGAAAAATTGGCAGAACATAAACACAATGTAACAATAGACCTGTTTCAGACCAGCAGTGTTTGTCTGCTATTCTGAAAATGCTTCTGTAACAGACAACTTTGCAGATGTCAACTGTTAACATGCTAACTTCATCAGTTTTCCTTTTTTGCTATAAGTATAGACTTCCTAGCTAAATCACTGCTTGTATTCTAATACAATTACATAAATGTTGTAAAGTGTTTTGCTGTTTGGGTTTTTAACTTTTTTTTCCTTTCAATTATGTTTAATTTTTAAACTTGAGCCTTGGGAATAAAAATATTAAATGAAGTTTTGAACATTTTTTAATGAATATCCAGGTTCTCATATTTATTGTGTGAACCACCATTCTGCACAAGCTTGGTACATTGCAGTACCAGTCCAGTTTAACAAGTGTCAGGAAACCATCTCCCTTTTCCCCTACCATTCCATTTCATCTATTAGATTAAATAACACACCCAACGGGGTGTGCTGAAAGTGTTTTGAAAGGTTTTGCTGGCTCTGTGTCCACAAGATGTCAGTGTGGATTTTTAATTCACTTGTACTCTTACTGTCTGTCTTATATTGGTGAAAAAATCGTGACAAACTCTGGCAACCCCTCAGCAGACATTTCCTTTGAAGCTGGAAGGAGAATTCATCACGTAAAAATCCCATTATTGGCCTGAGTCTCATCTATGCTGTTTAAAGGGATCAGGCTGGTGTTTCTAATCTTTCCTTGGAGGAGAAGTACTAAACTTGGATGTGTGTATTGAGCACAGAGACTAGTGAAACTAGTCTGACAGCTGGCACCAACAGGGCTGGTGGGACTGAGCGGTAGAAGACATTGCTGAGTTCTGCAGCAGAAAAAAATGTGCTAATGGCACAGAGCTGCAAAACCTTGCTAAAATCACTCAGATACAAAGCTTGCTAGGCTGGGGTATAGCGATTTTAATTTTTTTTATCATGAATTTATCTTTCTGCATTGGCTTGAATTGCATCCTCTCTTTGGTACCATGCAGTTGGTTTTAACTGGTTATCTCAGCCTACCAAGTATTGTTTAGGAATAGGTCCTGCATATTCATCTCCTTCTGTTTAAAGCCTGTTAAGCTTGGTGATTTTAGTTCAGGTTGTTTACTGTGTCTTGCTATTTATACATCCCTGTAGCAAGGGAAAAAGCTTCCCGAATTTGGTAAGCTTTCAATGCCCAAATAGCTGCTGCTTAAATCCCACTGAATTTCATCTGAGTTGCCAGCTTTTGCTGAGGAGAATTCGATTGACCTTAATACTATGGATATGTGGCACATAAGAGGCATTTAATCAACTCTCACACACCACTGCTTTGAAAGCTGCTTGAAAACTCTGAAGAGATCTTGATAAACATTTTATTAGAATGTATTTTTAATCAATTGTTTACTTCATGCAGCCACATACTGGAGCTATTTACATTTTTTTTCTTTAGATAAATGAACTAAAGTGAACTGTGGTTAGTAGACTACTTAATATTTTCTAAGTGAGACTTGAAAAAAAACAATGGCTTTGAATCCAAATTAAGGCAAATCTACAGAAAACATCTTCTAGCTCTATACACAAAAAAAATGTGATTGATGTGCCTTGCATGGCAGAACCTGGTTTATTTCCAATATGTCTCTCAAGGTAAGACACACAGCAGGGAATCCGCATTTATCAAATCCAAAGCTCTTTTTTTTTAACAATTACGAAGAAGTTAAAAAATGTATCCTCTGCCTATCATAAGGAATATCAGGGTTTTTTTTTCATTGAGAAAATACATTAAAAATTTCTAAACCATCAGGTTGTAGATGTAAATATATGTATTGATTGTGTTTCATAAGATCCATTCTTCTTGTACTCTTGCATGGCATCCAGATGAACTGATACTTTAGTCTGGTTTTTTTATCATACTTTTCTATGTAATTGCTTTTCTGCTTATCTTTAAATATAGCTTAGGTATGAGAGCTGTGAGAATCTGAAGAAACACTGTGTGCTTCCCTTTTTTATTACACTGTGAAAAGTGAGTGTTACTTAAAATAAGATGATGAGCTATTAGATCTCACATATTTGGTGGGGGGAAAATTCTTTCTTAATTTTGAGATAGTCCATTACTGCTCACAATTATAATTTGAGTCTTTGAAGTTTGATGATTCTCCAGTTATTTGTTATGCCCCTGGCATGTTTCCAATATTTGTGTTACAGAAGCCTTCTCTCATATTCCCTTTTGTCAGGGACCTTAGGAGCAGATAAGAGGGAAATATTGGGAAATATTGGAAATATTTTTCCAAATTTGGGAACATATTCAGATGTTCTTGTGGCTCCCACTAACACAAATAGAAAAAAAAAAATTGTCTGGGTTCTTAACCTATGAAAGCATATTTTGTTTCATGGAAACCTTAAAGAAAAAAAATGCCTAGTGTATAATATAATTCTTAAGCATAAGTCCGTGTTATACTTACTCAGTCTTTGCTACAGATTCAGTCTTGGGTACAGAACACTCATTTTTTGCCATTTTGAAACAAGAACACAATTCCTGAAAGACATGATTTCCTTAGAATAGCTTCTTGATGGCCCCTTATGACGTAGGTAAGTTTGGTACCTTTGACAGGTGTTTGCATATATCCTACCTTTGGTTCTTTGTCTCTAGGGGTTTTTAGTGTATGATAGAAAATAGGATTCTCCCATCAGTAAAATCATTGTAATTTTCAGATGTAAAGAACAACAGCGGTTCAGAGAAACAGACTTTAGCTTCAACAGCAAATGGGAATATTATTTTAAGATGCTGCAATCAGCAGTAGCCAACTGGGCTACCATGTGCTGATAGACTTCAGCAGGAGCTAAAGGACTCCATACCTTTAACCTCAATAGAGTACACTATGATAATAATATGATAATTCAGTGAAATTGGACCTTTTTCCTGGTTAAAGGAATTGCTGACGGCAGGTAATACTTTGCTGGCTACGTTTTCAGGTCTGAGCTTACAGACCAGAAGTGGAAGAAGCTTTGATGACCACTTTAGGGGCAAAATGACACCTCCTTTTGATAGGTATGGAAGCAAAAATAAAAATACTATTCTGACTGATAAACCCCCCTATGCATGCCATCATTTTTTGTGGTGGTAATAGGACCATGTTTGAGAATATTTTTCATCTGATCTCTTAAGGAAAAGAAGGTAAGACTTCTGTCACCCCCTTAATTCGCCCTAAAAATATGAAGCCTTTGGGAAATTTAAAAAATTTGAAAGATGTGAAAAATACCTCCAAGATAATTAATTACCTTAAAGCTCCACAAAAGATGTGAGGAGAAAGATTTGAATCACTTCCTCTCTTGGAGAAAAAGGCAAGTATTATCTTATGGAAGGGCAGCACAAGAATTTCAGGATGTTCCTGGAGATCATTGCTGCTAAATTCCTGACACATGTGACCAAGAAGTTGAGAAGTAGTGCAGGAGATGCTGTGATGTATCTTATTCTTGCAGAAAAAAAAAAAAAAAAAAAAACTGACCAGGGATGTGAAGCCTGAGGAAAGTCGTGGCTGCAGAGACTTCAGGAGTGGAGTTCGGGACTCATAGATGAAGTATCAAGGCAAAAACCAGGACTGCAAACTTTGACTTCAAGGGAGAAGCTTTTGGTCTGTCCAGGAACCTACTTAGAAGTATGCCATGGGAGACAATCCTGGAAGAAAAATGGAGTTTCAGAAAGTTTGTAGGTTTTCAGGATAGCCTCTACTAAATTAAAAAATTGTCCAACCTCACATGCCGGTAGAATGGCAGAAGACCTGTGTAGCTGAGCAAATAGGTCCTAACCAAACTCAGACTGAAGAAGAAACACACAGGTTGAAGTTGCTTCAGGTAAATGTGCAGAGAGGAAATACAGAAACATTGTTCAAGTGTGAAGAGATAGGGTGAAGATAGCCAAAACATGTCTGGAATTGAATCTGGAGGGGAACAGGATGCACCATAGGATGTGCTTGAACAAGTACACAGACAGCAAAAAGCACACTAGGGAAAACATGGCTTCTGCACTGAACTCAATGGGAATCCTACTGACAGAGCATATGGAGAAGACTGAGGTACTCAAGGCTATCTTTGCCTCAGTCTCTATCAGCAGGATTTGTCTTCAGGAATACAAGGCACCTGCAACAATATGACAGCCTGGGTAAAAGAAAATTAAGCTATGGAAAATTTAAACAAACTGGACATTTGGGACACATATATTATGTACCTATAGTTATGAAGAGTGCTGGTCAATGTAATTTTCATTTGTCTTTGAAAGGTCATGGCAATCAAGAAAGGTTTCTGAGGGCTTGAAGAAAGTAAATATGACTCCTATCTTGAAGAAGACTGAGGAGGATTTGAGGAACTACAGGCTGGTCAATCCCCTTATTCTGGGGAGTGGTAGAGCAAATACACCTAAAAACCTTTAGCAAATTTATAAAGAACAAGAAGGTGAGTGGGCATAGTCGTTGTGGCTTTAGTGAAATGGTGCTTGGACAACTCAAGCCACTTTTATGAGGAAATGACTACCTAGGTGAATGAGGGAAGAGGACAGGATATTGTTTATCCTGACTTTAGCAAGGCTTTTGACGCTGCATCCCATAACATACTCATAGACAAAGCATTGTCTAGGTAAGTAAGCAGAGAGGGGGTGAGAAAAATGGACTCAAAGGGTTGTGACAAGCTGTCTGGAGGCCAGTCAATAGCAGTGTACCCCAGGGTTATTAAGGGGCTTCTGCTGTTTTAACATTTTCATTAATGACCTGGTTGATGGGAGAGACAGCATCCTGAACAAGTTTATAAGTTGTTTTCAGCCTGGGGGGATGTATCAAGTGACACTACAATATGCCAACTGATTGTGTAGCCATCCAGAGGAGCCACAGCAGGCTGAAGTAATGGTCCAGTGGTAACCTCATGAAGTTCAAGAAAAGGCAATGCAAAGCTCTGTATCTGAGACAGAATAGTTTCAGATTGCCACACACTGGGGGCTAACATGCTGCAAGGCAGCCTTACAGAGAAGGCCCTCTCTATCTCAGCGAATGTCAGGTTTAACATCCGCCAGCAATATGCCCTTGCACCAATAAAGGTCAGTGGTCTCTTGGGCTTTAAAAACTGCTACTACCAGGTTGTCCTGATTTAGGGCAAATTTGGGAGAGAACTTCTAAAGAGTTTTTTTTAGAAAAGCAGATTTAATTGGCTTTTTTAAAAATTGGTTCAGGAAAAATACTTTTTTGGAGAAAAGCGGAAAAAATTGTTTATTAAAGAATAAAACTTAAAAAATATTAAATAATAAAACTTTTTGTCACTTTAGAAGAGATTATGAACTTAGAAAAAGTCTTCTTTTTGGGTTGTAGCTTGTCCTACTTAGTTTTTATTAGTCTTTTTGGTGTTGGAAATACCACGGCCTAGTGACCACTGACTCAGTGGGCTACAGGTGTGAGCTGCTGGTGCTCTTCTGGGCATTCAGTCCAGAGCAGGTTTAAACAGGTCCAAAGAAAAGGGAAAAAAACCCTACAGTCTAGGGAACTTTGCCTCAGCTACCTAAAACTACCTAAAACAAAGGAGAGCTCTGTCTCGCTGTCTGTCCATCTGCAGACAACAACAGCTTAGGAGCAGGAATGTGGAGGAGTGAGTGCAGTGTCTGAAAACAAACTGCGTGCTTCTCTCCCCCCTTCACTCTCTGGAACAAATCTTAAAGGTGCAAAACTTATTGTCCAGCATAAACAGAACAGACAATTGAGGATAAAAGCATCATATAGTCAACCTAGGACATTGGCCAAAGAAAACTATTCTTCCCCATTACTCAGCTCAGGTGAGATCACATCTAAGTCACTGTACCCAGTTCTGGGCTTCACAGTACCAGAGATACATGGACTTAAAGGACTAAGCTGACTGAAGTGCCACAAAAATTATTAAAGGACTGGAATACCTGAAATACGAGGAGAGACTGAGAGAACTGGGACTTTTCAGCCTGGAGAGGAGAAGGCTTAAGGGGTATTTTATCAGTGTGGATTGATATCTGGTGAGAGGAAGTAAAGAAGGCAGAGGCAGGGTCTTTTTGGTAGTACCCAGTTGATGGGGAAGAGGCAATGTACACAGTTTGAATTGCAAAAATTTCCATTTAAACCTATTGCAAAAAATTCCATTTAAACCTAAGGGGAAAATGTACTGTGTGATTTGTCAGACGCTGGAACATGTGGTTCACAGAGGTTACAGAATTCCCTGTGTGGATCTCATCATACAGATTTTTAAAGAGAACTCATATCTGACTTAAGAAATAAATCCTGCTTAAGAAGTAAAGAGAATAATTTGCACACAGTGTTTAGGATAGTGTTTTCTCTCCATTAGCAGACAATTCACAAGTCTTAGTAGCTATTTTGATTGCATCAAGGCTTTTTTTTTTTTTTCCAAGTTGATACATCTGGGCAGTTTCACTTTGAAACGAGTTTTAAAAGTGATTTTTGTATATTTCAGATGTGGATTGCTTTGGAGAAGACTAACATCATGTTTGACATTTAAAAGCCAGATCTCTACTGTTTCTTAACCAAGTTATGGTATGTAATATCTTCGGAATACATAAAGGCTGCAGGATCCAAGAAATCTTGTCTTTTCAGGGCTGCCTTTTTGCAGGTCAATTTTGGAATTACAGTAATGAAATTACACATGATTTTGTTACACTGAAATTTTAATGCAATCTCATAGAGTTATACATGTTTCTTGGTGTTGTACTAAGTCAGTTGATGTTATGATGGGAATATGGTCTTATCTGATAGAACAGTGGAAGATGTTCTTGTCATTACAGTGCTGCCAGGAGATTTAAAAATTTGTGGTTAATTATGGTGGTTTCTTAAGCTTCTTGTATGATCATTAGCAAGTTGTTTTAGATGAAAAATTACTGCAAATAATGTCAAAGCTGACGTTGTACCAACTGCTTCTAGATCATTTCCCCTGCTAATTACTGTGATTTTTTTTCTCAAGCTGGGGCAGAAATTCTTTCATACCCTTGTCTGTTTTCCTGAATATTCCAGTTATAAGATGCTTGGCTTGTGAGTTGACAAGTAATGCATTTTTTTATATTTGTGCTCAATAGCACCACTGGAATTTTAATAGCAATAGCTAAACATAAAAAATTATCCTAACAATTTGACAAGGGCAGTTTGGAATGACATATTCAGCAATACTACTCAATAATAACTATACATCTTTCCTTTAAACTAATTATAAAGATACTCTGCCTGTACAGTAAATGCATTAGTAAGGATTTAATTAGTTTATTGAAAGGTATGACAAAAGACTTCTGAAGCACTTTTACCTTGCTCTAAATGTCACAAATAGCAATAGGGAAAAAAAAAAAGAAGAAAGAAAAAGGTTCTCATTCAATCCAATCTATGTAGCTTTGGTAGCCACTTAAAAAAAATACCAGTATGCCTGTTGGGAGGGTTTCTATAAATCAATACAAATGAAAACAAGTTCCATAAAATATCCTTCAAGCAACTGGTTAATTCTTTTTATTCCCTGTTGTCTGGGTCAGGAGTTTAATCAGACTTCTCAAAAGACCACTACAGTATGTGTCTCTGAAAATCAGAATGGCGTTGACAGTGTGTTATTGGAATGATAATATACTATAGTTGCTGCAAATGACTATTTAATATCCAAAGATTGGCCTGGTTTCTGAGGGATCAATGAGAAGCAGTTTATCTTTTGTCATAGGGGAAATGATGATTATGCCTTAATCTTATTATGCCTCTCAAGAAAAATCAAATGAAGCCTTATTATAGCAATAGAGTTACACAATGATAGAGTAGTTTAAAGTTTTGTTGGCATGTCCATTTAAAATCTTTTATCCCAAGGAAGTCCATAACCCAGTATTGGCTCTGAACTCAAGCTTTGCACAGTGATCTTATCACTATGGGAGCTTATTTCTAACTACAGCTACAATGAAAAAATTTTAGGTTTTGAATGTTTATATTCAGCAGAATATAAGTTTTTGAGTGACAGATATTTAAGTTTAGGTTTCAGTTTATTAAAAATATAAAAGTAAAAGCTCTATTTCTCTTTCTACAATGAATGAGGAGAAGATACCTTCAGGATAGCTGAACTCAGAACACCTTTGAGAAACATAAAAAGGATGGCTAATCCTGGTCTGATTGAAGCCTGCTAAAGGTTTTCCATTGACCTTACAAGAGCAGAGATTCATGCTCTCTCTAAAAAAGAATTTCTTTTCCACTTTCATTCTGACTAAGAACTTTCCTCATGATTTGTGCCTATTATTGTTTGTGTCAGTCATGTATATTTTTAGTTTAATTTCATTTACTCGTAGAGAATGTATTGCATATTAAGATACAAGTAGAATCTTGTACTATCCCATTGAATTCACTAGAAAATGTTCTGTTGAACTTAATATCCAGAAAAAACTTGTGTTCTTACATTAAAATCAAGATATGAGCAGAGAGGGGGGAAAAATCCACTAGAATTTTTCAGTGTTTTGAAACTTTCTAATAGTTTTGGTCATCACTGTTGATCCAAATCAGATGGTACTTTAAAAATACCAGGACAGGATCAAGCTTCTGCTTATCCTAAATCTGATATTCCTCAGGAAAAAAAACACCATACTAGACACATGGTCACATGAAAAAATAAAAAAAGTTGAAATAACTTGAAACCTCATCAAATAAATTTGATATTTTCCAAACCCATTTGACAACAATTTTCAAAAGGTTGTTGGTTAAAAGAGAGTTATAGAATGAGTATATTGAAATGAATTCCTGAAAAAATTCTATCTACAAATTAAAAATACAAAGTATTTTCTATCAGAGATGGCTTTCAAATCAATAAAATTCAAGTTCATAGTTTGTTTTTTTTTACAATAACAGCCAAGTAATGGAGAAAACCAAGAAATATAATAATAATTATATAACGAAAAGCCTTTTGAACATCTACTATTTCCCTCACTAAGACATCTTTATCATATTTGACAGGGAGTTTCAAACCCATCCTTAATAATCTCTGGCTTAAACACCTTGAAACTGACAAGAATTAAATGCCATCCTTATACTGATCACTGTCCTTACTCTGTAGCATATTTTGTAATATATTATTGATTAGTTCTTATTCAGCTTCCAATTAAAAATAATATCTTCCTTTTTCTCTGAAAAACTTTCACCTGTCTCTTTTTTACCTGACTGTTTTCTTTTCAATAAAATAGGTTCTTTATTTTAAGAATACAAAGACAGCTTTTGCACAACTTTTATTTTTGCTCTTTATGAATGAAATTTTATGACCCTGTCCTTCAAGTCCCTGACAGTACTTCTTAGCTTAGCATCCATTCACTTTTAACAAAGACAGTGTCTTTCTCATCATCAAAGTTTTCAACAGATATACTAAGGCATGCCAGGTTTAGGGATTTATATCATAATAGAGACTAGTAATCATTGTAAGTAACATTTAGCAACCACTTTTGTACTCTTTTGTAAGCTCTATAATAGTCCATTATTTTGTTCATGCAAAGTACTATGAATCAGTTAAGAGCAATAACAGTAGGCAAGATGGTTGAGTTACATTGCTTTTCCTATCACAGGAGGAATGATAAATATTGTACTTGACAAAGTCATATAAATTTGCTGCTCATCAGTTTGCAATCCATAAGATGGCTACAGACTTTTGATTTGTTCTAGTTGTTTCTCTGGAAGTGGAAATTGACAAGTCTGTTATTGTAGTGTACAAACTCCATATTTTTTGTTCTTCTGACCTTTTTCCCATAGATTCTCCAAAATATGTAGTAGCATTGCCTTTTTCAGATAATTCTACTTTAAAGAAATATGGACAACCAGGAAAGTAAGAATGTTTTCATGTTTATGTTTTTAATCTCTTTTGAAAGTCTTATTGAAGAAGTGTATTGAAACAGGTCTATATTTTATTTGGGAAGATTTAACACTATTGCTGCTCATCCTTGCTATCTTTGTTCATTGTTACAATTTCATCAAGGCTTATAGGCCCCCCAAAGTCTAGAGCACCAAGGAAATATGACTGGCAAATTTGTTTCTCCTCCCACAGAATTTACAATGTAAGTTGATCTACTCCAACTGAGGCTGATGGATAAATGAGTCCATGACACCCATAGATGAACATTGGCTTTGTGATCTGTGGCTGTGTCATGGTGTCCTAGGTTAACTTTATGATGCTTTTGTCCTCAACTGTCTGTTCTGTTTATGCTGAATAATAAGTTTTGCACCTTTAAGAGTGTTCCAGAGAGTGAAGTGGGGGAGAGAAAAGCGTGCAGTTTGTTTTCAGACACTGCACTCACTCCTCCACATTCCTGATCCTTGACTATGTTGTCTGTGGATGAACAGACAGCGAGACAGAGCTCTCCTTTGCTTTTAGTTAGTTTTAGCTAGCTGAGGCAAAGAAGTTCCCTGGACTGTGGGTTTTTTTTTAATTTTTCCCTTTTCTTTGGACCTGTTTAAACCTGCTCTGTGATTACAACATGGACTGAACACCCAGCAGAGCAGCGGCAGCTGCACCTGTGGCCCACCAGGCCGGGCCTGGCCTGCAGCATTTCCAGCACTGATCAGAGACTGAGTGAGCTGAGCTGCAACCTGGGGAGGGGACTTTTTGAGTTTGTCATCTCTTTTAGAGCAGCAAGGGGTTTTATTTATTATTATTGTTTAATAAACAGCTTTTTTCTACTTTTCTCCAAGGAAGTATTTTCTCCCAGATTGGTTGGGGGGAGGGGCCAATTGAATCTGCTTGCCTAGAGGATCCCCTTTGGGGATTCTCTCCAAAATTTGCCCTGAACCAGGCAAGTTCAGTAGTTACAAGGAGTAAGGCAAAATCAGAATGAATTTGTGGAGTAGCTTGTCTTGTAGATCTGACATCCACATTATGTGTATTTTAAAGATTTGATTTCACATTAACTCAAATATGGCCCTAATGACTAAGCATGTCCTGTCATTGGCATGATAAGATGCACTCTGGTTTGGTTTCATCTGGAATCAGTTTAATTCACACTCTCTGGGCTTCTGTTGTCATATGAAACAAAGCACAGTAAGGGGGAATTAGGTGATTTCCTTCTACAATGCAGTCCTTATTCACACTAAAACACCATGCATTTTCTAAGGATATGCCTGTAATTTTGGTTAATGACTGTCTGGTATCCACTTATGCATTAGTCTTTAATTTGAAATATACCGCGGAGGTCAGTTTTGTGGGAGCATGTAGATTCTGCATCTCCCTTCAAAGCAATGAAGCAGCAATACAGTCTCTTCCTCTACTTCTGACTTACTTTGCCAAAATCCACTTACTTTGCCACTCCACAGATAAATCTGAGGAGTCTACAGTGTGACAAAAAGTTAAGCACTTTCAAGAACCATAAATTTTTTTGTAATCCTTGTAATTGCTAAAAGCCTAGTTAAATAGTCATGCTGTGTATGATAAATTGGGACTATGCTAAAGAGAATGTGTATATGCACATGATCAGACACATATTTGAGTTGTTCTTTTCCTTTGTTTACTGAGTCTTTCCATATGCCTTGTAGCAGCAGAGTAACAAATAAGGGAAGATCATGGTAATAGCTAAACTATTTATCTATTTAAGCATCTTAAAATAATTTGTGGGATTGTTTACATCTTGGAAGGGTAGTGTATGTAATGTGCAAGGAGGTTTGAGGATTTTTTTATGGTAGTTTCCTGCCAAGGATGCCATGCCTTTAGTACATGCCATGGTATCAGTGACAGGAAGGATGCATTGTAGAGGTTATGTTTTTCTTTCTTGCTTGGCACATTTCTCAAGGGCTTTGGGATTCTTTGGTTGTAAAAGCTATTGCAGCTATATGGCAAGAGAGGAGTAGCTCCAATTTCTAAAGACCAGGTCAATATGGCTATTATTTAGGTCACACATAATGAGGACTCACTATGCATGAGGGAGACAGAGAGAGAGCTGTGCCAGGGACTGTAACTTGCCACCTGTGATTCTGTCTGCTCCTCCAAGCCTTGCAGTGATGTCATGTGGTGGGGCTCCGTGTCACCAAGTGAAATCACGGGTGGGGGTTTCAGATATCTGTCCATTCATAGACTAAAGCTCTGTCCCTCTCAGAGAAGTTGCAGGCTGCATTCATCCTGGATGAACTGTATGTGCCATTTCTGCTTGCCCCAGTCTGCTGTGTAGATGCTTCTCCCAAATGAGTACATTCTCTAAGGAAGTGCCATCTGTTTTTTCTTCCCACTCTATTGAAACACCATTGAGAAAGACCTATCTTCTCTCTTGTTCAGAGAAGGGAATGTTCAGCCCTATTGTTTTGAATAACGATATTTTACAATTCACTCCCAATACACTGTGCAAACAACTACAGCAGGTCCATCACCTGGCACATCCCACAAAGACAGTATGTGATAAGGTCCCCATGTGCTGATTTTCATGTTTCTCTCTTGTACATGCAAAATCTTTGGTGCAAAATCAGTTGTTATGGATTTTCAGGTATTATGGATTTTCATCATGCAACCTGTAACACAAGGAAACTCGTAGCCCAGAAAAAAGAGAGGAAAGAAATGCTTGTGCAGACCTTAAAAGAAAGAAGTAAGAGCGCCCATTTCACCTGTGCTTGACTTAAAATAGCATATCCTAATTAATAATAATTTATTAGTTTTCAATGTAGAGCCACTGTCCAAATTTTAAAAGAGAAAAATCTTTGTTAAACTCAATGAAGATGGCTTAAAAAGGAATTATTTCAACATTTGTTGTTTGAGTATTTCACTACTCTCTTTGCAATATTTTAGAGAGAGGCAGGAAGGAAAGAAGGTTTTATGCTATGTTAAAAAATACTTGCTCAGCCAGTTAGCATTCCTTTAAACTGAAATGAAAAAGAATGACTCTGCTTTACATCCTTTCTGAATAAAGAAAATATCCAGCCACTCTTTAATATTAAGCAAAACTAGCACCACCGTTTCCACAGTGGTTTTAATTGGACTGCAGCAGTTCACCACTGATTGCAGTAAGGTTACACAGTATTTTAATATTCTTTGTAATTCAGTAAAATCTGAAAAGACTTAAAGAAAGATTGAGAACAGCATCACTTCTGGTCTGTGTTACTCCTGCTTTTGCAAGGTGCATAAACAAAAAGTCTGTCTTTAGACCACCATTGGTTTTTTACAGCATTTTATTTTTTATTTTCAGCTCTTATTATATTGTATAAACCTCTTGTCTTCATCTCCTGCACTAAACCCCACTAACTACTCATAATTATGTACGTCTTCCTAGTTATTTCTCAGGCAGTGATTGTGGTATGAGGTGGCCTGGGAAAATAAGTTGATTTTCTCTAATTCTTTTGATGCCTACTCTGATCTGCTTCACAAATCCTTTTTGTACCTTTAATTTACATGTACACTGAACTTAAATAGTAGTGTCAGGACCTTATGAATTAAAGCAATATGCACATGAAATTTTATTTTTATAGCTCCACATAGGACTTTGTATATTCACTATGTATTCAATTTAGTTGATGGGGAAGAAATAATCATCATGATCTAAAAATACAGAATGTTCAACCTAGGGAAAAAATGAGTTTGACGCTCTGGGTGAAACATCTGTTGTTTGGAATATGGGCAAGTTATACACACACAGAGGGTTTATCACTCCATCCATCCATCCATCCATCCATCCATCCATCCATCCATCCATCCATCCATCCATCCATCCATCCATCCACTTCCTCTGATATGTGTCCTATTTTATTTTTACGGGATGTTAGGTGGCTTGTGGAATCCATCTGCTGAGATTCAAAGCAACCAAGCCTTCATAGTCATTTCAGCAGAGAATAGTCAAGTAATACAGCAACACAGCACAGCTACGTTTTCTGATGCTTTTCCACAATTCTGTTTTTTTCAGTATTAATATTGTCGAATGCAATGAGATGTAGGACCATCCTAAGATGAAGCAATGGGATTTTTAAATTTTTATATATTTGTATAAATCAAAGCTGGTTGTGGAACCATAGTGATACTTTTTAGCATCATTCCTGTGAGTGTCTCATTAGGTACTCACTGCTACCTATTCAGTTGAGCTCCTTCAGACTCTTGGGGAGTTTGTCAGTTTTAGGATGGGACTTTTATAGTGTCCCAAGGAAGATGTATTTTCATTAGATTATTGCTACTTTCAACTGAATGTCTTTGACATCACTTATTGACTACTAGGATGCTAAAGCACCTCAGAGAATTCAGTTGATATGTTTGTGAGGTTTTGTAAGAATAAGATAAAAAGGAGGGGAAATAAAGAATGAGTTAAGGTGTGTTCTTAGGTTCTTCATTTCCTTAGTCAATGAAAAAGATTGCTTTTAATTATAATTCCTTCCCTGGTGCCTCATTTGGAAACTTGATGCAATTGTTCTCCAATTTTTCCGATTTTCTATTTCATTACTGAGTTGGGTATAAGCTGCACTCATTGAACATTACTTGCTGGTCTGAAAGACAGAAGGATTTTGTCCATAAAATCCAGATTATATGCTTTGAAGTTGCTTTGAACTAGTTTAAATTATCAGTGCTACTTTAAAATTAAGAAAACTATATTAGACAGGGCTGTGATAAACATTTTTAAATTTGAGGAGTTTTTTAATAACGAAATCCAGTATCAGCCAAAGGGCATATCTCTTACCACTAGCTGTCAAGGGAATCAAAGCAGACTCTATTTCTAATTAAGAGATCTCATTTAGATGAGTGAACAAAAGGGGGACAATTTCATTCTGGAGAGTCATGAATGTACAGAGGAATGGATGGTTAGTAAAGAGGTAGATACTCTGCATCAATGAGGTTTAGTTAAGCATTTTTTAAAATTCCTTTAAAAAATTAAGAATAATTTTTTAGATATGTGTCTCCAGTAGTTTTTCTTATGTTTTGCTTTTTTCCCTGAAGCATTAGAGGAGCAATATTGAAAGATACCAACCCTTTAAAAGTCTGCTGAGTAGATGCTGACATGAGAATGTTGCTTCTTGATTTAAGTCCTGTTGGTTATTTAGGAAATATGTAGCTTAAAATACCAAAATTATTGAATATTAAGAGATGATAAAATAGAAAGATATTACTTCATCTTTACTTTTCTTGATATAAGTTGCTTTTAGATCTTTCTTTCTCACAATTTAGAAATGAATGAAAGCACTGAGAAATCAACTTATTTTTTAGAGACAAGATTGTGATTCTCTAATTCATGCTGGTGAGAATATTCTTAAGCAAAAATGCTAAAAATGAATTTATCAGACAAAGGAATTATTTATTAGTCATTATAATGTTGTTGAGATATGAAAAAAGTAATTCATGGTGTACTAATACTTACATCACTGCCAGAGATAACCAGCTAGCTCATTTCACTCAAAAGCATGCCAAAGTTGTGGACTGCTCTATCTGTCTGTGTTTAGTGGATTAGTGTTGCGCATCATGCTGGAACAGTTCAGAATCATAGGAAATATGCAGCACAGTTTCAAAAAATATTACTATATAAGAATTTCACTGAATTTTTACCAAAAAACAATCAAAAAAGTAGAATTTATTACAACTGAATATTTTACCACAGATCCGTACTATGGGAATGGCAGACAGAATGCTTAGTCTTATGTGTTTTGCATGTGTGATCCCTTACAAGGCCTTCATATTGCTTTTTTCAACTCTGTCAATTAGTAATCATTGAACATGATGGGTCTCAGTGGATCTTTCTTATCTTATTTATCAAATTGCCATACATGGATTTATTCAGACAAGATGCAGATACTCGGTATTTTTGTGGGTGAAATTTTAGAGTCAGATATTTTACACTGCTTCTACACATTTTAAAAAGCTTTCAGCCAGTGCAGATTCCCTGGAGAGCAGAAGGGGCTGAGCAAACATATCAATGTGCTGGTCTTATTCCATCACATATTTTCTGCACTGATACTAGTGCTCCTCACAGTTATTCAACTGTAAAATGAAGGTGTTCCTCGGGGATTTTAGGGATGGAGATTGAGCTCCAGTGAATATTGACTGCTATTGGCTGTGGCTTGACATTGTCTAAATTGTATGAATAATCACTTCATTTTATTCTTTAACATTATCTTTGAAAACTACTCAGTTGTTTTTAAAGTCTCTTTGGGGACATTACTATGCAATGGAGGTGCCATCTATCATCATGAGACCAGCTCTGCAAATGCAATGCCATCATTTTGTTCCTGTCAAAATCAGAGCACATAATATGTTGATGGGATAACTGCCTTTAATGCCACCTGCTTCCAATTTGAAGGTAACAGATTCCAGATCTAAATTAGGATTCCAACACAGAAATTGGATTCTCAGTTCTCTTGTCTCCTGTATTACTTTCTCTTCTGCCCCTCAAAAAAAGGACACAAACACAAACAATTCAACAGTTGCCAGTTAGCTCTGTGGAGGTTTAGAAAGGCATGAAATGGTGGAGGCAGCTATTGAACCTATATGCCTATATGAGGCACTCTCTAAGACTGCTCGTGGTTTGAAGGGAAAGACCTCTCCAGAAGATGATTCAGCCCATGTAAAATTCAAATTACCAGAATATCACCTTACCACCAATTGCAGAGGAAACTAAAGAATATTTCTGATTTAAATGCCAGAGCCTAGGTGGAGCAAATTCAGATTGGAGTGCCTAGCCCATGCAGGGAGAGGGACTGTGACCTTTACAACTATACATCACGTTTGAGAACAGTCTTTCTTCATCATTCTTTCCTCCCTTTTATATCTGTGATAATTTAAAATGAACTGTTTTTATAACAGCAAGTAGAAGATAATAAATTCATTAACTAATAGCAAAATTTTATCTGTTTTTACAAAATCAAAGCTCATGTTAATTTGGTCTCAGATAGTTGGTGTTTCAGGGAAAGATCCTTGAGTGATTAGCAGAAGGTTTTTTCAGATGATACTTCTGTAAGGAATTTGCTTTTCACATTTAGAATCAGTAATATATATGAATTCATGGCAGATGCAACAGGTCAGTTTTGTGTATTCGTAGCACAAAATGCTAAAATCTGTTTGACAATAGATGGCTGTTTCTGATCAATACTTTGCTTCTATACCCATTTTGTGTTGATTCTGTAGATTCTTTAGGTTAAGACTTCTCTAGATCCTAGAGATGTTGAGAGGCATCCCATGGAACAGTGATGGTAACACTGGTAAATTAACAAATAGCCATAGATCAACACAGAAGCAAGCATTTCCCCCTTTGGATTTACATATATAAAGAGAGGGGAAAATTCATTGTAATGACTCAAAAAGATCCTTAGAAATCCAAAACTATTTTCTTTGTGAGACGGCTTCCTTACTCCTGTCTGGTGTCTTGCAAGCCAGCCCGGATTTAAAAATTATGGGATTGTCTTTAAGAGTCACGGAAGACAAGAAAATAAATTAGATATTAGAACAATACTTTCTTTTTTAGTCTTGGCATCGTGGTCTGTGCAATAAATGCATTTGTTCTCCATTGTGGCTAAAGTGGAGTCTTTTCAGATCTGTCTATGTTCTGCCATGAAGAACCTCAGTGAGAAATGTATGGTGATTCCATAACTTTTGAGCACCAGATTGGAAGTTTAGACAAGGTCCAACTTTCTGCAGATAACACTGCATTTTTCTGATATCTTTTGCCTCTTGAAGCATCTTCAACCAGACATTCAACCTTTCTCAAAGAAAGTTTTCTCAAAGATTTGAGAAGGAAAATATGCCTGGAAAGAAACACAAGCTACAGTTTAAATTATTCTATTTTTGAAGTGCAATAGATATCTCCTATATGAACCATGTTGGTGAGCCACCAGTAATTTGATGAAGGTATGGAAATTGTCAGCACATTCCTTCTTCCTGTTGCTAGGGAAACAACTCTGTGGGTATCTATCTTCACAGTGTCTCTGTTCCTTTGCAAATTCATTTGATAATGCAAGTATAACAGAATATTTTGTATTTTGTTAGGTATATCATCATTTAAAATATCACATCAAAACAGGACAGGTAAACAGAATTAAACTAAATATGTCAATTTATCTTCATTATTTTAAGGGGATTTCACAACTAAAACATTCCTAATTTAGTTACAAGCAAATTTGATTCTATGTTTGATTTTATTCAAATCCAGGGAAATAATCTATAAATCCCACATATTTAATTCCAAATTTTGTTTGATATTTGCCCATGGGACTGAAGGAAAGTATAAAAACTTGTATACAATGTCAGAAATTACTTGCAAAGATGCTTCTACTGTAGGTATATGTAACTTGCAATATGGAAAGAAAATGTTTTACCATGTTGTACTTTTCCATAGCACTACTTTATTAGCAAAAAAAAAATGTTTACATTTACATAAATAAAAAAATAAGACACCACCTTTTAAATGGGAAAAGATATTCCAGCAGTCTCCAAAGAGTCAGGGAGCCCATTTTAACCAATACAATGACAGGAATGTTGTGCAAAAATATGATCTGTATTGACATAATGCCAACAGAGATTTTAGAGTCTTCAAAAATATTTCTCTCTACAATTGTGGTTATGGTCTTTTAATGCACTTTAAAATGCTTTAAAATGCATGCCTGTTTGTACATAATTTTCGTTGCATACAATTTTCTACAATGCAAAAAAGCAATCCAACAATACACTTTCTCCATTACATGTTGCCGACGAGCTCTTTCTTCATGGTTCTTCAGAAGACTTGGCACCTTGAACTGAATAAAATTTTTTTTACTACTTGTGTTCAGTATGAAGAGTTGATTACTAGCTAGCAGAAATACTCTATAGGGACCAACAGTAAATGGCACACTTTGCCAGTGGTTTCAGAGAGATCTGTGGATAGAAGCAGGAATTTATGATTTTTTTTTGTGTGCACTGAAGAGGGAATAATGAATTATATATATATATATATATATTTTTTTTTTAAGGATTTTTTAAGGATAGAATTTGTTGTTCTGATATTTCTTGCCAAAGGCTTTTCTGCGTCAGTCTTTCCTCTGTCCTGCTACTGGCCTCCTCATCCCATCTACCTTTCAAAGTCAACTTTTTAGGCTTGGTGTATTATTCTTATTCTTCTTCTTAATTGTCATTCAGGGCTTTGGTAATTTTCCTCCTTCTCTTTTAAAACCTCAGTTCCTTGTAACTGGCTTCCTGCAGTACCATTTGTCTTGCCCTCTTAGTGTCTGACCCCTGGCAGCAGTGACCTCCCTCCTGTCCTTTTACTAGCAGCTTCCTCTTCATAAATTCACATCTCTATTCCCTTATTTTTCTCTTTTTACCACAAGCCTGTCTGTACAACATGTTTCATCCTCTTCTAGTGTCAGAAATACATGGCTTCCTTCTGTGGATCTGTCTGGGTACCAGCGGAGGTAATTCTTTTGCAGCCAGAAGCAGTGAGGTGCAGTCATCACAGAGAAAGGCCCAGACTTAGTTCACCAGTAATCATACTGTTATGATGAGCCAGGGGAAGTTTTGTATAGATACTGTTACGATGAGCCAGGGGAAGTTTCGTACAGATATTTTCATCCCAGAGCGTGGTTGGGCACTAGAACAGGCTCCCCAGGAAAGTGGTGACAGCACAAAGCATGACAGAGTTCAGGGAGCTTTTGGTCAGTGCTCTCAGGCACACAGTTTGGCTGTTGGGGTGTCCTGTGCCTGGCCACAAGCTGGACTTGATGATCCTGATGATTGCCTTCCATCAGCATGTTCAATGATTCTACATTTTCTTTTCCCCTATATAATCTTTATAGTCCTCTCTATGTTCCCCCCAATATTTACTTTTCTTGTGATAAAGTCCTATCTCCTGATGCTTCAAAATTTGAATTTTGGTTATGTATTCTACTGTCATTATTTACAGAGGGAAATATCTGACTACTCGCTGAAACTATGAAGACTCCTTCTAAAGATGAGCTACCCAGTAGCAGGAAAATAATTGCAAACACTTATATAATTTCTTTTTTGACCGTTGCTTCAGGTAATAAATGAAGATGAGAATTGTTCTTGGTAAGAAGCAAGGGAGGTTAGAGAAACTGCAACTTTTAAGAAATGCTATAAAAAGCTAAAATCCCTTTTCTAATCACTTGTAAAGAGCTTGTTGAATGCTTTTCTCAGTGACGAACTACTTTTTTTTTTTTTTTCACATCCCAACAACATTGAGTAATAAATAATTCTTTTGTCTGATGCTTTTTCACCCTAAGAAGGAGTAAAAAAGAATCCTCTGTGCCCTGACAGAATCTTATTACAGAATGAGAAAACACAGCAGAAAATCTTGGGGCCAGGAATTGGCACAGGAAAAGTTTTGTTCAGAAGGTATAAAAATCACAGAAAAAATAACAACTGAATTTTTACCACTGAGTAGCATTGAGTTACCAAAATATTTGAGTTACATTTATAATTTTATATTTTATTTATGCAATTGTTTGTTTTAATAAAGTGAACAGCTGGGTGCTGTTGCTTTTAGTTTCTGACAGATGCCAAATGAGGTCAGTTACAGTGTTCTAGTTGATTCATGAGGGGTGAGCCCTAGAACTAAGTCCTCTGTACAGTGCACTTAGATTAAAGGGCCATATGCAACTTTAAGAGGATTTGATCTGCTTTACAGTAGGAGCTGCTGTCTTAATTGTCCACAGTTCAGACAGGCAGCATGATTAATGTGCAACAAAAAGTTTGCAAACAGTATGCTGGTGGTAGGGATGTATGTGTGTGGTTAGTTGGGTTTTCCATTTGTGATGGGGTTTTTATCATTAGTAGTATTATTTTTTTAACTACTAATATATGGAATTTCTAATATATTGGGATTTCACAAGTTGCTGAAATCAAACTTGTGATATAGAAATCTCCAGTGAGATCTTTACCAATAATCATCAAAATGCATGGGTTTTCCTATCAATATGAAGATTTTATTGTTTCTTTTTGAGAAAGAAGGGGAATTTTAGAAGAAGGAAAAGGGGTCCTTTTCCATGGTTATATTTGAAGAAATATTATCTTCAAGCATTCTTTTGTTGTGGTAGATAGAACCAACTAAGATGAGATAATTCTCATAATAAATGCTAGGATCTGACCCCTTGGGATCTAGACCAACAACAACCCAAAACTATTTTTTTCTGCGGACAATAATTCCTTTCTTATATGGAAATGTTTTGGAAGAGACAGCCAAGTGACTTCTTGTTATTTCTTCTTATTCTAGTAGGAGAAACAGGAGAAAATGTCATAGGTATGCCATTAACTGGAAAAAGAATTGTCCTACAGCCTCTTTTTGTCTTTGCACTTAGAATCCTCTTCCCTGCCTCTAAAATGCAGTGAGTACCAAAAAGTAAAATATGTGATAAAAAATACTACTTTTAGTAGTCTTGAGTCATGACAATATTTTTTCTGTAAGCTAAATTAAGTCATCTCAGTTTAAGAATTAATTTCTGAGGGATTTTTTTCATGACAATCCTGAATGGAAATTGTCTGTCTCCACTGCTAGAAGTATGAGCAAATATATTTAAGGTGTGGGTGAGACACAAACTTCACAAAGACTATGGATGGAATGCATGTAGGAGTAGGAAATACATACGAATATGTATTGATGTGTATGTCTGTCTCTTTTCTTTCCACTTCTGTTCAAAGCCACTCTTCACTGAATGCACTTTGGGATCACTCTGAACCAAGGATTGTGACCCTCAAAGTCTTGGCCGCACCATTCGTCTGCTGGCTGATGTTGAACAAGTAATTTCTTTATGCCTCACTCTATAAAATAAAGAGGGCAATTCTGTCAATATTTAGGGCCTAGAGAGAAAAACCAATTGCAAGAGAGATGCTGGCATTGCTTTTATGTTTCTGATAAGATCATCATGCTCCTTTAATTACACAGTAGATCTTTCTCATTCTCTAAGGGGTTTTACTTAATCTGATCTGGTCAGATCTGTTAGACTTCACAATGTTACAGTCCCTTCTCATCTAATACATCTCAGAGAGCCTTGGAAATTCTTGGACAGTAATAATGGTGGTGATGAGAGCTGGAAAAGTGCTGCTTCTGTAGATGAGTATGAGTTCTTTGAAAGAAACCACATGCATAAATCTATAAAAATGCAGGCTCAGAGCCAGTGGAACTAGGCTCTCAGCAGATATAGATGTATGTAATCCTACTTAAAGCAAGCTGTGCCAGAGCCTTCTGAAATGGTTTATTGAATGAAAAAGATATATAGCTGGATATAGAGAGCACCACTCTCCCTTTTTCCAGTAATATCAAACTTATATTTCTTTTTTTATCCTTTACACAAATACTTGCGCATTTGAACTGTACGTTATGGCCCTGAGAAACTGCAAGGCTAACTATCTCTGCATAAGCAACCTTTAAGTTTACTGGTTTTCCTTTTAATTTATTATTCTCACACTGATTCATATTAATGAATCATTAATTTATGCCATGGCATAAGCCATTTAGCAACTACAGAAGAATTATTATAAGAAACGTAGCTATCTCAGTATGTTCCCTTGTGGTCATTGGTGGCAAATATGATTGAAATTTCCATTTCTGGCATCTGCTCATACTACTATCTGTTGCAGTAAAAACACAACCATTTGATGCTCAGACACTGCACTTCACAAAATGGGAGCATTTTTACTTGATTGCTACTGCTAATGACTAATAGTCATTAACAAAGAAGTTTGCGAAAAGCATTACTTGCAAGAGAGTTTGGTTTGGTTTGCCTTTGTGTGCTGTTTGGTTAAATATGACATTGATATTTTAAGACTTGTTGGGAAAGGCTTGTCTCTTCTTGTCACTGTCTTAATTTTTTTTCCTTGTGCTAATTTTGCTTCTTTGCTCCCATTTAATGCCATCCTGCTGCTTCACCCAATGATTCAAACTAGCAACATTGCAAAAGAACTTTCTTAGCTAATTTACATCAACATGTTTTTTAAATTTGAAAGGTTATACAGGAAAGATACCTAGAATTCATTCATGATTCAAGTCTATTGATTATGTGGGCTAGGAACAAATTTTATCAAAACTGGAGGATAGGGGCAATGTTTGATTAAATGCAATGATTTTTTCAGAAAGATGACCTCCTCAGAAGTAGGTTTACATACTTCAACAGCAAGTATTAACCTCTTCCCTCCTTGTTTTCAAGAAGTTTTAGTATATACTATGTATGATGGTTCTGAAGAATACATTAATTTTTGTGATCCATAAAAACAAACAAATGAAAGAGTAAGAAAAGAAATACACTAAACAGATAAAAATCCATTACTGCATTACTTCTCATTGCCTTTTTAGAACTTTGGTCCTCTTACAGAATCTACAGCAATAAGTTTCAAGTTGTGGAAGAACCAGATTTCCTCACCTAGCTTCTAAAAGGAGACAACTGCAATCTCTATCAGCTGTTGGCCAATTAGCCAAAGCAAAAAGTAAAATACCTTTTCACGATGATATGTTTAATGTTAAGTAGCTTCTTTTTAGACTCATCTTCTTATGAATATTTGGACACAATTAGGTTTTTGTTTCTGATGGGGCCCAAAATATTGTGTGGAGGCAATACTAATTGATTCATTGAAGTGCAATATAAGTTGGAAAAGGAGCATCTTTTTCTAGGTGAAATTTTTGTACTTGCTTAGATCTTTATTTATTTAAATATTTATTTATGGGATGGGAGAATTTCCCATGTTTTGTAAAAAACATGTTTCCACATTATTATTCATTTTATGCTTACACATTTGTAAAATACTAGATTATTTTCTTTGCAGTATTGAACAGTAACACTCTGACAAAGTTATTCCAGCTAACATGGAAGCAAGTACAGAATATGCTGATAAGAGTGATTTGGGAGTGAGGGATGGGTAAGCATGTCAGCAGAACTAGATGTTGGCAAGAGAAGTATGAGGGAGATCTGGAACAATGAATTGAAGTATTTGGGGCTTGGACAGCTGCAATTGGCAAGAGACATTGGATATGGCTTGAAAACAATTTTTTAAAAAACTGTTTATTTATCATAAGTTACTACAATCACAAGTTAGGGTAAGATATTTTCAGTAGAAAACTAGTTTGCTCACACTTCTCTGAATTTGATATTGAACCTATGGCTTGTTTTTTTGTTCACATCAAAGAGAATTATATCAAGACTGATGTTCCTTATGACATACAAAGAATAGAAATATGTTTGTATATATAACTATATAAATACTAAATATATATATATATATTCCTGTCTTAGGTCTGTGAGAGAAAAATTGGAAAGATATTCTAGAGTAGTTATTTTAAACATTTCAGGAATCATTGCTACTGAAACTATTATCTCAAAACACATCACAGTCATAGAGTCATACCACAATTATGCTTGTAAAAGGCCTTTAATATCATCATCTCCAACAGTTAACCCAGCACTGACATCTTCAGCACTAAACTATGTCCCCAAGTATCACATTCACGTATTTTAAAAATATTTTGGGGATGATAATTTCACCACTTTTCTAGTCAGTCTGTTCCAATGCCTCAATATCCCTTAAGAGAAGAAATTTTTCCTAAGATTTAATCTAAGCCTCCTCTTGTGCAACTGAGCCCTTTTCCTCTTGTCTCATCACTTTTTACCTGGGAGAAGAGGTTGAATGCCACCTTTCTTCCATCTCCTTTCAGGCAGTGAAGCAGAGAGAAATCAGATGTCCCCTAAGTTCCCCCAGCTGACAGGCCTGCAGTTGCCTGCCCCATCTTCCTTCCAGGCCTTCTTGCAGATGGGTGTCACGTTTGCTGGCCTCCAGGCTACTGGGACCTCCCCAGTCAGCCAAGAGTGCTGACAAATGAGAGAAAATGGCTTGGTGAGCTCTTCTGTCAGGTCCTTCAGTACCCTTGGGTGGACTCCATCCAGCCCTGCAGATCTGTGCATGTCTGAGTGGTGTAGCAGGTCAATGACCATTTGCCCTTGGATATTGGTTCCTCATTTTGCTCCATGTTCCTGTCTTCTGGCTCAGGAGCCTGGATGTCCTGAGGACAACTGGTCTTGCTGTGAAAGGCTGAGGCAACGAAGGCATTAAGTACATCAGCCTTTTGCTCATCCTTCATTACTACTTTTCCCCACACTTCCATTAAAGGGTGGACATTCTCCTCATTCTCCTTTTGTCTTTCTTTGTTGCTAATATATTTATAAAAACTTTTTCTTTTTTTTTTTTTTTTTTCCTTTTTGCAGCAGTAACAAGATTAGGTTCTAATTGGGCTTTGGCCCTGCTATTTTTCTCCTTGCATAGCTCACAAGATCCTTGTAGTTCTCCTGAGAGATCTCTCTTCTTCCAAAAGTGATACATTCTCTAGTCAAAATTCTCTGTTCAGCCTGGCTGGTCTTCCCTATCAATTAATTTTTGGACACACGGGGATGGCCTGTTCCTGCACATTTTAGATTTCCTTCTGGAGGCATGTCCAGCCTTCTGGGATTCCTTTGCCCTACCAATCTGCCTCCCAAGGGACTGTCTTGGCCAATGTTCCAGAAAGGCAAATGTCTACTCTCCAGTAGTCTCAGGTGGCAGCTCTGCTTTTCCTCCTCCTTTTCTGCTCCCCTGGAGCAGAAAAGTCTATAATTTTGTGATTGCTGTGCCTAAGATGGCCTCCACCCCATCATCAGATAATCAGATCACACACTGGTCTCCTTCTTTCTTTACAAGCAGCAGGTTCAGAGGGACATCTTCCTTAGCCAGCTCCCTTATCAGCTACGTCAAGAAGTTATCTTCCACACTCTAGGAACCTCATGGAACTGTTTCCTTTCTGCCATGTTGTTCTTCTAGCAGACATCTGGCAAGCTGGAACGAGGGCTTGCAAATATGAGACTTCTCCCAGCTGCTTATGGAACATCTGTCTCTTCTTCATAGTTAAGTGGTCTATAACACAGTTCCACCAGAATATTTGCCCTGTTGGTCTTATCCCTGATTTTTAACAGTAAATATCACCATCAAGCTCCAGAAAATTAGGTACTCGCTAACATACAGGGCTACTCCATCACCTCCTCTTCCTTCCCAATCCCTTCTGAAAAATTTACAGCCATCCATTGCAGCACTTTAGCTGTGCAAGTAAAACCACCACATCTCCATGATAACACTGATGCATATCATTTCTGCTGCACGACAGCTTTTAGCTCCTCCTGTTTGCTGCCTGTGGTGGAGGCATGGTGTAGGTGCTCTTCAGTTGGGTTATCAATCCTGGCATTTTTTTATTTTTGTGAAGAAGCTCTAATTCCTGCATGACAATTCTCCAGTGTGTCTGTGGTTTCTAATATCAAATACTAAAAAAATATATAGATCCATGTCTTAGGTCTGTGAGAGAAAAATTGGAAAGATATTCTAGAGCAGTTATTTTAAACATTTCAGGAACCATTACTACTGAAACTATTATCTCAAAACACATCATAGTCATAGAGTCATACCGCCATTATGCTTATAAAAGGCCTTTAATATCATCATCTCCTGCATCCTTGCTGCCTCACAGATCTCCATTGCCTGCATCTACTGAGACAGCAGACTAAAGTATGTTGCTTGCACACTGTCCCTCAAACACTGACATCCCACAAATGGATTTATCTCTTGTTTTTATCCTCTTCCCCCTTCAAGCCTAGTTTAAAGCTCTCTTAGTGAGACCTGTGAACTCCTGAGCAAATATCCTTTTTTTCCCTTTGGGAAGGGTACCTCACCTGTTGCCAGCAGGCTCAGTGTCATGTAAAAAAAACCTACGATCATCTTTTGCTCAACCTTCTCATATTCTCATAAGAATATTTTTGTATTCTAATTAGGTCATTAAGTACAAAAGTATGTTTTGTGATAATAGAAGAATGCAGTGAAGAATTTCTAATGTCTCAGCATTCATGGCTCATCTGTCAGAAAATGTGAGATTTACACCATATTTATTTTGGGGAACTATGCATGTCTATGCATTAGGTTCTATACATTTACCTTGTTCATTCTGTTCTACTTAGTTGCAATACAGAATTTTATTATCAGGTGATCTAACTCTGATAAAAATGACGTAAAAGACAAATTGTCAAATCAAATCATCCTGTGTGTTCTTGGAGAGATTTATTCCTGCTCTACATGTTCTAGCACTCTGAACTAAAATTATGGATGATGGCTCAACATATCAGTACTGCTAAGAATGAGATTTTTTCTGTCACCTCTTGATAACCCCTTAGTCTACTTATTTAATCTTATAGCAGCTTAACATAGTTTTGGTTTAGGCAACTTCTAGCATAGATCAGATTAAAAAAATGATAGCATAATGCACTAAAATTTACTTCATCCATTGGCAAAAAATTGCAGTAAGTATAGTGAATATAGACCAGCAAAAAATAGAGCAACTACATCTCATAAGACTATGACAGATGAATATGAATATCAAAAGCTTATTAAAGATATAGAATGATATTTTTAAAAGACTAAACCCAAATCCAAATTAAAAAGTGTTTTCTATTCTGAAAAGTGACTATTATAAAACTAGTCAGATGTATGGATTTTAATGGCATTAAATAACACTAGTAAATCAATTTTGGAATTATTTTCATATTTTGGGGTGTAAAGAGCATTCAAAATAATATTATCCTAGGTTATTCGCATAACAGTTATTAGTGTTTTCTCTGAACAGCACAATAACAGAACTCTGAGACAATTGTTTCGCTGCAACCCTCCAGTACGAGGGTTTTCGCATGTTAAAACCTTCTATGCCCTCTCCAAATTGAGAGGAGTATTTTTCAACCACCAAACTCTTTTCTATTTATGTCCCTTTTAAGCTCTTTAACCTGCTACTGCCTTAATTCCAACCAATAAAAATAATCTTGATTGATGTGACCAACTTTAATTTGGTGAGGGGGGAGGGCAGGGAAAGGGAGCAATGTCTAGATAATCTGCAAACTCACTGTAGCAATTGTCAGTTACTGTGACAAGAAAAAAAAGAAGAAATACTGCAGTGTGATCTCACTCAAGGCACTTGTTCACCTTTTTCTAGGAAGAAAACAGATTAAGGGTAATAAATGTTTTTCCTAGTCAGGTAGGTTAACTGATGTACCCCCAGATAGGCATTTGTTTATTGACTCAAAATTATCAAGAGACGGACCAGTTTCATATATCAGAATAAACAGCAGAAAGCTGAATCTAATAACTATGATTTAAATAAAAATACCTCTCTGCAGTGGGATGGCACTTATTTTAATTTGTTCAGAGCTTTAAACCTTTAACTGCTCAAGTCTCTGCTGACTCCTGCTTAAAGTAAGCTAGTGATTTTGATTTCCTTAGAGCTGGAGACTTCTACCAGAGCTTGTTTAAAAACATAATCCTATTTTGAAATTAGAACCAAATCTGAAAAGCTCTGACATGTTTTCAAAAGCTTTTCTACGTGTTCTACTTTGAACTTCAACTTTATCAAGGAGGCTGGGAGGGAGAAATAAAGAAAATTTTAAAAGGAAGAAATCACTAAATTGCCTTTATCTTTTTTTGGTTTAACCAATCAGTTTTAGTTTCAATATGTATTAACATATTCAAAGACAACTATATTGTATAAATATATGTGTTTGAGTGGAGAGGCAAAATTCAGCTAAAAATTAATTGTGAAGAAATTGAAAGTATAATTGCATATAGATACAGAACTGCTTTATCAGGGATTTAAACATGAGTAAAACCAATTTTTGAAGTGTTAAAATTACTCTTCATGCTAGAGAATTAACAAATTGACACTCTGAATTATTTTAGAATGATAAAAACATATAATAAGTTAAAGGTATGCAGGCAATATAAAAAGAAGATGCTTATTCACAGCATACATGCATTTTTATTTTCCCTCCCTTCTCACATAATGACAATAATATTAGTGATTCCTATGAATCATGTCTGCATGAAATTGGGCCTGGGAGTCCAGTTATGGAGCAGAATCTAGTAGTTGGTCCACACATGAAGCCTTTCTGACTCCCAAAGGGGTTACTTTGCCTCATTATCTCCAGTGCAAGTCATCAGTTGAAACTTGGCTTTGTATGATGCCAGACACTGTGTAATTATAGAGTCATAGAATCACAGAACAGCCCAGGCGGGATAGAACCCCAAAAGATCATGTGGTCCAGCCTTTCAAGGGAAGGGGAACTTAGCTGAGAGGCTTATTTACTATCTTTCATTTCCCAGCCTAATTCTTGATGTTCTGCATTGCATCTTGGTGCAGTCATGACTCCTGCTAGCTATTATTCAAAGGATTGATAATAGAAGGATGGAAAACTACAGCAACAGGATGCAAAACAGCAAGAGGCCACAGAGAACTGAAATATGTTTTTAATGATTAATTTAAACAGAAGAATCAAGCCAGTTTAATGGGAGATGCATGTTTTTAACATCTGGTACTTCAAATATCCATTTCAGCCATATGTATGTGAAAAAATGTAGAGGCAAAGATTTCCTTTAGAGAATCAAACCATTCAAGCTAAATGGGAGTGCCAGGCATGTTTTCTTTTAACTGAAAATCCTTGTCTGGCAACTTGATGTTGCCTATCAAAGAATAAATACAATGAAAATCTAGCAATTATGAATAGTGTTTGGAAATTTAACATGGAATATTTATCTTTCTTTAAATTTCTTTCAGAATATTAACAAACCTACAAAGATCAAGAGAACATGATGGTAGCACACAATCACAGAATAACTACTGAACACAGAAAGGAAGAAGAAACTAAAAATTAAAAAGTCCATATTGATAATCAGATTTACACTATTGAAACTATTCTCAGGGCCAGGATCTTCCAATAGGGATCTGACTAAATAATTGGAATAGCACAAATTTTTTGGAAAAGAATTTTAAAAGAAATTATTTTGGTAATGTGAAAAAATTACTTTTATTGTAGTTATAAATATTTTAAAAAGTTGTCATGTGAATAATTTTCACTTGCATTCATAATATTGTTTTAAAATTTAAAAATATTCAAATAAATTTATTTTGAATGGGTAACCATTCTTACAATATTTCACAAAATCTTTAATCTTATAAGGAGAAGCATAGATTAAAAGAAATTTAAGCAAAAATGTCTTCATATTATGAATTTTCCAAAGGACGCTCAGATGAAGAGATAATCTTTAATTCTTGGCTCTCACATATTGACAGTGCTCCCACTCACAAGTTCAGCTGGTGTATTGAAGGAAAACATTTGATCTCCTCAGTTGTTTGCTCTTCATGGAGATGAACAATGAAATATGTGCTCCATGCAGGGATGATCAGAGCAACAGTGACTTTGTTATCAACAGCTGCAAGATGTTCCAATTAAGCTTGCCTGCTACCATAACCTAAGTGTTGTAGAAGAGCTTGAACCTTCTTCTTAATTCTAGTGCTTTCCTGACATTTCTTGATGCTATGCTGCTTTTTGAGGAAGGTAAGATATGTTACTATTGTCTTCTCTTCACTCCTCCACCTCACCAGTCACTTGTAATGGTCTCTCAGATGCTATGCAGATTAATTTATTTCTTCTATACTATTCTGGCTTTATTGGATCTGCCATAGGCTGTTGACTGCCAGTTTGCCATTCTCCCCTACTTGTTATGGTTTTAAGAATATCCTTGCATTGGTTTTTATAATTCTTTTGTCTTCCATCATGTATTATACAGGTTTGATACTAGTATTCCCTTGTATCCTTCTTCTGTACTTCCTAGGTGGGTTGCATCACTTTGGGTATGACTGCTTTGTGGTTTTTGGTTTAAGGAACAGTAAGATGCAGATGCACACCTAGGGAAGACCTAGGTAGAGCAGTAAATTTTTGTAAAGATACAGAACTTCAAAAGCTATTTTTCTTCATTTACATTTTCTTCTACATATTCATCCTTCATGTATTATGAGGGTACCCAGATGATCTTGAGATATATTGTTAGGAATGAAGCTCTAGAAAGTCTTCTTATTTGGTTTATAAACAAATTGACCTTAGATTGAATGCTATATACTCAGTTTTTCAGCATCACAAGTTCCATTTTCTGCTGAAAATTTTTCTTTTCTTTTTTTTTTTTTTTTTTTTTTTTTTTTTTTTTTTTTTTGTCTATGTGAAAAAGTAGAAGACTTGTGGAGATTCATTAAAGTTTTGGCTGGAGAATTCATTAAGAGAGTGTTATATAGGAAGGAAATGAATGCAAAATCTGACAATCTCCTTCTACCTCTGACTCCTCTGGGTCCTTAGTGAAGGAATCTCAAATTAATCTATTTTGCTTCCCAATTACTGTTTTTCATTTTGGTTATCCTAATGTACCTTCAGTTATTGCAGCTTCCAAACGAATACTACTGGTGTAGGACTACAAACTTTATAGGTGATAGATTTATCCTCCCTTGGTTAATATGCTACTGCTCAGTGCCACACCACTGAAAAACAGAGGTTTTTAGGCTTTCAGAGAAGCTGAAGTGGTAGGACTGTTTTGTTCAGTTACACTTTGCTATTTCTAGCACTTCTTTGGTAAATATGTCTCTATCTGAGCAATAAGGCTAGGTTTCAACAGAGGGATTGGTGACCCTTGTGATAAAAATAAAACCACCTTACTTTGAAGACATAACAGCAGATTCTTTCTAGCTGAACAAAATGATCTGTGAGGCTGCTATAATGCCTGATGCCAACATGGAACTCCAAGAATTTAAAAGAGTCAATCTCATAACCACCATGAATATTCATTCCCTGGGATTAGTCAGGCATGCAACACAATATGTCATGAAATTACTTTTGTGAGCTAAAATGGTTATTAGTGATGAATTTGCCTCAAGGATACATGTTTTCATCAAGATTTACTGCGAAAGCCATCTAAATGATCAGATTTGAAATACCAGAGTCAAATATCTTTTACATGCATAACTTGTGTGTCAGTGTTCCCAGACAAACACCAAGGCAAAAATCAAGTTCTGTTTTTAATATATTTTGAAAGATATGGTTTTCAAGGAGTTTTGCTCTTTTTTGCTTCTCTGCTGTCTTTTATTAGATGAGATTTTTCTTCATTTTCCCATTGTAAGCATACAAATGAATTGTTTTACTGTCTTTACACAAGGTTTCCAATTGTTGTCCTATTCCTATAGTTGATTGCTCTCTCATTTGTCTTTACACAAGATTTCCAATTGTTGTCCTATTCCTATAGTTGATTGTTTTCTGATTACCTCCTTGGACTCTCTAGAAAATCTCTATGGCCTTTCCCTATTTATAAACTTGCCTCCACCTAGCCTTCTTTCATGAACTGGAATATTTATAAATTTCATGAGGGGATATTTGGATGGAGAAGTGTGAAGGTAACTGTGAAAGCATGTGAAAATATTAGACTTACAAGAAATCCCTAAAACACAGTGAGACTAACCTTTTTGATATAAAGCAGAATCCTGCCCAATCCCAGCACTGCTGGGGGCCCAGGTCAATCAATTATTCTAATATAAATGACAGTGTTATTGCAGTAAAGAATTAGTTTGTGTTTCAATAGAGTGTATATGTTCAGATTTGTCAAGGTAGGTTTTTAAATTTATTTTTTTTTCCTGAGGTTTGGTGTGTTTTTACAGGTATAAAATACATGCAGTGCAAAAGTCACCTTCTTCATAGATGTGACATGCAGGTGATGCATAGAATATATTTCTCTCATTGCTTTAGAAAATAAATGGTGATACCATAGTAAGATTCTCCTTCTGTAACAAAAAATTTCTTGTTAAAAAATGGCTGTGCAGTTGGTTCTTCAATAGTTCTGGAGGGGAAGAAAAAAATCCAACCTTTTCTACCTCTGGCATAAAGGATGACATATATGTTCGTGAATATATTCAGCACACAGAAAAGCTGTGAGGAAGCTGTTAGCAGTAATGGACTGCACAAAGTTTGTTGAAAATGACAGTTTGTGTAGATTTCCTTGCAAAATTTTGTTACTTTTCTTGTAA
This sequence comes from Melospiza melodia melodia, assembly GCF_035770615.1. Classification (NCBI taxonomy): domain Eukaryota; kingdom Metazoa; phylum Chordata; class Aves; order Passeriformes; family Passerellidae; genus Melospiza; species Melospiza melodia. The sequence continues at coordinate 57,598,887 of NC_086194.1, forward strand.
ATCACGGTAAAATATCTATTTCTTCTAGTTGCAGGATTTGCAATTACAGACTTGTTCAAAAGAATTAGTCAGCCACTTTACTTTCTGATAACCTCTGCAAGACATACAAAAGATCAAAAACGATTTCCTGAAATACTCCTGAATATACTGTATTTATTTCAAGATTTAGTTTATTTCTGAAACCAGAGAAATTTTTCTGCAGTAAATGCAGAAACTAGCAACAATTATTCCTTTCACTTAAATGAATCACTATTTTCTTTATCCTGTAATACTGAAATGGTAAAATACTCTGATTTCCCATCCCACAAAAACATTAATGTAGACCCAAAGAGGTAGAGATCCACAGAGATATCGATTTTAGCATAACCATGCAATGTAGAGAAATGTGGTATGAAAGCTGAAGACTTGAAAGGTAGACATACAAGCTGCAGGGCAGAGATGAAATTATAAGAAATGAGACATAGGCTGACATAATGAACTTTATGGCTATAAACAAGTCTCCAGTAGTCTGTGAAAGAAATGCAGACTTGGAGCTGAGCAAAATCAGTTTCAAGGGTACCAAACAGAACAAAATGGAAGCATTTAAAAGACATAAAATGCATAACGAATTGGAAATTTGTGTGTGATGTTAGCTTACAAATTTAAAAAGAAGTGCAAGGTGTAAGAGCATGCTGCCAAACATTTCAAAGCAACCCTAAGTAGACTCTACGTTGAGGAATAAGAAGCTATCCCCAGCAAAGGACTTGACATGCTGTCAACTTGAGGAACCCTTCACCTCCTCAGACAGACCAAAACAGCACTTTCCACTCTGCTCAGACCAGTGCCCTTGACTTTGCAAGCAGACAACAGGGAATGTTCAGATTATTAATTTTAGTGGCATTAAATAAAAGGAAAAACACTAAATGTGGATATGAAACTATGATTGAAAATTTTAATAATTTTAATGAATAGTGATTTGTTAATACTTGTTCTCATGGTTTGATGCTGGCCAAATATCAGGCAACCACTAAAGTTGCTCACTCACCCTCCCCTGCCACAGCTGGGCAGAGGAGAGAAAAATTTAAACGAGGGGTTCATGAGTTGAGATAAGGACCTGGAGGAAACACTCCAAGGGCAAAACAGGCTCAACTTCAGGGTACAAAATGAGTTACTTACTAACAAAATCAGAGAAGGATAATGCAAACTAAAAATAGGAAGCTTTTAAATCATAATAATGAGCTTTTAAAACCACCTTTTCTTCCCCAACACCTCCCTCCTTCCCACCAGCAGCACAGGGAGACAGAGCATGGGGGTTTTGGTCAGTTCATCACCTGAGTTCTTCTGCTGCTGTGGGAGGGGAGTCCTTCCTTGCTACCTTGTGAGGTCCTGTCCTATAGGAAGCAGTTCTCCATAAACTTCTCCAGCGTGGGTCCACTCTCATGACCAGCAGTCCTGCCAAAACGGTGCAGTGTGGGTCACTCTTCAACAGGGTGTAGTCGTCCAAGGACAGGCTGCTCCAGCCTGGAAACAAGGGTCCTCTCTCTCCACCAGGTCTCCCACTGGATCACAGCCTCCCCAGGAAGTGTGGGCACCTGCCCCACAGGCTGTGAGTGTCTCTGTCTCTCCTGTGGATCCCCATGGGCTGCGGGGCCACAGCTGCTTCACCATGATCATCAATCACCATGGCCTGCAGAGGAATCTTGGCCCCAGCACCTGAAGCACCTCCTCCCCCTCCTTCTTCACTGACCTTGGTGTCTCCATGTTGTTTCCTTCACATGTTCTTACTACCTTCTCTTCTCTGACTAGAAAAAAACTGTGCCCCACTGTGTTTTGATTTTCTTCTTAAATATGCTACCACAGAGGTGTCACCAACATCTCTAATTGACCCATCAGGGATCGACTCTGCTGGACAAGGTGGAAGCTTCTAACAGCTTCTCACAGAAGTCACCTCTGTGACTTCTTTTGATACCAAAAACCAGGCTGTGCAAAGCCAACACAACTGCCTATATTCACTTCCTGCAATAACTAGACCTGCAATACTGCTATTACCATCAATACTAATAATTTCATCGGACTGCCAAAATTGCAAACACACTAGCAATATGTTCTTGCCTTTATATATGAGGTATGTTTATTCTTCACTCATAGGAAGATTCTGAATGTAGGTAAAACATACATACCTTTTCCTTTGTCATCTTTGATCTTTTTCATCTGATGGTGAGTGCATTCCACATAGAACAATCCTGGTGCAAGACTTAAAAACATTGTCCTCCCTAAAATGTTAATCACTTATTTCATATTGTATGACTAATTGTACAGATGGATCACCAGCTGTACCAAGTAATCTTCCTTGGTTCAGCCAAAGACAACGTTATAAATTATATTCTTGGTAGCTGTCTCTCCTTTTAGTAAGACAAAATGTGGATGGACAATTTAAATTGAGAATGAGAGAAAACAAGTGGCTCCTGAGAGCTTAATTTATCTAATAAAAAAGAAAATCGAAATAAAGTGAGCCAGGTCCATCTACTGTACACCTAGAAATGTACAAGACTCCCTTAAAGTAGTGTTTTCTATTTCTTCAGACAAAATTATATATCAGAGGATCTTTTATGTGTATATTTTTGTGAAATAGAGAAGAACACCAATGAAGAAAGATAGTCCCCTGGCATCTTCATTAAGGCCTTTAATTAGCAATCCAGTTTGCAGTATCAGTGATTGAATAGGGATGGAGAAGGCATAGATGCAAATATTATCAGGTAAATAATATTTATATATGGAGCTTTATATCCCATCAGTGGCATTAAAGTTACTGCGCTAGTGTTGCATTATTTTAGAAACAGAGACATATGACATTCATGCCCAATAAATCAGACATTTGATCTAGATGCCTCTTCATTTCATTCCACATTTATTATTCCCTCTTTACAACTGATGAGTCTTAAGTAGGTCGAGTTTCTGAGGAAGCCAGCTGCAGGACTCTGTACACTCTGATTTACTTAAATTAATAATGTTAATATAGCAAGCCAGCAAGCCCACTAAGACATTCTTGCATGAAGCAGGAAAAAAGATTTAAAAAAGGAAGTTGTTAAACTAAAGAAGAGGATATCAGAGGTCAGGTCATACAGAGAGTTGTGCAGAATCTGTGAATAAGCAGACTCCTCACTGCTTTCTGCCATGGCTTTCATAATTGTGAATTGTAATAGAGTATCTGCTGCATTTAGAGACACAGATATCTGTAGCCATGATTCATCCTTCTGTTTGTGTTGATCAGTTTCTCACCAATTTAATTATATTTACTTCTGTGTTAAATACAACCTTAAATAATTGTACTCTTCCTAAATAAATTCTAAATCATAGAAATTTCTGTCTAGAAAAGCATCAGTAACAATTCAGAAGCAGTCAGCTATCCTCTTCACAAAAGTCTAGAGATAGCCTGAGAAAAACTCTGATGATTGGTTAGTTTCAGTGATATTTTCGTTGACTTTGCAGACTTTCAACTTCAGGTTTACTGGTAACTTACTAACTCCATCACTCATCATTTTCCTAAATGCATGCCTATATCATCATGGTACGTATCTTAAGCTTTTCCTCACTGAAAACATTTTTCCAAGCTTTTCTGCAGTGATGGATACTCTCCCTACAGTGAGCTTATTCCATTGCTTCATTGTGTGCACTGTTATAAACTGTCTTCATAATATCAGAACATCTTGCACTTTAACTCACCATACTCATATAAACATAGAAAAATGACACTTTTCTCTGTTGCTTTGGAGGAGAGTGCTCAAAGAGCTACAGTTCCTTAATGCATGAATTCAAGAACTTATCAGACCTCTTCTAGGCTAAACAGTTTCAGTTTCCTAACATTTTTTCATATACAGCCATTCCTGTCAAACACAGCTGTTTCTGTTCACTCTACACTCCTTATGGTTGATGTACATATTTTGTGAGACACGAGATCCACAGAACTACAGAACTGTTATGAAAACTTGCGCTATGTGTTCTGCAGAGGATGTGCTATATGTCCTGCAGAGGATAGACTCTTGTCCTTAGTGAATTGTGGTACATTGTTTTCCGTATATTTTTTCTAACATGGTATGATTTGAGTCTTTTCCTCATTCCCATTGAGCAGCTAGTCCATGACCCCTGGCACCATGACCC